>NC_136926.1:80886008-81599547 GCF_949752795.1 Hyperoodon ampullatus
GGTCTAAATTTTAAGAAAACTTAATTACAAGGGTTGTGACATCATTTCTTAAAGTCTTGTCAGTACTTGAAGTGAATATTCAATCTCAATTGATTTTGGAAGAATTGTATGGGGATCTCACATAGTCATGAGGCTCACTGTTTATTTTTTGCTCATTGGTCCATACCGATTTCCTACCAAATACTCTGGCTTAGAATTCATTCATTCATGCTCACATATCTTGTTCTGACTTTTTTCCTTAATGTTTTAAGCACAAGTGCTTTCTGGTTCGTTCTTCTTGCTCCATTCATTACTATTATTTTGCCTAAACCCTATAGGACAAGTTTAAGTATAATCAAAGTTTAAGAAATAATTGTTGTTTTTTCCCTTAAAGCAGCCCTTAATGAAGAAAGAATGTGGCTTCCTGAAATACTTGGAGGATATTTATAGTTTGATTCACAAGACAAGAAAGACGATTGATTTAATAGCCCATTTTTGAAATAAATTTAATTTTCGGTATATACAATCTGCATAGGCATTCAAACTACTCAACATGCATTATTCAATTAGATAATTGCACATATTTAGAAGAAAGATATATCCTACTAAAGAGGAAGTTAAGTGTACATAATTATGCTAGAAAATGAAAAGGAAAGATATAACCGCATGTTAGATAGAGAGCCAAGTAAAGTATTCTGAGGGACAGGAGCCCCAAGTTGGAACTGCAACTCCAGCTTTAGCATTCGGTGTGATCTCGGAGAAGTCACTTAATTTCTCCTAACATGTCTCGTCTCATCTGTGCCACGAGGGACTGAAGGCTAGATATTTCCCTGGTCCCTCCTGGTACAGTCTCTGTGCCTGCCCTGGAGCCCCAGATTAGAGCTGTGACCACATCCCCTTCCAGGTACCTGCTCCAGGTGTATCTCATCAGCCACATCTCCATGCACTGCAGTGTGGACATGCCCACTCTGAAAAGATACTGCAGACTCCTTTTGTGAAGACTCTCCTACTCCTGTTGCACCTAAACTGGGGGTCTGTCTTTATCCATTGGTGTTCTTTCAGTGGCATCTAGTGGGACAACTTTCTTTTTTTACTGAAATATAGCTTATTTATAATACTATATTAGTTTCAGGTGTACAGCATAGTAATTCAGTATTTTTGCAGATTATACTCCATTATAGGTTATTACAAGATAATGGCTATAATTCCCAGTGTTATAGAATATATCTTTGTTGCTTCTCTATTTTATACATATTAATTTGTATTTGTTAATCTCATAGCCCTATTTTGCCCCCTCCCTCCCCTTTGGTAACCATAAGTTTGTTTTCTGTATCTATGAATTTTTTTCTTGTTTTGCATATATATTCATTTGTATTACTTTTTAGATTCCACATTTAGGTGATATCATACAGTATTTGTCTTTCTCTGTTTGACTTATTTCACTAAGCATAATATTCTCTAGGTCCATCCATGTTGCTGCAAATATCATTCTTTTTATGGCTAATAGTCTGTATGTGTGTGTATATATATATATTATATATATATATATAATGTATATATACACCACATCCTCCTAATCCAATCATCTATTGATGAGCACTTGGATTGCTTCTGTACTTTTTGACTTTGTTATCACCCAGTCTGCAAAGATTGTCATTTGTTTGGCTCTATTAGCTCTATAAAATGTTCTCTATTTCTTACCAATCCACTTTATGATGAGAAGAGCCTGTTAATATTTCAAAATGGGATGAGCTATTTGCACTTCATTTATAAATACTGTTTTGTTTTGTTTTCCCATTCCTGATGATTGATTTTGGAATAAACCTTTTGGTAAAAGGACCATGGGAACAGAAAGTTAAGACCAGAAGGCTGTTATCAAAGAAAATACAGGGATGTATTTTGGTACTGTATGCTAAGTTTGAGCTGTTTTATCATTTTTTCTTCAGTTCCAATCAAAAGAGAACATTTTAACATCTAGTTCTATTTCTAGTGACAAGCATGTGGGCAATTACACTTTAAAACTGATGATGTTAATGCTATTCTTAAAATGCTCTTTCAAAGGTAGATTAAGAACATTAGAACAGGCACAAACCTCTTACATAGCTTCATCCACCAGAGGGCAGACAGAAGAACCAAGAAGAAATACAATTCTGCAGCCTGTGGAATGAAAACCACATTCACAGAAAGGTAGACAAATTGAAAGGGCAGAGGGGTATATACCAGATGAAGGAACAAGAAAAAAGCCCAGAAAAAGAACTAATGAAGTGGAAATAGGCAACCTTCCAGAAAAAGACCTCAGAATAATGATAGTGAAGATGATCCAGGACCTCGGAAAAAGAATGGAGGCAAAGATCGAGAAGATGCAAGAAATGTTTAACAAAGACCTGGAAGAATTAAAGACCAAACAAACAGAGATGAATAATACAATAACTGAAAGGGACAGAACACTAGAAGGAATCAAACAGAATAACTGAGGCAGAAAAACAGAGAAGTGACCTGGAAGACAGAATGGTGGAATTCATTGCCATGGAACAAAATAAAGAAAAAATAATGAAAAGAAATGAAGACAGCCTAAGAGACCTCTGAGACAAAACTGAATGCACCAACGTTCACATTATAGGGGTCCCAGAAGGAGAAGAGAGAGAGAAAGAAACAAAGAAAATATTTGAAGAGATTATAGTTGAAAACTTCCCTAACATGGGAAAGGAAATAGCCACGCAAGTCCAGAAAGCACAGAGAGTCCCAGGCAGGATAAACCTAAGGATAAACATGCCGAGACATGTAGTAATCAAACTGACAAAAATTAAACACAAAGAAAAATTTTTAAAAGCAACAAGGGAAAACGACAAATAACATACAAGGGAACTCCCATAAGGTTAACAGCTGACTTCTCAGCAGTAATTCTACAAGGCAGAAGGGAGTGGCACGATATATTTAAGTGATGAAATGGAAAAACCTACCACCAAGATTACTCTACCCAGCAAGGATCTCATTCAGATTCGATGGAGAAATTAAAACCTTTACAGACAAGCAAAAGCTAAGAGAATTCAACACCACCAAACCAGCTCTACAACAAATGCTAAAGGAACTTCTCTAAGTGGGAAACACAAGAGAAGAAAAGGACCTACAAAAACAAACCCAAAACAATTAAGAAAATGGTAATAGGAACATACATATCAATAATGTGAATGGATTAAATGCTCCAACCAAAAGACACAGGCTTGCTGAATGGATACAAAAACAAGATCCATATATATTCTGTCTACAAGAGACCCACTTCAGACCTAGGGGCACATACAGACTGAAAGTGAGGAGATAGAAAAAGATATTCCATGTAAATGGAAATCAAAAGAAAGCTGGAGCAGTAATTCTCATATCAGACAAAATAGACTTTACAATAAAGACTATTACAAGACACAAAGAAGGACACACATAATGATCAAAGAATCAATCTAAGAAGAAGATATAGCAATTGTAAATATTTATGCACCCAACATAGGAGCACCTCAATACATAAGGCAAGTGCTAACAGCCATAAAAGGGAAAATCGACAGTAACAGAATCATAGTAGGGGACTTTAACACCCCACTTTCGCCAATGGACAGATCATACGAAATGAAAATAAATAAGGAAACACAGCTTTAAATGATCCATTAAACAAGATGGACTTAATTGATATTTATAGGATATTCCATCCAAAAACAACATAATACACTTTCTTCTCAAGTGCTCATGGAACATTCTCCAGGATAGATCATATCTTGGGTCACAAATCAAGCCTTGGTAAATTTAAGAAAACTGAAATCGTATCAAATACCTTTTCCGACCACAATGCTATGAGACTATATATCAACTAGAGGAACAAATCTGTATAAAATAGAAACACATGGAGGCTGAACAATACACTACTTAATAACCAAGGTATCACTGAAGAAATCAAAGAGGAAATCAAAAAATACCTAGAAACAAATGACAATGAAAACATGACAACCCAAAACCTATGGGATGCAGCAAAAGCAGTTCTAAGAGGGACGTTTATAGCAATACAATCCTACCTCAAGGAACAATAAACATCTCAAATAAACAACCTAACCTTACGCCTAAAGCAATTAGAGAAAGAAGAACAAAAACCCCCAAAGTTAGCAGAATGAAAGAAATCATAAAGATCAGATCAGAAATAAATGAACAAGAAATGAAGGAAATGATAGCAAAGATCAATAAAACTAACAGCTGGTTCTTTGAGAAGATAAATAAAATTGATAAACCATTAGCCAGACTCATCAAGAAAAAAAGGGAGAAGACTCAAATCAATAGAATTAGAAATGAAAAAGGAGAAGTAACAACTGACACTGCAGAAATACAAAGGATCATGAGAGATTACTACAAGCAACTCTATGCCAATAAAATGGAAGAAATGGACAAATTCTTAGAAAAGCACAACCTTCTGAGACTGAACCAAGAAGAAAGAGAAAATATAAACAGACCAATCACAAGCACTGAAATTGAGACTGTGACTAAAAATCTTCCAACAAACAAAAGCCCAGGACCAGATGGCTTCACAGGCGAATTCTATCAAACATTTGGAGAAGAGCTAACACCTAGCCTTCTCAAACTCTTCCAAAATGTAACAGAGGGAGAAACACTCCCAAATTCATACTATGAGGCCACCATCACCCTGATGCCAAAACCTTTGCACAGCAAAGGAAACGAGATGAAAAGACAACCCTCAGAATGGGAGAAAATATTTGCAAATTAATCAACAAACAAAGGATTAATCTCCAAAATATATAAACAGCTCATGCAGCTCAATATTAAAAAAAACAAACAACCCAATCAAAAACTGGGCAGAAGACCTAAATAGACATTTCTCCAAAGAAGACATACAGATGGCCAAGAAGTACATGAAAAGCTGCTCAACATCACTAATTATTAGAGAAATGCAAATCAAAACTACAGTGAGGTTATCACCTCACACTGGTTAGAATGGGCATCATCAAAAACTCTACAAACAACAAATGCAGGAGTGGGTGTGGAGAAAAGGGAACCCTCTTGCACTGTTGGTGGGAATGTAAATTGATACAGCCACTATGGACAACAGTATGGAGGTTCCTTAAAAACTAAAAATAGAATTACCATATGACCAAGCAATCCCACTACTTGACATATACCCAGAGAAAACCGTAATTCAAAAAAGACACACGCACCCCAATGTTCATTGCAGCACTGTTTACAATAGCCAGGTCATGGAAGGAACCTAAATGCCCATCGACAGACGAATGGATAACGAAGATGTGGTTGGTACATATATACAATAGAATATTACTAAGCCATAAAAAGGAACGGAACTGGGTCATTTGTAGAGAGGTGGATGGACCTAGAGACTGTCATACAGATTGAAGTAAGTCAGAGAGAGAAAAACAAATGTCATATATTAATGCATATATGTGGAATCTATAAAAATTGTACAGATGAACCAGTTTGCCAGGCAGAAACAGAGACACAGATGTAGAAAATGTATGGATACCAAGGGGGAAAAGTGGAGGGGGAGGTGGTGGTGGTGGGATGAATTGGGAGATTGGGATTGACATGTATACACTAGTATGTATAAAATAGGTAATTAATAAGAACCTGCTGTATATAGAAAAAACATTAGAACGCTTATTATTTATTCTCTATAGCTCCTGTCTTCTCAAAAATTTCATCTTCTGTAAAATAAAAATAGAATCAAACTTTAATTTAAGTGATGAAAAATGTATGGTATTTATACATTAATGATGATTTATGAATAAAGTAAAGAAGAATCCAGGATAAAGAAAAAACTGAAAAAAGACACATTTAAAATTTAATATTTCTGGAAACAACTTAGCAGCAGAATTTCGCTTAGAAAGCTTCTCTTTTGACTATAAATAAGCACCTTTAATAATTTTATCTTCTCTTTTGGAGCTAGTGATCATTTATTTTATAATTTTTCTATTGACAATAGTGGGTTTATATAGTTACAAGCACACATATTCATGGATTATGACTGAAAGAAACTGCTCTAATTATTCAACACACCAGTAACCTAAGTCTTTTATAAATAGTGTGTCTATATGTAAGACACAATTTTCTGAATATTTCAAGATGCATCTTTCTTCCTACCCACTTGCTACTCCCCACCCCCCCACACACATGCAAACAGATATACCTCATAACATTTACCCCCAAGGATGAGAGGTATCACGTTGGTGGAGTCCAGGCCCCCAAAATTGGCATTTTGATGTTAGTGACCTATGTTTAATGTTAATGCCAAAAATATATATATAAAATACTGGTCATGGAATATTTTCATGACTTTTTGTAAGAAAATGTTACTCATATCTTAAAGTTAAACATTTAGGACATTTATATTTTGAAATACAGTATCACATCAGAATTAAGTAAGTGCAGAATCCTCTGCAGTGTTTTGTTGTTGTTCTCATGGCTACTATTTATGACTTGGTTCTCTGGAGGGCCTACTTCACGGATGAGTACATGGCTATTCCTTCTGACAAAAATGTTGTGTTCTCTGTCAGCCTTCAGTATCATTACTAAGATTATTTATAGTGTTTATGTCTAAAAGTCAAAACTTCTCATCTAACAGGAAGAAAGCCAAAGGCCAGTTTGAAGGACAGAACTTCTACTCTACAAATCAATGTGCACGTGTGGCAGTTTATTTAGCTGGTGTTATGAATTGTATCAATTCATCAGTCTATTCTTAGAGTCTATCTATTCCATAGAGTGAGAATTTTGTGAGTGAATGAACAGAGACAGCAGAGCAAGAGATCAGGCAAAGACCTGAGACTGTCATTTGAAGGAACTCTGTTATATAAACCTTAAGGTAGAAAGCTTGTAGTGAGATGTGAGATACAATTAATTTTTTTCTTCTCTTCTCTAACTTGATGTTACTGTACTTTCCACTGTTTCAAATTAGCAATTATTTTACAAGGAGTTGAAAAGAAAAAATACATTATTTAATACAATGTTTCACCTTCAGGAGATGAAGCAAGGTGAATACAATTTAAAAGTAAAAGCATAGGCTTCTTTTTCTTTGGCTTAAGATCAACATAAGCACAAGAATGGAGCCTACTAATTATGAACTTTTTCATAATGTAGTAATCATTTCTATGTTTTCTGTGTCACAGTGTTTCAGGAGATGGTGCCATGTGGTAGGTAAATGAAGGAACTGATGAAAGAAAGATTTGACTGTCAGGCCCCTGGATGAAAAATCAGTAAAGTGCTTATTAGTATAGTTGGTAAGAGTAAAAATGTTGAGCCAGAAGGTCTAAGTTAGATTTAGCCTAATAATGATGAAAAACATTTCACAAAGGGACTTAATTACTAAAAAATAATGTATGTATGTATATTAATAAAATAAAATGTATAAAATAAAAATAATGTATATATGTATGTATATTAATGTATGTATATACATACACTATATAAGTTAGCAGTAATTCAAGAAAAAAAAACATGCTCTATTTCAACTGCATGTCTATACTGATAAAATGTGGTGAAATACTAAAATAGTTTTGTAGCATTTTTATATATTATGTATGAAAATAATTTTAATGTGCGTCTTTCTGTTCCTTTAATCTTGCTAATAATAAAGATCAATTTTAATTTACTGTTTATATTCACACCATATAGGGATTAGGGGATCTCTGAATAATCATAAATGCCAAACATTTTGCCTGGTACTTAATAAATTATCTTTTAATCAAACTACAATGTTGGGAGGTATGTGCTATTATCCCTATTTTACAGATAAGAAACTAATGTATGATAAAATAAGGACTCTTGTTCAAGACCTATATGCCTGGGGACAAGTTCTCAGAGCAATTTGCTTCAGAAAATGATGCTCTTTCCATCATAACTCAGTGTGTCACTCACCTCATTTTCCATTACTTGTGCAAGAAATGCTTGTTAAACAGAATTATCCTTTAGATGTTAAAACTTATTTTTAGAGCATCCATAAAGACTTGCTTTACCTTTGTCTTCACATTTTGCATTTAAAAATTTTTTATTTAATTTTTATGTAATATCCTATATTTTTGTTCATTATCATTTATAAAATTTATATATATTATTCATATATGTGTGTATATATATATATATATATGTGATCAGAATTTTTTGGAGTAAGAAAAACATTTGCTGTAATAAATGGAGGGCAGTTTATTTTATGACAGTGAAAGAGCTCCACGGGTTGTTTTTTGTTTGTTTTGTTTTATTTGTTTGTTTTTCCTAGGGGCTCACATGCTCAGAGGTGAATACAAAGCCTTTGTCCCCAACCACTGTTACTATAGTTACCCTTTCTCCACCTCTATGCTAGATCATGATTTTTATTTTTATTTGTTTAGACTTTTTATATACATGAATTACTGTAACTTGTCTCTTCTGTTTTTAGGGGAAAATGTAATACAATTATATTTTCTTAAAGAGCAGCTCTGAAGTTCATTTGTTGCATGATCTAAGTAGGGTTTCTCTACCTCTCCTCCTCAACAAGTAATCATCTTTTAATCGATGACTATTCCAGTAGAAAAATAAATAATTATTCTATAATTTTTTACTCCTGAAACCTTAGGGCAGATTCCACCCAGGAAGACATTGTTGTAAATCATCTCTCATGTGTGTAAACCTGAATTTATCCTCCCAGAGAAGGTGGTACATTAGAATGGGCTACTGGGTGTTCTCCCTAATGCAACTTTGGAGTGTCATATAAAGTCTAGTAAATTCTCAGAGAACATCCTGGGAGAAAGAAGGCACTAGTATCTGGTGTTTGACAGATGGATACAAATCATATCCAAATGGAATGAGGCTGGGTCCCTCTGAAGAGACAGGTTGCATTGTTGATTTTGACTTGTAAACGTTTTCTTCCTCACTTTACCCTGTCATGTCACTCCCTGCACTGTCAGGATTGCAAAGAAGCACAAGGGCAGCACTGGTCAGGCTCAGAAGGGTAACATCTAGGTGCCATCCAGATGTGCCTGGAATTGGTACACCAGCCCAGCTGAAAGCAGGGTTTTTTTCCCCATTTCCCTGTCACAACCAAGGACTAAGGTGTTACAGTCCGGAGAGAATCAACTGCACAGGGCAGTGCAGGGCTGGGGGAAATGAAGGCTCCATCCTGGAAGTGTCACCTCATAGAGGCCCAGCACATCCCATGGTCTAGTCTAAGGTGTGGCAGTGGTGGTTTTCCATTATCAAGAAGATTTCACCATTAACTTGAACCGACCAGACGGTGCACAAACCAGGGTTTGGAATCCTGGTGCTAATTCTCTCTCCCATCTCCCAAGAGTACACCAAGACCAGCCATGACAACAAGTAACCTCAAAGAAACAAGTAGGTGTCTAAGGATAAGCATTCCAAAAAAAAAGAAAAAAGAAAGAAACCTCCAAATAAATCTTAATCTAAGTATTTACAGTTTAATACAAACAAAGATAAATCAGAATTAATGGAACAGCAGAATAAGAATTTAAAAGAAGCATAATAACTGTCTCCGAAGCGATAAAGAAGGATATTATATCATTTGTCAAAAAAGGATGTTTATAATAAAATAATAACAAGCCAGGATATGAAAAATAAAATAAGGAATTTGATAAAAGTGAATAATAATAGAACATATTCCATTATTATTAAAAATTAATTATGTAGCAATTTTATTTATTAAATGTATATTTATTAATTATATTAATATAACATTTATTTTGTACAGCTATTAATTATCAATAATAATGAAATCTTTTTATCTTAAATAGTAATCTGAAGTAATATATCAATATTGTATTATATATAGAATATATTTATATATTATGTAAGATTATTAGTATTTTATGTTCTAATAATGTAGTAATATATGTAATATATTGTAATATATTATAACATATATGTATTCTTTGGGATCCATTTATATATTTATACAATTCATTCATTGAACTAATTTTACCTGTTAAATATTTATGTAAGCAAACCAAAAATTATGTTCAGTAAGCCTTTCATTCACCAATTTAATAATCCCAATGGCATAGACAAAGAATTTGGATGATAAGTATTATGCTTCTAAATATTACTGTACTGTGCATAACCTTGTAAATGCACAAAAATAAAAATTCATGTTTAGGATCCCAAGATTAAGAATAAATGTAGAATTAATTTACATTCAATGGTTTCAACTGCATGATAGCCTCCTTTACATTTTGAAACCCAAGGTAGAAACTAACCAAGAGCTTAACATTCTTAAAAGCACCCATGATTTCAACTTTCTTTCAGTCTTTTTAACTTGAGACCTACAGTTCAAATATAATTTAATTAAGGTGGAATTAAAGTATCTCAGGCTTATAATAATTTTATTTTATTTTATGAGTGGAACCAGCAGTGCATTAAAAATATGTAATTCATCATGAACAAGAAGGATTTCTCAAAGGATTGAAGGGATTGCTCAACAAGAAGAATCTATAAATGTAATGGCCATATTAGCAAACTAGAGGAGAAAAACGATTATTACAGTAGATGCAAATGTTCAATTTATGTTGCCCGTTCCTATTAAAACTCAGAAAATTAGAAATGGGGGTATGTCCCAACCTTGATAAATCTTGTTCATAATTTTTTAAACATTAGATATATTCTCTTTAATTTGGGTGTAAGTCAAAATACCTATTTTAATCACTGTAACTATTTAATACAGACCTGGAGATCTTTCCTAATATGGTAAGATCTGGGGAAATAATACTCAAAGGAAAAACTTAAATAATCCCATTATTTACAGAAAAACTAATCATCTCCATAAAAAACTCAGGAGAATCACCTAAAAAAAATTTTAAGACTATAAGAAAGTTTATCAAATTTAATACAAACAATATCAAATTTTAAAATACATAGCATGTCTCCACTTCAGATTAATCAACAGGAAAATAATAAATAATAAAATATTCAGATAATATGCAATTTAATCAAATAATTTGATAACATTTCATTACCAAATAAAAAATAAAATATTCAAATAATATGCAAAATCACTACAAATGATATATTCTAAATATAATACCCTTTTGACATCTTTATATTACCTCTGGTGACATCCCTATATGTGTTTACTCCCTATTTTTTAAACAAAATTATAAGAGTTTTTAAAAGTTCTCTGTTCAAGTAACTGCGTTGTGTTAACAAGTGCCCCTGCTCCCCTCACCATTTCCTATCTGTTATTAATTGTGAGTAGTGAGTGGATCATCATGAAGTGTCTCCATATTTGGGTGAAACGGCATCTAGGAAAGGTAACTGTTTCCTAGCTTCCTCATGTAAACCTAACTACTATCTTGCCACCTGTCCATAGAGAAAAAAAATAGCAGCAATATTAACATAACACACACTTTATGTTTTTCTCTGTGTGGAGAATACTGGAGTATGGTAAAATTGCAATATTTGGGTTTAAGTTTAGAGGACATTTCAGTTATATGCAGGGGTGTAGATGTTCGTGTGTGTGTGTGCATGTGCACGTGTGTGTGTGTGTGTGTTGAAAAGACAAGGCAAGAGATGATGGTGGCATCGGGTGTTGAGATGTACCACATTAACAATGTGCCTTCTGCTAGCTCAGGTACTTGAGCCTGGGAATTATTTTAGGATTTGAGCAATCAAGTCCCTGTTCTGCAGAGTTAGAATTTTTCTAGCACTAAACCTTCATATTACTAAATGTATATGTGATAAATACATATATACTTAACCTTATTATGTATTGCCTGTTAAATTTAGTTTGAGGTCTTCTTTTGCTTGTAATTGAAGCTGCAGCCACCTGGAAGAAGCTCTTCTCATGATGATGATAGAGGTGCAAAAGGACAAACGGGGGAGGTGGGGTTTAAACTGAGATATGAGAATGCGTAAGCAAGGGAGAGAGCATCTCACAAAACACATTCACATGTATGTGCAGTTATTACAAAAGTTCTATGAAGTCAGGGTATGTATGATTAATCTGATTTTACATACGTAGAAAAAATACTTAGAAAGAATGAGTGACTTCCTAATATCACAAAATAAGTGAATAGTATATGTAGGAGTAATTTCAGGGGTTTTCTTCTGGAAGGTGAATGATGAAGTGGGACAAATTCTTTCCAAGTTTTTCATAGTACTTTATTATTTAACTTCAATCTCTTTTACAAACACACACACAAATCACTAAATAATGTGAAACTGAAATAATCTGCTTTTCTTTAGGCTTCCTAAATGTTTTCAATAAAAATAAAATGTTTCATCTGGTATGACAGACCAAAAGTGTGTATGAGTTTTAAAGTTACTAGAATACATTAGAGAAGAAATTCAGAATTAAATGATTAACTCTCAAGGGTAACAGCACAATGCGTACTATAGCTCAAGCCATTGGTAGGTGGCCTTTCTGAAAGTAAGAGCACATCCTTTAGCAAATGCATTTGCATGGAATTCTCATCTCCTCTTACCCTGAAGCATAAGTTGAATTTATTTCTAGAAAACAGATATTGAGATGATTTGCCCTGTTTCAAATGGATTGAGAAATAGATTAGATTTTATTTCCTTCATCCAAAATTACCTGAATCTTGATGATGAAAAAGTTTGTTACAGCATCTAAAGTACTAATATTATCTATCTAAAAACGTTACGAATGTTAAAGAACAAGAAAAATGAAGCTTTTTATGAAGCTGTAAGTTCAAAAAAAATTTTGCATGTGTTCTGTGTTACAATTGAAACACTATTAAAATATTACCTTCAAGGGTCAGTTTTTATCGCTTCATTATTAGTACTCCAATTTAAGATAATTATGCATGACTACATCCCAGTGTAGTCCATTTTTGAAGCTGTGCTTCATAATTTCCTTTACTCTCACCCTATTGTACCTGATGTTTATTTTTTCCTACCTCAGCTTTGTGCTTAGGGTAATCAATCAAGTACAAATGAGTGCTAAAATATTACAACTCCATTTATCAGCCTTAAAAAAAAAGCAGCCATGACTTCAAATTTTTGTTACTTTCAGTCTATCATTAATTACCTTGCATTTAATGTTTTATGCATACCTCTCACCTTCATGCCAAACAATAAAGGACAGGGACACTAAAGAAGACTTCCTTCATAAGTTGATTAAATGTTTCTTATCCACAAGTTTTATACTGATATGTACATGTAAATTTTATGTATGGTAGACCACAAAAAGCATACATTTCTTGCAGTCTGAGCTTACAAATACGTATTTATGAAAACTTACACATCTCATGATTTTTCAGGAACTCAGTCACTCTCTGTCAAAACTCAGTGCATTTATTTCTAAAATGAGGATACTAATCCCTGAATACATCATCAAATGATTATGTGCAAATGGCTTGATATAAAACATATCAAAACCCTTAGTAACTTAAAAACCCTCTATCTATCTATCTGTCTATCTACCTATTAAAATAATCCCACCATATATTATTTGCTTGAGGACAGTGTCTTTCTTCCTCTTGTATTTTTCCCATTGTTTTGTACAGTGCCTAACACAGAACAGCATGATGAACAAGCTTTGTCTTCAACTCTACCGTCTTAGCACAGACTTTTACATTTGCTTGGGATGTTCTTTCTCCCCAAATCTCACTTGGCTATACTTACTCAGTTCAGAATTCATTCCTTTGGGCAGCCACCCTGGATTCACAGACCGAATTAGGGCTCACTGATACCCAGTGTCATGATACTCTAATTGCCCTCGTGATACTTATCAGAGTTAGAATCAATAAAATCCTTGTGCAATTATGTATTGACACCTTTCTGCACTCACATATACAGTTCATAAAGGACTTTATAACTGCCATCTCTCTCAACTTAACATGGTACTCTCCTGATATCTCCATTTGAGAAGATGCATCTTTTAAAAATAAGTACACAACCACGTTACAAAGCACAGGCATGAGATTCAGAAAGAAGGAATGCAGTGACTTCTGTTAGATTTGAACAAGTTACACTCATGAAAGGACAAAACATTCCCTTTTTTTTCTTTCTAAATCAATCATCGATCAGAATAAGTGACTGGAGCTTTTTGAAACTTATCTGCATTGTCTGTGATAGATTTGTAGTAAACAGGAAGAGCCGTCACAAGTGATAGATTTAAAACAAAAACTAAAATTGCTCATATTAGATGACTGTAAATGAATTCATGCAAAATGACTTCAGGGACTAACTACTCAGATCTGAATGATGAGAAGATTCATACCACCAAACACAGAAACAAGGATAGCGACAAAACTCTTAATATTCTGAGACAAAATTACTAATTTCTCATAGGTCTTTTATCTTTAAACCATCAAATTGCCTGAATGGATCTGAATGTGAGAATAGTGAAAAAAAGTTACCATAGAGGAAAACATCTAATATCACATTTTGCCACAAAAACTATTTTAAATTTTGAAACTGTGTGTATTATTGTTTTAATAAACTAATAAAATATAATATCAATTTAAAAAGAGGAAAACTACAATTACTGTAGTAATATAGCAAATAACTCAATATCTAAAAGGAAGTAAAACATGGATAATTGATCCTTAATCAAACCAAACTGCTTATAGAGTTTGGACAGCACTGTGTGTGGTTCTGAAAATATTAGACAAGAAAATAATCTGAATTTTAAGCCTTTCTATTCCTTATAAAATAGTGGATATGCAATGTCTTTCTTTACTAAAATGACGATCCCCCAAACTAATTGTTAGTTAGGATTATGTCAGAAAAACAGAAGCCATTCTGGATATTCCCTGTAGAAAGGAATTTTGTACCAGAACTTGAGCCTTATAGGACCACTGGAAGGCTTAGGAGCAAAGGTCAGATTGGGCTCTGATGATGGTCTTAGCTGCTTAGAGCAACACATATTCTGCTGACTCAAATCATGCCTCCTTCTATTTCTCCTAAATTCTGTGTAAATTTATCTTAATGGCAGAATCTCATCTAAACCATACAGGAAAAGGACCTTCTGAGATGCAAAGAAAAATACAGGATGAAGTGGCATCAGCTCTAGACTGGTAAGAGAAATTATGGTAAAATAGTATTTGACTATATCACCACATATATGTTAACATGGAGAAAATATAAAATAATATTAATGTGGACTAGAAGGTATGTTATTTTTCATTCATTTACCATCTGTCACGTGTAAGTCTTGGGCTTGACACTGGAAATCAGTATTGAAAATACATAAAGTCACTGTGATGATACAGCTTCCTGTTCAGAGAGGAATCCAGTGATAATCACACAAATAAACACAAACTCCTAACCGTGGTAAGTGGGACTGTCCTGCCATGAACATATTAAATGGGAGCCAGACTTTCTAAAGAGTCAGGAAAGATGATTATTCAACATTGGAGGTCAGCATTCAATTAGTAATGTTACAGCACTAAAAGAAGTTTAAATAAAACCTAAGAAGCAAAAATAGGGGCGATAAAACTGTTGCCTAAAAATATAGTAGTACGATTTTATGAATAAAGCACATTCATCATGAAACACGTGATATAATGATGCTCATTGGTAGAACCAGTAAAAATTTAGAATTCTACATTTCAACACTTTCCCATCCCCCAGACTTTAAAGATTCTTTAACAAAACTGACAGTTCTAAGTTCTATACATGTACATCCTTGAAACGTCCACCTCACCCACAGTGCAGAGGTCTTTGATTCAACATTTCAAGTTGTCTCAATGGAATCACTTTTAAGTGTCTTTGGTCTTTCTCTTTCTACTCTTGACAAAAAATGCCCTTAGTGTAGCAATAGAAATGATGATGGTTATTATTTACTGACTACTAGCAATGAGTCAGGCAATCTAAATGCATAAATTCACAGAATCTTTGCAGCCACCTTTCGAGATAGGAATAAATAGAAGAGAGATCTGAACGCAGGCAGCTTTCCTCTGGGATTCATCCATATCCATCACTGCCATGCCACATTACTCAGCCAGGAGCAGTGGGAACATAAACCATGTAGCTTCAAAAAAAGTGAGGCTTCTGGCTCTGTATGATCCCAAAATTTATATAGTTAACTATGTTTAGGGTTTGTCGTATGAAATACAGTAGTTATCTCAATGCCTTGGCTCTTAGACTGGTTACTACCCACTGAAAAGAAAAATTTGGACAGAGATTTTACATGTCTCTTCATTCAATCCTTAAAGCATCACCAGGTTGAAGAGATATGAAGACCTGTGATGAAACTGAAGGTCAATGATGTTGTTAGCCATCTAAGATCAATGGCAGATATGGAATGCAAAATCATGAGTACTTGGTCCAACTCTTTTTTAAGGGTGGAGAAGACAGAAAGGTGTCTGTATAAAAATGGTCACCAAAAGAAATTAGTCAAGTTTAGCCCCAAGATACATAACCTTGTAAAATTTAGAATTTACTGTGAAACATTCAAAGAATACATTCTTCATGAAGCAGACCCCAGGGCACAGGTGGAAGGTGAAAAGTCAGTGAGCTCTGCTTTCTCATTGCCCAGTTTCTCACAAGACACAAACCTGGGTGGGAGGCAGGGAGATTCAGCCTCTGAAGGATGAGGCTATGCAGGTTATGGGAGACCCAAGTGGGCTTTTGTATTACTTTCCTACTACTGATGCGACAAGGCAGTACACATACATCAGCTTAAAACAACACAAATTAATTTTACAGTTATAGATCTTGGAAGTCCAAATGCAGTGTCACTCTTAGGTAAAGGTGGGTGCAGGGTTGGTTTCTTCAGGAAGCTCTAGGAGAGCATCTGTTTCCTTGCTTTTCAACCTTCCAGAGGCCACCTGCATTCCATGGCTCATGGCCCCTTTCTGGCCTCACTCCAACATCTTGCTTCCTTCACACTATCTCCTAATACCAACTCTGGTCTCCTGCCACCCTTATAAAGACTCTTGTGATGACCTCAGACCTTCCAGGATAATCTAGGATAATCTCCCCATCTCAAGATCCTTAATATGCAGAATCTCTTTAGCCATAGAAGGTAACATTCACATGGTCCCAGGAATTAGGATATGGGAATCTTCAGGGAAATATTATTCAGTCTACAACAGTGTATTGAAACTTTCAAACCCCCACTCTTGTCAATTAAACCAGACATAATTTCTTAGTAGACCACTTGGACTACATTTTCCTAAGGTTTCCTGGTGATGACTAAACATCACACATTCATGGAACATTGACAGTGGGACTCTTCCTCAGAGCAAGTATGCAGAGGAAGGAATTGCAATGATTCTCCCTTTGCAAGAAATAATCACAGCAGCAGGAAGCTTGGGACTCTCTTTGGGGCAAATTGGCAAGAATCTGCCCTGGGGTAGAGGCAGGGATGTGTGGAGCAATCACGCTAATGCTGTGCTGCCCCTCACAGGGCAGTGCCTGCAGAGACAGGGGTGCCCCCAGGCGAGCTCCCCATGTGAACTCAAGCACCACGGACTATGGGTTTTCCAGAGGGGCATAGGTTCCGGGGGGGGGGAATTACCAAGAGACCCAGGCCTGTGTGAAAAGGTAAGGGCTTGCATCCAGCACAGTGAATATTAAAATGAATATGACCTAAATCTTACCTTAAATTGATCTGCCCCCCAGACATTAAGGATACATAATAATTTGCAAAGCCACAAATGGAGGATTATCATTATTTCTTGTCTATTTCATCAAGAGTCACTGCAGAAGAATTTTTTGACAAGGTGTATTTGTTCAAAAGCAAGGAAAAGTAAACAATCAGAGAGTACGTTGGAGAGAAATAACTGCTACCGAAATGTTTAAAGGCCTCTGTAAGGTGAAATGTCTTACACCATGCATGCATTAACACACAAAATAAAATTCTTGGTATGAATCAGTTATTTATTCTTTCAGGTTCCAACAATCCATAAATTACTAGACCCTGGAATTGTCTTTGAAGCCATGGTTTCTCAATAGCAGCATTACTGACATTTTGGACCAGATAATTCTTTGTTGTGGGATGCGTCCTGTGTACTCTAGGACGTTTAGCAGCATCCCTGGTCACTACCCGCTAGATGCCATAGCACATTTTTGTAGTGATAATCAAAAATGTCTCTGGACATTTACTTAATGTTCATTGCCAAATGTCCCTGGGAAAGCATTACCCCCACCTCCTCATTGAGAACCAGTGCATTTAGGCAACGAGCATTTAGCTTAAGTTCAACCTCATGGGTTTATCTCAGAATTGTGTAATGTAAGTAATGCAAGTAAAGACCTTATGTGTCCCAATATTATGTAACTACATAAAGTATATTATCTACCTTGAAAGATAAATCCAGGTTAATATTTAAATGTTGAAATCAACATTGATTTAGTTCAATTGTTTTAAGATGAATGTTACAAATGACACTCAGAAAATTTTATTAAAAGCAGAAGGATCATTAAAGTCTTCTGAGCCAAACACAAAAATGTGACTTTTACTCTATAAGGAAGGTTATCTTTTTTAATCCCAGAAAGAAAATAAAAGAGTTAGACAGGAAAATCATATTCAGTGCTTTTCTTATTCTTGTATATCGTGGTAGTAAACAGTGTTCCTGTCACTTGTGATTCTTTGTTCCAAAATGATGTAGATGATGTGAAAAAGCAATTTGATTAAAATAAAAAGAAGAATCTTTTTATTTTAAATGACATCTTTAAAAAAGAAAAGCAGTTTTTCTCTACTCACAGAATATGTACTTCAAATTACCCACAGTGAATTATACATAGAAACATTTCAAAACAGATGAAACTATAAAAATGTTGACATTATAACTGATAAACTGAGAAGCCTTTTTTCGCTTGAATTATGAAAGAAACTTACCAGAGAACAGTACAAAAATTTAATGTAGAGACACATGATTTTATTTCTTCTGCAGAAAAAGAAGGCACAAAAACGAACTAACCTCTACAGTCATAAAGAAGAATTTTAAAACCAATAAAACCCATGGGTACAATCTTCAAAATGTAAAGGAAACAGCTAGGGTGGTTTCATTCAACGGTAACCAATGTATCTGTGTATTCGGGTTTTTTATTTATTCACATAAGACATTTCTCTATAACAGTAAACCTTAGAGAATAATCCATGAAAATGCTGCCTGAAAGAAACACACATTAAAAGTTCAAAGCAGTGATTTCATACCATTGCTCAGATTAAGTTTTTTTATCTCTGGTATTACTGCATGATAAAGAAAGTCAAATACATTTCACTCATGAGGTTTTTCCCTAGAGTTCCTGATTGACAGTGAAAATGTCAGGAGAAGATAAGTGCACATTTCCTGCAGTTGCTTTGAGTCTCATAACTAACCCTTTAACTCCTACAGCAATGGGAACGAAGGTACAGGCTTGACAAAGAACAAGGACAACACCCTAGAAATAGTTGAGTCTCAACTGGTCAGCCATGCAATACCCAGTGTAGAGCTGATTACAATTTAGTGGACTCAGATTGAGATATCATAAAATGGCAATAAGTAAGATATATTTTAATTAATGCAGTCGCAAAATTTAAAAGGGATATTTTGGTCCACACAAGATAGAGTACACACATTTCTCCATTTTCTTCCCACCAGGTACAGCAGAAAACCCTAGATGTGACATACAAAACTCTAAAAGGTGGTGAGAAGCCAGACTTGCTAGGTACCTCCAGACCCAGGGAACAACAGGACAGTGAGTTCCTAGGCTATTTTTAGCCTCTTGTACATCCTGGGCTGGGTGCGGAAGAAGAAGGTAACTGGTAAACTAGCAGTCCAAGAAAAGACTATGTCCTTTTGCCAAAAGATTGGGAAAAGACAGTCTAGGAAAATAACTTGGTAGCAATAACTTCCTTACTCCAAACACAACAGTGGAAAAACACAGCGTATCACACTCTCCTCATCAAAGTTTTAGTGGGAACCTAAATGTCCACTCCGGCCGGCCACAAGGAGTCTGCACATTCCAGTAGTATGATTCCCCTCCTAGCTCTCAGAAAGGACTTTCTGCATGCTAGATAAATAAATTAAATGCAATCCTATTTCATAGGTAATATTTTACACCTCTTCATCACTCTTCAGATCTTAAGTGTTTTAAGCCTTATAACTACCTATGAAGTAGACAAAGCCAGATTAGTGTTCTCACTTCACTTCTTTTCTACCTCACTCTATGAATTAGGTCATTAAATGTGTCTCCTACTCACTCCTTAATCTACCTTGAAAACAGCTAGTCATCTTTCAATTCTCAAATAAAGATGTCATTTCCAAAAAGCCAAGTTCCCTGAAACCCCTAGTGGTAACTGGATTTCTGTGAATTCCATGATATCTTGAACTATTTTAGTTGCCAATTAATGCAATGCAGAAATGACCCTATGCTTTGTCACTTTACAGGAGCAGATTCAATAACAGAAAGAGTGAAAATATAGTTTTCCCCTTTGCATTCTTGAGTTTACTACTGCTGCAAGGAGTAGTCTGCAGGTCTTTTCATGTGTTTCTGTAACCTCATTCAAGGAAATCTCACCACAGCATTTGTTGGCAGGGGGTGGAGGTGGAGTG
Source organism: Hyperoodon ampullatus (assembly GCF_949752795.1). Lineage (NCBI taxonomy): Eukaryota > Metazoa > Chordata > Mammalia > Artiodactyla > Ziphiidae > Hyperoodon > Hyperoodon ampullatus. Next base: position 80,906,477 of record NC_136926.1, read on the forward strand.
GAAGTGATGGTCCGTCATGAGAGATGCAACAGAGTCCTCCCAGTAGGGAGAAAAATTAGAACCAGTGGTCTCTGAGGTTAAACTGTGGAAAAGGAAGTAGTGGGAGGAGAGGGAGATAGGTTTCACAGTAGCAGAGATGGGAACCCCACTCCTATGCAGAGCTCGGTGGCCCACCCTGGCCTAATGTCAGAGCCTTGCTCATAGCAACGGAAGAGTGACTGGTCGGCAGAGAGGACCATGTCTTCTGTATCATTAGTACCAACAGGAGGTGAGGGATTCAGTCTCAGTATTTCTAACAGAGGGAACAGTGGAATCACCATGGAATAAAGACCAGGAATCAAATTATAACTGTAATGAATGGCCTCAGAGTTCTTGTACAATCTAGTGAGAGAGAGAGAGAGACAGAATCTTAAATATTTGGGGCCTGACTTTTTTACATTCTAAAATAAAGTGGCATATCTCACTCTTCTTGAATCCCAGAGTAATTTATGCTTGATATATTTGTCTACTCCTTTATATATTCCACTAGTTTTTAAGCTCTGTGTGTGAAGGGGCACATCTGTTTGCTTCATAAATTTATCCTAAATGCCTGGCTATGACTCCCCTTTCTCACATCTAGGTTAAAGGAAAATATTTAAAATAACACTACAAAAACAAAATAAAATAGGAGGAAAAGTTACAACTTTAGCCCATAGGTCACATATGACAAATAGGCCACATATCAAAAAACAGATTATATTTTATAAATAAGTTTTATTTTAGTCAAATAACTTGTTTTCAATGACACCAAGAAATAAACCAGTTTGACTAAGATACTTTCCTTTTAACTTTGGTTTTCTCTTAGGTTAAAATCATTTTTCTTTTTTATATATATATGAAGAGAACAGAGATCTGGTACTGTGTTATTTACATATGAAGAGCCAAATTCTTAACTAGAATTAGGAGTGTCATCAAGATGATTGAAAGAACAACAGAATCTACTAATTTATTTCTTAACTTATATATGCAAATGTATCTAACATATAAATGCATATTTACAACTTTGTACCAACTATTTTTAGCTAATTTTCTGAATCAAGAAGAGATCAAAACATCCTTCAAATGGCATCTGAATCTAATTTTATATTGCAAAGGATCTTTCAGATAGCAACTCTAGCTTCTCAAAGGAATTCTCTGAGATCTACAAGTTCTAGTGACCATTACTATAAGCATTATTCTAGATCAAGAACTGTGTACCCAAGAAGAATAGATCAAGCAAACAGGACCACACAGGACACGGAGGACAGTGAAGCTAACCTGCTCTGAGTAATGGAGAAAGAGTATGCTGTTTTAGGTGGCAAGTAGGGGGGAGATGCAGCTGAAAAAGCAGCTCTAGATCCATTTTGTACAACCTCATACTCTGTGCCTTTTGGACAATATTGTTTTCTATAAAAAGTAAAATTTGTAAAATAAAAGACAAATTATGTAGACTTCCCAACAAGACGTGATGTCCAAGTCAAGTTCTGAAAAATGCTAGGTGAAGAGGGGTTTAAAATGCATCCTAAAAAGAGAAGCCAGCATTTACAAAACTGTGTATTATTAAGAAAGGCACAGGATATTCAGAGACCAGCAAGTATTTTCTTCTAGAAGTTCATTATAGGGCAAAGCCACTGACCTGTGTAATACCCTATACTCCTAAGTGCTGCTCATAAGCTTTCTGCTCTATCCTGAGATACAGCAGAGGTCCACTAACTGTTCCTAAGCTTACAGTGAAACCCTGTGCTTCTCAGGAGGGCGTGGGCACGTTTCTGCCATATGGAAACCATATGCCTTCTTCATAAAGCCTGTTGTAGGGAACCTAGGGCACTTGGCCATAGCCCCCAGTTCTGTTACATTTCATGCCCAGATAGTATGGGATGCATATGCAAATCATGCCCCAGGACCAACCCTGATATGTATACACTCTCCAGGGTATATAAATTCTGCTGTGTTTGATAAAGCTTTAGACAAAATTCTTAATTGATTTTCATGAGGCAAAGTAATAATCTATTCTTTGCAGGCATGCTCACCCTTTCAGAAAACAAACACAATTCTTGATAGGCAATGGTTAGACAGAGAAAACCCATTACAGACAGGCTTGCATTTTTAAGATAAAAATATAGCAGCTTTAGTAGCATTTGAGAGTTTGCAGGTAATTTAGAGGTTACTACTAACTCTATACATCTCAGTAGGGAATAATGTTTCTGCATTCATGTGACAGAATATACATAGCCTTCAGGAACATTTTATCCAGAAAAAAAGTTTTCTTTGAAAACTGCCTGTGTCCTTCTCTTCACAAACCATTCATCTCAGTAAGGTATATTATAGTCACACATTTTACACATTTATTTTAAGAAGTAAATGAATAAAAAGTCTTTATTGCTTTTTTTCTTGCATTTAAAAGCAAAGACATAATCTTTATAGATTAAATAAAAAATAGATCTTTTAAAAATAATATTCATACATTAGAAAAGAGAATGTCAAGCTGCCTGCCCCTGGTTGGAGCAGAATAAAGGAATAGAGAGGGTTACTGCCACCCACCTGAGACCCCTAACCACATGAGCTTTTCCTCTTCTCCTCATTATCTCTATACTGCTGGGCTACGAATGATGTGTAACAACTAGAGACCCAACAGTCGGCTGCCCTCCCTTCACCTTGGCCTAAAACCAAGGGCAAAGGCCAAAACACTGTAGGAAAGTAGATGCTACATTACTCATTTACCACAGGAAAAATGACTTAGGTTTTCCCTCTCTTGCTCACACAAGCACATACTTCTTTTCAATACAGTTAAAAGTTGTTGCTAAAGAAAGTGGGAAAAAGTAGATAAAGAGACACAAATACAGATTTTTTTTCAGTAACTAGAAGTATTTCATTAGGACCCACATATCCTTTATGAAAGTATTTAGGGAACTAAAGTTGATAAACTCTTGTATTATGTCCCCATTTTGATGTATCAATATCCTGCGAAAAGAGGAGGTATATTTGGGGGTAAATACAAGTCATATAGTTTTACATTTGCTTAAGTAAACTTTGCTATGCATTAACCTTCTTGAATAAGCAGTATAATTTAAAAAATAAGTTGTGCATCCAGTTAGGAAATAAAAACAAAATTTATTTCTTAAATTATATATGCAAATGTATCCAACATATATAAATATATATTTTCACCCCGGTACCAACCACTGTTAATTTCTAATTGTCTCCAGAGGAGACTTTACCTGCTTCTAGTAGTGTAGTAATAGTTTTTCCAGTAATAGAAGTAGTAAGAAAAGGAATAGGAGTAAGAGTAGTAATATTTGTACTAGTACTAGCAGTTGTATTAGCTGTAGTAATAGTAGCAGCATAAAAACCTTTCATTATCTGAGTATAAAACATTTAAACAAATGTTAGTAGATTTGGGGATAACAGGAGTCTATATTCTATTACTTCAAGTGGGAAAAATAATAACACATTCCCAGCTTACCTTAAATCCCAACAAAAATCCTCAAATAACATCGAAACACTTAAACTTCTATACCATATTCCATCAAAATGCTTCGCAAAATGTAAGTTATTTAAAATGCCAGTTATGGGACTTCCCTGGTGGCACAGTGGTTAAGAATCCACCTGCCAATTCAGGGGAAACGGGTTCGAGCCCTGGTAGGGGAAGATCTCACATGCCGCGGAGCAACTAAGCCCGTACGCCACAACTATTGAGCCTGTGCTCTAGGGCCCATGAGCCACAACTACTGAGTCCACGTGCCACCGCTACTGAAGCCCACACACCTATAGACTGTGCTCCGCAATGAGAAGCCACTGCAATGAGAAGCCCGCGCACCGCAATGAAGAGTAGCCCCCGCTCACCGCAGCTAGAGAAAGCCCACGTGCAGCAATGAAGACTGAAAGCAGCCAAAAATAAATAAATAAATAAAAATTTTAAAATGCCAGTTAGTTATTCCACACTTAAAAATTTTGTCAGTGGCATACTCATTTTCAGTACTTAACAATATTGATACCAATGGTAACAAAATATACTTTTCTTCTACAATGTAGCAAACATATAAGGCAAATAAGAAAGTGGCAGTTAAAAGTATGTTTAAAATGTACATAACACTTAGTAACGTAAAATAAAGAAATTAAAAGGATGAGATGACTCAACAAATAGAGTGGCTCGTCTTAGTTCAGGCTGCTATAACAAATACTATGGACTGCTGGCTTAACCAACATACATTTATCCCATTATGAGGGCTCCACCATCAAGATCTAATTATCTCCCAAAGGCCCCACCTGCAAATATCTTCATATTGGTGATTAGATTCCAATATGTGAATTTGGGGGGGATACAAGAATTCATTCAATCCATAGCATTTGCCTGAGTGATTCTGATGGTGAGAAAAAGGGAATGGATCACTGTTTCACTGGTGATTTCCAAATTATGTAGACTTGCCTGGGGCTTTGATCTCATGGACACTGCCAGTCCTGGACCTAATTTTTTCATTCAGATCTATACAACTCAGAGTTGATGTGGAGCTCAGCTTTATTACAGAATTATCTCCCACCTCTCTTAATTTTTTCAGAGCTTTGGAGATGCCCAATACCTTCTGCTGTTCCAACATGATATTCAACACCATTCCAAACTGATGGTGTCTCTCTACCCCCATACATGGAACTTGTATAGTCTTTCAAAAACATTACACCATGTTGAGTAACATATGCAGTTTCCCCAAACCAAATGCACTTTCATACTGTTTCTTCTTATTATTATTTTTTAAGATGTTGGGGGTAGGAGTTTATTAATTAATTAATTTATTTTTGCTGTGTTGGTTCTTCATTTCTGTGCGAGGGCTTTCTCTAGTTGTGGCAAGCGGGGGCCACTCCTCATCACAGTGCGCGGGCCTCTCACTATTGCGGCCTCTCCTGTTGCGGAGCACAGGCTCCAGACGTGCAGGCTCAGTAGTTGTGGCTCACGGGCCCAGCTGCTCCACGGCACGTGGGATCCTCCCAGACCAGGGCTCGAACCCGTGTCCCCTGCATTAGCAGGCAGACCCTCAACCACTGCGCCACCAGGGAAGCCCTGTTTCTTATTTTTATACTCATAAAAATAATTGTACGGATGACAGCTTGGGCACTCATTCAGGGCTAAACTTACATCTGGTATTGAACTTACGTCCTTAAATATTTCACCATTTCTAACTTTTCCTTGAATATATGGGTTTCTCTAGGCTTCTTATCCCAACCCCCTTACTTTCTTCGCAAGCATCTCTACTTTTGAAGAAAATATTTGAACTTAATAATATGGGGGAGATGATGGCAATAATAATATAAGTACCATTTCATATTGTAGCCTGAAAGATTTTCAGTAGAGAAAAAAATTAATAAAATAAAATGTTTTATTTAAAAGTAAGACAAATATAACAAAGAAGAATTGTAAAAAAAAAAAAAGATACAATCATGTTTAGGGATAAATTATTTAGATAGATAGGCACATACATACATACATAGATTGACTATGGTATTAAATAGCATGTATAATACTAGATATTATGTGTATTAATAAACACTATCTAACTATAATATATATCACAGTCAATGTACAATATATAATAAAGCTACATGAATCCAACAAATAGAAAAGAGGTTAACTTTTCAACAATGTTAGAGGGAAAATTGCCTAATAGAAATACAAATCTAATTAGATCATATATCACAGTCCAAAAGAACTGAGATGGACTAAGAATTAAACAGAAAAATAAAATCAAAGGAAAAAAACACTATAAGCAAAAATAGTGACCATTTTTCTGATTTAGGGCATTGAAAGGCTCCTGACTTTCCTAATTCTTTAAATAGCACAATCATTCCCTGTGTAAGATAAGCTCAAAAAATTCAGTCATCTTTGGTCATCTTTATCTCTCCTGTTACCATATTCATTGCATTATCTTTATTTCTATAGCTCTACATTCCATAAACTGCTTTGAGATTATTCTTTTTGAAGCAGGGCTCTGTTTATATCAGACCAGTTTTTTAAAAAAAAATTTTTTTTCTCTTTCCACTGAGTTTTACTTTAGTGTGGTTTCTATCCCAGCATTAAAATGCACCTTTAATATGCTTTCAAATGTCTTTCCAAGTTTATGTTATACCAGAGATATGTCCTACTCTTTTCTACTCTGTGTCTTTGGGTGATTCCCTTCACCTGAAATGTTATATCCTTCTTCACCTGGCCACTTAAAATCCTACCCATGTCTAAGAAGCGAATCTCAATACCATCTTGGCATGCTGGCTTTTCCTACTCCCTCCCCAACTGGAGGTTACCCGTTGCTCTTTGGAAGTCCATATAATGTTGTAGAACATACTATGCTCACTTCAAGCCATCTCATGAGCAGTAATTTGTTTGCAGTCTCACTGCATGAGCCATGCATTAAGTATTCAAATATTGGTACCCGGGAAGTGAGAGGAGCATGACAGTGAACAAAATAGACACATACAGATACAAACAAATAAAAACAAAAACGAAAAGCAGAGAAACAGGGAGATAGAGAGATAATTATTTAACTAGGTCAATTAGTGAGCCCAACTGGAATGAATATGAGAGGGAGAGCAAGTATCTGCTTTTTACTGAATTATTTTATTTCTATAATGCTTATCATAGTATAGAAGCTCACCAACCTGGGCATAATTCAACCAGAGAAATAGCTATGTAATCCAACACTGGAGAAATGTCTTGATAGACAGTGGCATTTTTCTCAGGGATGTTCATGGGTGATTCTGTCTATATATGATTTACGATTTATATGCTCATTCTAAAACTTAAGTCATTTGTCTGATGTTACAGCCACTTGTTTTTCAAACCCTCTCGTTATAGTTGTAAACAACTTGACAAGGATCACTCACCCCTGTAGTTCTTGGTACATACTTTTATGTACATATTAAGTGATCTGAAGTACGAAGCTGTTTAACTGAGATTTCAGATAAACTGTTTTCACTAAATTTCTACCTGCACTCCTGAGTACTAAACAATCCAATAGGCAAGTTCAAAACACAAACAGAAGAAAAAAACCCTAATTTTATATTTTAGCAGTTGAAGCATAGTCATGGGAGAACAAGGTGATCAACATGGAACTCTAAAAAATATTCGTGTAATATTTTGAAAATTATTTCTTCCTGGTAAAATAATAATAACGATATTTATAACTTAGAAGACTTACATTACAACAAAAACTATGTCAAGTCTTTGAAAATAATGGTCATATAACTCCTTTTCTGACATTTTTCAATCCAGATGGCATTAAGATCACATATTCTTATTTCAGATGAGGAAGATACTATAAAAACTTTCAATAGAAATGAACTGTCTTTGGATTTGCTCATTTTGTAGTAATAGATTTCTGAACGTATTATTATAGCAGGTATTGCCCATATACCCATGTAACAAGAGACTACGGCACCTGTGTTATGAATTGACATAAAGTGGTGTTCACACACACACACGCACAAATACACAAATATACATTTCAACATTTTTTGCCACTACAACCTGATTCTGTGGACTAACCTCTTATTGCAGAATTTTTAAAAACTGTTACCTCACTGGAGAGACATTTCAAATTTAGAACTCATTTTTTAACCTTTCACAAACGTACCATCAGTATCATCAGTAATTGATTATTTATTGAAATAACAGTGCTATTAAATCACAACATGAGAAAAACAACTATCCAAGACTTTAAAAAATAATGCATTTCTTTTAACACATGACCCACCCTACTATAAATATCAACACAAATCTTAAATCTTGTCATTATTCAATACACTGAAGTCTGATTTTAAAAAGAGCAATAAAAGAGTTACTTGTGCATTCATATGGAAAAAAATTACATACAGATCACTAAATGCTTTAAGCACAGGAATGAACATCATTATCTAATTTTCATTCCATTTGAATACATATTTAATGGTGTAAATATAGCTCAGTTTCTTATTTATGGAAGGCAACCATGAAATAATAAACTCACTTTATTATGTTGTTTTATCATGTTTTCTGTTTTGTTTTTCAACGAGAGGAATTATAATGTCCATAATTTTGACCTGCAGCCAAGTAACTTAAAACATTTTGCCAATCAAGGTAAATCAACTTTACAAACTCTTCTTTACAACTCTTTTTATCCATCATCTAACTTCGTTAGCAAAGTTGACTGATAGCTTTATACTGTTACTGAAACATAGTCTCCCATCCCCCATCACTGGTTCAGTTGTTATAACGGAAAAACTCTCTTCTCTCCAGCTAACTCTTTCTAACAAGCTAAAAAGTCCATGATAATTAATAGTTACAAATCAGCTATGTGTTCATGTAGACATTTTAGTTTCTCCATCATTGCTATTGGAAAAAAATGCAATTCAAAACTTTTGATATTACAGTAGCCTCATCTGAACACATAAAAATACATCACAAATATCTACATAAACCAAATAAGACAGTAAATTCTAAAGTTAGTTGTTGAACCTATTAGTTCAGAGGCATCCATCTGTCCTTGTCACGTGTATATATTTTTTAAAATCTAAGATATACATTAAAATATCTCTGAAGTATAAAAAATCTATCTGAGATATATATATATATATATATATATATATATATATATATATATATATATATATATATATATATTTAAATCTTTACTCGCCTAGTTAGTTAACAATAACCAGTATGTCTCAAGTCTGATTAAAATTTTATAGGTATACTTAGAACATGTAGAAAAAAAAAAACAGTTGCTTTAACTGAAAAGTTCATTTAAATGAAAAGACAAGATTCATTTCCTATTTTTTTATTTTATCATTTACCAGGAGGGTTTACTCTGTGAACTTCGCTGGCCATGCTAGTTTAATATCATGAAGGAAGTTACCAATATCAATACATTTGTTCACAGTTATGATCAATGACAGAAATAAAAACCAGTAGAATCCCTTACATGAAGAATAACAAGTAAAAATTTCAATTTAATCTCTGAGCACACTTCAGCAAGCAAAGTCCAAGTACAAATTTACCATCAGTGATTTTGTCTCTTCATTTCTTTCCATCTACAGACTCTCTAAAGAGATAGCCCCAAACCTTCACTTTTTATCTGTTTCTGCAGAGTCAAGAGTCAGACTGCAAGTTCTCAAGAGCCTTCAAATCAAGTGCAATTCTCAGTGCCACTCCTTCTACATCCAGTTCCCAGCTTTTCTCTCAGTCCAGCTTAGATTCCATCGAACCAATTTCTCTTTGAACAAGTAAAAACCTCACAACACACCTGTGCTCCCCTTACTACTCACTCACAGAAGTGAATGTAGAACAAAATACAGCATTCAGGGACGTAAACTCATGGCATCAAAGCTAGTTACAAACCAGATCAATTATGATTATATTTGCAAAGAAAGAACACTGAGACCTGCCAATCACCAAAACCAAACCCCACTTCTTATCACCTTCTATTACCCCATCCCAGTAAGACCTCAGCCTGGATAACGGCTCCCCAGTGTATAAGAATTCTGTTCTGCAATTAGAAAAGGCATAAACATATTCAGTTGTGAGTAAAAGCAAATCTTAAAACAAGAAGCCAGGCCACATCCACACACCATCCTTTCAACTGTGTAAACTTACTAATTTGCTGACCCACTGAGGTAGAATGGCTCCTTAGATTAGCTGTCCTGCATAATTCTGCTTGGTTTTGACATCAATTTAATCCCCGATCTTGGCGGAAAAATAAAGCAAAGCAATGCCAACCTTTGGATATTACCCCAAAGTAGGCTGCACATCTTACCTGGAAGAAGATGCTTTGTTGGGCCAGTCAATCACTTCAGGCAGAAGTTGAGGCAAGTTTTGATGGAGGAAAATTTCCTATAGAAAAAATAGGGTCAGTCCATCTTACCATTTTAGTAAGAACATATGGGTGTGCACACATGGCTTAACATTTTAGCAAAATAATGAGCAATATTTTATTAAATACAGGTTGCTATAGCTTCTGGCATCTTTAAATTTTTAACAAAACAAAGACAAATTAATGGTACTAAGTAGCTTTTTAAAAAAATACTTAATTAGATACTATTTTAATGCAAAGGAATATGAAAGATTTTTTAAGATAATCCTTGACATTAAAACATTTTATTTCACATATACATATATACACCTGTCAGATTCAAGTTTTTTTACCTGTAGATCTGACTGTATGGTTTATGACTGATGGCATTTAATATAATCACACTATAACCAAGATGTCATGAAAGGGAACAAAAATATTTAACTGCTGTGGAATCCCCAAAAATGTTATTAAATCATTTTCAAAACCATTCTTTTAGTTTTTAAATAATTCTCTAATAGAATAAATAATAATTGCATATGAAACTATATGGGCTAAACACCATGGAGGATATCTCGAAACAAGTTTTTGAAGACCATATTTAACTTAGGTAATATGGATACTCCAACACTATACTAAGCATTGTAGAGGGATATTAAAGATGTATATGATATATTTCCAGCACTAAGAAGTTTTGAATGTTGTTAAAGAGGTAATTTAAACTACTTCTTATAAAACTATATTATTTTACCCAGTGAACATGTAATTTCTGTATGATATATACCTGTTAGTAAGAATAGCAATATAATAACTGCCCAATGCAACAATTTCATTTGAATTTCCAGAGTAATTTTTCAATATAACCTGTCTCAAATAGGCCATATCATTCATCTTCTTATACTGTAGAATTAGAGAACATATATTTGCCATTTTCCGGTACAAGTTTTCTAAAGGTAATTTCTAAAGGTAATTTTCCACCCATTAGTTGTCTCAAATTGATGCTAAACTCAGATTCCTTTCTTTTTTCCTATAATTTGCTTCTTTCCCTCTCTTTTCACAAAATACTTAATAGATATTTATTTAAATGTCTGAATAAATACAATAAATTCACATATGAATAAACAAGTACCTATATACAAACATAAACATTTATTTATATATATGTTTATATGTGGATAGTGCAGGGCAATGAGACTGCTTAACAACAGCAACGAAGGCTGTCTCTGTCTCCCAAGAGTATATTATGTACAAGAAAGCCAGTACTCAGGAGACTCTCTATGAAGGGAGGCATTTCATATTTCACAGTGTACAGTGTCCGCACCTCGTGGTCACTGATCTTCTTTATGGTGACTGGACGTCATTGAGCTTTTCTCTTCTCACCCCCAGTTAATAGCAAGGGAGACTTCTGAGGTATATTTTTGTTTCTGCATCTATCTCAGTGTCTGACATAGTATTTGAAGCTTCCTCCCCTCTCAAAAGTCCAGAGGCAATTATTTAGTGACACCAGAGCTAAAGAAAAATATCGCTTGGCTAAGAATTGTTAGAGACACAAAACCCAAGTCGCTTGCAAAGCCGAGCATGTTTGGTGAACCACAATGCCATCAGCCAAAGGGAAGCTGGAATAGACTGCCAGCCTAAAGTGGAACCACAGCAGACATGGCATCCAAGAGACAAGAGAAGGGCTAGAAAGGCAACATCAGAGAGATGAACCCAAAGTCAGTTGACTAAGAGTGTAGCATATGTGGGACAATTGCGGGAACAGTTGGGAGCCTGTGGCTGGTTTTTATTCTCCAGCTTAAGGAACGGGAGGGAGAGGACCAATCACATTGAAGGGATCAGTGACAATCTGGGCACTAAATAAATACCTGATGGTTGAAGGAGCAACAGGTACAGGGTCACAGAATTGCTAAAAGTAGGAAGGGACATTAGAGAATCTAATGTCATCTTTTTTTTTTTTTTTTTCATGACTTGGGAAACAAGGAAAGAAAGTCATATAATCATTCAGCGGTTGAGTCAGGGCAAGGACCATGACTAGTTATTCCCAAGAAAGCACTCTGCCCACTTTCACATAGGATATTTTTAAAGTCAGTCCAAGCACAATGTCTTCAGGGAGCTTTAGGAAGTTTGGTGCTTGTAAATGAACTTCATGAAACTATGAAATGCAGGGCCATCGGAAAACCTGCCTCCCTTGAGTTAGTTTGACATCCATAGCACATACCATTACCCACTAAAAATGTATTTCTTCTACTTTCCTCTAGACAAATAACCAAGATTTTCTTCTCACCCAAGTATTTTGGGGGCGAGTCCTTCACCAGCTTCAGGACTGCATCTTGAATAGGCTCAGCCACTTGTTACATCACTGCATTCCCCGTGAAAAATGACTGATTTACCAGGAGTCTGGTTCTACCACTGTTTGTTTAAAACATTTGTAGAACAAATCTGTCTCTGTCATTAAAAAGAGGTTATTGGTTTCAAAATTATTTAAGTCTGAGAATAAAAACACGCAACAAAACAAATCTATGTAAAATAGCATTCGGTTCCTTAGGCTTCTAGCTCAATATGTCTTGTAAGGTAACTAAGAAAGTTTCAGAGAGAACTAACTTACAAAGTTCTAGGTAACTTCATATAATCTTTTTTCTTTGTTTTGTTCTTGTGTGGCTTGACACTACAAAAGCACTTTTATGAAAGATTAAGGGAAATTATTTGCTTCTTGAGTATAAAGAATCTTTGGAACTGCACTTTTGAAATTGTTGCTGTCTCCTTGATCCTGGAATATTTTGACAGGCCTGTCATGACCTTTACTAAGTGAACTTTAGCATTTTTCTTTCCTTACATAACATTAAAAATGTCTATCTGTAAAGTAGATTTCTTTTTTATGTCTGCCTTTTTTCCAACTACTGGACACAAAATAACTTAAAAAGCAAAACATTAAAAATGTGTGCATTGAGAAACCAAATATATAATTTAGTATAATCAAAATTATGTCGAATGAAGCCTTCACTTTTGATACTGAACCATAAATATAACACTACCTGAATTACATAAAAATAGAAATACAATTTCTGCAAATATTCTATCTTCTCCATTAACAACCAAGAAGAAAACTTAAGGAATTATCAAATAAGAATTAACAGAATTTAATGGTCAGTAATTCTTTTACCTTAACCATGTACTTTCTGCTGAAGAATGAATCCAAACTATTGCATCTTATTATGATGCTTATGATAAAGGTACATTTTTATTTAGAGTTTTAATAAACTCTTGTCTACACATAAGTTTTATATGTTAGCTCTTTTATCCCATCCATTTCAAAAGGTGAAGTTTGAGAAGACCTTCAAGATGGTGGAGGAGTAAGCTGTGGAGATCACCTTCCTCCCCCCAGATACATCAGAAATACATCTACACGTGGAACAACTCCTACAGAACACCGACTGAACGCTGGCAGAAGACCTCAGACCTCCCAAAAGGCAAGAAACTCCCCCACGTAGCTGGGTAGGGCAAAAGAAAACAGAATAAACAGAGACAAAACGATAGGGCCGGGACCTGCACCAGTGGGAGGGAGCCGTGAAGGAGGAAAGGTTTCCACACACTAGAAGCCCCTTTGAGGGCGGAGACTGCGGGTGGCGGAGGGGGAAAGCTTCGGAGCCACGGAGGAGAGGGCAGCAACAGGGGTGCGGAGGGCAAAGCGGAGAGATTCCCGCACAGAGGATCGGTGCCGACCGGCACTCACCACCCAGAGAGGGTTGTCTGCTCGGCCACCAGGGCGGGCGGGGCTGGGAGCTGAGGCTCAGGCTTCGGTCGGATCCCAGGGAGAGGACTGGGGTTGGCGGCGTGAACACAGCCTGAAGGGGCTAGTGCGCCACGGCTGGCCGGGAGGGAGTCCAGAGAAAAAGTCTGGACCTGCCGCAGAGGCAAGAGACTTTTTCTTCCCTCTTTGTTTCCTGGTGCGCGAGTAGAGGGGATTAAGAGCGCTGCTTAAAGGAGCTCCAGAGACAGGCACGAGCCGCGCCTATCAGCGTGGACCCCAGAGACGGGCATGGGACGCTAAGGCTGCTGCCGCCACCAAGAAGCCTGTGTGTGAGCACAAGTCACTCTCCACACCTCCCCTCCCGGGAGCCTGTGCACCCCCCGCCACAGCCAGGGTCCCGTGATCCAGCGACAACTTCCCCGGGAGAACACATGGCGCTCCTCAGGCTGGTGCAACGTCACGCCAGCCGCTGCCACCGCAGGCTCGCCCCACATTCCGTCCCCCTCCCTCCTCCCGGCCTGAGTGAGCCAGAGCCCCCTAATCAGCTGCTACTTTAACCCCCTCCTTTCTGGATGGGAACAGACTCTCTCAGGCGACCTACACACACAGGTGGGGCCAATCCAAAGCTGAACCCCAGGAGCTGTGCGAAAAAGAAGAGAAAGGGAAATCTCTCCCAGCAGCCTCAGGAGCAGCGCATTAAATCTCCACAATCAACTTGATGTACCCTGCATCTGTGGAATACCTGAACAGACAACAAATCATCCCAAAATTGAGGTGGTGGACTTTGTGAGCAACCGTACACTTGGCGTTTGCTGTATGCGACTGATTAGTTTCTGATATTTATGTTTATCTTAGTATACTTTTTAGCAATTGTTATCATTGGTGGTTTGTTCATTGGCTTGCTTGTTCTCTTCCTTTTTTAAATAACTTTATTATTTTTAATAATATTTTTAATTTTTATTTTAATAACATGTTATTTTATTTTTTTCTTTCTCTCTTTTTCTTCATCCCTTTTCTTCTAAGCTGTGTGGCTGACAGGGTCTTGGTGCTCTGGCCGGGTAACAGGCCTGATCCTCTGAGGTGGAAGAGCCAAGTTCAGGATATCGGTCCACCAGAGAGGTCCAGACCCCACGTAATATCAATCAGCAAGAGCTCTACCAGAGATCTCGGTCTCAATGCTAAGACCCAGCTCCACTTAACGACCAGCAAGCTCCAGTGCAGGACACCCCATGCCAAACAACTAGCAAGACAGGAACACAACCCCACCCATTAGCAGAGAGGCTGACTAAAATCAAAATAAGTTCACAAACACCCCAAATCACACCACTGGACGTGGTCTGCCTACCAGAAAGACAAGATGCAGCCTCATCCACCAGAACACAGGCACCAGTCCCCTCCACCAGGAAGTCTACACAATCACTGAACCAACCTCACCCACTGGGGGCAGACACCAAAAACAATGGGAACTATGAACCTGCAGCCTGCGAAAAGGAGACCCCAAACACAGTAAGTTAAGCAAAGTGAGAAGACAGAGAAATACACAGCACATGAAGGAAGAAAGTAAAAACCCACCAGACCAAACAAAAGGAAATAGGCAGTCTTCGACAAAAATAATTCAGAGTAATGATAGTAAAAATGATCCAAAATCTTGGAAATAGAATGGAGAAAATACAAGAAATGTTTAACAAGGACCTAGAAGAACTAAAGAACAAACAAACAATAATGAACAACAAAATAAATGAAATTAAAAATTCTCTAGAAGGGGGCTTCCCTGGTGGTGCAGTGGTTGAGAGTCCGCCTGCTGATGCAGGGGACACGGGTTTGTGCCCCGGTCCGGGAAGATCCCACATGCCGCGGAGCGGCTGGGCCTGTGAGCCATGGCCACTGAGCCTGCGCATCCGGAGCCTGTGCTCTGCAACGGGAGAGGCCACAACAGTGGGAGGCCCGTGTACCGCAAAAAAAAAATAAAAATAAAAATAAAAATAAATTCTCTAGAAGGAATCAATACCAGAATAACTGAGGTAGAAAAATGGATAAGTGACCTGGAAGATAAAATAGTGGAAATAACTACATCAGGCAGAATAAAGAAAAAAAAATGAAAAGAATTGAGGACAGTCTCAGAGACCTCTGGGACAACATTACACACACCAACATTTGAATTATAGGGGTCCCAGAAGAAAAGGAGAAAAAGAAAGGGACTGAGAAAATATTTGCAGAGATTATAGTTGAAAACTTCCCTAATATGGGAAAGGAAATAGTCAATTAAGTCCAGGAGGCACAGAGAGTCCCATACAGCATAAATCCAAGGAGAAACACACCAAGACACCACACTATCAAAAATTAAATACAAAGAAAAAATATTAAAAGCAGCAAGGGAAAAGTAACAAATAACATACAGGGGAATCCCCCTAAGGTTAACAGCTGATCTTTCAGCAGAAACTCTGCAAGCCAGAAGGGTGTGGCAGGACATATTTAAAGTGATGAAAGGGAAAATCCTATAACCAAGATTACTCTATACAACAAAGATCTCATTCAAATTTGATGGAGATATTAAAACCTTTACAGACAAGCAAGAGCTAAGACAATTCAGCACCACAAAACCAGCTCTACAACAAATGCTAAAGGAACTTCTCTAGGCAGGAAACACAAGACAAGGAAAACACCTACAATAACGAACCCAAAACATTTACGAAAATGGTAATAGGAACATACATATTGATAATTCCCTTAAATGTAAATGGATTAAATGCTCCAAACAAAAGACATAGACTGGCTGAATGGATACACAAACAAGACCCATATATATGCTGTCTACAAGAGACCCACTTCAGACCTAGGGACACATACAGACTGAAAGTGAGGGCATGGAAAAAGATATTCCATGCAAATGGAAATCGAAAGAAAGCTGGAGTAGCAATTCTCATATCAGACAATATAGACTTTAAAATAAAGACTATTACAAGAGACAAAGAAGGGCACTACATAAAGATCAAGAGATCGATCCAAGAAGAAGATTAATTAACAACTTTTAATTAACAACAATTAATTAACAACTGCAAATATTTATGCACTCAACCTAGGAGCACCTCAGTACATATGGCAAATGCTAGCAGCCATAAAAGGGGAAATCTACAGTAACACAATCATAGTAAGGGAGGCTAACACCCCACTTTCACCAATGGACGGATCATACAAAATGAAAATAAATAAGGAAACACAAGCTTTAAATGACACATTAAACAAGAGGGACTTAACTGATATTTATAAGACATTCCATCTGAAAACAGCAGAATACACCTTCATCTCAAGTACTCAAGAAACATTCTCCAGGGTAGAGCATATCTTGGGTCACAAATCAAGCCTTGGTAAATTTAAGAAAACTGTAACTGTATCAGGTATCTTTTCCGACCACAATGTTATGAGACTAGATATCAACTACAAAAAAAAATCAGTAAAAAATACAAACACATGGAGGCTAAACAATACAGTACTAAATAATCAAGAGGTCACTGAAGAAATCAAAGAGGAAATCAAAAAGTACCTAGAAACAAATGACAATGAAAACACAACAACCCAAAACCTATGGGATGCAGCAAAAGCAGTTCTAAGATGGAAGTTTATAGAATACAATCCTACCTGAAGAAACAAGAAACACCTCAACAAAACAACATAACCTTATGCCTAAAGCAATTAGAGAAAGAAGGACAAAAAAAAATCCCCAAAATTAGCAGAAGGAAAGAAATCATAAAGATCACATCAGAAATAAATGAACAAGAAATGAAGGAAACGATAGCAAAGATCAATAAAACTAAATGCTGGTTCTTTGAGAAGATAAACAAAATTGATAAACCATTAGCCAAACTCATCAAGAAAAAAAGGTAAAAGACTCAAATCAACAGAATTAGAACTGAAAAAGGAGAAGTAGCAAATGACACTGCAGAAATACAAAGGATCATGAGAGATGACTACAAGCAACTCTATGCCAATAAAATGGACAATATGGAAGAAATGGACAAATTCTCAGAAAAGCACAACGTTCTGAGGCTGAACCAGGAAGAAATCAAAAATATAAACAGACCAATCACAAGCACTGAAATTGAAACTGTAATTAAAAATCTTCCAACAAACAAAAGCCCAGGACCAAATGGTTTCACAGGTGAACTCTATGAAACATTTAGAGAAAAGCTAACACCCATCCTTCTTAAACTCTTCGAAAATATAGCAGAGGGAGGGACACACCCAAACTCATTCTACAGGGCCACCATCACTCTGATACCAAAACCAGACAAAGATGTCACAAAAAAAGAGAACTATAGGCCAATATCACTAATGAACAAAGATGCAAAAATCCTCAACAAAATACTAGCAAACAGAATCCAACAGCACATTAAAAGGATCATACACCATGACCAAGTGGGGTTTATCCCAAGAATGCAAGGATTCTTCAATATATGTGAATCAATCAATGTGATTAATCATATTAACAAATTGAAGGAGAAAAACCATATGATCGTCTCAATAGATGCAGAAAAAGCATTCAAAAAAATTCAACAGCCATTTATGATAAAAACCCTCCAGAAAGTAGTCATAGAGGGAACTTACCTCAACATAATAAATGCCATATATGACAAACCCACAGCCAACATCGTTCTCAATGGTGAAAAACTGAAACCATTTCCACTAAGATCAGGAAAAAGACAACATTACCCACTCTCACCGCTATTATTCAACATAGCTTTGGAAGTTTTATCCTCAGCAATCAGAGAAGAAAAAGAAATAAAAGGAATCCAAATTGGAAAAGAAGAAGTAAAACTGTCACTGTTTACAGATGGCATGATACTATACATAGAGAAACCTAAAGATGCCACCAGAAAACTACTAGAGCTAATCAATGAATTTGGTAAAGTAGCAGGATACAAAATTAATGCACATAAATCTCTTGTATTCCTATACACTAATGATGAAAATCTGAAAGAGAAATTAAGAAAACACCTCCATTTACCACTGCAACAAAAAGAATAAAATACCTAGGAAGAAACCTACCTACGGAGACAAAAGACCTGTATACAGAAAACTATAAGACATTGATGAAAGAAATTAAAGGCAATTCAAATAGATCGAGACACATACCATGTTCCTGGATTGGAAGAATCAACATTGTGAAAGTGAGTATACTACCCAAAGCAATCTACAGATTCAGTGCAATCCCTATCAAACTACCAATGGCATTTTTTACAGAACTAGAACAAAAAATTTCACAATCTGTATGGAAACACAAAAGACCCCAAATAGCCAAAGCAGTCTTGAGAAAGAAAAAAAGAGCTGGAGGAATAAGGCTCCCTGACTTTAGACTATACTACAAAGCTACAGTAACCAACACAGTATGGTACCAGCAGAAAAACAGAGATACAGATCAATGGAACAGCATAGAAAGCCCAGAGATAAACCCACGCACATATTGTCACCTTATCTTTGATAAAGGAGGCAAGAATATACAATGGAGAAAAGACAGCCTCCTCAATAAGCGGTGTTGGGAAAACTGGACAGCTACATGTAAAAGAATGAAATTAGAACACTCCCTAACACCATACACAAAAATAAACTCAAAATGGATTAAAGACCTAAATGTAAGGCCAGACACTATCAAACTCTTAGAGGAAAACATAGGCAGAACACTCTATGACATAAATCATAGCAAGATCCTTTTTGACCCAACTCCCAGATAAATGGAAATAAAAATAAAAATAAACAAATGGGACCTAATGAAACTTCAAAGCTTTTGCACAGCAAAGGAAACCATAAACAAGACCAAAAGACAACCCTCAGAATGGGAGAAAATATTTGCAAACGAAGCAACTGACAAAGGATTAATCTCCAAAATATACAAGGAGCTCATGCAGCTCATTATTAAAAAAACAAACAACCCAATCCAAAAGTGCGCAGAAGACCTAAATAGACATTTTTCCAAAGAAGATATACAGATTGCCAACAAACACATGAAAGAATGCTCAACATCATTAATCATTAGAGAAATGCAAATCAAAACTACAATGAGGTATCACCTCACACCAGTCAGAATGGCCATCATCAAAAAATCTACAAACAATAAATGCTGGAGAGCGTGTGGAGAAAAGGGAACCCTCTTGCACTGTTGGTGGGAATGTAAATTGATACAGCCACTATGGAGAACAGTATGGAGGTTCCTTAAAGAACTAAAAATAGAACTACCATACGACCCAGCAATCCCACTACTGGGCATATACCCTGAGGAAACCATAATTCAAAACGAGTCCACAATGTTCATTGTAGCTCTATTTACAATAGCCAGGACATGGAAGCAATCTAAGTGTCCATCAACAGATAAATAGATAAAGAAGATGTGGCACATATATACATGAAATATTTCTCAGTGGTAAAAAGAAACGAAATTGAGTTATTTTTAGTGAGGTGGATGGACCTAGAGTCTGTGATACAGAGTGAAGTAAGTCAGAAAGAGAAAAACAAATACCCTATGTTAACACATATATATGGAATCTAAAAAAAAAAAAAAAGGTTCTGAAGAACCTAGGGGCAGGACAGGAATAAAGATGCAGATGTAGAGAATGGACTTGAGGACACAGGGAGGGTGAAGCGTAAGCTGGGACGAAGTGAGAGAGCAGCACTGACATACATACACTATGAAATGTAAAATAAATAGCTAGTGGGAAGCCACT
Source organism: Hyperoodon ampullatus (assembly GCF_949752795.1). Lineage (NCBI taxonomy): Eukaryota > Metazoa > Chordata > Mammalia > Artiodactyla > Ziphiidae > Hyperoodon > Hyperoodon ampullatus. Next base: position 80,926,765 of record NC_136926.1, read on the forward strand.
GCAGAGCGCAGGGAGATCAGCTAGGTGCTTTTTGACCACCGAGAGGGGTGGGATAGGGAGGGTGGGAGGGAGACCCAAGAGGGAGGGGATATGGGGATATATGTATACGTATAGCCGATTCATTTTGTTATACAGCAGAAACTAACACAACAATTTAAAGCAAGTATACTCCAATAAAGATGTTAAAAATGAAAAAAAAAGTTGAAGTTTTGCACATAGAACTGGCAAAATGCACTTTTCTACTTTGCCTAAACCCAAAAAACCCAGCTGGGGAAATGTCCTGGACAGTGATGAAGCTTTACTGCTCACACACACCCCAGCAAATATAATAGTGAATCAGTGTACTTGTAAAATCACCAGTTATCATGTTAATAAAAACTTGGGAGTCATGGGATCTTGTCAAGAGCAAAGTAAATCAGTGAAAAGTTGCAGTAGATGTGTTTTGTCTACAATGTACAGCTTACAGGGCTTTGTGAGATTTGAAAGGAGAACATTTTGGCCTGGGTATTAAGTTACTTAAATTCTAAAGTGGAGCTATACGACTCTTTAAAAAATATTTTCTTCGTTAAGTTGGGTGGGGTTCCACCTGAAATCAAATACGCATGCAATGGATGTGAATATTACTTGCATGAAGTGTGGACAGCTGTACATCAGCCAAAAATTGATGAATAAATCCCCCGTCCTTGATTGCTCCAACTTGAATTTATATCTGCCTTGGTGAACTCTTGTAACTTTATTTGTAACATCTCTATAACACTTTTAACCCAATGTGTGTATTTGTCTTACTGCCACAGATACGTAGGACATTAATGGAGGATAGAAAGCATATCTCATCTGTCTTTGGACTCTAGGAAGCTCCAACAAATCTTTAAGCAAAGATAGCTGTCCTACAAATGAACACACTCTACTGGGGGCCTTAAAAATATAAGAATGAGGTAGATTTATCTCTGTTTCAGCATAGATAGAAAATATACAGGGAAAAGGACAGATAAGAACACTTTTTCCAATGTGCAAAGTGACTGGGCACTCTAAAATTTGGAATTTGATACAAAAAGTAGAAACCAAAATGCAGAGTGTAAAGGTTCAGCTAGATGTTTGTCATCCATGGAAAAGAAGTGTGTGCTTTTCCATTTTACCACTAATGTACATTCTTTTAAAAAAGTGACCTCGATGCTAATTTTGTGTTAGTAATGAAAACAAAATACCTGTAGAATGTTATAATTCCAACTAACAGTCTTTTTTTTTTTTTTTTTCACTTCCCGAACTAAGTTCTTAGAAAATAATAGGCCTTAACAGTTTCAGGGGAAAGAAGAGTATCTTGTTGTCTCCTGTCCCCAAAGACACCTGCTGAGCAATTTATCACAGTTCAAAGAGCATGGCTATACTATCTCATATTAAATGCAAGAGTCTTATCTAAAGTGTGACCCCTTGTGTGTTTAGTGAATTTGGTTTGAAAAACCACATATTTATTCAGATCTTTGTTTTAGTGTTAATCCCCTGTCTGACAGCATCTCAGATCTCTTGGTTAAACATTCCTCTGCAAATGCCACCTCATACTAATTAAAGTGAAAGATTTCAGCCACTGTTTATTTATTAATTCAACCAAGACTTCATGTAAATAAAAAAGGATACAAGAGGGAAAAAGCATATATTTGACTTGCAAATTACATCTGTAGAGTATCAACTTTGTTTCTCAAAATTAATGGTTTGTAATGCAGCTAGTTATTTCCTCTTAGCTTGCATTGTGTATTATGACCCAATTATAAGCAAATAGTAACTTCAATGTAATTACAAATATAATACAGATAACAAAATAGAAAATTCCATTTGGATTAAAGAAAAGCTTTTCATTCAGTTTGAGGATACTGAATGCAGCAAATTTATAATGAAGTGATTGCTTTCATTTGGATGAAATATCAGTTATCTCTATGAGAAAAGTGGAGATAAAAAGATTGCTGTGTCCTGCTTAATATCTTTAAAATTTCTAGAGATCTTTTATTAAAATGAAGAGCAATGAGTTTGGGGTTCTTGACTATATCCCTACTCCCTGATACAGAATACCACTTGGATCAAGTTTAGAAATATAAGTAATCAATATCTACTCCCCTTTTTATAAAATCATAATAACACAGTTGTTATCTACTACAGCAAAATATATAGACTGTTTCATTATAAGTATTATACTCAAGTTACATTACAGGGGCAAGGATGGAGAACATTAATGAAAAGAGTCAGTAACAAGTTCTTCCAAAGCCAGAAAATTTAATACATTCTCTGTGTCTTGTTTGGAAATTTCTAGTTTTAAAGTATCTCAGTTGACTCCACTACTGCTAAAGTTGGCCTTTAATATTTACTGATCAGAACCTTTTCTCTCACTATTAATGTAAGAAACTTTCCCTAACTGCTGATATCCTAAAATTGTGGTTGATAAGAATGTACCTAATTTTTTTTTACCTATTTCAACAGGATAATTGTGAAATTTTAATGAAGATATTTTGCTAAGAGAAACCAAAGAGGTCAATTTTTTCCACCACTTGCCGCTATTTTTTAATGTTTAGAGACTAAAATCTTCAATTCTACATGTGGATTTACAGAGGTGAAATTCTCTTATTTTCCTTTCTATGCCTGCATAGTAAGAATGTGCCTGTAGGGGAAAGGGCCGGCCCTTCCTAGACTTGGCTTAAGGTAGCAATTCATCAATCCAGACATATTATAGAGAACACAGGAGAACAGAATAGATAGAATATGTTCATCCCCCTTCCTTCATGAGTTAATGCCCCTGTTTGAGGAATTGGTGTCATGCTAATACACTCTAAATCAAGTATTAGGACGTTCTGAGAGTTTAAATGAGAAACCCCGGCAAGCCTGCTGCAGTACTCATTGTTAGTAACACCCCATGATTTGGAAGAAAAGTACCCGATGAAGTGCATTAGAAGAACCGAATGACGGGTTCTGCAGATGAACTGCAACAAAACAAATTGAACTTCCATGTTAGATAAACACCATATACCAAAAAGAATTGGGCTGACATTAGGGAAGAGGTAAGTATTGTTTAAACTTTCTGTGCTTTGTCTTCTAACGTCTTCTCTAAGGCCTAACAGCTCTCTAATACATCTATTAAAAATTTTATTTCAAATTTTTTCTGATACGACTAAACTCTTTGTTATGCTACATATTTTCTCTCTTGCACAGCCTCTCTAGAGGCATAATCTGAAAGGGAGATTGTACTTGAGTAGTAAAAAGGGAGTTTTTACTACTTGACTAGTAATACTTTTATTTTACAAATATGTCCAGGGCATGTGCTACATGTCAGGCACTGGTCTAAGGGTTTTACAAATGTCACTCATTTAGTCTTCATAATGCCTTATGAAAACAGTACTGTTATTATCCATCATTTTCCAAGTGAGGAAATTGAAGCCCAGGGACTTAATGTTATAATCAAACATTTGATAATGTTATTATTACATACCATATTTACCAGTTAGTAGGTGGTAAATTTGGTATTTGAAGGCAGGCTTCAATACTATTTTCCTCTAGCTTAAGTAAAAAGTGATCATTATAGAAAAGTGTCCAAATGGAAAACAATACATGAAGAGTCTTAGTCTGATTTATATTTAAATATTATTAATTAAAAGTAATGTAAATGGGTACAAATCTAAATTAGATAGGAATTTTTTTATCCTTCTTGCTCCTATTAAAACATAAATTTGAAAATTTATTTGCAAATGAACAGAACCTAAAAATTAATAACATTCAAAGTAACAGCATTAATTTTATATGCTGGACTGAAGATGGATTTTACAGAAAAAGATATTATATCAAGCCTTATATTACGTTTAACATTTATAATCACTGAAATCAATAACATAAATATAGACAATTAATATTTTATCAGAATGGAATTATTAATGTGAAAATGTTTTTTTAATTCAGAATAATTGGACCTCATATTTATTCAGAACAATACTAAGTGAGCAATTCTCAAAATTCATTTGTAATTAGACTTTGAGAACTATAAAGAGTCTTAGCCATATCTGGCGATGTTCCCACATTGGAAAGATGGAAAAACCTTAGAAATAGATGGAAAGAATAAGACCATCCTTATGATAATTACTTCAATACTTCTATTTATCTTTTTAACTCTTCCCTGGACAACAAAGTAGCCACCCAAGTTTCTGGACATTAATCCAATTATAAAATGTTTCCTTTCCTTATTTTCCTTAAACCCAAAGGCTTAAAATCTGAAGATGCAATGATTCCTATGTTCTTATAGTAGCTGCATTGATTATAATTTACACCTGGCAAATGAGATGTGTCCTAGTTGCTTTATGATCCCTAAATAATAAAGGACATGTTCTGTTTTAATTTTGACTCCAAAATGTGTTTTTAACTTATCTGATAATTGAATTTCTTGGAAAATTGAAGACACTTCTATTTCTCTGTGCATATATTTATAAGATCAGGGGTACCCTACTGTGTTTGATTATTCTATTTTACAGCTCCTATAATTCAGAGAGAAAAGTTATTTTCATAAATTGGTAAATTCTGGGAAATGAAAATTAAATGAGTCAAAGTTTACCTCATAACATAACACTTGTGAACTGTGTTTGCTTCTATCACTTTGTGTACCTTTTACACTCAAAAATATTTAACATTATAAAAAACAAAATGTGGTTCAGAAAATATTTTGGTTTATACAAACCATATTAAGTTTTTTCTTAATTTCCACAATATTTGTGGTATGGTTCCCTTCCAATTGTTTGAATGTGAATCCATTTCATAGAAAGTAAACAGCAATACACCTATGGTGAATTCATTTGGTGCTGTTTAACATTTCCATTTCTTCTAATTGAGCTAACATCTGTTCCTCTGGGGAACCAGATGTGTAATAACTCACTTGATATCTACCTTTTCTGTTACTATAGCAGGACTTTTAATAAGGTCAATAAATCCAAATGTCAAATTTCAGATGAAATTGCAAAATGTAATATTGCCTCACAATAGATGCATTTTTATTCTGTAAGAGAACTATAGAAAAATTTATAATTCTTTATGGTACAACCCCAAGCACAGCCCAATTATAGAAGCCATATATTTACTAAATAATTGATAGCATCAGATTTTTAACATTTTTTCATGACAAACAAGTTTCCCTGTTAAACTCATTAATTACAGTTGCCTGTGGAAAAATATATTTCCATAAAAAAAGACAAACAAGAGGTAAATGGGCATGATGTTATATCACTGAAAATGAACCAAACTGATTTTACATATACATCATTATTTTTATGATGTTTTATAAGCAATATGTTATTGATATGCTTATTCTTAAAATCAAATCCATGCCCCACAATGGTTATCTACTAACTACCTATACAGCCTCACCTTGTCCCACTCTCCTGTCATCCTCCACCCTCAGTCAAACTGCCTCACTCTGTGACACAAACACACAAAGCTTTTGCTGGCCTTAACACCTTTACTTGGGCATTTCCCTTTGAATGACTGACCCCTTATTTCATTCAAATCTCACTTTTAAATGGCATGTCTTTAAAAGACTCCCTTAACCTTCCAGTGATTCTACTGAGTCTTTGTAGCACTTAGCACTGTCTGACATTTTTCTTGATTTCTTATTCTTAGTTTATTTCTAACTCTCCAATAGAATATACATACTGTAGTGACTAAACTTCTCTGTCTTACTTGCAGCTGTATTACTGTATCCTGAATAATATCTGACACTCTTACTGTGTATATGTTTGACAGAGGCCAATTCATGAAAGAACATATGGGTCACTGTAAGGAAATTAAAATTTACAATAAGGAAACAATGAAGTTTACAACAGAAATATCAGACATGCCCTTTCCCAGGACATTTTTTTTATGGCTGAATTGGTCTCATTATTCACTTCTCAGTTCAAAAGAGTCCTTTCTTAACCACCACATTCAAATAGATTCACTCTTATTAATCTTGATCATGGCACACAATTTATTTCCTGCATGGCAACATATTATGGACTGATTGTATTAGTTCATTTACTTTACTTTTTTTCTTCTTTTCCTACTGTAAGGCACAGTCCATGAGAGCAGGAATCCTGTTTGTCTTGTTCACAGTCACATACTTTGGTACGTAATCCAGTGCCCGGTACATGGTGCTTGAAAATATTGGCAGAGTGAGTGAATAATGGATGTAAGATGTATTTTCTAGGCTACATCTACAGGCTACATATCATCAGTTTGGTGTCAATTCTAATAGGTGTGAAGGAAAAAGAGACAGAGAAAACTAAAAGATGAATTCCATTTTCTGCCATGGGCAATTTGGGGTAATTAGCTTAAGGAAGGTACCACTTACTAAGAAAACTGAGCGGTGGTGGGGGAGGGTTAGACAGAGGTAGAAGATATATGTGAAGGGAATGAAGACATAGTATTTATTTTTGAAGTTTATAAGGCATCCTAGTGGATAATCCAAGTAGGCAGTTGGACATACAGGTTGGAAATTCGGTAGAAAGTTCTGGGCTAAGATTTTGTGTTTGTGAACATATAGAAGGTAATGAAAACCATGAGAACTAACCTAAAGAAGACTGTAAATGTTTACAAAGGGAAAATGATACCAGGATTTTCCTTTTAGTTTTCAAAAATATTGAGATTTGAGGGAGGACCCTGAACTGGCTGTGTCAGAAAAAAAAAAAAAAAAAAAAAAAAAGACTGATAAAGTAGGAAAAATAAGCAGGAAGTCATAAGAGGAGAGCATTTGAGAAGGAGGAAGTGGTCAGCACTTTTTATAAAACAGTCATTTTAAGAGGACTGATGAAATATAGCATTAATCTGGCACACACAAAAATGATTTTTAATCACAATTTAAAGGGTTTAAGACTATTTACAATCCAGCCTGTTAATTTTCTCTACTTGGTGATGAACAATAAAGAAATATTCCAAAATCAATCTGTAACTGGTTAATAGAATGACCTTAGGCAAATTCCTCTGGCCAGTCCAAGATCAGATACACAGCAGGAATTCCACTTTATATGATTAACTCACCCAATAACCATTAGTTTCATTATCCACTCAAATGAGGGGTTACACAGATGATCACTAAGACTCCTTCAAGTTTTCTATTACATATTCTAAAGTGAAAACAATTTCCCACTATTTAACCAAAAGAATGATTGTAGTTGTGTTTTCTTCTTTAGTTTCTCCTAACATTAATACTTACAAATTACTTCTGTCTTTCTTGCTTTTAACAGACAAATTTAGTAACTGTAGTTACAGGACAAACAAAGAGTTTTCCAATTTTCACCAATAAATTTAATCCAAAGCAGAACAAAGAAAGGGAATTTAGAAGGATAATAGGTATAAGAAAGAAAATAATAGCTAGTTACAATAGTAATCATTTACCCAAAGCCTAGAAAGATACTTAAATGTAGAAGAGACAAAAGCAAATCCAGGACTGTTTTATAATCTTTATGAATATTTGAAAGGGCATCTGGATCCATGATTACCATCAATTGTTATGAATTTTTCTTTCCCTGTGCAGTTGATGGGCTCTCTATAAAGGGTATATATTATTTCCAAGCTTCACTAAAGAATCACAAGACTTCTAACCAAGAAGATCTTGAGAATCACTAAGAAAGATAAATAACCAGATTTGAATTGAGAGCCAAGTTTCAGATACTCTAATGACTGCAATTATGACTAAATTACTCAGCTCCACTGATTCTTAGATAGGCAACAGGCCTCCCTCAAGTTTTCCGAAGCATACAAAATTCAGAAACCATTTTATGTACACCAGAGAAGGAAAGATGAGTGAATAATAAAAACATTCATTTTCATATAACAAAAGGATTCATTTAGTAATCAGGGGAAAATGTTTAAGACTAAATTGGAAAACAGAACCAAGTTTTCTAGAACACAGGTGTATTTTTTTTCCTAAATATCTTTCACATATTTTCTGATTTTTCATGTACTTCTCACTTTTAAAACTTATATTTCCAAATTCTGTTCTCTTCATCTGTATTTTTTTAAACTACCCATATTTTCAATTGATGAAGACAAGTAGTAATTATATATAATTCTCAGAAACAAGGCACTTTAGTAAAATTTATGAGGATATTTTTTCAGTAAGTTAGTTGGAAAAAAATTCATTCCTAAACCAAGAGAAGAAAAAGTTCTTAAATCAAATTTTCCTAAAATTTTCACCAAAATAAAATTAAGGTTTATATTAAAATATTTGTAAACCATAGATCAAACAAAATAGAGGTTAATCAAGATATATATGAGCCCAGGCATCTAAGTTAGTTCTTGCCATGTAATGATGGACAGCTTGGGAAAGTCACTTAATTTTCTGAAACCCAGCTTCCTTTTCTCTCTACAACAGAGTAGAAATATCTCTTGGGACTGGATGAGAGTTTCGTATGATCAATGGAATAGTGTTTTGGACTGATAAAATGCTCTTCTAAATCAAGGTAGCAAAATATTGTCTGGCTGAAATCATGGGCTTTGGAGTTAGAGGAACTGTGCATAGTTCTGACCTCAAAAACAGCATTCCCTTGAAGAAAGTTACTCTGACTCTATGAGCCTCTATTTGAAACCTATACAATATTGACATAATATCTAACCCAGGAGATTACTGTGATTATTGAATAAGAGCAGCAGTTATCATCGTTTCTGGGTCAATACATAGAAGCTATTAATGGGGTAAAATTCTTCTTCTTTTCTATCTGTGAATTCTGTGATCCATAGAAAGTTTCTGAATATAGCTCACAAAAAAAAGTGAAAGCAAAAAGATAATTTAGAAGTGTGCCTGGCATAATAAAAAAAAAAAAAAAAAACTGGTTACAAGAATATTTTTTTGTTTGATCATTAACCCTAATACTGAAAAGATAACTAAAAGGAAAATTGCATTGACAACTAATTGTAAATGTTTATTTTGATCAGCCTCAACACAATAAGTTACAAACATGGAGTGTTTTTATTTTTCCTAATGACTAATATCAAGTTTTTTTTGAAGTTGCCATCACCTGAATCTTAGTGGGATGGGGTGATACAGAGGGTGCAAAGGTACCAGTTAATAGCTTTTCAACTCATTTAACAATTTGTATGATAACATTGCATATTTTAGGTGTAATTAAAGTCTCAGTGGCTGTAGAGTTCAAAGTTCCTCTCTCTAATAACCAGAAGACCTATGCACAGCTGCCATGATCTGCCTGCAGAAGGAATAATGTGTGCGTTCTGAACTCTGCATCTCACTTTTTCCCACCTGGTTGCATGGGCCAGAGATGCCTGAAGATGTGATGTGGAGAAATGCGTGCTTACTTGAGGAAGGCCTAGTTTGGCATGAACTAAGTGAATGAACAAAAGAAAGAGAGAAAAGACCTAAAACACAGACTTAGGATATTTCCCAAATTTGTATATTAGATTTAGTATAATTATAACTCCTGATCCTTAGACTAGGTCATGGATTTAACTGTGTCCCCAGCAGATTCACATGTTGAATTCCGAATTCCCTGAACCTTAGAATGTGACTTTATTTGTAGACAGGCCTTTCCATAGGTAACCAAGTTAAACTGGGTCATGAGAGTGGGTACTAACCATATGACTAATGTCCTAATAAAAAGGGGGAAATTTGGACACAGGAAAACACATAGAGGGAAAATGATGTGAAGAGAAACAGAGAGAAGATAGCCATTTGCAAGCCAGTAAAAGAGGCTTGAAACAGAGCTTCCCTCACAGCCTCAGAAGGAACCAAATTTGCTGACACTTTGATTTTCAACTTCTAGCCTCCAGAAGTGTGAGAAAATTCATTTCTGTTGTTTAGTCATCTAGTACTTTGTTACAGCAGCCCTCGCAAACTAATACAGTTTCTATCCCAGATCTACTAATATGGATTTCCAAGGCAGCAGCTCAGAAATTTGGTTTTGAGAAAATTATCAGATAATTTTGATATGAACAATGAGTTAAAAACACTGCTCAAAATTTTAGCATCTAGAGGGTGGTGGGAAAACAAGTAGACTAAAAAGAAGGAACTAGAAAGGTAAAGTAGAATCAAAGATAAGAATCAAGGAAACCAAGAGAAAAGAGAGTATGAAGAAGGTAAAGGTCAAGAATAGCAAATCAAAAAAATTTTTTAACAAAGAAAAGAGCAGACAAGATGAACTGACTTTAATCATTAAGAAATAGCAGCTTCAAGTTGTTAAGTATGCAGAAGATTGTTGACTGTAGTGCATCTCTTTTAGATTTAATTCTTTTGTGATTTTCTACTGAAAACAATTGGTGGATACATTTGGTTAACATAGAGCACTGATGCATTTAGGATACATTAACTCTTCAGCAATCATATATTCATGATGTTTAATTGCAACTCTCCTGTTGGGAAGAGTGAAGAACAAATAAATTAGTAGATGAAGAAGTGGCTCCAAACAAGAACTGGCAACCCTTCAGTTATATCCAGAGGATTAATGACTATACTACCCAAGGGAATCTACAGATTCAATGCAATCCCTATCAGATTATCAATGGCATTTTTTACAGAACTAGAACAAAAAGTCTCAAAATTTGTGTGGAGAACAAAAGACCCCGGATGGCGAAGGCAGTCTTGAGGGACAAAAACGGAGCTGGAGGAATCAGACTCCTTGTCTTCAGACTATACTACAAAGCTACAGTAATCAAGACAATATGGTACTAGCACAAAAACAGAAATACAGATCAATGGAACAGGATAGAGAGCCCAGAGATAAACCCACACACCTATGGTCAACTAATCTATGACAAAGGAGGCAAGGATATACAGTGGAGAAAAGACAGTCTCTTCAATAAGTGGTGCTGGGAAAACTGGACAGCTACATGTAGAAGAATGAAATTAGAACACTCCCTAACACCATACAAAAATAAACTTAGATGGATTAGATACCTAAATGTAAGACCAGACACTATAAAACTCTTAGAGGAAAACATAGGAAGAACACTCTTTGACATAAATCATAGCAAGATATTTTATGATCTACCTCCTAAAATAATGGAAATAAAAACAAAAATAAACAAATGGGACCTAATGAAACTTAAAAGCTTTTGCACAGCAAAGGAAACCATAAACAAGACAAAAAGACTGCCCTCTGAATGGGAGTAAATATTTGCAAATGAATCATCGGACAAAGGATTAATCTCCAAAATATATAAACAGCTCATGCAGCTCAATATTAAAAAAACAAGCAACCCAAACCAAAAATGGGCAGAAGACCTAAATAGACATTTCTCCAAAGAAGACAAACAGATGGCCAAGAAGCACATGAAAAGCTGCTCAACGTCACTAATTATTAGAGAAATGCAAATCAAAACTACAGTGTGGTATCACTTTACACCAGTTAGAATGGGCATCATCAGAAAGTCTACAAACAAGAAATGCTGGCGAGGGTGTGGAGAAAAGGGAACCCTCTTGCACTGTTGGTGGGAATGTAAATTGATACAGCCACTATGGAGAACAGTATGGAGGTACCTTAAAAAAGTAAAAATAGAACTACCATATGACCCAGCAATCCCACTACTGGGCATATACTCAGAGAATACCATAATTCAAAAGACGCATATACCCCAATGTTCACTGCAGCACTATTTACAATAGCCAGGTCATGGAAGCAACCTAAATGCCCATCAACAGACAAAAGGATAAAGAAGATGTGGTACATATATAGAATGGAATATTACTTGGCCATAAAAAGGAACGGAATTGGGTCATTTGTAGAGATGTGGATGCATCTAGAGACTGTCACAGAGAGTGAAGTAAGTAAGAAAAAACAATTATCATATATTAATGCATATATGTGGAACCTAGAAAATGGTACAGATGAACTGGTTTGCAGAGCATAAACTGAGATACAGATGTAGAGAAAAAATGTATGGACACCAAGGGGGGAAAGTGGTGGTGGGGGTTGAACTGGGAGATTGAGATTGACATGTATACTCTGATGTGGATAAAATGGATGACTAATAAGAGAAAATAAACAAACATTAAAAAAATAAAAAGAATAATAAGGAGTTAAAATAAAGAGCTGATCTTCTGGCAGACTGTAAAACTATTCAGAGAAATAAAACCATATAGAATTGTAACACTAAGTGAAGGTTTGTCTAAATGCTGTAACAAAAGCTGATCATATAAATTTTATAGAGTGAGAAAAAGAATGAGGGAGGGAAGGAAGGAAGGAAGGAAGGGGGGAAGGCATTGCTGTTCATTGGCTCTGTTTACAATGGTTTTCATTTTCTTTTTTCATTTTACATTTTTGTTTTCATAGGTTCTCATCTCTTGTCATGCAGATGCTCAGTGAACTCACTGAGTGATCTGGAGCTTGCCTAGATGAGCGAGGGCAACGAGAGCTCTTTTTTTCTCTGATTCACATATTTCCCTATGTTCACATGTCAACTGCAAGGTCCTGAGTGATCCACTGATTTAAATGAACCTTTCATCAACTAAAGAGATAACTGCATGGAAAAAGAATTCAGCATGAATGAATAAAATGAAGAATCCCGTGAGGATAAACAGCTACTGGGGTGCCTAAGGCATATGAGACATTGAATTCAGAGTTTTTAAAGCTTCTCTTGAGGTCATCTGGAACTATTTATGTGGGAACAGTTTTATTGGTGAAGCACTCATTAAATATTTTCTGCCTAAGATGGTTTGTATTTCACACAGCTGTTTTAAACATTTTAATATATGGTATATGGATACATTTTGAAGGAGATTAAGTTTCCACAAAGCACTGGAAGTGAGTTAAATAAATTTAAGTAATAATAAAGATTATATCCCACTTTTCAAGCATAAAAAGAGGCAAACATCATAGTTTTTACACACTTTTCCCTTTTTCCTTCAATTTACATTTTTAAGATATGTTATTGACTCTTTATATTAAGAGGGTCCCACTTGATACCCAATTCAATAATTATACTATTACAATATTCTGAAAGTAAAAAATTATACTCAGAAATATAATATATGAGTTAGGAGATAAATAAATAAATAAAGCCTCTTTTTCTTCATTGTCTTTTCTGAATAAATAGTAACCAATTTTAAGAGTTAGTCTATTTGGGAAAAACAATCATTTCTTAAAGTTGCTTAAATATCTAGCATAAAATCATGGTGTCTGGTAGCAAACAATTGTACTTAAAAATTATATCTGTCTGAGCCATGGATATAATAAAGGGTGAGTTCATAATTCAGTCTAATAGATCTCATACATGCTCATCTTTTAAGTGCCTTACATGAGGCTACTTTTGTGCCCATTAAAAAGAAGTGCTATGGACATTCCCTCAGTGTTAATGTTGGAATGTCAATCCTAGTCATTCAGCTCCACTTTATTACTGTTTTCCAGTCAGGATGGCTATCAGCCTAAGTGTCTGAGCATGGCAGAACAAAAACAAAATGAACCAAAACAAAATACAACAAAAAAAACCCCATAATCTTACAGCTTTTTTTTTTTTTACCATTCTGCAATCCTATGAAGACAGCAACATGTATTTACAATATCTCATTTGCAAAGGCATAAAAGATGAAAGATGATATTCAACTTTGTGAACTACTAGAAACAGGTTGATGCATGAGAAAATAAATGAAAACCTTGGATTCATATGGTATATATTCTACAGATCTTTTTCAAGGAATTTTGCTCTAACGAGCATGTTGATATAAGCAATCTGTTTCCCAAGCTGTTCACATAGAGAATAAAGACCTCAGGCACAAAAAGATGGAGAAATGCTTTTTCTCAACCACTGAAACTGAGAAACTAAGAGTATATACATATAGACTCGTTTCCTAATTATCATATATTTTTATTAAAACAAACATATTTTAGACTAGGATTTCTCATTTTTGTACACTATCTACTTTCTAGATTGATGGCAGATGTATAATAATAGTAATAATTCACATGGAATTTTAGGGTTTGCAACATATTTCAAGTATGTCATCAATGTGTTACTTCATTCTGAGACTGATTAGTTCTGTCCAAGGAAATATTTCTCTAAGATTTCATTTTGAGTGTTTCAAATATATACATACTTTTATCTTGGATAGTTAAATGTAATGAAACTATTAATTGGTTATCAAGATCTCATTTTAATTTCAAGTAAAAGCATCCCCTCCTATGAAAACAGTATAATTGACCATTCAGCAGATAACACTTCAGTGATCAAATATCCATATGAAATAATAAAACAAATACTTTGTAAATGAAAGTTGATGAGGTAATAAGAGGTTCAGATGCTTTATTATTTTAGCGTTATTAAGACTGAGAGAGCTGAGATGTTCCTAGAGATGGCTCAAAGGTGTGCAACCCCAGAGTAGCTGTCCTGGCCTCCCTCAGTGTAATGGCAGACCCAGAGAACCCCAGGCTGAGGAGCCACCACCCACCACTCAGCAACTCCACAGACCCTTCTTTGTGGGCAAAGCACAAAAGGGACTTGCCTCTCACAAAAGCATACTGAAATTAATAGAATACATTTATATGTATTGCATAATCTTCTGTGCCCCGGTGGGATTCATTGTCTAGGTCAAGGCTGTCCATTATATCTTTTTATAATACTGGAAGTATTCTGTATGTACACTCATAAACCTCAGCTGCACATGGCTACTGAGTACTTGAGATGTGACTGAGAAACTAATTTTTAAAAATTTTATGTTATTTATGTAATTTAAATGATCACATGTACTTAGTGCCTACTGTATTGGACAGTGCAGTTCTAGGCATTTCTTTCAGTCACCCAACTTAGATGGCCTATGCAAATTCTTAACATTATATGATAATAAGCAAAACAAGCTTAAATATACATTTTTGCTTAAGAACACACTTTTGATAATTCATTTGAATTACATTTATATATCTTCATCATCTTTATGAAAATGGATAAAATAGAATGGCCTGGGGTGAAAAAAATATTACAAGTATCTGCTTTTAAATTAATTCAAAATAACTTTTGGGTCACTAATGAAAGCTTCAATATACTCTAAAGAGGAAAAGGACTCAGAGAATGCCTTTTATCAATAAACATTTTTAAAAGTTTATAAATCCAGTATGCATTTATTAAAGCTTTAAATTATACATAGTAAGATTGGTGATCTCCTTGGAGAAAAAAATCAGCAGATAAAGGAAGGTAATTGGAGCAGCTTGTTTGTTAAATCATACTTTTCTAATTCATGGCAATACTTGACCACACTCCCACCCCCAATTCCTTCTTTCTAAAACTTTACTCCTTCTAATAACATATTACTGTGTATTTATATTAAAGAAATGACTGAATATCAGAGATAATAACTGAATCAAATGAATGACATTAGAGAAATGCTGTTGAATAACGTATTCACTTCAAGGAAGTACCAGGAATATGAACATTAGTTTATATTTCCCTTGAGTTTTCTGAAGGTGGACACATTTGCATATATTTGTATGATAAAGATTTATTATTTTTTTATTTCCCTTGTGCATTAGCAGTATTAGATGCTTACATAACTTTTTCTCCTATTATTGTTTTGACTCTCATTTTATGTTCCTTCAGTGAGGTCATTCTTTGAGTTCTCAATCTGAGTAGGGAAAATAGGGTTTGATATATGTCTTGGTGCAGCAAATAACATACTGAAGTAAAACTGTCACAATGTAGCGGATACATGTTTTTCATTCTGAAGGTTGTTAAATTGCTAGCACCATAATTGTCTGAATCTATGATAATAATTAAAATAGATGTGGTGAAAAGGTACCAGATGTATAGAATAATGGTTAAGAGCTCAGATGTGACTAAGTTCAAAGTGTTTCACTAATTATTTCCTTTAAAGACCTGTCATCTTCTAAGTGGGAACAAATAATATCTTCCTTAAAGGTTTCTGTGAGAATTGACAAGGTATTTTGAATCAATACTTAGCATATTGCCTGACACATAGCTAACTTTTGGAGATACTTATAAACTGTATTATTTTAATTTTTCACTCCAGATTTTTAAAGTAATATAGGTATATGTAAGAATTAACACTAAAATGTTTTCATTTGTAGTACAGAAATACTCTTTGTTTATAGTCATCATAAAAAATCTATTTTTGTTATCATTTATAAGTTTCAAAAATTTTAAGAAACCAGACCAAAATGAAGCCCAACAGAGAAAACAGATTATAAAATGATGAGAATCTAAATGTAATGTGTAAAGTTTTCAGGATGGAATTTTTCCCTTAGCCACAATATGTTACTTGTTTTTGTTCCACATAAAAGCGGTTTTCATTAATATTAAAATACACAACAGAACTCATGGTTACCTTAAGCTCTCCTGGTATTTTGATTTACCTCACTGAATCAATTTCCTGCAGAAGCCAACCCACAATGTTATACTTCAAAGTCATATCCCTCAAATCTATAAAATAATTCTTAGTATCAAAGTAATTAAAATGGTTCATTGTTTCACTGACAAGGAGAAAAATATTACAATTTGGTTCTTAACATACAATTTCTTCATTGTTTTTTTTTGTAAACATGTAGCCTCAAGTCAAGGTAAAATTGCTATCATTTTAACAGAAGGCAAAAAAGTAAATTGAATACATTATAGTAAGGAAGACTATTTAAAGTAGAAAAACAGCTGATTAAAGAATAAACTCATTTTTTTTTAATTGAGAGAGAAGGAAAAAAAAATCACATTATCTTAAAGTTTTCCAAACTGTAGGTTTCGACCCACTTGGGAGGATTGAAATAAATTTAATGAATCTTAACTAAAATATTTTTCATGAAATAAAATAAAACAAAATGAAGTAAAATAAAATGGAGAGTATCAGGGAGCATCACAATACAGTTTCATGAGAGTTTTGTCTCAGTTGTGTGTGTGTGTGTGTGCGCGTGTGTGTGTCTGTATGTGTGTGTACTGGATCATGAGGAAAAATGTGCTTCTTATTGGGAATCATTATCAAAAATTTGAAAAAATACCTAAACTCTACTAAGCAATTTAAAATCCTGGGCTACAGAGAGTAACAGAAAAATAAAAACAAGAAAGTTGTGAATGACTGATCTATTAATGTCAAATTATTTTATTATTTCTCAAGATAAGCTTTTGAGACAGATTTGAGTCACTGAGTTTTCACTGTAGTTTCAATTATAAAATAGAGCATGGGACAGATTTTTTTTTACTCTCTTTAAGTTTCCTTTATGAGTAAAACAAAATAGCTTCAAAATAGTCTCAGAGACTATCAGTAGAAAATCTAGTCACTCAGTGATTCAGATAATGTGTCTGGCTTGATCATCAATGGATAGTGATTATTAGGACAACCAGAATCATATCCTTTCAAAGTTTCTGTGAGCAGAAAAGTTTAAGTTACATATCACCTACACATACCTAATGGAAATCAAGGTGGTGGAGTTGTGCTCATAAAGTTAAATTGTTAAACAGCAGGTGAATCCCAGCACATGAAAAACAAATACATTCTCTAGGCACAAATTAGATATAACATGATAGTAACTGCAAAAATTTTAAAGTGCAAAATGGTTGCATTCCCTCATGTATGATATGAACATGTATTTAGTCACATTAATAATGCAACATAAAAATATTTCTCGGATTTGAAATTCTCTTTTATTCTTTCCAAATTTACAACACTTTAGGAACACAGAAAACTTCAGCCACAGAACATATATTTTTCTAATTTGCCTGTGGCTTTGATGATAATTAGAAGACTGCCATGCAGCCTTATCTGAACACTAACTCCAGACTTCTGCCCATTAGGAATTTCCCATTTACTTTCTTTCACTCCTGCCTGGGATAAACTTTCAACATCTCTGTCAATGTTTTCCTTATTTTTGAGGTCTAATTTAAATTACTCATTCACTTCTTTCTCCCAGAGATCTTTATTTTTCTTCACAATAGACTTTTTTTGCTGTGTGGTTACATTTCTTTTCCAATTACAGATAATTAGTTCCTTGAAGGCAAGATTATCATAATCACCTTTACCTGGTATAATGCCTTGAACATATTTGATAGTCTATGTGGGTATCTGTGAGGATGAGTAAATGGATGAATGAGGGAATGAGTGGATGAATGAATAAATGAATAGTGAATAACACTTACAGATCTATTAAATTGACTTTTGAAAAGGACACTATCAACAGTTTACCATTAATGTTTGCATTTAGAACCAATATTTTGAGTCACCCCACATCTGATTCCCTCTTGAATAGTAAATCACTGCAAAATGTCTGTCAATTCTTCATCAATAATCTAACCAATATCAGCATGCTGAGAATGGGGCGCTGGGTCACTCATTACTGTGGGATGTTGGTGTTAGTGGATTCCATGTGGTTTACTTATGATACCAACTTTGTCTTGACAGAGCAACATGCATTTCACCTTCTGTTGCCTTTCTGTAACATTCTAAGCATTGACATGAATAAACCACAAAGACTTCTGAAACTCAATTTGGAAATTATCTTAAAACCAAATGTCCAATGTTGTCATAGTAACTAAATGATGCTGCAAAAGTCACTATGTCAAAATAAAGAACAGAAATGCTTAATATTTTTTCATTCATTTTTGGAAAACTGATTTATAATTGAAAGTTTTAGATTGCATACATGTAGTTGCTTAGTAGGAAAGGATTCAAGTAGCATTGTAATTACTGAGAAGTTTCCAGAATACTGTTTTTACAATTTTATCTCCATTTACATCTTTCAAATTCCCTATATTCTAACAACAGATTAGACAGTTTGTGTCTTGATGCCTTTATTGTGGAATGTTGTTTTACATTCTTAATCACTTATCATTCTCACATTCATTTTTCAAAAATTGGTTACAATATTATAATTTATCCACATTTTTAGACACTCTTTTTCCTGGTCAAATTAATCAACCCTCATCTATATATCTATATTTTTAAATTAAATTTAAAGACAACAAATATATTTTAGTTCTTGGAAATAAATTATTCCTATTTTGTTTTGTATGTATAGTGTCAGGATATATAGTTCTATGTAATCTTTCTCTCTATGGAGATAAGAAAGAAAAGTCTCATTGCTTTGATAAATTAGAAATGCTAATGCAAGTTAAAACAGAAGAAAAATCATTTACCATTAAAAAATATTCAACCTTTTGAAAAGTCCAAATACAAAGAAAAGATTTTTATAGCCTAGGATATAGATAGTTGGGTTTATCTGATAAATCAGTATTATTATAGTTTGGAGTGGAAAAGAACTTTGAATGGTGTAGTGATTTTTTTAATTAAGTCTTTTAATTATACTTAAAAGAATAGAAAGTGAAAAGTTATGTCTTCTTTCACATTACCTTGGAGTGAGATTTTTATCAGTTCTCCAAGCTAAGCAGAATCAAATCTGTTCATTAATTTCCTGGGAACTGACCAAAGAAAGGTTTCCTGTGTAGCTGGCAATGCAATTGATAGCAGGTACTTTTTATGCTGAGTCATCTTTCACATTTTAGTGAAGGATTCTGATACCATTGTCTCTAAAAGGAAACAATATCTTGGCTTAAGAATACTATATTCCCGTGATACTTTCCACATGTCATGCAACGTGATAGAACGCGATACAGGTACATTGTAATAAGTCACAGGTATATTATAGTTTTTAATACCCAGACCAGGGACTGGGAAAACTCTACAAAGCGATTCACTAAAAAATGCTGTAAGCAAATCGAGATGACAACCTGTAAAAAAAAAAAAAAAAAGTGCAAGTGACTTACAGGAAGATGGGGGGAAAAAAGAAACAGAGAGAACAGAGAACAAATAATTTACCAGACTTAAGCCCTAACATATCACTAATTACTGTAAATGTAAATTGTCTAAATATTCCCCAAAAGCCACAGATTAGAAGAGTATATGAAGGGTCAGGACTAGACTATATGCTGTTTACATGAAACTCACGTCAACTTAGATGATATAGGTAGGTTGAAAGAAAAGATGGAAAAAAGATATAGCATGAAAACATTAATTAAAAAAATCAGAAGTAATCATATTTATATAAAGAAAGTAGACTTCAGAGCAAAGAAAACTATTTGAAATAAAGAGGGACATTAAATAATGATAGAAGATTAATCCCAGGAAGACATAATTATTGTAAATGTGTATGCACAAAACCACAGAGCCTCAAAATACTCAAAATGAAGACTGATAGAGATAAAAGGAAAAATAGACAAATTCACAATTAACACATGGGGAATTTAACATCTTCTTTAATAAATTGATATAGCACCTACACAAGGATATAGAAGATCTGAACAACAAAATCAACCAAAAAGACCTAATTAACATGTTTAGAACACTCCAGTAAACAATAGCAGAACATACAATTGTTTCAAGCACTTATGAAGTATTCACCAAAATAGATCATACTCTAGTCCATAAAACAATCTCAGCAAATATAAAAGAATCAACATCGTACGGATTATGTTGTCTGACCATAAAAGGGAGCAAAATAAAAATCAATACCAGAAAAACTGCAGGAAATTTTCTAAACATGTATGTGGAAATTTAACTACCCATTTCTAAAAAAACCCATAGGTCAAAGAGGAAGTCTTAAAGGAAATCTCTAAAAATACATAGAATTGAATGAAAGTGAAAATACAACATATCAAAATGTATAGGACAACACAGCAGAATGCATGTACTAAGAGACTAAGAGGGAAATTTATAACAGTAAATGATTATATTAGAAAATAGAAAAGGTCTTAAATCAGTAATCTAAGTTACTATCTCAAGAAACTAGAAACAAAAGAGGAACATATAGCCAAAGAGAGAAAAATCAAGGAACTAATAAAGATGAGAGCAGAAATCGGTGTAATTAAAATAAGACAATAGATAAAATCAATAAATCAAAATGCTGATCCTTTGAAATAATTTAAAAATCTTACAAGCCTCTAGCACGACTGACAAGATGAAAAAGAGAGAAGAAACAAGTGACCAATATCAGGAATTAAACAGGGTTTATCCCTACAGACTCTGCTGCCATTAAAAAGATAAGGGATTACTACAAATAACTTTGCACTCATAAAATTCAACAACCTAGAAAATACCACTCAGCAAAAGAAAAGAAAAAAATTGGATACAATAGATTCATATAAAAATTTAGCTGAATTTCCAGAAGATTATACCAAGTGGGAAAAAAAAAAAAAAAAGCCATTCCCAGATAGTTACAAACTGCATTTATCGTGCATGCTTAAAGTCACAAATCTGTAAAACTGTAGAACAGATTAGTGGTTGCTAGGGTTTAGAGAAAAGCTTGGAGGATGGGGGAGGGAGGGAGGTGTGGCTGTAAAGGGCAACATGAGGGATCCTTGCAGTGGTGGAAATGTTCTGTATCTTGACTGTATCAATCTCAGTATCCTGGTGGTGATATTGTACTATCATTTTTCGCAAGATGTTACCATTTGGAGAAACTGGATAAAGGATGCACTAATCTCTCTGTATCATTTCACTTACCTGCATGTGACTCTACAAATAGCTCATAATAAAAGTTTAACTTATGAATATGATTTGTTGATTAATACATTAAAATTCATTTATATTTGGTATGCTATGAGTCTATAAATGTGTGAGTCTGTGACTATAAACACGTGGTTATGTACATCCCTACAAATGTACTGCAGAAGTTCTGCTTCCATTGAGCATGTAGTCACTTTAGTAGGTTAAGGGAAGTATAAACAAAAGCAAGAAGATTCTAAGAAAATAGCAATTAAACCAAGATTAGAAATGATCGATTAACAGCAGGGGCCACATGTAAGAAAAAGAAAGCTAACAGTATTGTAAGATAATATATTAGCCAAAAGCCCTGAGAGAAAGTTGGTCAGCACAGAATCTATTCAGATTTTCATTGATATAAAGCCTTTAGATGATGCAAATGACTTTAAGGAAATATTAGTTAAGGAGTAATGAGTAAGTAGTAGGCTCAGGTGGCAAACACTCTACATGAACTTTGGTGCATTTGGGATGTGTGGATTGGAGGAATGGATTAGAGTTCAGGGATGGGTTTGGTGAGTGGAGGAAGATCAGTGTGGCTATAAAGGGACAACATGAGGGTTCCTTGTAAGAATGAAATTTTCTATACAGTCACTGTGTATGATACAACAGAATTGATATCAGGTGAGGAATTAGAAATTGAGAAGAGGAGACAGAACAGGACCGAATGAGGTACAAGTCAATTGATTCTAGTACAGAAACAGATTTGTAGGATCTGTCTGGTGAGAATCAATAAAAGGTGTCCCTGTTATATTAACTTTCGTTTCTTATGAGGGAAGACACTTGTACTAATGATGACTGAGGAGAAAACAATCCTCACGGTACAATCTGAATCAAGGCCCTGCTGGTGTATTTCACTTGCTTATAGATTATTTACTGGGCTCTAGGGCAGGAGTTTGCAAACGATGTCCCATGAGCCAAAGCTAGGCCACTGCCTGTTTGAGAAATAAAGTTTTATTGGCACACAGACTCCCTCACTTGTGTACATAGTGTATATGGCCGCTCTTGTGTTACAACAGCAGTGTTGAGTAGTTGAAACACAGATCACTGGGACCACAAAGCTGAAAATATTTACTAGATGGCCCTTTACAGGAAAAGTTTGCTGACTCTAGCTCTACAGGTACAAGTCTAAGGTGACGCAACACAGGAAAAAAGCTCTCGAAACATACTGAATATCAATGAGGTCACTCTTCCTGTGGACTGAATGTTAAGTTTCCGTGGCCAGTATTAATCTATAATTACTGTACCTACAACTTTCATTCCATCAGCTACAAAACAGGTAATTGGCAACATGACGACAATTTCAACTTTCATTGTACGGTACAGACTGATCAGCGTTTATATATGGCACATTCAAACCTATTTCTACTGATAAATTTGAAGCTAAAAATCAGTCTACAATTTCAAAGGATAGTCATTAAAGTGTTTTATATTCTAATGTAAGTAACTTGGTGTCAGAAAGAGTTGGTTAAGTTTCCAAATTTGTCTAAGTTGCTCCTGGGCTGACCTTCTTCACTGAGATCATTTGGTTCCTTGTTAAGAATTTTTCAAAGGAATTTTGTGAGAATCTAAGTAATGTGACAAGTGTTGAGCTGAAAACAGATTTAGTATGACCTTTCCTTTTGTAGAAAGGAAGAAAATCTTAGTATATATACAGGGAATAAATAAAAAATAAAATGAAGCAAGGCAATTAAAAGTTATATCAAATTTTGTGTTCATGTTTTTAAAGTTACCACACCAACAGGCTCATGGAGAGTAGAATAACAAATCACTAAAAGAATTCTTGTTAGCATTCAAGAACTAAAAAAGTAAAAGAAAGGAGGAAGTCTTTTTAGGAAACTTTTAAAGAAAGAGGTGGCTTCTCAATCAAGCCCATTTTAATGTCTATATTGGTGAAAGGCTGAACTCAACCATGAAGGCCAGAATCCTGAGTCATCTGAGAAGCCCGTCTTTTTTTAATTCCTCACATCTCATCTATTATTAAGTCCTGCCTTTTTTTACCTCATATATACTTCTGTACAGCATCCCTTCCTTTTCAGCTCCATCAAGACTACTGCATACACCCGCACCTGAACCTCTGATTACTAATGGATTTTCTTGTGGCTGGTGGTGTTATATTTAATTCATCACTCTCACTACCTCTAGAATGGTTCCAAACCCAATCACACCAATCCCTCCCTCAAAACATTTTACAATTTCCTTTCTTTTACAGGACCTAGCCCAATTCTATCATGTGCCATGAACAATTCTTCAGGATATGGCTCTAGTCGAAGTCTGAAGATCCTCCCTTTTTTTTTTTTAACATCTTTACTGGAGTATACTTGCTTTACAAAGGTGTGTTAGTTTCTGTTTTATAACAAAGTGAGTCAGCTTTACATATACGTATATCCCCATATCTCCTGCCTCTTGCATCTCCCTCCCTCCCACCCTCCCTATCCCACTGCTCTAGGTGGTCACAAAGCACTGAGCTGATCACCCTGTGCTATGCAGCTGCTTCCCACTAGCTAGCTATTTTACGTTTGGTAGTGTATATATGTCCATGCCACTCTCTCACTTTGTCCCAGCTTACCCTTCCCCCTCCCCATGTCTTCAAGTCCATTCTCTATGTCTGTGTCTTTATTCCTGTCCTGCCCCTAGGTTCTTCAGAACCTTTTTTTTTTTTTTTTTTTAGATTCCATATATATGTGTTAGCATATGGTATTTGTTTTTCTCTTTCTGACTTACTTCACTCTGTATGACAGACTCTAGGTCCACCCACCTCACTACAAATAATTCAATTTTGTTTCTTTCTATGGCTGAGTAATATTCCATTGTATATATGTGCCACATCTTCTTTATCCATTCATCTGTCAATGGACACTTAGGTTGTTTCCATGTCCTGGCTATTGTAAATAGAGCTACAATGAACACGTGGTACATGACTCTTTTTGAATTATGGTTTTCGCAGGGTATATGCCCAGTATGGGATTGTTGGGTCGTATGGTAGTTCTATTTTTAGTTTTTTAAGGAACCTCCATACTGTTCTCCATAGTTGGTGTATCAATCTACGTTCCCACCAACAGTTCAAGAGGGTTCCCTTTTCTCCACACCCTCTCCAGCATTTATTATTTGAAGATTTTTTGATGATGGCCATTCTGACTGGTGTGAGGTGATACCTCATTGTAGTTTTGATTTGCATTTCTCTAACGATTAGTGATGTTGAGCTTTCTTTCATGTTTGTTGGCAATTGCAGATCCTCTCTTAATCACCTCCCACCACCCCATTTCTAATGCTACTCCATGCAGAATAATTTATAGCTCCCTAAAGGTGCCTCAATCTTTATGCCTCTGTGCCTTCACACCTACTCATCCTACTGCATGGAATGCTCCCGCTGGGCCCATCGCTGAAGTAATTATTATATTTCTTTAAAATTTTTCTCAAATATCATCAATTTGGGGGAAATACTTCCTGACCATCTTACCCAGTCTCCTTCCTCTACACCCAGGGTCTTAGCTACTGGCTTTCCTTTGAGAGTTCCTGTTATACTTCCACAGACTGCTTTGCAAATCTCCACTTACCTCTGCTTATTTTCAATCACTGACATAGCTAAGGATCAGTATTGGAAATGTTGAGGTAGATAGTAATTAGAACAATATTTACTGAGCAATTTCTCTGAGTCAGGTACCAAGTATTTCAAAAATACTACGCCATCAAATCCTCAGAGCAAGCTTATAAAATAAAGTGTAAATGATTTATTAACCCTTAAGAAAATTCTACAAGGTAGGTAGTATTATCTACATCATATAGATGAGAAAGCTAAAGATTAGGGAGACCAGAATTTGAAGCCAGGTTTACCTAAAACCAGACAACAAATTCTAAAACAGTGCCTGATAGTGAAGAATTTTCTTGTAGGAATATTTTTTCTCTTCTATTATGCCTAATGTACATAGAATATATAATATACTATATATATCCATATATACACAGCCTCCTCTTTAGTAACTATTAATTCACACATTCAGTAATTAATAAATGTTTATTGAACACCTACTACAGTATGTGTCAGTTGCCTGTCTTAGTGTTTCTGCTCTTCTTCATCTGGGTCCTATTCCCTATGGCCTTGCTCATGAATAAAATTGGAAATAAGAAAACATGTCCTACTCTAAAATGATAATTGGTAAGGCATTGGCAAAAATTTAAAACCCCACAGAAGTATTTGACATTAAGTGGGAATCATGGAAACAAAAAATTAATATTATAAATTAAAAGTCTAATCATGGAAATTTGAGGATCAAAGGAACACAGGGAGTTGGATGAGAACATATTTTTCTTTATACCTCACCTTAGCAGCAAGGCCATAGTCCTCTAACCTTATGCTTTACCACACAAAATAATATAAAATGTTATAACTTATCTTAAAGCTCCTAACTTCTAGTGAATAAAATTAGATAAATTCTGCTATCATTTCTGACTTCTTACAACACCTTTCCCAAATGGCAGGTCATAATCTATCACGTTGAAATCTAAAGTTAGTTGATTTTCTCTAAAAAGAAATGGGAACTAAAATTCTCTATATAATCGTTTTTCATTGTTCTTGAAAGTACTGATGAAGTCACATCTTAGCTTTCTCTCTTCATCATAACTAATCACTGTTCCTCTAGTTCTTACAGAGAGGCAATTTACTCAGCTATTCAGTTCAGCCTGGACTTAAATCTGGTGGACTGGCACCAAATTTAAAATAGTTTTTATCTATTTGTTTTAATCAGTAATGTTCATGCACAGTTGTGAGGGGGAGGTGGATCAGAAACACCTACTTGGAATCCAACTAATTTCTCATCTTTTTACAAATCTTGGTGGGTGAAACACACATGGAAAATGTAATCAATGACTAAAGGAAAAACTACCTGTTACTATGCAAACGTAAAGTTACTGATGAGTTTTACTAAATAGTACAAAATAGTGACTCTATTAGCTAATATGTATGGAATATACAGGCTTTAGAAATTTTACTTAGACTGCTTCGAAAGATGCAGTATGACAGCTAAGCAAACTCCCTTATGAGAAGGGTTTTTGTTTACCTGTTCACAACAGAGACTAAATACACCTTTGTATGTCAGAAATTCAAACGCAGGTAGGTCTGATGTGACCATCAGATGACTAATGTCCCTACCTTCTATCATATTTAGATTTTTTATAGATTTATATAACTGAGAATTGAACTTAGATCAAAAGCTATAACCAATTTACTTTTGAATATGAACTTCAATTCATTATTCAGTAAAATTTCATGGAGTCACTGTGGTTTAAGTGGGTCAAAGTGATCCGAAATATAGATGTGTATCCAGAATGACAGCGCTTGCCTGCCTCAGTAGAAATATGCATTCTGTTTATACTAATTGGCAAACCATTAATGGAGATGACATTGTTACAGAGGCAGGTATATGTACTGACAACTATGTTCTCAGGGTGGCCTCTACACCTCTGGATCCAGCGTGAATTTTACACAGACATGATTTTATTCAGATTTACACATCTACCACTGATGAGGACAGCATCACCAATAATTATCCCTGCAAGTACTACAGCACTGGTGTGAGCATCAGTGTCTTGGTTTGGGTCAGAATCTTCTGCTTTGTGCACTACGTGCTCAGCCTTCTTGGCTTTTCACTGCTATGATTCTGAAACTGGTTTTGTCTTCTCCCTGTTGCTGAAATACTTGCTTCTAGATGATGGCAAAGAGGAAACGCTTTATGAAAGATGAGACTTTCAATTAAGTTGTAGGCTCTAGTTGAAAGGACAACATAAACACTTTATTTACTCTCTCAGAGATGCTTTCTCCCTCTTTTAGAGACTTGTAACCCTTTCCCTGCAGGGGTGACATGACGTAGTATGTAACAGTTCATGGTCAGCTGTTTGATCAATCTGAGAGCAAAGATGGTGCCACTATTTACTAGCTGTGTGACTGCTCAAAATAAGCCTATCACAGGTTTCAATTTTCTTGTCTCTAGAATAGGGACAAGAATTATGACACACCTTTGTATTTTGGGAAATATGCTGCCAAAGACGTTGCCAGTTAAAATATGATATTTAGAATAATTTTGTATGTATTGAACTAGCTTTCTTAGACCTGATTAGACATAAACTTTTATCACATGGGATTTTTATACATGAATAAAATGAGAAAAACATAAGATAGATAAATTGGCCCAAGTATCTGTGAACCTTGTTCACTTTCAGCATCTGACTTTTCTGAATCACTTTTCGATTCACAATTCATGTACATCTGCTTTCTCTCACACAATGTAGTTCTCTGGGTCATCCAAAAGATTGGCGATTCAGTATTTCTTAACATAATACATAAAAGAACTGACAGCCATTGGTGCTGGATTCCTACGCTGACTTAGGTATTACAGACAGCCAATTTACTTTTGATTCCTGTTGCAGGAAAGTTGTTTAAAACGTATGAATTGCCATCTTTCCTTTCCAGTATCCATCACCACTTGGTTCCTGTGACTTTAAAGAATGTTTCATTATTGTTTCTGAGGTTTTCACTCAAACTTCTGACACTGAATCTGAAGTTTTATTCTGGCATTTTTGATGTTCATGAATGCACAGGTAATGGTATCCACATCAGAGTTGCCATCTAACTAACAAAAATCATGAGACATTATGACTGTGAAGTACATCCAGACAGCAAAGACATTTCACATTAAAATGTGAAAATAAAAGTGTATCTCAGAATTGATGAACGGTAGTAATACTTATCTCATGGGTTGTATTAAAAAGATGAATGTATGGTCAATGTGTATGAAGTATGCAAGTGCTCCTGTCATTTACCTCTCTTTACCAGTAATATTAATACAGATCTCCAGATATTATTTTACATCTTTATAGGGGAGGGATTATGAGTCACAGATCTTGATATCCAACATATTTTAACTGAATTGTGCCTCTGATGGAAAAAACAGAAAACATTAACTCCAAAGCCATTTCAAAGTAAATTGATTTTAGTTATTTATTGTTTTCTGTAACAATAATGTACCTTCTTAAGTGGTTGAAGCTATTTATGAAGTTCCAGTTCCTTCTCTCTTCTCAGATTACAAGTCACCTGTGAAAAAATCTCTTCTCTGGAGAGAATTCCCTCCAATTACTATAGCTTGTCACATGGTTCAAGCAAGTGTGATGTGGTTGATTGGAAGATGGCAATTAAACAGAGGTAAAGAGGACAATTCCTCTAATGTAAGTCGAAAGACCACAAACTTAGCTAAATGAAGATGGCCATACAAAGCATTTTCCCATCAGAGGGTAAAGTTCTCCACAGGCAGCCATCTGCTGATGGTACTGCAGGGCCGTGTGGAAAATCACAATGGGAATGAAGAAGCTTAAACTGGTTTCTTATTAAGGCAGGATTCCTATGACTTTGTGTCACAACATTCTGAGACCAAAGTCTTCCCTTAAAACGACTGTGTCAGAATACCAGGATGTCCTATCTTGTTAGTATTTCCCTAATTGTCTTATCATTGTGTAATTAGTATGGGGCAGCTCCAGTACAATCTGGACAAATACAGCAGGCAGAGATGAATCACCAAGTCAGCTCAGACATCCTGGAATATGA
Organism: Hyperoodon ampullatus; assembly: GCF_949752795.1. Classification (NCBI taxonomy): domain Eukaryota; kingdom Metazoa; phylum Chordata; class Mammalia; order Artiodactyla; family Ziphiidae; genus Hyperoodon; species Hyperoodon ampullatus. The sequence goes on from NC_136926.1 coordinate 80,955,819, forward strand.
CAACCCTAAACAGGACTGAGCTTTATAGTCTCCCTGCTCCTTGTAGGAGCAAGACTCAGCAACTCCACAGCAGTATTAGCCCAGCAAATCTATCTTTAATTCCTTTTCTTATACATAGTCCACATTTCAAGCAGAAAGGATACTAGGTGTATCCCTGTAGTACTTGTGTTCTTGATTCTTTCCACAACAATACTTTCCAAAAACAATACTCCTAGAGACTCATTACCCTCCAAAACATTTATTCTTATTCCTACATGGTTTACCTGTACCTCTATATAGGCTTCTTCCTATGGCTTTTAAATATAATCAAACAAGGAGAAACCACTATCCCATCCGGTGGGCACAGATCCTAGGCTATAACTGAATCTACTATGTATTATGCCCCCTTTTTCCTCATTCCTACCCCTTTGGCCTGACATAAAAAAAAAAAAAAAAGTGAGAAGAAAGTCCCACTGCTGGTTTCCAAAGCCGATATTGGTCCAGGCAACAAGAGGACAAAAATCTTAAATTTCAAGTTGAATTAAGCATGGATCTGTATTTAGTCTAGACTATAGTTTTTATTGGTTTGAAGACTTTCATTATATGAGATTGAAAATCAAACTATGGAGTATTCCTGAGATCTTATACAAGAGGTGAGAAAGAAAGAACCAGCAAAACAATTTTAAAGGTATAGCAGAAAAAAATAAGGTTGTTTCTTTTTGCACGCTCTGAGTCCAGCTTACTTAGTAGTTCTTTTACATTAAATGTTTACAACTCTTATTCATTCAACCAATATTTACTTCATGCTTACTGTGTGCTAGACGTATGTTACAATGTGAGTGATAATAGACATGGAACTTTAATCTAGTAGGGGAAACAGAAATTTAACAACATCACCCCAGTAACCATGCAATTACAACTGTGATTTATGTGGTGAAAGAAAATATATGGGTTTTTTTTTAACATCTCTATTGGAGTATAATTGCTTTACAATGCTGTGTTAGTTTCTGCTGTATAACAAAGTGAATTAGCTATATGTATATATATATATATCCCCATATCCCCTTGAGAGGCATAAACTGGGGACTAATACACTCTAAAGAAAATAAAGAAAATTTAGACCTAAAGCATAATCAGATTAAAGAGAAGGAACAAAGCATATTCAAATGAAACTGCATGTATGACTGTCCTGGTGCTGAAAAGGGCATTTTAGGGAATGGAAACAAAGCCATTGTGATGAGCAGATGGATTTGGCAGGAGATGAGGACTGAGAATTAGGTTGATTAATATGGGACTAATCGCGCAAGACTTAAAATATTTTCAAGGTTGTCCTAATAGTGCTGAAGATCTTTAAAGGTTTCGACCAAGGTAAAGACATGAATGAATTTGCCTTGTAAAACAACTACTTGAGCTGCAGCATGGCTAATCACTAGGAGGTGACAAGGATAAAAATGGATGAAAGAGAGTTTCATTTAGTCATTTGCAGTAGAGGTCATTGTAGCTCAGACAGGGAGAGTGCCAATGAAGATGGAGAGAAAGGAATGTATTCAAAAGACATCGCTGATGTAAAATGAGCAGGATTTGATGAAAGATAAGCTATAAGGAAAGAAAGTTATTGGGGATTTTTGGTGTGGGTGCATCAAGGAGGTGTTTATTAAATGGAGAACCCTGAGAAAGGAGGTTTGGAGTTGAAGTATGGGGGGAAAATGTAGAGTTTAGTTTTGCCGTATTAAACTTAAGATGCGTACAAGACATCCAAGTGAAGGTGGACACACATGGCTAAACCTCAGTAACTTTCTGGGACAGAGACATAAGTTTGGTGGTAACTGGCATTAGGGGGATCATATTTAACTCCCAAAAGTGCGTGAGATAACCATGGGAGCAAAGACAGGGAGAAAACAAAAATGTAGTCTAAGAACAAGGTCCAAGGATACTCCAGAATGTATCAATAAAGTAGAGAAGGAAGAGCCTGAAGAGAATGACCTAGAAAGGAAGAAGAAAGGCAGTAAAGTGCGATAACATGAAGCCAAAAAGAAAGATGTATTTCAAGGATGAAATATTCAACTGTCAGGTCAAGAAATTGAGAAATGTATTCATTGGATATTTGCCTCATTAAGACATTGGATGAGCATCACAAAAAGTAATTTTTACAGAGTGAAGAGGAAAAGACCCAGATTAGTTTAGAGTGGGCTCAACAGTGAATGGAAAATGATGAAGTAAAGAGAGTATCTTCAACTTCTGCATAAGAAGGGTGATCACAGTCTTTCCTAGAGAGCTCTGAGTTATCTCTGTTGTCAAGGCAAAGTTACAACTAGCTTCCCCTTTTGAACTAAAAATGTTCTCATTGTATGGTCACCCTATAATGGTAGGAAGGGGTTGAGATATAAATGGTGTGATTATTAGAGTGCAAGAAAGGATCTATGATTATCCAAAAAATAATAATCAGCAAATTGAAAATCTTAAGAAATATGCCATTCTGGATAGTTGAAATTTTCCCTATGGATTTTTAATCATTACAATGTTTTGTTATGTCACAGGTTTAATGGGAATCTTCCTGAAACATATTAAATATTTTCTTATCTTCTAAAATAAAAAAGAATGAATGTGATGTAATCTTTCTGGATCCTTAGCTTATGATCATATGCTGATTTATACTGTAATACCCTTGAAAGGATTTCCTTGAAGTTTGTAGGGATATTAGTCATTCTCCAAATTTTATGTGTATGTATTCATTTAGGCTTGTGTGTGGATAGTGGGATGGGAGTGTGTGAGTGATTGATGTGGAATATATATGAAACAGGGTGCATGAGAGTGGGAAGGGGGGTGGGAAGAGTGGAGGAAATATGGAATAAAATGGTAATTTCAAGGTGGGTTGGGGAGAGAAGAGAGTAGGTGTGCTGATGCATGTGAATATTGATATGCGTGTGTATTAAAAGGTGTATGTGTTGGGGTTGTGAATAATATGTGTATGTTTATATTGGTTGTGGTCTGTGTACTTATGTATAGTGTTTGGGTGTATTATCTACGTGCATGTTGGGATTTAGAATAGTATATATATTAAGATGAGGTATTGCGTGTATACTGGGATTGGGGTGTGTGTTTGTGTGTGTGTGTGTTTGAAAGAGTATCTATGCATTAAGTTGGATGTTTATAGGTGGGTGTTACACATGCTGTGTGGGCACATGTGTGTCTGTGTTGAAATGTGTTAGTGTGGGGGGGGATGCATGAGTATTTGTCTTCATTTATTGTCTTTTCCTTTGTTTTTAACTTCTCATTGCAACCAATATAATTGATTGGTTACAGTAGATATAAATTTCTATATTTAATTTGCTGTAGGACATAAAATCAAATACTCATGCATGTTAAAATTATATGTAAAATAGGACAATACCCTTTGAATAATGACTTGGCATTCTTATTAGTGAGCAAAATTTGCAAGTTAAACCAGTGTGACAAAGAATTGGTGGTTCAGGGATTTTCCTTTGTTCATTTAAAATTCTCAACTTAGTTAGGGAATGAGTTTTTGCAAAGTGCTTCTACAGAAATCACATAAACAAAATGGTCATTTTTGTAAATTCATGTCCCCATAGATAATACACCTTAGAAAATTTTTGAAAAAAATCTCACAACACATTTAGATAATGGCAAAACTATCATGGCAAAGGAAGAACTGGTCAATATGTAGTATAAACATCAGGGTCTTTGAAGGTCCAAAACAGAATATAAATTTTATCTTATTTCCAACTTTTACCAAAATATTTGTCTTTGAGATTTTTTTGACTAGCATTTCCCAACTGGCTACTAGCCAATCTCCCCTCTTCTTTTCAGCACAATTTATAGCTCCTCCTAGACCACTAGTATTGAGGAAATTAGGGGAATGCTTGGCTGTGATTTCTGGGATGCGTGATCTGCATATAACTAGCCATAGTGAGGTTTATAATAAAACCAGATGGAAAATATACATGCAAGGAAATGCAAGATTTAAGAGCACAAGTAAAATCAAAGAGAGATTTCAGGGTCATTACGAAAATTCCCAACAACTGACAATGTTCTTCTCCCATAAACAGATAAAAGAATAAAAATTAATCAGCTTGAGTGGAGGCTCAAAAAGCATAAAGGGGCAACTGGAACAACTTAAGCTGAAGCTGCAAGTTCAGGCAGAGAAATTGTCTGATTCAGAGACCTTGGCACAATCCATTTATCTGACAGCTCAAGAAAGATTTGTAGTAACAAAATCACATTAGGGAATAGAGAACGAAGCACCAGAGGAGAACAAATAGGAAACTTAGCTTTCACACCAAGGGCAGAGCTAACAGTAAGTTGTTTTAGTTTACTGGATTCAGAGATGGAATGAAAGTATGTTTCCAGTAAGTACCATTGAGGGATTTGTGGGTGCATATTAATACCAATCTTCAAGTACTCTGCTGAGATGACTCAGCTTTAATGTGGTGTCCATTTCCAAATTTAAATTTTCATAGGCATTCCAAAAGACACTGATGTTATAGCCTCCTGAGATACTGGGGGAGAAACTTGTATCACAAATGGCAAAATAACAAATCCTAAATTATTTAGATGTTGGTAGACCTGTCACTGAACTGTTAGGGTTCTAATTATTCACTTTCTCTCCTACTGATCATTTGCTTCAGATCATTTCCTTCATCAAAAGACAGGTCAGGACCAAAAAAATTAATTTGCTTATCATAATGAAAAGTTTGGATGGGAAAAATGGTTTAAATCAGAGGACGGCAAATATTTATCTACAAACGGACAGCTAGTGAATATTTTTATAATTTCTGAGCAAAAGTTTCTGCTGCAAATATTCATCTCTGCCATTGTAACATGAAAGCAGCCATAAACAATATGTAAATAAGTGAGCATGGCTGTGTTCTAATAAAAATTTATTTACAAAAACAAGTGGTGGTTGATAAAGAAGTCTACCATGCATTTAAAGAAGAATTGTTACCAATTTTAATCAAGTTTCCCATAAAATAAAAAAGGAGGGAATCTTTCTCAATTTACTTTATGAGGCCAGTGTTACCTCAGTCTCAATACCAGAAAATGACAGTGCAATGGATGAAAACTACAGACCAAAATCTCTCATGAACTTAGATATTTAAAAGTTCAACAAAATATTTGTAAGTCAAATCAAGCAGTATAAAAATAATTATACAACATACCCAAGTGGGATTTATCCAGCTTTGCAAGGCAGGTTCACCATTCAAAAATCTATCAATGTAATTCACCATATCAATAAGTTAAAGAAGAAAATTTATATGACATTAATTGATGCATAAAAATCATATAATAACATGAAGTTATTAAGAATCTATCATACAAATAACCGAACTCCTAGATATATTACAATAGCCCAAAATACTGTGTAAAACATGGTCATTATTCAAACATCTAGCTGCTTATAGTACTGTTGGAAAAGCAATGCATCAAAAAATATATATATATGCATGGGGTGCAAGAAGTTAGTGCAGAATTCTGAGAAGAAAGAAATAATTGTGTGATTAGTTAATTAGTGATGGCTTTGTAGAGATTTTTTTTATGAGAGAAATGTTACGAGAGAAATGTAATTATTTGCTTAGCATAATGGTAAATGTAATATTTAAAATAAAAACAGGGTAAGTAAATAGGAATGGATTATCAGATGAGATAATATCCATATTAATATATTCCACTATAATATTCCAACATTAGCAGTGCATAATATGAGATTAAAATATATATTCTCGCCAAAGCAATCTTGAGAAAGAAGAACAGAGCTGGAGTTACCACACTCTCTGCTGTCAGACTATACTACAAAACTACAGTAATTCACACAGTATAGTAATGATACAAAAACAGACACATAGATCAATGGCACAGAATAAAGAGCCTAGAAATAAACTCATTCACTTATGGTCAATTAATCTACAACAAAGGAAGCAATAATATACCATGGGAAAAAGACAGTGTGCTCAATAAATTGTGCTGAGAAAACTGGACAGCTACACATAAAAGAATGAAATTAGAACATTTTCTCACACCACACACAAAAGTAAACTCAAAATGGATTAAAGACCTAAATGTAAGATCAGACAGAAGGAAACTCCAAGAAGGAAACATAGGCTGATCAGTCTTTAACATAAATCACAGCAATAGTTTTTGGATCTGTCTCCTTAGGCAAAAGAAACAAAAGCAAAATAAACAATTGGGACCTAATTGAACTTAAAAGTTTTTGCACAGTGAAGGAAACCATCAACAAAATGAAAAGACAACCTACTGAATGGGAGAAAATATTTGCAAATAATATAACCTATAAGGGGTTAATATCCAAAATATATGAAAAGTTCATACAACTCAGTGTCAAAAAAAAAAACTGATTCAACAATGGGCAGAAAACCTGAATAGACATTTTCCCAAAGACATACAGATTACCAACAGGCACATGAAAAGATGCTCAATATTGCTAATCATCACAGAAATGCAAATCAAAACCACAATGACGTATCACCTCACACCTGTCAGAAAGGCTATCATCAAAAAAACCATAAATAGCAAATGTTGAGAAAAGGCAACCCTTGTACACTGTTGGTGGGAATGTAAATTGGTGCAGCCACTATGAAAAACAGTGTGGAGATTCCTCAAAAAACTAAAAATAGAACTACCATATGATCCAGCAATTCCACTCCTGGGTATATATCTGAAGAAAATGAAAGCGCTAATTCAAAAAGATACATGCACCTCAATGTTCATAGCAGCATTATTTACAATAGCCAAGATATGGAAGCAACCTAGGTGCCCATCAACAGATGAATGGATAAAGAAGATGTGGTATACATACACATACACATATACACACATACACACACACACACACACACACAATGGAATACTACTGATCCATAATAAAGAATGAAATTTTGCCATTTACAACAACATGAATGGATGTGGAGGGTATTATACTTAATGAAATAAGTCAGACAAAGACAAATGCTGTATGTTATCACTTATATGTGGAATCTAAAAAATAAAACAAAGGAATGAATATAAAAAAAGTATCTATGTACATTAATCATGAATGTATATGACTTTATATTTTAAAGTCAAAATGCATTTTAAATTTGATACAAATCTGAAAGACTATATTTTTTTTGATACAAATCTGAAAGACTATTTTTGTTTACATATACATAGTGGCATTCAGATACTGTTTACTAGAAAAGCATAAGTAATGGCTCTATTTTTCACTAGGTACAATATAAGCCTCAAATATGAATAGAAGTCCAGCAAGATACTCAGTCTGCACTAGGTAAATACTAGGTAAAGGGGCTTCCCTGGTGGCGCAGCGGTTGAGAGTCCGCCTGCCGATGCAGGGGACACGGGTTCGTGCCCCGGTCCAGGAAGATCCCACATGCCGCGGAGCGGCTGGGCCCGTGAGCCATGGCCGCTGAGCCTGTGCGTTTGGAGCCTGTGCTCCGCAACGGGAGAGGCCACGACAGTGAGAGGCCCGCATACCAGGAAAAAAAAAAAAAAGAATACTAGGTAAAGTATGAATCTTTTAAATCATTTTTTAGAGAAATAATCAAATAGCACATATATATGTATATATTTGTCTCATCACACATATGTCTATTAAATATATATATCCAATATATATGTGCTATTTGAATATCTCTCTAGATATGTCTAGATATATGTCTAGATATATTTAATAGACATATATCTGGACAGACATATATATTGAATGCAAAATATAATAACAAACATATTTGGCCAAAGGAATAATATGTATAGTCAATACTAAATGTTTACATCCAAACGTGAAATATGATATCATGATTATGGTCATTGCTAATAATATTTAAACAAGAAAAAATGAGGTAAGATAGACTCGTGGGTAGAACAAAACTTAAAGTTCACCAAGAGACAGTTAAAGCATTCAAGAAACCTGTATTTGCAACATTTGTGGTTGCAACACTTTTTAGGTAAGATAGACCCTTCTTCTCTTAAGAGTCAAGAATTACTCATTTTGACCAACAGCCATGAAAGGATCAACTGAAATTCCATTTGAGCTATTAAGAGAGTAAAATAAAAGAACCAGTAAAAATTAATTAGGAAAATGGCGATCCAACCCTAGAAGCTAAATCCCTTCACTGAACCCAAAGTTGGAACTACAGCAGAAGCAATAAGAATGCTAAAGGACCTTAAAAAAATTGTAAAAATTGTGCAAGCATTGTGGAGAGACAAAAAAAGTGTTAAAGGAAAATAACTTTGGGTTCAAGACAGCGGAGTAGAAGGACATGCTCTCACTCCCTCTTGCAAGCGCACCAGAATCACAACTAACTTCTGAACAATCATCGACAGGAAGACACTGGAACACACCAAAAAAGATACCCCACATCCAAAGACAAAGGAGAAGCCATAATGAGACCGGAGGAGGGGTGCAATCACAATAAAATTAAATCCCATAACTGCTGGGTGGGTGACTCACACACTGAAGAACACTTACAACACAGAGGTCCACCCACTGGAGTGAAGGTTCTGAGCCCAACACCAGGTTTCCCAACCTGGGGGTCCGGCAACGGAGGGAGGAATTCCCAGAGAATCAGACTTTGGAGGCTAGTGAGATTTGATTGAAGGACTTCAACAGGACTGGGGGAAACAGAGACTCAACTCTTGGAGAGCACACACAAAGTAGCGTACGCATTGGGACCCAGGGGAAGGAACAATGACACCATAGGAGACTAAACCAGAGCTACCTGCTAGTGTTGGAGGGTCTCCTGCAGAGGCGGGGCGTGGCTGTGGCTCAACGTGAGGACAAGGACACTGGCAGCAGAAGTACTGTGAAGAACCCATTGGCATGAGCCCTCCCAAAGTCCACCATTAGCCCCACCAAAGAGTCTGGATAGGCTCCACTGTTGCATCACCTCAGGCCAAACAACCAACAAGGAGGGAACCCAGCCCCACCCATCATCAGACAAGTGGATTAAAGGTTTACTGAGCTCTTCCCACCAGAGCAACAGCCAGCTCTACCCACCAGTCCCTCCCATCAGGAAACTTGCACAAGCCTCTTAGATAGCCTCATCCACCAGAGGGCAGACAGCACAAGCAAGAAGAACTACAATCCTGAGCCTGCAAAACAAAAACCACATTCACAGAAAGAAAGAAGATAGACAAGATGAAAAGCCAGAGGGCTGTGTAGCAGATGAAGGAAAAAGATAAAACCCCAGAAAAACAACCAAACGAAGTGGAGATATGGAACCTTCCAGAAAAATAATTCAGAATAATGATAGGGAAGATGATCCAGGACCTCGGAAAAAGAATGGAGGCAAAGATCGAGAAGATGCAAGAAATGTTTAACAAAGACCTAGAAGAATTAAAGAACAAACAAACAGAGATGAATAATACAATAACTGAAATGAAAAATACACTAGAAGGAACCAGTAGTAGAATAACTGAGGCAGAAGAACGAATAAGTAACCTGGAAGACAGAATGGTGGAATTCAAAGTGGTGGAACAGAATAAAGAAAAAAGAATGAAAAGAAATGAAGACAGCCTAAGAGACCTCTGGGACAACATTAAACATAACAACATTTGCATTATAGGAGTCCCAGAAGGAGAAGAGAGAGAGAAAGGACCCAAGAAAATATCTGAGAGATTAAAGTCAAAAACTTACCTAACATGGGAAAGGAAACACTCAGCAAGCCCAGGAAGTGCAGAGAGTCCAATACAGGATAAACCCAAGGAGAAACACACCGAGACACATAGTAATCAAATTGGCAAAAATTAAAGACAAAGAAAAATATATTGAAAACAGCAAGGGAAAAATGACAAACAACATACAATGGAACTCCCATAAGCTTAACAGCTGATTTCTCAGCAGAAGCTCTACAAGCCAGAAGGGAGTGGCAGGACATATTAAAAATGATGAAAGGGAAGAAACTACAACCAAGATTACTCTACCCAGCAAGGATCTCAATCAGATTTGATGGAGAAATCAAAAGATTTACAGACAAGCAAAAGCTAAGAGAATTTAGCACCATGAAACCAGCTCTACAATAAATGCTAAAGGAACTTCTCTAAGTGGGAAACACAAGAAAAGAAAAGGACATACAAAAACAAACCCAAAACAATTAAGAAAATGCTAATAGGAACATACATATCAATAATTACCTTAAACATGAATAGATTAAATGCTCCAACCAAAAGACACAGGGTCGCTGAATGGATACAAAAACAAGACCCATATATGCTGTCTACAAGAGACCCACTTCAGACCTAGGGACACATACAGACTGAAAGTGAGGGGATGGAAAAAGATATTCCATGCAAATGGAAATAAAAAGAAAGCTGGAGTAGCAATATTCATATCAGATAAAACAGACTTTGAAATAAAGAATGTTACAGGAGACAAATAAGGACACTACATAATGATGAAGGGATCAATCCAAGAAGAAGATATAACAATTACAAATATATATGTTGCCAACATAGGAGCACCTCAATACATAAGGCAACTGCTAACAGCTATAAAAGAGGAAATCGATAGTAACACAATAATAGTGAGAGAAATTTAACACCTCACTTACACCAATGGACAGATCATCCAAACAGAAAATTAATAAGAAAACACAAGCTTTAAATGACACAATAGACCAGATAGATTTAATCGATATTTATAGAACATTCCATCCAAAAGCACTTTCTTCTCAAGTGCTCGTGGAACATGCTCCAGGATAGATCACATCTTGGGTCATAAATTCAGCCTCAGTAAATTTAAGAAAATTGAAATAATATCAAGCATCTTTTCGGACCACAACGCTATGAGATTAGAAATCAATTACAGGGAAAAAATATAAAAAACATAAACACATGGAGGCTAAACAATATGTTGCTAAATAACCAAGAGATCACTGAAGAAATCAAAGAGGAAATCAAAAAATACCTAGAGACAAATGACAATGAAAACACGATGATCCAAAACCTATGGGATACAGCAAAACCAGTTCTAACAGGGAAGTTTATAGCAATACAAGACTACCTCAAGGAACAAGAACTATCTCAAATAAACTATCTAACTTTACACCTAAAGGAACTAGAGAAAGAAGAACAAACAAAACCCAAAGTTAGCAGACGGAAAGAAATCATAAAGATCAGAGCAGAAATAAATGAAATAGAAACAAAGAAAACAATTGCAAAGATCAATAAAACTAAAAGCTGGTTCTTTGAGAAGATAAACAAAATTGATAAACCATTAGCCAGACTCATCAAGGAAAAGAGGGAGAGGACTAAATCAATAAAATTAGAAATGAAAAAGAAGTTACCACAGACACCGCAGAAATACAAAGCATCCTAAGAGACTATTACAAGCACCTCTATGTGAATAAAATGGACAACCTGGAAGAAATGGACAAATTCTTAGAAAGGTATAACCTTTCAAGACTGAAGCAGGAAGAAACAGAAAATATAAACAGAACAATCACAAGTAATGAAATTGAAAGTGTGATTTAAAATCTTCCAACAAACAAAAGTCCAGGACCAGATGGCTTCACAGGTGAATTCTGTCAAACATTTAGAGAAGAGCTAACACCCATCCTTCTCAAACTCTTCCAAAATATTGCAGAGGAAGAAACACTCCCAAACTCATTCCATGAGGCCACCATCACCCTGATACCAAAACCAGACAAAGATACTACAAAACAAGAAAATTACAGACCGATATCACTGATAACTATAGATGTAAAAATCCTCAACAAAATACTAGCAAACAGAATCCAACAACACATTAAAAGAATCATACACTACAATCAAGTGGGATTTATCCCAGGGATGAAAAGAATCTTCAATGTATGCAAATCAATCAATGTGGTACACCATATTAACAAATTGAAGAAGAAAATCCATATGATCATCTCAATAGATGCAGAAAAAGCTTTTGACAAAATTCAACACCGATTTATGATAAAAATTCACCATAAAGTGGGCATGGAGGGAACCTACCTCAACATAATAAAGGCCATATACGACAAACCCACAGCAAACATCATTCTCAATGGTGAAAAACAGAAAGCATTTCCTCTAAGATCAGGAACAAGACAAGGATGTCCACTCTCACCACTGTTATTCAACATAGTTTCTGAAGTCCTAGCCACGGCAATCAGAGAAGAAAAATAAATAAAAGGAATACAAATTGGAAAAGAAGAAGTACAACTGTCACTGTTTGCAGATGACATGATACTATACATAGAGAATCCTAAAGATGCTACCAGAAAACTACTAAAGCTAATCAATGAATTTGGTAAAGTAGCAGGATACAAAATTAATGCACAGAAATTTCTTGCATTCCTATACACTAATGATGAAAATTCTGAAAGAGAAATTAAGGAAACACTCCCATTTACCATTCAAACGAAAAGAATAAAATTCCAAGGAATAAAACCACCTAGGGAGACAAAAGACCTGTATTCAGAAAAGTGTAGGACACTGATGAAATAAATTAAATATGATACAAACAGCTAGAGAGATATACCATGCTCTTGGATTGGAAGAATCAACATTGTGAAAATGACTCTTCTACCCAAAGCAATCTACTGATTCAATGCAATCCTTACCAAATTACCAATGGCATTCTTTACAGAACTAGAACAAAAAATCTTAAAATGTGTATGGAGACACAAAAGACCCTGAATAGGCAAAGCAGTCTGAGGGAAAATAACAGAGCTGGAGGAATCAGACTCCTTGACTTCAGATTACACTATAAAGCTCCAGTAATCAAAACAATATGGTACTGGCACAAAAACAGAGATATATATCAATGGAACAGGATAGAAAGCCCAGAGATATACCCACGCACCTATGGTCAACTAATCTATGACAAAGGAGGCAAGGATATACAGTGGAGAAAAGACAGTCTCTTCAATAAGTGGTGCTGGGAAAACTGGACAGCTACATGTAAAAGAATGAAATTAGAACACTCCCTAACACCATACACAAAAATAAACTCAGAATGGATTAGAGATTTAAATGTAAGACCCGACACTATAAAACTCTTAGAGGAAAACATAGAAAGAACACTCTTTGACATAAGTCACAGCAAGATCTTTTTTGATCCACCTCCTAGAGTAATGGAAATAAAAACAAAAATAAATAAATGGGACCTAATGAAACTTAAAAGCTTTTGCAAAGCAAAGGGAACTACAAAGAAGACAAAAAGACAACCCTCAGGATGGGAGAAAATGTTTGAAAATGAATCAGTGGAAAAAGGGTTAATCTCCAAAATATATAAACAGCTCATGCAGTTCAATATCAAAAAATCAAACAATCCAATCCAAAAATGGGCAGAAGACCTATACAGATATTTCTCCAAAGAAGACATACAGATGGCCAAGAAGCACATGAAAAGCTGCTCAACATCACTAATTATTAGAGAAACACAAATCAAAATTACAGTGAGGTATCACCTCATGCCAGTTAGAATGAGCATCATCAGAAAATCTACAAACAACAAATGCTGGTGAGGGTGTGGAGAAAAGGGAACCCTCTTGCCCTGTCGGTTGAAATATAAATTGATACAGCCACTATGGAGAACAGTATGGAGGTCCCTTAAAAAACTAAAAATAGAATTACCATATGACCCAGCAATCCCACTACTGGGCATATACCCAGAGAAAACCATAATTCAAAAGACACATGCACCCCAATGTTCATTGCAGCACTATTTACAATAGCCAGGTCATGGAAGCAACCTAAGTGCCCAACAGCAGACGAATGGATAAAGAAGATGTGGTACATATATACAATGGAATATTACTCAGCCATAAAAAGAACAAAATTGGGTCATTTGTAGAGACGTTGATGCATATAGAGACTGTTATACAGAGTGAAGTGAGTCAGAAAGAGAAAAAGAAATATCATATATTAACGCATATATGTGGAACCTAGAAAAATGGTACAGATGAACCGGTTTGCAGGGCAGAAATTGAGCCACAGATGTAGAGAACAAATATATGGTCACCAAGGGAGGAAAGCGGCAGGGTGCGGTGGTGGTGCTGTGATGAATTGGGAGATTGGGATTGACATTTATACCCTAGTATGTATAAAATGGATAAATAATAAGAACCTGCAGTATAAAAAATAAAATAAAATTCTAAAAATAAAAAAAGAAAGTAACTTTGAATATATAATTTTGTATCCAAACAATTTTTATTTAAATGAAAGGGTTAAATGAAGATATTATTAATAATGAAACTCTCAAAAGTCTATAACAGAAAAACTTTCTTAGAAAGCTCTCCTGAAAGAATTAATTTGGCTAAGAGAGAAATAGATTCATAAGGTCCATATGAGGTAACTGTGAAATACAGGTGATAATTTTGTAAATGATAATGTTGCCTCTAAAATCAGGGGAAAACACAGTGCATCCATGTAATTACCCAACAAAAACATCTCAGATCGGTGCTACCCAATAAAAGTATAATGTAAGGGACTTCCCTGGCAGTCCAGTGGGTAAGACTTCACCTTCCAATACAGGTGGTGTGGGTTCGATCCCTGGTTGGGGAGCTAAGATCCCACATGCCTCGCAGCCAAAAAACCAAAACATAATGGAAAACAGAAGCAATATTGTAACAAATTCAATAAAGACTTTAAAAAATGGTCCACATCAAAAAAATAAAATAAAATAATGTGAACCACAAATGTGAGCTAACCTAGGAATTTCAAGTTTTCTAGTAGCCATATTTAAAATAGTAAAAAGAAACAGGTAAAACGAATTTTTATAATATATCCAAAATATTAAACATATCCAATGTTATGTATATTCAAAATGTTATCATTGTAAGATGTAATGAATATAAACAATTATTAATGAGATATTTTACATTTCTGCTTTTTACAAAGTCTTTGAAATCCAGAGTATATTTTACACTTAAATCTCAATTTGGACTGCTTTTCAAGTACTCAATACTTGTCACGTGTATTTAGGGGCTACCCTATTGCTAGAGACCAGTTCTAGATGATACCAACACGGCAGATGGTCAGCCTGAAAGTGTCCGATATCCCACAGCAAATTACTGTGTGCTGAGTAGGGATGGGCTTTGATGAATGTCTAACAGGTCTGGTAGAAAGAAATGCCAACTATACAGAAAGTTGCTCAATTTATACAAGAATATATTTTGAGTGGTTATTCCTGGCTATGATCACAATGCATTGATGTTTACTTTTGAGCTGCAATTTTTCTGGGTAAAAATGTATTTAATAAAAATGTTACATTAAAGTCAGCATAAAATTATGAAACAATTTAAGAAGATATTTTTATTATTTACAGCTGTGATTTTCTTGATCCATTAATCCTTATCCCTTAGCTCATTTTGCACATGACATGTTGAATGCATAATTAATAGACCAGATATGCATCTAGTAGAAAAATAATAGCTTTAATTTTAAGCTGTCATCACCCTAAAAGAGAAACTGCCTTCATGAATCCTGAAGAGTCATCATTCTCTGAAACTAAGCACCATATTTTTTTTTTTTCAGAATGATTCTCATTCTCACCTAACACACTAAAATCCTCACACACATCTGCAAAAATTCAAAGAATAAACTGCTTTGGGACTCCAAACAGACACTTTACTCAGGCTACTAACGCTGTTTTTGCCTTTTTCGTGTCACTCATGCCTCACAGGCAGCTTCTAGCACCTGCCATTGAATGTCAGGAGTGAAAACCTAAGAAAAAAACAACGACTAAGTAACTATGATACTGAATGACTGTATGAGTACACAGGGGAGTTGGTCTAATTAGCACAAAGGGATACAGGGTCTAAGATTGATCTTCTACCATTCTCAGAAACAAAGACATGTTAAAAGTGTGACACAAAAAGTAAGAAGAGCAGTATATAAAGTGTACCTCTTTCTTCTTACTGACCTAGCCTCTATTTTTCCCAAAACTCTCCTGGACATGCCTTCCTCAGGTCCTTTACTGCAAAGGACCTGCAGTTCTCTGAACATCCTTCCCTGTTCTCAACGCTGCAGCTTCTACACTTCATCACATACCTCCTCTTTAGAATTCAGCTTAGCCATCTCCTCTGGCCCTAAAGCGAGTGAAATTCTCTCCCTTAAGCATCCCTGCTTTGACACTTACCACACTGTAATCTAACTGTGGGTTTGCTAGTCTATCTCCTCTGACTCAGTTATTCTTATAGCCCAGCATCTTCAGAGTTTGCACTTTAAATATATTCATATAAGAAGCAATACTTCTTAAACATTCAAAGCATCCCAATACCTTTCTTCTGCTCAAAAAAGCATGAGTTTTGACTTCAAGGTGTATTATGATTCTTTATAAAAGGTAATTGCCACTATTAAGTTCTTCAGTTGACAAGGCTCTGTCACACAATTGCTGTGTCTCAATAAAAAAGGTGAATTCTTTTGAAGATGAGGTGCATAGACCTGCATATATTAACATTTAGTTCTATTTGCAACCTTCGTTTTTAATGACATTACTTACAGGAGAACTCACATTTAGTTACCTTTAGACTCTACATCTCGCATTAAAAGCTGTATGTGAAAAGGTTATCATTGATAACCGTGGCTTGAATTGTTGCATTTCTATGCATTCAGTCACTTTGTTGTTCCTGTTGTTGTTATCCTGGTTGCTGACACAATTATCTAGGTCAGACCACCGATTTTTCTATGTGGAACTATGTGTGCTGGTTCTCGGCTTTTTATTTGATGCTGTTTGAATCCTGAAGAAAACAATAGCTTTCTCCTCACTGCATCCTTCCCTCAGGGATCTGTGTTGATTAGCAGTAACTATGATCTCCTTCAAAAGAAAAAAAATACAAGGAATGGGCAAGAATTGGTGTGAACGGTTGTTATGGCCTATCATTTAGTCTCAGCATGTGGGATTTAAGCATATTTTCCCCTCTTCAGATGACTTTAACAGTCCTCACATGTGCTGATAGATATGCTGGTAGCCTCTCTGTGCAAACTGTATGTAATTATACTGAGGGATACCTAAGGGACTGGAGAGAACAAGGGGAAAAATATATATAAAAGGGAGATAAATACTAAATCAGTTTAGGGAGTCTCAGAGCTGGTCATGGCAACCAGGCTGAGAACTAACGCTCCATCTAGTGGCTGACACCCTGACATCTACTCTTCTGTCCTCCATCTTTTCTCCTGACTAAGCATGGTGCCTTTACTTTATTTAATTACAAGATGGCAAGAACATTTAGCTAATGTTGCCTCTTCTCATGAGTCAGGGGCCATTCTATATAACTGGAATATACACTAGGCTAGATCTCTTCAGCTTTCTTCAAGCTGCACTTACCAGCTATTTATGTGTTATGCTGGGACTTTTTCCCCCTACATCTTAAAAAATAATAATAATATTTCAAATAGAATGCTTATGGTGTGTGAATTATCTTAAGTGTCTTAACACAGATTATCTTAGTAAATGGACAATGCAGTTTTGCATGTCTAAAAATGTTACCAATACACTGTCTCTTTTCCATATCATTGCCATTAATATCATGCTAAGTATATCCATATAAAACACTTAGTGACAATGCTCTCAAATGCATCAGGAAACTGGAGTCGTCAAATCAAGACAAGATAGGATCAGAAAGATGAAAGCTTGAAAAAATGATAAACTTTAGCTTTCACCTGTGTTTTTCAGAAAGAATAGAATCTGTTAGTAATTAAATTGTTGAATTGCCACAATCAATCAAATAAAATTGATTTTCAACTGAGACATAAGTAAAATTATTCTGAAATGAAAATTTAAAGTAGTTTAACTGCATGTGAAATTCACTTTCTCAAGCACAGTACAGTTTCTATAGATATTCTGCTAAAGATGCAACAAAAGTATCAATGACTTATTTTGACATATTTTAAGTGTACATTAAGTGAAGTATTACTACATAAGTACAATCAAAGTACTTAGAAGTAAAAACAATTTACCAAGATTTTCTGAATACTATCTTCTACATCTACTCTTCTGTAACTTACATCTTCACTTAAAACCATAGTTAAGGAATTTCACACACCCATTTTTTATTAATAATCCTTATCTATTACATATGAACCAAGGTACCTGTTTTAAAAATCTCCTTGAACCAATGTAAAAGAAGACACTGTATCTCTTTCATATCAACATATCTGTAACATGGATTTTTTTCAAACCTTACCCCCAACGAAATGATAAAGGCAACACAATATGCGAAGAGAATTTCTTTTAATGAACACTTACAGAATGTTTAAGTATATGCCAGTTGTTCTCAGCACAAACATATAACATCTCTGATTTAGGCATTAATATTATTATCTCTCATTTTATAAGTCATAAAACAAGGCACAGAGAGGCTAAATATTGCACCCAAGGTCACACAGCAAGCAAGCAAGGAAGGAATATTGATTTTCTAAGACACTGCCAGTATTTTATTTCTTGACGTGTATAGTAGTGACGTGGGTATTTGTTTTATTTCTATTATTTTAAAAGGATATGTATATATTTCATACACTCCTGTCTTTGTATTATAGTGTTCACAATATAAACTAAAATATTTAGAAGTACACATAGAAATGTGCTTGGAAAATTGTTATTTCAAATTTTCACACTAAAAAAAAATGTTCATTCTCTGGGGCACAGAGCTTCAATTTCTAGGAATATATTGTCAGCACATTGTAGGAAGAGTTAGATTTTTTAAATAGAGAAAACAACAATGTCAAAAAATTCAGATCCGAACCTAGCATCTTATGGACAAATGTTGGGCAGTTGCACCTGAGAGTTCAGTCAGGAGAGCAGCCATGAAGACAGGTGTGTGAGACCTGAGGCTGCTCAAAACACTCCTGATGGCAAAATATGAGAGCTGTCTTCTTTGTTTAGGATCAGGGGCTTCTGCCTTATTTAACCATGAGAAGAATGTGGGGAACTCCACCTAGCATAGACTTGGCTTGTTCATCTAACACTGCAGGTAGTCTTTGTCTAATCCTGGCATTTTTCTATTTTCAGATTTTTGAGTTATATATAATCTCTCTCTCTGTGTGTCTCTCCCTCCTCTATAATTTATAAAGAAAGCCTAATACTTTGGGTAGAGTATTCCTAACATGGAGAGTAGCCAAAAAACAAACAACCCAATCCAAAAATGGGCAGAAGACCTAAATAGACATTTCTCCAAAGAAGATATACAGACTGCCAACAAACACATGAAAGAATGCTCAACATCATTAATCATTAGAGAAATGCAAATCAAAACTACAATGAGATATCATCTCACACTAGTCAGAATGGCCATCATCAAAAAACCGAGAAACAATAAATGCTGGAGAGGATGTGGAGAAAAGGGAACACTCTTGCACTGCTGGTGGGAATGTGAATTGGTACAGCCACTATGGAGAACAGTATGGAGGTTCCTTAAAAAACTAAAAATAGAACTACCATATGACCCAGCAATCCCACTACTAGGCATATACCCTGAGAAAACCATAATTCAAAAAGAGACATGTACCAAAATGTTCACTGCAGCTCTATTCACAATAGCCCGGAGATGGAAACAACCTAAGTGTCTATCATCGGATGAATGGATAAAGAAGATGTAGCACATATATACAATGGAATATTACTCAGCCATAAAAAGAAATGAAACTGAGCTATTTGTAATGAGTTGGATAGACCTAGAGTCTGTCATACAGAGTGAAGTAAGTCAGAAAGAGAAAGACAAATACCATATGCTAACACATATATATGGAATTTAAGAAAAAAAAATGTCATGAAGAACCTAGGGGTAAAACAGGAATAAAGACACAGACCTACTTGAGAATGGACTTGGGGATATGGGGAGGGGGAAGGGTAAGCTGTGACAAAGCGAGAGACAGGCATGGACATATATACACTACCAAACGTAAGGTAGATAGATAGTGGGAAGCAACCGCATAGCACAGGGAGATCAGCTCGGTGTTTTGTGACCACCTGGAGGGGTGAGATAGGGAGGGTGGGAGGGAGGGAGACGCAAGAGGGAAGGGATATGGGAACAGATGTATATGTATAACTGATTCATTTTGTTATAAAGCAGAGACTAAAAAAAAAAAAGACAATGTGCTCAAAAAAATTTACTTATACTTTGAAACAAACAAAAATAACAATAGGTATATTCACAAATTCTTACAAATTCCTCAGAAACTACAGGGAAGTCAGGTCCTCAGCCCTATATATTTAGCAACAACATTTTCCTGATTGTCAAAGTAAGGTACTGTTCAGTGAAGGAGGCATAGCAATTAGTATCCAGGATTCAAGATTTCCCATCTGATATCATAGCAGATTTCCAAATTATATGTATTGAATGACCAAATGGGTTTGGAGGGTATATCAAAATAAATAAATAAATAGAAATACATATCAAATATCCAGAGAATTTTTCTGTTATATTTGCTTAGAAATGTCAATCTACTCTCAAATCATAGAAAGATCACAGACTGATATTATAAAATGGCAAAAATATTTTAAGATGCTCTGACATACCCAAAATACAACACTGTAGTTTGAAGGCATTGATGTCAAAGGGGGTATCTGGTAGGATTAAATGGAGTATTTGATAAATAAAAACTCTGCAAACAATAAGTAACAGCAAAGTACACCGTGACTAATAAAGTCAATCTAACTGTAGCTCAGACTTCAGAGAATGCATTATTTTCCCAGTCTGATTTCTCAATGACCATTTTTCAGAACTCTCCTTAACATGATTAGAAGTAAATCAGGTCAAGAAAACTGCAAATGATCAACTCATACCCAGATTCAGAAAACAGACCAGATAGAGTTCTACGTGAGTGAAGAGACCAGCTCTGAGACTGGAAGCGGAACCTGGCAGCACAGCATCAGGCTGAATGGGATCCGCTGCATCACCACACATCTCTACTGCTCCCCAGGGCTGTGCTCCAGGGACAACCCAAAGCAGTATCAGAAAGGAGTCACACATTGACATTTCATCCTAATCTCAGCATCTGTTTAGCAGCCTGAATTCCTACTAGATAAACGTCATGTAAAACTGAACTACACTTAAAAAGTTCCAGGTAATCATAAAATTAAAAATTACTTAATATGAAAAATTTAAAAAATGATTCTCTAGTACACCTATTTCATACATCAAGTCTTGGGTTGAAGGTTTCTTAAAGCATATGCAACAATAATCTTTCCTTGTCAAAAAACTTAACTTGTTTCAAAAGCACCTCTGTAGTTTAAAAACAAAAATTTTTTTTCCAACATCACTGCACATGGAGTCAGTGTAGAAAACAGAGAATATTTATTCTGGGAATTGTGAAAATGAATATGTGATCATGATGAATACAACCCACATGGAGGAAAAAATGATCATCTTTTTCATTAATTAATAAAATCTCAACATACCACAATTTAAGGGACATTTAATGCAGTCACACAGGACTTTCCAAGGTGACCACAACTGTCAATCAAGCGCTGTTAGAAGCTCAAGCTCCAATCTCACTCTTTCTGACAAAGAAATGGGGCTATAAAACCCACTTCATGATGCAGAACATAGCATTTTACAGGAGGAGCTGAATTGAGGGCACAGACACATAACTCAAATTATTCAGATCAGAGAAAATAGACTGCCACTGAGCCACACAAAAGGAGATAAAAATCATTTAAGGGTGATAAGTGGCTAGCATTAGGAATCTTTCAGTGTGCACCAAAGGGGGGGAAAATCACTTTTAAGTCAGACAATACTCTTGGTTATTTATTTACAATAAGTGTTTAAAAAAATCACCGATGTGATATAGACCAATTTCTCTACAATTAGAATGAAAAGATACAATAAATCTGAGTGTGTGAAGCAAAAAAATGAAAAATAAAAAAGTAGGTTAAGGAAGAAAACAGCATATAGACTGAATGAGAATATAGATAATTTTCTTTACCATATCTGGCTTTTTCATCAATTTGTAATGGGGAGAAATTTGAAGTTATCTCAATACCAATATATGACACATATATAGCATATATTATTATAAATTATATGTAATATGTATTAAGTCCTATTTATCTTAAGTAGATTGCACAGTTCATTATATAATAGTATGTTATGTAGAATGTTGTAAAAACATAACTCTATGGATATGATCAGAAAATAACTTTATTTTGCTTCTTTAGATTTGCACATTGGGGCTGTTTTTCTTTTGCTCCTGTGAGAAAACTTACTCAGGCTATGTAATTCTCTGGTCAGTCTTATAAAATAGAAAATCTCATAGTCACTGAAAATAATGAACACAATCTCAATACAGTAATTAAATATGTTCAGTTCTAAGCAATTCCATCTTGGGTTATTAAAAGACCATCCCCCATCACCAGGACTCTGTAACCTGCAGAGTCCTTAATGCAGTAAGTTGCATTCCAATTTTAGCTGGTCAGTTAATACTTCATCAGCCCCTATAAATTTGATGACACCTCATTTTCTCTAAGTTGAGTCAGTTTCACCTCTCCCTGGGAATTCATTGAAAAGAACTCAGTACAATTTCACAATTTTTGCATGTGGTCTATACCTGGTCCATGTAAAACACATCCTTTTCCTAAACAAATTCTAAACTGCAGGTCAATACCAGTGTAGTTACTGGGGGTCACATATTAAGCTCTCAGTGTTTCCACTAAACAAGTCTTACTAGGTTTGAGGTGAAGAAGGCATCCCAACATCCTATCCTCCTATTTTCTTAAGTCTGATAAAGTGTGTCTTTAAATGTAGATAGATAGATAGATAGATAGATAGATAGATGATAGATAGATAGATGTCATGGATGGATGGATGGATGGATGGATGGAGAGATAGATAAATAGATAGATGTAAAATATAGACAGCCTTCTCCTTGTAGAACAGGGATGAGACAGAGCTAACTCACTATGGCATCTTCTGGATGTCCCCTCCAGCCCCATTTCCAAAACCATTCATCAATCATTCTGTGAGGCACACGAATGCCACCAGCCAGATGGCATCAACAATCAGGATAAATTGTACTTATTACCCTCAGATATCCCTCTAAAAACAAAGACTAGCCTCAATTATTCAAACTGAACTGAAATGTTAAAGCCTACCAGCTGACCAGTATACCATATTGGAGGCAGTCAACAGATATCAATCCCCAAGAGATATGAATATCCCTGAGGGGCGCCAACAATTGTAAACAGTGTTTTATTTCCAGAGATATTATGTGCACTCCTAAAACTAAATCTTGTATGGAAGCCAGTCATTATCTTCACTTTTTCCTTAAAACATGGTGGCTTGCACTCTAGGGGTGATCATAGAAATATCACCAATAGGTCACATAGGCCTCAGATGGCTGTGGAGGTGTCTCAAAAATAAGGCTGACCTGGCCTACTGAGAAGATTCCCAAAGGTAAAACTTACCCATATATACTATAATTTATGTTTACCCTGCAGGCACTTATCCATACAATGGGAATCCTCCAGTTAGAAAGGACATTACTATATTTGTCCCTGATTTTATCTGACTTGATGAATTACATCACCTTGACTTTGAAAGGTCATCAGGCCATCCTCAATTCACTGGTCAGGATGGTAATGGTGAGAGAATTGCCCTAAACTTCCTCCTAGCTGATCAAGGTAGAGTCTGTGCAACACTCTAATACTTCCTATTCTGCCTGGATTAATATCTCAGACCAAGTGGAAATGTCAATTACACAAACTTAAGGAGAAAGCTACCTGTATTTCTAAGGTAGACCACAACAGGATTTGTTCAGTTGGATCTGGAACACTGCGGGGACAGAGGGATAGTTGAGGTCAACCCTGAAAGTTGGCCTCATCCTAATATTTGAGATCATGTTGCCAGTAGTCTTAAAGAAATGTTGTTTGAGATGAACTGAACAGATGTGGTTTCAGCTTCTGTTGGTCGTATTTATCAGAGTGGTTGACATAGTACTGTACTTAAAGAGACAATTCTTCAGAAGTTAATATAGAGACAGTTCTCCATGAATCTTTTACATGTCTGCATATTTTTGATGCAGAGGTACTAATTAACCTTTGTTCTGGAACAAAAACTAGTCATGCTTACTGTCCAGTAAAATAAGCATAATCTCTTTTTAGGCAGAGGTCAGACATGCTTGCTAGCCATTATGAAAGACTTGAGTTCTCTAAGTTCAGATTCTTCTTCTTTAGTATGTGTACAAGCATCCGTCTGGGCACATCAGCAATATCCCCATGGGACTTGTCAGGTAAAGAGAGCTGGTGCAATGATGCAAATGCTCATGCTTCCTTGCTGTGCTGTAAGTAATAAATGCCTTTATCTCTGACCCAGAAGGTTCATGTCTTTTTCCAGGATCCATGAAACTGTGGTAGACTAACTTGTTAGTTTACAGGTAAACTCTTCACAGTACCTCACTGATGTTGATGGCTATATTTAGTATTACAAAGTAATATTTTGAGTATACTAAGATTTGTAAAATGTATATTAATTTTACTAAATTTTAGTTTCTTAAATAACTATAAACTCAGTTTTTCCATTATATAGAAAACTACAAAGCCTATGAAAAATATTTTAGTCATTTTCCAAGTTTCCACCATTTTTAACTCAGAAATTCAAGTTGATTCAGAAAATCTGAATCTCTAAATATTAATATTTCAAAGAGCTAGAAAAACCCTTGAGTTCGACTGCTTTGAGACTTCACTGGAGAAAGAAAGCCAGCTAGCCAAGGTCATGAAGGGTGTCTGTGACTTTGCTAACATAGATAATGGTGTGAGATTAATCTAGTTGGGAGGATATCACAAACAAAGTTATGGGAACAAAAATCTGTCAAGGAAAAAATGAGACATTTATTCCCAGAAAAGATAAGAAACTTAGTTGGAGTTAGCAAGAGAAAATAAAACAGTGAGAATCAATTGTTTTGTATGGCATAAACTTCTGTATCCAGTGAAAATTATGAGCTCCAAATTTTGGGGCAATTTTCCTGGTTGTATTTATTGAATTCTCTTATTTCTCCAGGACTAAGAAGGTTACTCAGATTCACACTCAAAATGCATTTCTTTTCCCACAGGTGTTTGTCAGCAATAGATCCAGGACATTTAGCTTCCAATGAATCTGAAAGCATTTCATTAATACAGAACACTTGAGTTAACAATTTGCATTCTGCCAAAGATTTCCACCTCACAGTGACAGCGCTATTTCTTCTGAGTAATTCCAAACACTAACCAGGGAGAACAAACAAAGGCTTTTGAATCTCTTGATGTTTTTACATAAAAGCTACACATTATTTCCATTCTGGTTCAGCAATCTCAACAATTTTTGAAAGAATCTAGAGGCTTCATTTTGATGCTGATTTGTGGAAGCCATAGTGCTAAACTGAACAGGTAATGTATTCCCCTGGGCCAGAGGAGAGCAGATGGACCACCCCTCACTGTTGTTGGTCATTAATGGTAAGCAGCTGTCTCCCCAGAAAAGTGAGACAGTGCATGAGTCATCAACCTCATTTTAATGTATTTCTGCAAACAGTGACTCAACCACTTCATTTTAATGGGCTTGGCTAAATATATTCCTCCTTCCATTATACACCACAGCTTTAGTAATAAAAATGATTGATTCCTAAATACATACAAGTTTCTCCTTTACATACTTTTCTCCTTTAATATATAATTATACATATAATTAAATACATACTTTTCTCCTTTAATATATAATTCTACTGTATAAATAGGAAGCTGTACCCATTCCATGGTGGATTTGGAGGCAAACCAGCAATGCTGGCTTCCCCCAAATATTCTTCTTTATTAACTAACACTAGAGTTCCTAAAACATCCACATTGTATATTTATTCCATCAGTGTAAGACATTTGTCCTCAAGTCTCTTTCTCAAATCCAAATTCTCTTTATAGCAACACTGAACCACTGCAGTTATTAATGAGTTCTTTTGACAGATTTATTCTATTAGGAACAGGGCAAGTGAGTTTTGACATTGGTAGTAACGGCAAGTTTCACAGTGTAAGAGAGTGGTTTATCATGTCTGGCTCTGCACCATGATTTCTTGGAAGCTTTTTAAAAATAAGAGTTTTCAGACTTAATTTCCAGAGACTCCCATTTAGTAAACCTGGCGGGGTTGGGGGGGCTCCAGAATGTACTTTTAAGATTGGGTGATGCTGAAGCGGATGGTCTAGTTAGTAGACCAATGTCTGTGAAAAACTAGTAGAACCTCACCTACTAAAGATACCATAGATATCATCTGAGACACTGTGAATCCAGGTGTGTTTGTGTGCATACACGTGTGCATGTGTGTACGTATATGTGTGTACTGTGGTGGTGGTAGTGGTGGTGGGAGGATGGGGTAGCCCAGTAAACTGTATCCTCCACATCAGCAGAAACCATGTGAGGGACACTACTGCCAGTGCCTAAGTGAAGGTCTGCTGCCTAATAAGTGAACAATACTTTTTTAAAATTTTTATTTGGGTATAATTGATTTACAATGTTGTGTTAGTTTCAGATGTACAGCAAAGTGAATCTGTTATACAAATACATATATCCACTCTTTTTTAGATTCTTTTCCCATATAGACCATTACAGAGTATTGAATAGAGTTCCCTGTGCTATACAGCAGGTTCTTATTAGTTACCTATTTTACATATAGTAGTGTGTATGTGTCAGTCCCAATCTTCCAATGTATCCCTCCCCACCCCACTTACCTCCCAGTAACCATAAGTTTATTTTCTACATCTGTAACTCTATTTTGGTTTGTAGATAAGTTCATTTGTAGCCTTTTTTTAAGATTCCACAATATCATAAGCAATATCATATGATATTTGTCTTTGTCTGACTTACTTCACTCAGTATGAGAATCTCTAGGTCCATCCATGTTGCTGCAAATGACATTATCTTGTTCTTTTTTATGGCTGAGTAACATTCCATTGTATATATGTACCACATATTCTTTATCCATTACTAATTATTAGAGAAATGTAAATCAAAACTACAATGAGGTATTCCCTCACACCGGTCAGAATGGCCATCCGCAAAAAAATCTACAAACAATAAATGCTGCAGGGGGTGTGGAGAAGAAGGAACCCTCTGTTGGTGGGAATGCAAACTGGTACGGCGACTATGGAGAACAGTATGGAGGTTCCTTAAAAAACTGAAAATAGAGCTACCATCTGATCCAGCAATCTCTCTCCTGGGCATATATCTGGAGAAAACCATAAGTTGAAAAGATACATGCACCCCAGTGTTCATTGCAGCACTATTCACAATAGCCAGGACACGGAAGTAACCTAAATGTCCACAATACTTTTTGAATAGATGGATATATAATGACAAGGGTATGAGGGAGAAAATGAGAGAAGGAAGACAAGACAAAGGAAAAACAACCTAATATTAACTATGGCCTGCTCAAGTTTTTTTTTTTTTTTCCCCTAATGGGCTAAAAACAAAATGCCATAACAACAGAGCTTAACAATGGTCCTAAATATATTAAGATTTCTCATTTCCTTGTGGCAATAAGAAACGCGTACTGAACAAAACTGGCCCCAGTTGAATGAATGAATGAATGAGAAAATGGGATGGAAAAGTAATGATACAAAATTCTGTAGCTTCAGAATCTGCCTAAGGTCTCCCCAGTCTATTTAAATTATCAAATTATTTTACTTCTCAAACCAGATATTTGCCATGTATGCCCCAAGAAGTTGATATATGAATTAGCCATCAGAAAGAGAAAAGCTGTTGAGAGGAAAATAAAAAGGAATGGAGTTTCAGAGCAGTTCTGAGATTTTGGGTCAGACATTAAAAATCTTTGTGATTCTGTTTTCAATCTGCCAATTCATTAATGCAGCATGAAAAATAAAGTGGCATTTTGTAATATGCATTACATGTGATAAAAAGGAATAACAGCATACTGAAGATGAAAGTAATATTATCACTTTGCTCCTCGCAGCTAGGACATTATTTCTTTATGGGTATTTTTTTTTTTCACTCTGAAAATTCTGGTCAATGAAAGTAGTTGGATTAGATTAATCCCTTAACTATTTAAATGGTTGAAGAAAGGTTGAGCTTGATTTTCATTTGGTAAGATTCCAATGGCCCTAGGGCCTTCAAGCAGCTACATTCTCTTCTGATTGCTAACAGGGTAGATTTGGGAACACACAGTAGTATGTACAGATACAGATATGTACAGTATAGTATGTACAGTATATTATATACACATATACATAGGTATATATGTGTATATGGAGAAAGAAAGAGAGAGAATTATTAGGATACAATAGATTTCAGAAAAAAATGAGTGAGGAGACAATAAAACTTTTAAATGATGTTCTTGAAAAGTAATGCAGCTTTTCTCAAAAACTAAATATGTCTCTTGCATGGGTGATTACATATTTCAGAAGTGCTTCACTACGTACTGATGGGGTCCAGGATATAGTCTTGGAGGCTAGTTGGTGATTACAAGTTATCTATTCTGGAGTTGAGGGAGACGCTTGTAAGGCTAGCATGTTAGATGGGTGTTCTCCACAGTCATTAAAGTTGGTATATTAGGACCATTAGTTTCCAATATGCTAAAAATTGTCATTTAGTTAGTGTTGTGCTCAGTCTCAAGAGTCCTGCCAAGTAGGTATCATGGTGACCCTTTCAATTTGGACTTAGACACATAGAGGTTCAGAAAACTTACCTAAGTTCACATGAATAACAAAATAAAATTTGACTCACTATGGCTTATTCAAACTAGGACCACAAAGGGAAGATAAGATTAGCCAGAAGTAAAACAGAAATCCATCAATTAATAGCGGGGAGGGTGGTTATTGAGCAAGTTTGAGATGAAGGAAAACAACAGAGTTGGGTTGGATTTTATTCAGTGGAAAATGATCATAGAAATAAGAGCTAAGAAAATGTGCCTCAAGCTTCTTTCCAGAGCTCTGAGGTAAAGTTATTTCTTTGCTGACACAGATAGATGACTGGGCTGTCTCCAAGGCTAAAATGGTTTCGCCTTTGTAGTCCAGTCAGCAACGCACGCCCTTCTTTCAGGACAAGTTACATACACACAGCTCACCCGTGGTGAGAAGCTGATGTGCATATCTCCTCTGAGCTCACTCAGGGGAGCTGCCTGGAAGGTGCATCCAAACCCAGGCCTCACCTAGTCCTCTGGCTTCCACAGGACGCTGAACTTTGTGGAGTCACTGAAACGTTCTCAGAACTGAGCACCACCCTGCTCTGCTTCACAGGAGAAACCTATGGTGTGGTGAAGTTGGCAGAATGGACTGCTTGTCTTGAATTCTAAACCCTTGACATTGTTACAGAACTCAGAAACACCTATGGAGATTCAAATCTGCTCAGAAACCATGGCCTGCTTTCAGATGTATGGGCTATGGTCTGAGGAGGGAGATTTTTACCTTTACTTGAAAAGTCCGTAAGGACGTTCCTGTCATGGGGGCAGAGCCAACAGCCTCACCTTGAGCACGTGTGGGAAAACCACAGAGAGTGAAGAACTCCTGGAGCAATGGCTCACTTAGGGATATTTTTGGTCCTGCATCGATGGATGATCTGAATGACTTCCTTTTTTTTCAACTGGTTTCTTCCTAGCCCTTTACCTTGAACCTTGTATGCAAAAATTCTGGTTGACTCTTTTGTCTAGTCACTGTATTTATCTTGAAAAGTTGACACTTTCCTCCCTGACTCTGCCTTACTACTCTAATTTAGATGAAAGAAAAGAATTATGAGAACGAAAACTAACTGTTATTGAACATAATATGTGATAGGAACTGCTCTATGGACTTTACATGTATTCACTTATTTACCCTTTACAAGTGTTTAAGATAGATTCTATTACGTTGCCACTTTGCGCATGCTAAAACCGAGACACAAAGGAAGTTAAATAACTTTCTCAAGGTCACAGTTCAAATAAGCAGCAGAGCCAAGATCCTAACAGTACAAAGAAATATATAATCCAGTGAATGAGTTCCTAGCATTCAGAGCTGGGAAAGAAAACTCACATGTGAGTATAATCAGAAAAGCTTCTCTGAGAAATTTCAATTTCTGCTAGATCTTAAACTGGCAAAAAGGAATGGGGATGTCATGAAAAAGAAAGAACCTAAATGAAGAGATGAAAGGTATATTAAGACTAGCAGATAGGAGTCAGTAAGGATTGAGATGTAAATGTTTATTTGAATACTAGTTAGAAGCAGAGTAATAAAATAACAAAAGTTACTGATCATTAGTTCAAAATTTTAGACAGGAATGGGTAAACTACCTAAATCCATTCAAGGGCTTTAGTGGAGTGACACGACAAAAACCCTAGTTAATGAAGAATAATCTGACAGCTGTGGAAAGAAAAAGTTAGAAGAGAAAAAAATCTTCATTCATGAGTGGATGAAAGGACTTGAAAGAGTATAGCTACAAGAAAAATGCAAAGGATTAAATTTCTGGGACATTACTCTAAAAGAACAGATGGAATCCAGAAATGTTAAATAGTGACTGAGGAGTAAAGTTAAGATGCTTCCACTATTTTAAATTTGGTCAACAGGAAAAGTAAAGTACTGTTTGCAAGAGAAAAGCTTGAAAATTATGGTTAACATACAGGTTAGAAAATCATTAATTTGCTTTTGGTATCACATGCCTTTAAGTCCTATATGATTGATTTTATCTATGAACCATTTTTTATACAATATAGGAACAAAGAAACATTAATTATAAGACTATGGCTGTAAAGTCAACTTGTCCACTAGTAATGTAATTGTTTATTTAACATCCAGTCAATGAACACTTACTGTATGTCGGATGCTAGATTACTTGCTGAGCATACACTATTGAACAAGATCCCAACTGACTCTGCCTTCAGGGGTAGGATGGATGTTGAGTGAAGTAGGATGACAAAAGAGGAAGTATTTGGTATTATGGGTCAATGGAGTTAAGCTGATACTGCCATGAGGAATTATATTTAAATGAGTGTTACAAGAAGAGAAAATTTGGAGACTGTCTGGATTGGGGAGTTGAGAAAAAGGGAGGAGTTGATGACATCTCTCCACTGTCAAGGTTAAGATGCATCCATTTGAAAAGACACTCAGGAGAACCACGTTTGAACGGGAAGCACAATGGTGAGTTATAAGAAAACAGTCTTAGTATTGTCTGTTCAAAGGATAAAAATAGAAAACTATTATATAAATATATAGATGCATTATATTGTATGTTACTTTAAATTTTGGGTAAAAATTACATACTGTGAAGAAATGTGTTAAAATATTTTCAAATTAATTCAAAATTTTAAAAGACTGAGGTGGCAATATTGTACATACAAAAGAAGCTCGTGGACTCAGAGAGAGCCTGATTCAAATCTCACATCTGACAAAGTCATAATTCTCTGAGTCTCAGCTTCAACACTGAGGAAAATTAGAAGCTAATGTTTCTATTTTGCTAGGATTCTTAGGACATTTGGTACAGCAGTAATACAAATACAACATAAAAGCAGTATTTTCTTTATCTCTATGTGCATGAAATAACTCAGCTGATCTCAATATTGAATAAAGTGAGAATTACACCAGTGAAAATCTGAACCTAACAGGAAACTGTGTTCTTATAAGGATATGTTCAACTATTTTCTTTTTGTATCACACACAGACAAAAGAAAAACTCCATAGAGAGTATAATCATAGCATATACACAGTAGGCAATTAATAAGTACGTATTGGTTGGATTTCTGTAATAGGTGAAATTTATAGACTACATTGTTAAAATAATTGAGAAGAGGGAAACCCTCTGTAGAGAGCAAGATGAGTTGTGCAACATCCAGTTTACATTGACAGAGATATTTGGAGACAGAATTTTAGTTTGGGATATTAGCATAAGCAAAGGAAAACTAGAGCTTTAATTGGGATTGTAGGGCAAATGAAAGGGTAAAGACAGTGGAGAATGCGCCATTTGGGGTGAAAGATATGAAAATATTATCTAATCAATCTCTAAAGGTCTTCTTTTTAAAACATATAATTTATATGAGATGATAGATGTTCACTAAACTTACTGTGGTAACCATTCCATGGTGTATATAAGTCAAATCATTATGCTGTACACCTTAACTTATACAGTACTGTATGTCAATTATATCTCAATAAAACTGGAACAAAACATAAAATAACTTTTAAAAATTAAAAAAACATAATTTAAAAATTGGGATACACCATATTTAAAAATTGACTTTAGTTCAAATTACATCAAGTCTGATAGCATTTTTCTCCAGAAAAGTTAATTCTGCTGAAATGGTCAGTGCTTCACTATACATATCTTATGAGAATATTTTCTCTGCCTTTATTCACCTTCACAGAAAAAATATTATCAAGATTTCATTATTAAAATTTAACAAGGAATTAAAAACCTGAGCACATAAGAATGTAATAGTATATATTTACTTT
The DNA here is from genome assembly GCF_949752795.1 of Hyperoodon ampullatus. Lineage (NCBI taxonomy): Eukaryota > Metazoa > Chordata > Mammalia > Artiodactyla > Ziphiidae > Hyperoodon > Hyperoodon ampullatus. The sequence goes on from NC_136926.1 coordinate 80,988,163, forward strand.
CAAGTAGTTTTATTAATATTGCTTTTTAGCTAATTAAAAAACTGACTGTTCAAAATGATATCAAACTGTTGAAATGCTTTTGGAAACTTTATTGGCCATATTCATAGCCCCTGTGATATCAGAGTCTGTATCATATCAAAAGGATAGATGTCCAGAACTTTAATTAGATTCTTTGAGGAAAACTTACATTTCTAGCAATGATAAATGGTTATATATACAGTTTTAAGGTGTTCCACATGGGCAACTTTTCTACAAGGAGAATATCTAATTATGTAAGTATATAGCAAAACTTCAGAAAAGTTTTCCATACTCCAGATTAATTAGAGCTAAAGATAACCAGTTTCATGAAACCTGTAGTTTGTAATATATTCTGCATACTGATGTCATTACATTGTATAGCCGCAATGAAACCAAGAAATGTGTATTAATCCCCATCACACACATTCTGGCTCAGTCTTTCTGCTAAGCTGTGACCTTTGAGACTACTCAAAATTCAGAATTTAAAAGACTTAGTTATTTGAAAGAAGTTATATTTTTGGTATTGTTCCCTAGGGTAGATGGATGACAGACAGTTTAATAAGTATTTTTTAAATGATTTATAAGGTAAGTTGAAGAATTTCTATTTTAACATCAGTTTAGAAGATTCTTTAAAATTACATCACCTTATCCTCCTTTTCTATAAGCATCCTTACCCCATTCCAAAAAGTATCTATTTGTACCATGCATTGGACTGAAGGCATCAGGACAAATGCATTCCTTATGGCTCCTACTGTTGAGAACTCACAATTTGGAAGGGTGGTCCATAAACCATGCTCTCAGTTAATACTGCTGTTCTATAAAAATCAGTCAAGGTGTTTCATTACTAAAAATATATTATGATAGTCTTTTCATAGTTAGCAGAAAATTAAGTTGATTGGCCAAATTTAAGTAGCTCTCTGACACACTTTTCTTAAACCTTTGGCATATGTCAATAGTTACCTGTTAGCAAGAGCTAGATGATAATTTAATGAATGAATAAACTGCAAAAACCTACTAATGTCACAATTCCTGGCCTATGGTTTGCATTAATTAAATATGTGTTAAATGAACAAATGGGAAAAGTTTAAAAGAATCATGTTTAGCTGTACTATTTTTTTTTAACTTTTCAGTGAAACCACATGCTTCTGGTACATTCCATAAATATTAATCCAATAAAGAAATCTGTTCAATAACTACATTTCTAGCCCAGTGTTCAGCATTGGGGGTTTGGCAAACCATGGCCTCATGAAGTTTATAGTCTAGTGCACCACTTCTCAAATTTTAATAAGTGTATGAATCACTGGGTCATCGTTAAAAAGTGTATTGATTCTGTAGGTCTGAGATCAAACCAAATATTCTGTGGTTCTAACAAGATTCCAGGTGATGACAGTGATGCTATATAGATGGACCACACATTAAATAGAAGGGGTCTAGTAGATGATACTGACACTAATCATATAACTAAACAAAATGTAAAATTACAGTTATGACAACATGCTTCAGAGGAAACATGTAACAGGAAATTTGTCCTGACAGGGTAAAACAGGGAAGTCATTCCTAAGGAAGTAAAAGAATGAGCTGCCATCTGAAATGTAGGAGAAGTTATCTCAGAAAAAGGCAAAGGAAAGAGGATCCATGGAGAGAAGAGAGAAACAGAAGTCAGGCTTTCCTGGCAACAGTACAATCACAAATACTCTCAAATGCATCCATACACACTTAAATATAGAGAATGGTCAAATTAGTCACTTTGTCACCTGATAACTTCTCAGGGCGTAATCTCGAGATGGATGGTTCAATGCGGAATTACATAATTCTTTACATGTCTAGACTTCAATCCATTTTAAATGAATATTTGCCTTCTGAACTAAATATTGTGTCTGGATTCTCAATCCACTTATCAGCACAGACTCTGTGCTGTGAAGTTGTTAAGAAACAGAGTATTGAGTAATGGAATATGTGTGAATAGAGGAGATTTAAATCTAGGTTTTTCAAGTGCTGACTTGATCAGATTCTGAGCAAAAACAGAGCATAATTTCGCACATATGGCAGAATAAGCTCTCTGTAACACTGTACTTCACACCCCCTGTCTGCATGAAACTGGATTTTCTAAAACCATCTTTACAAAAACAGAATATAAAAATAAATTGCTATAAAATTTAAAATATATAATCAATACCAACTATCACAATGATATAAAAATACATGTTATGCCTGTCAAATTTAACTTCATATTATGCTATTTGGTAATAAGGTTTACTAATCTAAAGTTTCTTATATATTTGACTATATTTTATGTAGCAAAACTGTTTGAAATTCATAGAATGGAGTTAATAATATTAACACCACAGGTTTATTAAACAAGGGTTTTTACTTTTAGATCCATCAACCAGTTATAAGATATATCTCTTCTCTAAATCTAGTGTGTTTTGCCTTCTTACCAGGAAGAAAACTTTATCAGAGATGTAAAGTCAAATAGATGCTCGTCTAAACTCAAAAGCTCACCCCTTCCCCCATGGAATCTCTTTAGTCTACTGAAATATGAAAGAAACATGTGACAGTAAAGGTATATCAAAATCTGAAATTTTCACATTTAGCCCAACATGATTCCAACAGTAAAATATCTATTTTGGCTTATGGAAATGTTTCAGTGTTTCTTGTCTTGTTGCCTCATCGATCACCTCACCAACAACTAGTAGAGACTGGGAGATTTGCTTGTCAAGAAAGGAGAGAACTGAGACAAAAATGTCAGAAATATGAGAGAAAAAGAGTGAGGGAATTGGTGGAAAGAAGCAGCCAGGGAGCCAGAGTGGAGATAAAAAGAGGAGAACAAATGTCAAAAGAGGAAAAATTACAACTGGAGAAATTAAGCCCTCAAACCCATGGGCAATTTAGGGGTAGACTTGCCCGTGGTAACATGTAGACAGATGTCAGTGGCTGACTCATGAGAAGTTTAGTTCTTGCTCAGTCTTGGGAAGATGAGACGGTTCATTGGTCCAGTCAGTACAAGGAGAAAAAGCTCTGTTCTACCCAGTAACTCAGGCCACAAACCCCTTCTGTTTGGTGGCTCCAACAGACTCTCAGTCTTTGTGGTCACCTGCATCCAGCCAATCAATGAAAAAGAGAGTGGAAGTCACCACTGGAGGTCTTCTTGGACGTGGCCTGGAAATGACACACATTATTTTGTTCATATGACATTGGTCAAACCTAACTTCAAGGGAAGAGGGGAAATGTAGTCTAGCTGTGGGCTTGGGAAGAAGAAAGAGTAGATTTTAGTAAACAGCTAGTGGTTTACTCCAGGTTAAAATGAATTACAGAGGTCATAAGCATGGCATTACTGAGTAGTTCCAGGTGACACCACATGACTATGCCAGATAGATAGATATGATGTATAGGCTATTCCTTTCTAAAAATTGGGGACCCTATTTAGTATGGCATAATCTATTCCATTTTATTGTATCAGCTTTAAAATAAAGCTATTTAAACATAATTAAGGAGAGATATTTTGGATCTCCCATATAAACAGCAAGTATCTACAGAGCTGAACTGACTTCCCTGACTGAACGCTACCCTCCTGTTTCGTTTCTTTCTCGTACTTTTGATTATTTTTCAAAGATTTGGTAATAAACAGTACTAGCTTCTTTAATTGTAAAAGGAGAGCCAGCTATAGATAATCTTATTTGATGACCCAAAGATTTGGTTACAGCCTTTGAGCCATCAGGGCATTGAGCGATGGAGCCTATTTTCATCCATTTGCTTTGCAGGAATTATGTTAACAGGATTTTGATGTACCTTTGCTGGATGTGAGGGAGTCACATTAAAGTTTCAACTGACATACTCAGGCACCTATATGTCAGGAAGCACAGATTGCATCTGGAGCTTTTAAACCTGATCTGCACTGCCAATGTGCCAACAGTATATTCTGCCAATATTAAAAATGCCTCTGACTGAGTATTAAGGGACTCAGTTTGGTCTGTTGTTTTATTGATGAGACAAGGATAAATTGGGAGAAGATGCTACAATATGAAAAGTGGACCTAGAGAAATTCTGAGAAACTTACTCCTTTGAGTTAAGGGTAGACTATGTATCCTGCCCACATGAAGCTGGCTGACATCCAGAAGCCCATAACAGCTCCTGGTGAAAGACTTCTCAGAAGGATTGTTTGTGAGCATGTGTCAAAGTTTTAGTTCAAGCTTATAATTAAAGGAAATGCTCCTGAGAAAAGCCAATTCAAAGATTTCCTCTTGGCAGAGAAATATTATAGAAAAAAAAATGTTGGCTACATACTCATTTTCAGACTTGATAACACAAAAAGATTTCTGATTAGGATTATTAGCATAGTCACAAAGCTGGCTAAAGATTGATGTCTTTTAAAGTGAGCTGGGTGTGTGACTCTCACTTCCCAGAAAGCACTTGATTCCAATAATGTCAAATGTTGCTCAAGCGTTTTGCCAGGAATGCTAGGCTTTCCAGGTAGGACTCTCAAGCTCATCAAAAGTTCTTGCCTAGACAATTTCTCTCAGACGTGGGGGAATGCCCTCATTCCCTGTAAGTCAAGCTAATAGTGATCCCTCTTTACGCTATCTCAGGTTGTCCACAGATACAAAATGGTCACACTGAGACAAGTGACATACGATCCGGATATTTCTGTTAGGATCCCAATAAGTGATCATAATGTGACGAGAAGGCTTAAATTAAAGTCAAAGTGCAGAACAATCAAACACTCTCCATGGAGAATCATCCCTGAGCACATTTTAGTAGGCCTGTTAACTAGAATAGTGAAGAAGTCGGGGCTGTGTTAAAACCCTGAGATTATCACCAAACTATAAACCCAGCTCATAAACAACACTGAATCGTAGATGAGGCTCAGTGGGAAACAAAACCTTTTTAAAAGCCAAATTATTTCAGGACACCACTTTAAGAAGACAAGGAAGTGTCAAATGCATTTGTCTTTTCACCAAGGTGGTTAAAGTACATGAGTGATATGCATTCACTAATTCAAAAGATCTATATGGACCACAGTTGGTGAGACACAGGAATGAGTCGGGTCGGCAAGGCCTTTTCCCTCAGGACTGGAATACAGTATTCCACTGTATTTCTCAGTGTGGAATATGGATGGTGAGAAGCAAAGACAATGCCATGTGGGAAACGGTTCCTCATCTGGGGGAGTTAGGGAGCTGTGATCCTTAACATCGGTAACCAGACTAGTTTACAGTAGAATTTCTCAACCTCAGCGCTACCAACATTGTGGAAGGTCAGGGAGGACAACCTGTGCCCTATTGGATGCTCAGCAGCATCCCTGGCCTCTACCCATTAGATACCAGTAGCACCTCCCAGCTGTGACAACAAAAAACATCTACAGACATTACTAAATGTCCCCTGGGGGGCAAAATTGCTTCTACTTGAAAGCCACTGCTTTCAAGGCTTATTATGGAAGGCTTCTCGGGGCACAAAGCATTTAAGTTAAAACCTGAGTGTTCTAGGCAGAGAGAACTACATGCAAACAGCCAGGGAAGGTAAGACAGAGTCAACCGTGTGATAAAGGTACATGCTTTGTCATGCCGGCTAGTAAAGCATGAGAGGAGAAAGGGTGAAAGCTGGAGATGAAACACCTGCAAAAGCCAGGTCAAGAATGCCTGTGTAAGTCGCATTAGGAATTTAAACTGTATGCTAATGGTGGCCATACATTATGGAAAGGATTTGTAACAGTGATGCTAGTAACACAAGCAGGTTGTATTTTAACCTCATTGTGCTGAACTCAGGGCTTTGAATGAATTGCAGGCAACTGAGACGGTGTAAGGACCTGTTTATACGCCACCACCAAGGCTCTCTGGCTCTCATGCTTAGCCATTAAGCACTTATTAACAGGTCTCAGTCTTTCAACATTCTGCGTGATATCAGTACAACTTAGCAGTCACCAGCCAATTGCACTGCCTTGTAAGCAACGTTCCCCCATATTTTCAAAAATGTCTGCAGAACTGTACTTACTGCAGACTTCCTCTATTCCAGGACATCACCTCCAGTGATACTGTTAGCATGTGAGCTGCTAACTTGTGCCAGAAACCATGTGTGCCCCACCTAGCAACCAAGACAGTGTCCTATTTGCCTACCAGGTGGTGGGAGAGTCAATCCCAACCCCTATACTACATCATATTTTCCTAGAACACGCCTAGTCACACTCACAGTAGTCTGGGTCCACTGAGGAGTAGATGTCAAGACAGGGTTAAACATGAGATGATTTTACTAAGGAAAATGTCTTTGTATGATAAAATAGGGAGGGTGCTGAGTAAGTCTGGGAGAACTCTCAGGTCATGAGCCATGCCTAAATTTGAGAGCAAGAGAGAGAGAAGTTCAGGTGGAAGCACTCTAGGCTGCCATGGGATCTACGGAGGCTTCACCAAAACTGTTAGGGACTCCTGGAGCCACAGGTGACAATCAGAGGACTCCAATGTCCACCAGGGACAGGTCTGCCTTAAGTACACATGTAGCAGGCAGTCACTGCTGGGAGCATAGCCCTGTCACAAATGAGAGTACAGAAGTCAGAAGCACAGCAGCCGGGGTCCTTGATCAATTATGCTCCCTGCAGTGAGAGGCTTGGGAGGCACGTTCTCATTCCTCTATAACCAGGAACATAAACTAATCTGATAAATTATCTGGATAGTAAAGCTTCACAAATCCTCTGAGGTCCAGAATTCAGTCATTTAATACTGGTCCTACTAACACATACGAAATGCTATCTAGCAAAGTCCATATAATGTATCTGATAAACAAATGAGTAAATGATCAGTTTAAAGAACAAATATACAAAAGGGGGATCCATTGTCCTTCTTTTCCTTTTTCACTGCTATAAACCAATAAGGCTCTTACTTCCTATCTCAGCTGGTGAGTGAAGCAAATATTGTCTCTCTATGTCCATCATCCCTGCAATCAAGTGTGCCCTGTGTAGAGCTAAACTGATGTCATCCTTAAAACTACTGTTAATACATCATCCCACTATTAGGAAATATTTGTGGTCATATTGTTTTCCAATAAATAGAGTCCAAACATCCTGACCTGGCCTTCATAGCCCTCTATCCTGTGCCTTAACAACCCTTTGAGTCTTATCAGCAATTTCTGACCTTTAGTGATTATTATATTCCTTGCTATACTCTTACCACCTTTAATTTTTAGTTTCTAGACTTTGGTTAATGCTGTTTAGTCCCTTGAAATGTATTCTTTCCGTCATTTGATAAAATTGTACTTGATCTAAAAATTCCAACATGAACTATGGTCATGGGAATTCCTCTGATCTCCTCATGATGAAATGATCCTTGGTATTTCTAAACCCATGGACACTTTCAGTTTTCTCTTTATATTTGAAATGCAGCCTTGTATTACAATTTCTTATTTATGAATTTCGTGACACCGTTCTGGATCGCAACCCGCAGTTCACAGCAATGGTCATAGACTTCGACACAATCACTTATGGATATAGGGGCTCAGTAAATATCGGTGACATTAATTATCTAAGAATGAATTTGGTTTCATTTCGGCTGTCCAAAATATGTCCTTTGTTGTTCTGTTGCTCTTGAATTTTTTTCACTGGTCAACATTACACCAAAAAGGAAAGAAAAATGAAATTATATCCATTTAATATTGCAAAATTGTATTTTTTCAAATCTGGCATTCAAGGAAGTAGAATCATTTTATACAAAAGGCATCTCTTTTTTTTCCAGTCAATAATACATGTATTGGAAAGCAAGTGATACAAAGGCAAAATTCATGTTACTTTTGGCATAATTTTTATTCAAGGATAGAATTTCCATTCTCTTACAACATTCTTTTCACTCTCTTCAAACTCTGAACAGTGCATAATAGAAGTATTTTTAAATGAAGCTCTTATGTTTTCCTTTTAAATTATATCTATGCCATTTTTTTTAAATTGTGTTACTCACAGTATTATGTCAACACTGAAAAGCTGTAAATACCCTCTGAACCCAGAAGAAAAGAATACACCACATATCTCTCCAGCACAGAGGTCTGTGTTGAACAAGAGTAACAATTTTACTTCAAAACGGAGGGGTAAAAAGAATGATTTTTAAAATACAAACATGCCTAGCTTAAAGACAAAAATTCTTAAAAGGAATTAATCTAAAATCCAAGTTCCTTCATAATAAGCCTCCTTGGCAAAGAGAGGCTTTATTCTTTTCTTTTTATTCCATCGATAAAAAGCATGCAATTAAAAAAGTCTACAAGATTCCAGCTTTTGATCTGATGCAGTAATTCTCATCCTAAACTACTTCCTAAATAACTCTTCTTTGTTTAAACTGAAAATAAAATTTTCTTGCAGCTTTGAGGACCACAAATAAGTCTCATCATAAGCTGGTTTGAAATGAAGGTTAATGTGTTAATGACTGTTATGGGTTGAATCTTGTCCCCCAGATCCATATGTTGAAGTCCTCATCCCCAGAACCTCACAATGTGACCTTGTTTTTAAGTAGGGTAGCTGTGGATGTAATTAGTTAGGCTAAGATGAGGTCATACTGGAGTAGAGTGAGCTCCTAACCCAAAATGACTGATGTACTCACGAAAAGGGAAATTTGGACACAGACACAGACAGGGAAAAAAACCATATGAAGACTGGTGTTATGGTGCCATAAATCAAATAATGTCATAGAATACTGGCCAACCAGCAGAAGCTAGGAGCGAGGCATGGAACAGGTCCTTCCCTAAGCCTTCAGAGTAGCATGGCCCTACCCACACTTTTATTTTTAAACGTCTAGCCTCCAAATTGTGAGACAATAAATTTCTGTTGTTTAAGCCACTCAGTTTGGTGGCTTTGTTACAGCAGCCCTAGGAAACTAATAGTGACCTAATGTGAAGTTATTATTTAAAGTAGTTTTACTATATGAATATAGTCTCTGAAATATGTCAAATTATAAGCAAAATTCCTTTAAAACAGTTAAAAGGTCCTCAATATCAAAAAGGTCAAATCAAAATCTGAGCGAGTTAGCCAACCTATAGTCAGAGTCCAGAATAAGGGGCTTTTGCTGTACTAGTAAAAATGTTAGGATAATTCAGGAAGGGTGCCATTGAAGTGCTAGTATTTTTCACCCTCTCTTTAGAAAATCCTACCATTAACTGTGAAGCAGCTCCGAGTACTGACATCAAGTCAACTGATAATTGAGTATTCTTTAGCCTAGGGCCAGCCCTATCATCCAGACCCACCCAATAAAAGTGCAATTTATGTGCATGAACTGACTCATGATAACAGTTCTCTTGTGATCTAATACTGTTTAGTATAAAAAGCAATTACTATCATATGCTCTCCATGTTTGTCAATTCCCAACTGCATACTTTTGTATTCACAGCGAGGCACACTGGATCTCTAACAGGACTTCCCTTTTTTGTTTTCTATCGAGAAAAATATTTCTTCAGTTTTGTTCAAGTCTAATATCTCAACATTCCTGGGATATTGCCACATAAGACAGGAAGGGGAAAAAAAGGCAAACTACAAAACAACCTATTAAAACACCATAAAGCAAATAAATGTGGTGCAGGCAAACATGTACACATGCGAGCGCGCACACACACACACACACACACATTCATATACTAATTCAAGAGTCTTGGAGTATTTGGAAGACAAAGGGTAAGGAAAAGATACATTAATAATAACTCCTTATGTCTTTAGATCAAGACCATTTTAGTTACTATAAAGATTTTTGATAGCACAACAATGTACCCTGAAAGGTGCTCTTTTATCTGCAATTCTTAGAATATCAGAAATGTAGTTTTGAACCATTTATTGTCCTTTATACTTTTCTGAATTTTTATTACAACAATCATTATAACACAGTTTCAAAATGTTTAACACACATGCAATTAGTCTCAAAGAGAAAGAAGAGTAAATAAGGCAGAAAAAACTATTTGAAGAAATAATGCCTGAAAATGTCTAAAATTTGTTGAAAGATATACATTCATAGATTTAAGAATCTCAGTAGCCTCCAAGAAGATTCTATATTAGGAAAGCTGTGCCAAGACCTATCATAGAAAAACTGATGAAAACCAAAGATGCAGAAAAATTCCTGAGAACAATCAACATATTACAAACAAGGGAACAGCATTTTTAAAGTGCTGAAACAAAAGCAAGCAGACCCTTCTCTATACCAGATGCAGTCACAGATTTCCTAATCTGAAAGTTTGAATTAATTTATACAGAAATATATTGATGGAAATGGACTGCGCATATGCCAAAGCCATAGGTTTTAAGGATACTCAGAGACTTATGTTCCCCAGGAGTAGTCTGCAAGTGTATTATCACAGTCCCCAAATGTTAATAACCATTCTCTTTAGAAAGCTTGGAAAAGCATGTATTTTGAATGTACAAGCACGAACTCTATTAGACAATATTATAGCATCTCATTTATCTGTTAGCTTTCACCATGTCCATTTGGATCAGAATATCATTAGACTAATACTTTCAGTGAAATGGAAAAGTTTATAAGATCCTAAGATAGGAGAATTTTAGTGGGGAATCCTGAAGTATCAGGGGAAGAATGTGAGGCCCAGATACCAGAGAACCCTAGTAGAGAAGACTTCAAAAGAAGTAGGTGGCAAGGATGAAATCTGCCTATTCACATTATAAGTAGGGCTCACTGCAGCAATATATTCTTTTGATATATGTTTGCAGCTGCAAAGGTAAGTGAAGTACTATTGAGAGAGAGAGAGAGAGTGAGAGGCCTCATCCCTTTCTAGGTTGGCTGGGGGTAAATGGATTCAAATCTGAACAGACTGGAAGTAGAAGGGAACACAAGAGTCTCACATTGAGACCCAAATTTGTGCTAAAAGAGAAAAGAGCTACAGAATCTGCTCCCTCCAGTCAACGTTTGGCTGACTTGAAAATAGCAAAGGTTACAGCAATGTTAAATCCATGGTTTTAACAGAGCTATTACACATTGGGGAAAACTACTATTAAGGCATAAATGATAATAAATATGATGATAAATCTTTAAAATAAGGTAACTGTATTATGTTTCACATGCTCTTTCAATGCAGTTTCCTTCCACTCTCATATAGTTTTATTTTCGTTTAGCTGTTCAAGTGAAAAAAGAAAACCAATTAACCTTTTTTGTCTGTTTGTTTAAAGCAGATAACTTTTTCAAAGTGCAAACAGCTGCAGTGAATGTAAATAACAAACATTGGTCCCAAGTACCGCCAGTTTGAACCCCATACTTAAAGGCACAGGAGAAGACCCTTTTCCTTTCATGGGTGGCTTTTGCTGGATGAAACATAAGGAACATTTTATCATATAGTCACTAAAACACACAAGTCTCCACAGTCGCATATGTTGCTGTAATTTTCACCATCTAGGCCACTTGTAAATGTAAGCATTTCCATACCGATTGTCCAAAGGTAAAATGTAAATTACCTAAATAAAATTGAGCATGGTAGAAAAAATGCTGAAGTTCTAAGGCACAGGCCTTTATTGAAATATGAAGACTCTAAATTCTCTAAGTTTTTTTTTAATTAATATGTGAGAACACAGGCCAAGAATAAACATTTCAATTTCCTAAAACTGATGAAACTCAGAGAGGTAATATTTTATACTTGAGAATTTTTGTTTATAATAAAATAAATAATAGCACTAGAACTAGCTTTTTGAGATGTGAATTCTTAAAAGATGAGACCATTTCTGCCTGGACATAGAGATAAACTGACATTTTGAAAACCAGAAAGAGTATCTAGTCAACAGGACTTTCAAAATTAATGAGACTTTCTGAGCTATCATTGGATAGTGTAGTTAGGAACAAAACAAAGACACAGCTAAACAACTGTTCCCTGAGTTCTAAAATAAGGAATCACTCGCTGATAAAGTCAATGATACTAAGCATGATTACTACATTTGAATCTATAATTTTATTAGAATGATATTATGTCAGGATAACCTGCTTCACTCCAATGTCCAACCTCAATAATTTTATTTTTTGGTTTAGTTATTTGTTTTCCACATCAAATAGAGTCAGAAAGAGACTTTAAGACAATATAAAGATATTTAATGTTGTAATTATCAAGGAGCCAAACTTCCCTACACAAAATTATGAAGTAGGAAAATGTGACCTTCACCCTTCCCAATTCATTTTATTTCTTTTCCTTATTTCTTTGTCAATCTCACTTTTTTTTTCTTTTTTTTTTTTTGCGGTACGCGGGTCTCTCACTGTTGTGGCCTCTCCCATTCAGAGCACAGGCTCCGGACGCTCAGGCTCAGTGGCCATGGCTTACAGGCCCAGCCGCTCCACGGCATGTGGGATCTTCCCGGACTGGGGCACGAACCCGTGTCCCCTGCATCGGCAGGCGGACTCTCAACCACTGCGCCACCAGGGAAGCCCCAATCTCATTTTTTAATTCACTGTGTTCACAGTGTCAAAAATACATATACATGTATATTACCTATACTACAAATGTACCTTAAGTGTAAAATGCTTAATATTTTGTCTTTCTCACAGTATGAAATCCTCAGAAAGGAGCACAACTATGAAAAGAGTGAATAAATAATTGTGGATCATCCAATTTAAGCCTTAGCAGATGAGAAATGCTGATAGAGAGCACCTTCCTGAATATCCCTTCTACAACACGTCACACCAATTTCTCACAAGGAAAGAAATCTTACTCATGATGCTTATGAAAAGATTTTGAACTATCTTCATTAAGGAGTTTGAGCAAATTCCCTGCAACAGGTCATTCACTGATTCTCTCAACCATGGAAAGAGCTTCAGCTAGCTGCCAGGACCTGCATGTGATGGACTGGAGACAAAGGTGAATAACAAAATACTTTCCTTGAAGGACCTCATGGTCTATAGAGAAACAGACAGATAATGGCCTTACATTACAAATCTATGTTGCAAATATAGATATGTAGAGAGGCTGCTGGGAGAATACATTTTCAGGACAGAACAATTTCTACTCGATCTAGTTTCTCTAGAAGTAAAAAGTAAGAATGGGGTATCACCTACAAAACATGGAATCATTATTATTCTTTTGTAGGTATTCTGTCTTTTCTCTCTGGGTGCTGTTGAGATTCTTTTTTCTCTGTGAAGTTCCACAGATTCACACTGTTTTACCTAGGTCTATATTTATTTTCATTCTTCTTATTCAGGATTACTGAATTTGAGAATTTGTATCTTTTATCAGTCTAGTGATATTCTCAGGATTCTTCTTTCAATACCCTCATGCCCACATTCTATTTTCTCCATACTCTTCTTCTACAACTTCTATTAGATGTTCATTGGAAATCCTTATTTCATTGTTCAAGATTCTCGAACTCCCTTTGAAATGTTTTTTGTATATGTTTATCCATGTATGCTAAATTCTGAGTTCTCATCATAATCTATTCAGCTCATTAATTATCTTCTCAGCTGTGTCTAATCTGATGATTGCCCATTCCAATATTTTGTTTCTCCCAGCTCCCCTATCTCTAGACTACATACTCTTGAACTTATTTTAGGGATGATCTAGTTACAAGAAACAGAAACCCAATTAGCTTCTATTCAGACTGAGATTTATTTGTGAGGAACCAGAGGAAGTCATGAATGCCAGAGATAGGAAGTGCCCCCATGTTTCAGGTGAGATTGGATGCATACACTGGAAGGCCATCAGTCTCTCATTTATGTGTGAATTTTACTTTTTCTATATAAGCTCCAATTTATCTACTTTGATATTAACAGAAGTCAGTGTCCTTTTAAGGCTAGCATCTGTAACAGATTCATTTATTTCTCATCTTAATTCTCAGAGTCTTTGGGAAATATGAAGACCTCTAAAAATAAGCAGAATTATAAAAAATACTTAACAACTCTTTAGGCATAGACAATTGCTAATCAGAAGAAGATTCTGGAGGTCTCTCCCTGTACCCGCAGTTGTGTTATGGGGGTCTGGCATGCCCTAGCAGTGGTAACTAGGTGGTGTTGGAGCATTAGCAGGCTCAAAGAGTTGGCATCTTTTATTCTATTCAACTATTTATGCAGAACATAATGGTTCTCATAAATATACCTTGCCTGAATTTTAATCAATCACATTTAGTAGAGGTTTAATTATTAATGTCACCAATATGACAATTAGACTGTGCTAAAAGTACCGCCCTGAACAAGACTAGCCTCACAGTCCCTCCTTCTTGGGCAAGCACTCACGTGACCCACAACCTGGAATGAAATCAGTTAAGTCAATCATATTTTCTCTCCCAGGAATTGGGAATTGACAGTTAGAAACTCAAGTTAATAAGCTATTGATGCAGGACAATAGCTTATGAAGACATTTAACATTGATTCTTAGAAGTGAACCTGGTTCGAACTCAAGTACATAAAGGGACACAGGTAGGGCGAGATGAAATAAACACACAGAGAAGCAGAGACAAGACAGGGAGAATGAGAGAGAGCAAACCTTACTGGCTCATGGCTTCAGCAAATCCTGGTTCCAGCTGCTCTCCAAGCATGACTGTATTTCCTGTCTGTGAGTTCCTTAAGATCTCCTGATTCCTTATAACAGATACCCTTTCTTAAGATCACTCAGTTAGATTTATTTTTATCATAATGAAGTCATCCTTAAGAAAAAGCCCAGCAATATCTATTCTAGAGTTTGGGGAGGTGGAAGAAACCAAGTATTGGAATGGAATATAAACAGTGATTTGGAAGTGCTTCATCTAGGTTGCTGGTTCTTAGCTTTCGGTTCACAGGTTTCATTAACAGCCTTATCAAAGCTATGAACAAAAATCTAGGCGAGTTATGCTAATACCTACAATGAAATTCAATTACATTTTTTTAAAAAAACACATGTTTTCAAACATTAAAAAAAGCATTTCAAAAATACTTACAAAGCATTAGCTGGCATTTGAATTAAAAACAGATCTTATCAACCAAATGAGAAATGTTATATTTTACTAAAAGTTTTCTTTCGTGAAGTTAAGACTACAGTGTTCTGGGCCCCATTGAAAATATTATTTAACAGAAATTAAATTATGTGTCATGGATTATTCAATTTGTTTGAAGATTTCACAAGGTTTCACACATTTTCTCTTCTAAGCTTAAGAACAAAAAATAAGGCAATCTATGTCAAAGCATATAAAATCCCACGTGCATGCAGATCGTGAAGCTTAGATACAAAGTAAATTGCCACAATATAATGTTTTTTTCATTTAAATGAAGATTCTATAGAACTGGCAGGGGGGTTTTTTTTTTTTGTTGAAAAATCCAAAATCTTTTATGTACAGGTGTTCTTTCAAAGTGCCTTTCAAAAATGGGGTATACACAGAGTACAGTTGCAGGAATACCAAATAGCCAGCCTGCCCAAAAATATCTCTCCTGATGATCTGTCATTTCATCGTCTGAGGTTCATTCTTTGTGAGCGGTCCCTCTGCAGGCATCTACTTTTAAAATGTCATTACTGTCGGTCTAGAAGTGTAGAGAAATGGTAGTTTCACATAATTGTCTTCCAAAGTTATGTTCTGTTAAAAGGGATTTTTTTTTTTTTTGGTCCCATTAGAAGGCAAAATGTCAATAGCCATTGATTGACAGCCAGTGCAGCCTCTCAGAGACAAAGAGGCAGAAAATTCCCCCAGGGTCATGCATGAAAACAGCCTGAACTACAGAAGCAAACGAGCAGGGCTTTTCTGCAGGGTGTGTTAAAACTGCAGAGATAAAGCAAGTGAAGGCAGGACAGCAATGTCCAGAAGCAACAGGGAAGAAAACAGTTGTGGTATGAGAGAAAGGACTATTGTAGTAAAAACTTCTTGTTCAGTTTAATGAGAATCAACATGGGGCAGAACTGGCTGTGGCTCTGGGAAAAAATAAGACCATTAGTTACAGTTTTGAAGAAAATTAATTTTAAAAATTTGACACATATAAGGCTTCATGGTAATTTTGAGGTTGCATCATCAGAGCAGCCAGGCCAAAAGATAAAAGCAGACATTAAAAAATCTCCACTGTGGGTGAAGTGTTGCATATATAAAGAAAGGTAATATTAAGTGAGATCTCTTGACTGAGGACCTTGATAATAGGATTAAAAAAATAAAAGTTGAAATTAGTAGCCTGAGCTCATAGAGATGCAATATGGACTTCAGAGAACAGGCTTGGGAGTGATATTGCCTGGGTTCGAATATTCCTCCTCCCGTAGACTCACAATATGATCTTACGCTGTGGGCTGAATATTTCATTATTTGTAAATTGGGGAAAGTTGCCCTTAACTCACAGGACACTGTAGAATATGTGAGTTAATATGTGGAATGTACCTACAATATGTGTGCCCAGCACATCACACATGATCAATAAATACTAGCTATGATTTTAGTTTTAGAGTGGTGTTTCATCATCTACTGTAAATATTGCTTAGAAAATATGAGGTTTGTAAAGGTATTTTGTGCACTAAATAGTTTATTTTGATGAGCAAAAAAAAAAAAAAAAAGTCTGCCAGGTTGGGTTGTGTGACTTTCTTATTTTAGTAATCAACACAGGAGGAAACGTTTGCTCCTTCAATCAATGCTAAATTAACAACCCCATTGGCTGTTGACAAGCTGAATGACAGCCCAAAACCCCAAAGTCATCTGCAAATCTCTCAGGACTATGTTGATGGAAACACTTCATTTCCATCATGACAAATGTCAGAAGAAATAGCCCAGTAAGTAAAATGGGAGAGATTCAATTACATAATTTTAGATGGAAAAATGATAGAAATTATCTGATCGAAGGTCATAATATTGCAGAGAAAAAAACTTGAGGAACAGGGCAGTTAAATGATGTAAATGAAGTCCCACAACTATTCAGCATTGCAGAGCAAGACCCCATGCACCATGTCTGAGGATTTAAAGGGTCGGGTTCACGCCGACGCACCAGGCAACCTCCGCTCCCTGACTGCATCAGATTACACACACTGCAACATCACTGAGATATTTTTCTTCCTTGGTAAAAGATTTCATAAACAAAAATAATATATAAAAAGGAACCATTTTTCAACTTCACTCTTTTGCCTAGAGGTGAATTGAGATCTCTCTTGGTGCAAAGGCAGGGGACTTAACATGACTGTTCTTAACCGCAATTTGATAGAACGCTGAGCTCTTGTCCGAGTCTAAAGCAGTACCCCTCCCTTCTCTGTTCGCCTGTCATACTAGCTTCTCTTTACTGTTCTTTTCTTAAGTTCACCAGGTTTCCTCATTAAGCCATGTTTCCTCTTCCTCAACTGCATTAGGCATCTCCCTTTGAAAGAGTAAAAGCCTGCACTTTGTGAAAAGAAGAAAATAATAAAAGAGCAAAATCAAGTGTGGTGAGATATTTTTTTTAACGTTCTTTGCCTGAGCCAGATCTTCATTCAAACTCAAAGAACTGGGTTTCAATTCAAAGTTAGTTTCTGTAGCTGCCTCCAGCTCACAAAGCATTTAAAAACTTTTGTTCCCACTGTATTTCCTGGCAGGGTACACTTTTTTTTCTGCGCAGCGGGAACATATTGAAAGATGAACATTTTACCTACTCTCCTCCCTGATGTTAAGATGTTCTCTTTTAATTCCTGTCTTACTGTGTTGACCTCCTCAACCCCACCCTGACCCCCAGCTGAAACTCCTTCTGCTGCTTCTCTTTGGGGCCAGCAAAGTAACCCACAGACTTGCCTATACTCCTCCCATTCTGGGTTATTTCCAGTAGCAACATGGTCTTCTCAGACCCTCAAGAATGAATGCATGTGTTCAGGGGCTTTCCCACTCCTCCTCCAGCTAGTTCATGCCCACCTGCACATCCTCCATCCATTCACAGAGCTTAGAGTTCCAGAATTCCTTCCTATATGAATAAAATTGCAAGAACACTACTGAGTTTTTCATACTTTCCCGAGGAAACTATGAGAAAAATATCTCAGTAATGACACTGGTTTACAAACACTTGGTATTCAAGAATGAATTACTAAATATTCTGCCTTTAAAAGCTGTCATTTGGAGATACTATTTTCATTTATAATTTTAGCACAGGTGCACATACTTTGGATCTTTAAAATGAAAATCTCAAATCCATATAAGCAACATTGATGTTGATTTTGAAAATGTAATTTTGATTGCAAAGACCTGGTAAATGAAACTTCTTAACTCTAGCAAATCAAATGATTCGTGACCAGATATCATGGTTCACTGTGTACTGTTTTTGTTTTTTTATTACATTCTCAGTTTTCTAGTTTCTTGAATACGATTATTAAATTATTATTATTACAACATATATTATAATATATTGGGTTAACTTAAGTACCAGTTATATGCTTATAATACTCATTTACCAATGAATCATATTGAATTTTTTAAGTAAAGCCCTTCTTATTAAGACATATTATTCTTTATTATTTTTATTATTTTTACACAGGCCTTACTTACATTGGACAAACCTATCCATGCACACTCACAATAAAGAGTATCTTTAATTTTCAGAGTACTATATGGGCCTTCTATGAGAAATAGGATATGATCTTACATAAGCAAATTTCACCAGAATATTCTGAAGATAATTATATCAAACCAATTAAAATTAGAGGAACACCCATGTATCATCTTCTGTTATGGAAACTAGTTTCTTTATCACAATCATTTACACACTTTAAAAATCAATATTTAAAAATATGATTTCTTTTTTAAAACCACTGTAAAATTAGTCTTCCTGAAGCTCATTGTTGAAGTCGGTATACTTTGAAAACCACACAGAGGAAAGGGGGAAATGACCAGAAATTCTGATTCCCAATTAAATAAAGCTCTCTTCCCATAGTAGCTCTGGATTTTAAAAGTATTGCTTTCTAAAAGCTGAATTTTATTAATATTTAAAACACCAGAGACCAACATATATTTATTGAAAAATAAATATACCACTGCACAAATTCCTGGTGGATTGTTATATGTGGTTTATTCACAGAACTGCATTGATAAGAAGTAGCCAATCATTAACCCAAGAATTCCACCTTAATTTTGTTAGCTTAGTAATATATGATGATGGGGTTTATACTAATTAGTCCTTAGAATGTGTTTACAGTCACTCAAAAGCATCTTTCATTAGAAATATAATTGTAGCAGAAAAAAATCTTGCTCAAGTCATTCAAATCAACGTTCTTGAACTTGGCCCATTTATGTGCTGTGTTAGTAAGTTGCCAGTGTTTTATATACATTTAACTCTGGATTTCTCACCACCAGACCAGAAATAAAACCTCTGAATCAGAACAAATTGCTGCCAAGTTCATCTTAGTAAATGTAAGTATCATTAATGTCTTGTTAGCAGGGATTAATATTCTACAATTTAAGTGGCACTCTTTAAACAAACAACAAAAAAAAATCCACCAACTGCTACTCTAGAGTTCAAAACCTCTTGACAATTAACATGCAGCAGAAATCATATAAAGAATAAAATACTGTGAATATCTCAAATAAAAACAATGCAAAATCTTATTCACCAGATTGCATACTGGTATGTTAGCATGATTTTTTTTTCAGCTCAATGAAACTATCATTTATAATTTTCTTAGAACTCTATGTTTTCTCATTATGGGTACATATTTGTATTAGTCAGGGTTCTCCAGAGAAACAGAAACAGCAGGACCAATAATCAGCTCACTCAATTAGGGAGGTTGAGAAGTCGCACCCTCTGCCCTCTGCAATGTGGAGAACCAGGAAAGTCTGAAGGCGTGAGAACCAGGAGCGCCGATGCCCAAGGACAGGAGCAGATGGACAACCCAGCTCAAGCAGAGAGTGCATTCCCCTTCCTGTGCCTTTTAGCTCTATTTGAGTCCTCTATGGACTGGATGAGAGGGGTCTCACATTGGTGAGAGGGGTCTTCATCACGCGGTCTACTGATTCAAATACTAATCTCTTCCAGAACCACCCTCACAGACAGAACCAGAAGCAATATTTTACTAGCTGTCTAGGCATCTTTTGCCCAATCAAGTTGACACATAAACGTAACCATCATAACAATCACATAGCATTTCTTCCATAGAGTCATTCTTCTCTGCCTTCCTACAGCCCACTTTTACCTCATTTCCAAACAACATGAAACCAATTAGAAGTAACAAGGATAACACAAAGTATTTCATATTTGGTTTTGGAATGAACTTTTAGCTTTTACTTAAACATGGATTTGACTGAAACACTAGGAATATATTTCCAGTAAAAGAAAGTCAAAACACTTGGTGAAAGCCTAGTTCATGAGGATTGGAAAACTCTTCAAACTCCTTGTTTTGCTAAATTCATTCCATACCAGCAGTCATCATATCTTTTAGATGGATTTGCCAACACAGGCAAGGCTTCTTTCTATTTCTGGGAAAGTCAATAAAAAGTTGGAATGTCAAAGAGCATCCATGGTGCATAAAAGTGGTCCTTTTAGACATTGTGGCAGAAGGTAAGGGATACAGTATTCACCTTGAAGAGAAGAATTCATTCTCTCAGGCATGAAACAAATATTTTGAGAAGTATGACCAAGTGTAAGATGTCCCTTGTGTCTTTTTCCTCAAGTCTAATAATTTAGCTTAGGCGAGGTATAGAAAACCAGAGAAACATTAACTAGACATGATCTAGTAAAGCGTGTTTTCCAAATTAAATTATAATTCTTCTCTTAAAGAGATGAGGTATAACATTATATAATACAAGTCTAATGTGTTACTATCTTGCTTTTTATAAACCCCAGAGCACTTGCTTCTAAATTATCATGTAAATAAAACAAATGAGTAGTAAAGGAATGCACAGACAAGTTTCTAAATATAGATCTGATATTTATAACTCTGTGATATATCCAAGGCCCAACTAACCAACTGCAAAAGAGGGCAAATGCCACCTCATACTGAAATATTTAGGGCTGAGGGAGGAGGAACCAAGATGGTGGAGTAGGAGGATGTGCTCTCACTCCCTCTGGTGAGAACACCAGAATCACAACTAGCTGCTGGACAATCATAGACAGGAAGACACTGGAACTCACATATCCCACATCCAAACACAAAGGAGAAGCCACAATGAGATGGTAGGAGGGGCGCAATCACAGTAAAATCAAATCCCATAATGGCTGGGTGGGTGACTCACAGACTGGAGAACACTTATAACACGAAAGTCCACCCACTGGAGAGAAGGTTCTGAGCCCCACATCAGGCTACCCAACCTGTGGGTCTGGCAATGGGAGGAGGAATTCCTACAGAATCAGACTTTGAAGGGTACTGGGATTTGACTGCAGGACTTCAACAGGACTGGGGGAAACAGAGACTCCACGCTCGGAGGGCACACACAAAGTAGTGTGTGATCGGGACCCAGGGGAAGGAACAGGATCCCAGGGAAGACTGAACTAGACCTACCTGCTAGTGTTGGAGGGTCTCCTGCAGAGGCGGGGGGTGGCTGTGTGGCTGTGGCTCACCATGGGAACAAGGACACTGGCAGCAGAAGTTCTGGGAAGTAGTCCTTGGAGTGAGCCCTCCCAGAATCTGCCATTAGCCCCACCAAACAGCCCAGGTAGGCTCCAGTGTTGGGTTGCTTCAGGCCAAACAACCAACAGGGAGGGAACCCAGCCCTACCCATCAGCAGTCAAGCAGATTAAAGTTTTACTGAGCTCTGCCCACCAGAGCAACAGTCAGCTCTACCCACCACCAGTCCCTCCCATCGGGAAACTTACACAAGCCTCTCAGATAGCCTCATCCACCACAGGGCAGACAGCAGAAGCAACGAGAACTACAATCCTGCAGCCTGTGGAACAAAAACCACATTCACAGAAAGATAGACAAGATGAAAAGGCACACGGCTGTGTACCAGATGAAGGAACAAGATAAAACCCCAGAAAAACAACAAAATGAAGTGGATATAGGCAACCTTCCAGAAAAAGAATTCAGAAAAATGATAGTGAAGATGATCCAGGAACTTGGAAAAAGAATGGAGGCAAGATCGAGAAGATGCAAGAAATGTTTAACAAAGACCTAGAAGAATTAAAGAACAAACAAACAGAGATGAAAAATACAATAACTGAAATGAAACCTACACTACGAAGAATCAATAGCAGAATAACTGAGACAGAAGAAAGGATAAGTGACCTGGAAGACAGAATGGTGGAATTCACTGCTGCAGAACAGAATAAAAACAAAAGAATGGAAAGAAATGAAGACAGCCTAAGAGACCTCTGGGACCACATTAAACACAACAACATTTGCATTATAGCGGTCCCAGAAGGAGAAGAGAGAGAGAAAGGACCCAAGAAAATATTTGAGAAATTATAGTCAAAAACTTACCTAACATGGGAAAGGAAATAGACACCCAAGTCCAGGAAACACAGCGAGTCCGATACAAGATAAACCAATGAGAAACACGCCAAGACACACGGTACACAAATTGGCAAAAATTAACAACAAAGAAAAATTATTGAAAGCAGAAAGGGAAAAACGACAAATAATATGCAAGGGAACTCCAATAACGTTAACAGCTAATTTCTCAGCAGAAGCTCTACAAGCCAGAAGGGAGTGGCATGATATACTTAAAGTGATTTAATGGAAGAACCTACAACCAAGATTACTCTACCTGGCAAGGATCTCATTCAGATTTGATGGAGAAAACAAAAGCTTTACAGACAAGCAAAAGCTAACAGAATTCAGCACCACCAAACCAGCTCTACAACAAATGCTAAAGAAACTTCTCTAAGTGGGAAACACAAGAGAAGAAAAGGACCTACAAAAACATATCCAAAACAATTAAGAAAATGGTCATAGGAACATGCACATCGATAATTACCTTAAACGTGAATGGATAAAATGTTCCAACCAAAAGACACAGGCTTGCTGAATGGATATAAAAACAAGACCCAACTATATGCTGTCTATAACAGACCCACTTCAGACCTAGGGACACGTACAGACTGAAAGTGAGGGGATGGAAAAAGATATTCCATGCAAATGGAAATCAAAAGAAAGCGGGAGTAGCAATATTCCTGTCAGATAAAATAGACTTTCAAATAAAGAATGTTACAAGAGACAAGGAAGGACACTACGTAATATTCAAGGGATCAATCAAAGAAGATATAACAATTATAAATATATATGCACACGACAGAAGAGCACCTCGATACATAAGGCAACTGCTAACAGCTCCAAAAGAGGAAATCAACCGTAACACAATAATAGTGGGGGATTTTAACAACTCACTTACACCAATGGACAGGTCTTCCAAAACGAAAATAAATAAGGAAACAGAAGCTTTAAATGACACAATAGACCAGATAGATTTAATTGATATTTATAGGACAGTCCATCCAAAAACAGCAGATTACACTTTCCTCTCAAGTGCGCACGGAACGTTCTCCAGGATAGATCACATCTTGGGTCACAAATCAAACCTCAGTGAATTTAAGAAAATTGAACTCACATCAAGCATCTTTTCGGACCACAATGCTATGAGATTAGAAATGAACTACAGGGGAAAAAAAGTAAAAAAACACAAACACATGGAGGCTAAACAATACGTTACTAAATAACCAAGAGATCACTGAAAAAAATCAAAGAGGAAATCAAAAAATACCTAGAGACAAATGACAATGAAAACACAATGATCCAAAACCTATGGGATGCAGCAAAACCAGTTCTAAAAGGGAAGTTTATAGCTATACAAGCTTACCTCAAGAAACAAGAAAAATCTCAATTAAACAATCTAACCTGACACCTGAAGGAACCAGAGAAAGAAGAACAAACAAAACCCAAAGTTAGCAGACGGAAAGAAATCATAAAGATCAGAGCAGAAATAAATGAAATAGAAACAAAGAAAACAATAGCAAAGATCAATAAAACTAAAAGCTGGTTCTTTGAGAAGATAAACAAAATTGATAAACCATTAGCCAGACTCATCAAGAAAAAGAGGGAGAAGACTCAGATCAATTAAATTAGAAATGAAAAAGGAGAAGTTACAACAGACACCGCAGAAATACAAAACATCCTCAGGGACTACTACAAGCAACTCTATGCCAATAAAATAAACAACCTGGAAGAAATGGACAAATTCTTAGAAAGGTATAACTTTCCAAGACTGAACCAAGAAGAAATAGAAAATATAAACAGAACAATCACAAGTAATGAAATTGAAACTGTGATTAAAAATCTTCCAACAAACAAAAGTCCAGGACCAGATTGCTTCACAGGTGAATTCTATCAAACATTTAGAGAAGAGCTAACACCCATCCTTCTCAAACTCTTCCAAAAAATTGCAGAGGAAGGAACACTCCCTAACTCATTCTATGGGGCCACCATCACCCTAATACCAAAACCAGACAAAGATACTACAAAAAAAGAAAATTGCAGACCAATATCACTGATGAATAGAAATGCAAAAATCCTCAACAAAATACTAGGAAACAGAATCCAACATCACATTAAAAGGATCATAAACCATGACCAAGTGGAATTTATCCCAGGCATGCAAGGATTCTTCAATATACACAAATCAATCAATGTGATGCACCTTATTAACAAATTGAAGAATAAAAACCATACGATCATCTCAATAGATGCAGAAAAAGCTTTTGACAAAATTCAACACCAATTTATGATAAATACTCTCCAGAAAGTGGGCATAGAGGGAACCTACCTCAACGTAATAAAGGCCATACATGACAAGCCACAGCAAACATCATTCTCAATAGTGAAAAACTGAAAGCATTTCCTCTAAGATCAGGAACAAGACAAGGATGTCCACTCTGACCGCTATTATTCAACATAGTTTTGGAAGTCCTAGCCACGGCAATCAGAGAATAAAAAGAAATAAAAGGAATACAAATTGGAAAAGAAGAAGTAAAACTGTCACTGTTTGCAGATGACATGATACTACAGAGAATATAGTATCCTAAAGATAGAGAATAGAGAACATAGACAATTCTAAAGATGCCACCAGAAAACTACTAGAGCTAATCAATGAATTTGGTAAAGTTGCAAGATACAAGATTAATGCACAGAAGTCTCTGGCATTCCTATACACGAATGATGAAAAATCTGAAAGAGAAATTAAGGAAACAATCCCATTTACCATTGCAACAAAAAGAATAAAATACCTAGGAATAAACCTACCTAGGGAGACAAAAGGCCTGTATGCAGAAAACTATAAGACACTGATGAAAGAAATTAAAGATGATACCAACAGATGGAGAGATACACCATATTCTTGGGTTGGAAGAATCAGCATTGTGAAAATGACTATACTACCAAAAGCAATCTACAGATTCAATGCAATCCCTATCAAATTACCAATGGGATTTTTTACGGAACTAGAACAAAACATCTTAAAATTTGTATGGAGACACAAAAGACCCCAAATAGCCAAAGCAGTCTGGAGGAAAAAAAACGGAGCTGGAGGAATCAGACTCCCTGACTTCAGACTATAATACAAAGCTACAGTAATCAAGACAATATGGTACTGGCACAAAAACAGAAACATAGATCAATGGAACAAGATAGAAAGCCCAGAGATAAACCCACACACTTATGGTCAACTAATCTATGACAAAGGAGGCAAGGATATAGAATGGAGAAAAGACAGTCTCTTCAATAAGTGGTGCTGGGAAAATTGGACAGCTACATGTAAAAGAATGACATTAGAACACTTCCTAACACCATACACAAAAATAAACTCAAACAGATTAGAGACCTAAATGCAAGACCAGACACTATAAAACTCTTAGAGGAAAACATAGGAAGAACACTCTTTGACATAAATTACAGCAAGATCTTTTTTGATCCACTTCCTAGAGTAATGGAAATAAAAACTAAAATAAACAAATTGGACCTAATGAAACTTAAAAGTTTTTGCACAGCAAAGGAAACCATAAACAAGATGAAAAGACAACCTTCAGAATGGGAGAAAATATTTGCAAATGAATCAACAAACAAAGGATTAATCTCCAAAATATATAAACAGTTCATGCAGCTCAACATTAAAGAAACAAAGAACCCAATCCCAAAATGGGCAGAAGACCTAAATAGACATTTCTCCAAAGAAGACATACAGATGGCCAAGAAGCACATGAAAAGCTGCTCAACATCACTAATTATTAGAGAAATGTGAATCAAAACTACAATGAGGTATCACCTCACACCTGTTAGAATGGGCATCATCAGAAAATCTACAAAGAACACATGCTGGAGAGGGTGTGGGGTAAAGGGAACCCTCTTGCACTGTTGGTGGGAATGTAAATTCATACAGCCACTATGGAGAACAGTATGCAGGTTCCTTAAAAAAGTAAAAATAGAACTACCATATGAATCAGCAATAACACTACTGGGCATATACTCAGAGAAAACCAAATTTAAAAAGACACCTGCAGGGCCTCCCTGGTGGCGCAGTGGTTGAGAGTCCGCCTGCCGATGCAGGGGATACGGGTTCGTGCCCCGGTCTGGGAGGATCCCATATGCCGCGGAGCGGCTGGGCCCGTGAGCCATGGCTGCTGAGCCTGCGCATCCGGAGCCTGTGCTCCGCAACGGGAGAGGCCACAACAGTGAGAGGCCCGCGTACCACAAAAAAAAAAAAAAAAAAAAAAAAGACACCTGCACCCCAATGTTCATTGCAGCACTATTTACAATAGCCAGGTCACGGAATCAGTAACACTACTTATGAATTTTGGTCATAACATTAAAAAAAAATAAGCTTGTGTGTGCTGAGATGGGTAACTATGATGATAAAAGAGTTAGACAACTTGTTATATGAGGAAAGGTTTAATTAAGTGAAATGTTTAGCTGGAGCAGAAATATATTATGGGAAGAATTACTCTCAAATATTTGAAGGACTGTCATAGGAAAGAGGATGAAACACATCTCGTGAGGCTCCAGGGAATAGAACTAGGACCAATGTGTAGAAATGCAGTGAAGCCAACTTTGACAGAGCAAAAATAAAACTTTCCAACACTTTAAACTTCCTGAAATTGGAATCAGCTGCAATATAAAGATTGTCTCTAAAACTAAGCCAGCAGAAATTGAATACTGTAGAGAAAATTCTGCTTTGGATGGGGATCATTAGACTTGAAGATTTTAATGTAATTTAGAATTTTAAAATTCTATAAATCTTGAAACTCTTTCATGTATCACTTTGCAAATAAATTTGGATATTGATTTTTTCATATTGTATTTGTGAAATGAAACATGCTCCTCATTACAAAAAGTTGTAAAATTATACTCATAAGTTACTATGTAAACTTATACAAAAACAGGGTACTCTTAAATACATTTATTATAAATTGGTTTTGTTCCCTTACAGAGTAGAGAGAAATAGTATATCGATGACTTGGGAATTTTAAATTTTAAAATGTTTGCATAATATTTTGGCATGTAAAGAGGTACTTATTTTCTAATGTTTAAACTTTTAATGATATAATAGTGTCAGTATAACATACCAGATTTTTTTAAATAACCTTCCCTTCATTGTAACAATCATAAAACCCACCAGTTTTTTTACCCCATCTGAGTAAGTGATGCTGTTACCAAGGAGATGGAGATGGAGAAAGTGCAAATTGATATCTTTATGGTCCCATATATGTGGTTCCTCCTGACTTGCAACTGATAGAGAAGCTAAAGAAATTCAAGCAGAAAGAAGTGTCTCTAACCTGAGGTGGTTACTCTTACAATACTCTTAAAATAACCTGCATTTGACATTTGTGTAAATAATTTTTTCACAGGAAAATAATATATATCAGAATATTACACTTAGACCATGCATGCACTATAGAATTAACCTTTGCAACATCATATAAGCAAGGAAGAAAACTCTTAGGAGAGCTAAGTTATTACTCTGCATCCAGAGAAAGTAGCAGAAGGACTACTCCTTAGATTACCAGCCTATGGAGAAACCCTTGTGTGTACAAAACGTCTGCACACAAACCAGCAACTTGACATAACATCTTATACTCCATATGTGTCAGGCCTTGGGATCAGGGAAACAGTATTCTTTCAGCCTATTTATTCCATCACTAACTGTAACAACCTATGGCGGTTTTAATCTGTAAATACCCAGCAAGTGTACCCTTAAAGGCGGGAGAGACTTGCTCAAATGTTCTGCACACCACAGAGTCTGAGAGCACGCTGACCAAAGACAAAGTGATCGAGTCAATTTTGCCCACAGAACAGCAACATCGTAAGCTGAGTCATGGCTGGAATGCACATCCAAGCAAACTTTCTCAGATACCTGAATTAAGACAAGAATCCATACCCATTATAAAGAGGATTTAGGTGAAGGAGGGAGGGGTACAGTCTTGATGGGCTCTGCTCTTTTAGAGAAAGAGGGAATGGAATAGATTACGGTTCTTTATTTGAAAACATAAAAATGTGAAGAACAAGTTTAGACATAAAATAATCACAGGTACCTGAGGATAACATGGACTTGTGTAGAAACAGAATTGACCAGTATTCCAAACTGAAACAAAACAAAACAAGAAAGGAATTGCCTGACTCAGTAACTTATCACCTTGAGCGAGTCAGTCAGCCGCCCCTAGCTTTGGTTCCATCATTTGCAAATGTGTATAATAAATCTGCTGATGTACCTCATCAGATTGCCAGTCATTAAGATATCCTGACTATCTGACACCAAAGTGTGGAGAGACAGAAAGTCTCACAAGGTGCTGGTGGAGGTATAACTTGCTACAATCTTTTTAGTATTTCTTTTTTTTTTTTTTTTTTTTTTTTTTTTTTTTTTTTTTGTGGTACGCGGGCCTCTCACTGTTGTGGCCTCTCCCGTTGCGGAGCACAGGCTCCGGATGCACAGGCTCAGCAGCCATGGCTCACGGGCCCAGCCGCTCCGCGGTATATGGGATCCTCCCAGACCGGGGCACGAACCCGTATCCCCTGCATCGGCAGGCGGACTCTCAACCACTGCGCCACCAGGGAGGCCCTAGTATTTCTTAAAAGTAATAATGTTTATGTCTTTTCATGTAAATATATAATGTAATGAATCTTACTTAGAGAAATGAAAAATTTGCACAGATGGATGAAGCTACAAAAGTATATATATGTATATACATATATACTCACACACATATAGAACACATACATAAAAACAAATGTTTGTTGTTCCACATGTATGTACATGCACACACATATAGATATATATAAAAATATACCTACATTTATGTAGACACAGATTTGGAAAGCTTTGAGATATATATATATATCTCTATGCACACAGGAATATATATATATATATATATATATACACACACGCATGTTATATCTCATATATTTTACATACTATACTAATATATTTGTTAATATACCATCTATACGTATGCAGATCCTTGTTTATATTATATAGATAAGACATTACATAGGGAAAAAAGTGGCAAAGTAATGTCTCAAATATTATCCCATTTTCATTGTTAATAAAATGTAATATATGTGAATAATGTTAGAAGTGTGCATATGTGTGTTTCATATATATATATATATATACACACACATAAAAGCAGAGGGCTACACACTAAAGGGTTAACAGCAGGAGCGCAGGACTGAAAGAAAAGTTAGGTCTTCCAAAAGTCACTCCTAACTTTTTCCTCTGCCTCCCCCCACTGGAAAAGTCAGGTATTAACCTACCCAGTGGCCTTGCAGTTAGGGTTGTCCACGTAATCAAGTGTAGCCAGTGAGGCAAAGGGAAGGTCACCTAGGGGAATTCTGAGAAATCTTTTGCCTTCGGAATGAAAGGGACAGAGGCAGCAGGCACTGCCTTCCCCTCTCTCCTTTCCTGCCTGAAACTTGAAGGGGAGCAGAACATGCCACCCCAAAACACGACTCATAAGGGTCACCTGGAGCTGACTGTCTTGAGAAGCAGCAGACAGAGGAGAAACTCTAGAGGCGGAGTAGAAGTAAACCTTTTGTAGGGAAAATTTAAATTTATAAGGGAAATCTCCATTTGCAGGGGTGTCTCCTCCCTCTCTGTACCAGGAAGAGGATGAGTAAGTAGCCGGAAACTCTCATCAGTGAAAGAAGCAGAGACTTAAATCTGCACAACATACCCTACCCACGTTTAACCCTGCTTCTCCTGGTTACCTCCCCACACCTTTCTTCCTCTTATCAGTAGCTGAAGATGGTATTTAAGCCAGTGGCTTAAGTTGTCTTGAGGAGTTATTCATTTTCCCTAGGTATCTTCCATATATACATGTTAATAAACTTCTATTTGTTTTTATCTTGTTTATCTGTCTTTTATTACAGGGGTCCCTGCTAAGAACTAAGAGCAGAGGAAACATTGTTTTTCCTCTGCTACACACTCAAATATGATTCTTGGAGCTTCAGCAATCGTACTGCAACCATGAGAAACAGCCCCCCACAACTGCAGAGATATAATCAAGACCAGCCACTGCTTACATAAAAGCTTCTGTTTATACGAGAAAAATAAATTTCTATGCATCACTGTTAGCTCGGTTTTCTGTTACTTGCATTCCAAAGCATGTCTGACTGATAAAGGAGAGACTATTAACTTCTCTTCATTGCTTAAGTTGCTGTAATAATCATTCATTTTTATTGCAATTTTTCAAGTGATTTTTTAAAGTAGAAAAGGTAAAAATAAAAGAAAATGAGGCAACTAAAGTAGAAACTTTTAGAAAGATTTATTTATCCTGTGTCATTGCACTCTAAGCATTGTACTTATTTAAACTGAAATACGTTCTGTCACTAGTTTGTTTGTTACTTGTTAAGTAACCCTGAGAAGTATTTAAGATATACCTCCCTTATTCCATAATCAATCATTGAACCCTTTGCTAAATTACTGAAAGACATATCAAGGTTAGGGCTAGCAAAAACAGGTGCTTATTAGGTATCAAGTGTATTTAGAAGTGCTCTACAGCAATCATTATTCTTTCAACAACACTGAATATCTTTTTAAAATGTAAATATTAAAGCTATTCAAAAAATTTATTCACACAGATTTGGAGAACATTTTTCTCCCATCCCAAGGGTATAGGACTCTACAGAAATTTTTCTTTTTCTGATTTGAATTTGAAGCAATTGTGAATGAAATACTCGCTTATTACATTATTTGTTTTAAATGCATAGATAATTAAGTAGTAAGGAGAACCTTTCAGGGTCTATATAAGAAAGGATAATATAGCACTTTACAAGGAAACGTAATATTATTATGAAGGTAGATGGGGTAGGAAGGTAGGGGAGGGAAGAGGGTAAGGGATACTACATGGAGAGATCACAAACAGAGAAAGCAGTTAGCACAACCAAGATTTGATGCTTATTGCAAAGATGCTCAAGGGATATAGCAAAAGGCAAAATATATCATTTACACATCAAGTCTTTTTTGTTGTTGTTGGTATTACCAAGAAAACTCTCTTTCACAAGGACTTGGGAGGTTGTTCCCGAAATGTCATCATCAAAAAAGATCTCCCAGTCACTGTGGGAGGCAGGAGCCTAACAGCAAAGACAGATGGCCTAAGCACATTGGCCAACCTCTCTCTTCACATACTCCAGGGCTTTTCCAGCAAAACTCTCCTGCCTTTATTTCAGCAGAGTTCACCTCTCTCATATTGCAATAATCGTGACACCAACTACAACAGCCTGCAATGAAGTCTGCCTAGTCTGTTTAACTCTACCTGGTACAGCTTGGCTCTGACAATAGTGTATGCTGGACTGTTACTGCTGCCTTTTCCTGAGGGATGCACCGGCCTGTTCTCCAGCTTCCCTGCTCTGAGGGGGCTCTCTCACCCGCTGTGGGCTCTCTCAACCTCTCTCTCTCTCTCTCTGTTTCTCATTAAGTTTGGATATCTTCTTCTAGACTTCTTTGTAAAAAGTAGTCCTTCAGCAACTCTACTCTCTTTGATGGTTGAAAGTATAGCTTACTCACATATTTCACATAGACTGTAGAGTCACTTTATTAACTTTTCTAAAAATTTAAATTTTTAATGGAACTTGCTACCTGTCTGACGTCAACCTAACTTTGTCCTTGGCTCACAATCACAAACACAAAACCAGTCATTTTTGAGCTGCTACCCATCTGCACCCCACTCAGGAGTTTCAGCTGCTCTAAAATTTCTCTCTGGAGGCCTAGCACATCTCTGCTTGTATTTCATATGGATTCTTCTCACAACTGCCTACAGACAACTATGAAAAGATGCTAAATGATGTATTTTAGCCATTTTTATCCATTCCTCAAGCCATGTACTAAAATCAACAGGCCTTAACATTGTTGGTAGAGATGCAAGGGAGCTTGTATTTAAGGTTGGAGTCAATTTTTCAGAATGGCAATTGGCTAATATCCTCTATGTCAAAACAAATTATTTGGAACAAAATAATTCATAAAATAATTCTATTATCAAATTTCAGCCATAAAATCAGTTTCCAGAATAAAGTCAAATATTTCTTTCCAATAGATATTTTAATTTATAAAAATCAACCAAACTTTGGCCCAAGTTTCTTAAGGTTTGGTCACATGAATCTCTAGATTGAAATTATCTGGATACTTCTGAAAAGTGCAGATCTCAGGGCCCACCCCAGACTCTTTGGGTAGGAATCCCTGGCAACTCATCTGAGAATCTGTGCATTTTATGTGCACTCAAGGTGTTTTCTACGCTCACTGATATTTGAGAAGCTCAGCCTTAGGCTACTCTATTCTGTGATAAAGGTCTGCCCCTCTGTGAGACCCAAGTACATAAGAACAGAGCATGATAAGCTGTGTTGAAACACCAGGTATGCTTCAAAAGAGTGTGTTTTTTTTTCTTTTGGTTACACAACTAAAATATTGAAGCAGGGGTTCCTCTTTTTTTTTTTATTTTTTTTATTTTTGCAGTATGTGGGCCTCTCGCTGTTGTGGCCTCTCCCGTTGCGGAGCACAGGCTCCGGATGCGCAGGCTCAGCGGCCATGGCTCACGAGCCCAGCCGCTCCGCGGCATGTGGGATCCTCCCAGACCAGGGCATGAACCCGTGTCCCCTGCATCGGCAGGCGGACTTTCAACCACTGCGCCACCAGGGAAGCCCAGGGGTTCCTCTTTATTCTAGCGCAGTAGAAAAATACAAATGGAACAAAAAAAATCAAAGCAACAGAATAGAAACAAAACCAGGAAAAAAAATACCCAAGTGTAAATGTATGTTAATTTATAATAAATGTGTCATCTCAAATTTGTGAACAAAGAATGGCATTTAAGATGCTAAGGACAACTTGATATACAAGGAGATAAAATAAAATTACCATTTCATTATTATAAAGCTAACTTCCAGATTTATTAAAGATTTCAAAGTTTAAAACTCAACTATAATAATATAGAGATTCTATAGAAACAGAAACCATAGAGATAACTATAGGCTAACATTTAAATGATCATAGAGTAGAAAAATATAACCAAGGAAAGACATCATAAAGAAAGGCAATATATAGAAAAATTTGACCACACATGGAAATTCTGTACAACTGAAATATAACAATAAACTTATAAATAAAAAACAGCTACCAAACTATCAAGAAGATAAAAACAAATGGAAGTTGGGAAAAACAAGTATTTGCAACGTACTGTTAACTTACTTGTCTAAATCTTCACCATTTTAAGGGATTTGATTCTTGCTGGTGGAAGTAAGGCTGGGGAGAGCAGTAGAGGCAGTAGACTTCTACCCTTGCCAACAATCCAAGGACCCAAGTTACAGAAGGGACAACCCCAGTCCCGGGGTTTTCTCCTATGCAGCCATGTACATCAAGTAGAACAGATGAGGCAGCCTAGGTACATAAAACAGTTATTTTAATTTTTGTATCCATTACCCAAGATTTTAAGGAAGTCTAAAATATGTACCTTAGCATAGTATCTTTTATTTTCAACCTCAAATATTTTTCCTCTACAAAACTTGCTGAAATACTTCTTCAAGTTAGCACTATGTAAATGTATTTAATCTTGACTTCATTTGCATGTTATTGCCATCATCATGAGGAGAAGACCATGACCAGAGCAGCTACGTTGAAAGCTTCACAATTTAATCCTGTGGAACCTTGTTCCCACTGGACTGAAACCCTATTATGTCCTCAGCTTATCCACAAACACCATTGTCTTAGTCTTTATCTCACTTTTTGTCAGCCAGATTATTCTTTCTTCTTATCTTGCTGACCAGGATAATTTCATCACAAACCTTAAACCCTCCAAGTATTTATATCCATATGATCTCTGCCAAACTATTTTCAAATGCAGTTGTAACTTACAGTACTAAAGTCTATCTATATTTCACCACATATTAATTCTCATATAATAAATATTTTGATTTACTTTGATATAAACTGTCAAGCAAGGGAGTGAGGGAGGACAAAAGGAAGCCAGATATTTTAGATGAAATACATATCATATCTGAAGTTACTATGTTTTACTTGTTACTTGTCCAACAAAAATAATAAAACATTAAATAAAATCAAACAAACATTAACCAAAGTAAAGCACAATGAGCACAGTAAGTAAAAATATAATACGTGTGATAATCAGACTGTTCGCGCCTTTCTTTGTATAAAGAAACTTTTCAATATAAAAAGGACATACTAATACACAAGAGAATGACATGTGCATACAACTATCAAAAGAAATAAAAGTGATCTATAAGCATATGAAAATTTGTTAGCCCTGTAATAGTAAAAAGGGGGGAAAAAGCAAAGTAAAATAACAAGATAGCATTTTCCATGGAGTAACGGTGCACATTCACTGACGATGGGCTTTCTGCCAGGTGCTGTTTGTTCTAAGAGCTCTACATGGACTATATAATTTAACCCTCATAGTACTCTTAACACTGTCCGCATTTTACAGACAAGGAAACACGAAGAGAAGATTATAAATTGTTGAGGAGCACACAGGCTGCAGGGCTGAGATTCAGACTCCAGAGGGGCCCAGCTCTGGAGTCCACACCCCTCACCATCACAGAGCAAGCCAGACAAGCATCACTGATTGTAAGCAACATTGGTCAGGGTTTTAGGAAAGGGAGAACTGTCAAAATGCTCCTGGATGTGGTAGAATCTGGTGAAACCTTGGAAGTCTATCTTAGACCATTCGGGCTGCTATAACAAAAATATCCTACAGTGGGTGGCTTAAACAACAAACATTTATTCGTTATAGCTCTGGAGGCTGGAAAGTCCGAGATCAAGTTGCCAACAGATTCAGTGCCTGGTTGAGGGTTCATTTCTTGGATCATAGGCATCTTCTCCTATGTCTTCTCTTGGTGGAAGGGGTGAGAGAACTCTCTGGGGTCTCTCTACAAGGGCACTAATCCCATTCCTGAGAGCTCTTCCCTCATGACCTTATCACCTCCCATCATGACCTAATCACCTCCTAAAGGCCCCACCTCCAAATACCATCACCTTGAGGGGTGAAGATTTCAACATGTGAATTTGGGGAAAACACAAATATTCAGTCCATAACAAGGGTGACTTAGTCTTAAGTATCAAGAGCATTAAAAAAAAAAAAATGCCCATTAAATCAGAAATTCTAATTCCTGAAAGCTATGCTCAGGAAACAAACACAGATCTACAGAAAGTTTTACATAAAAGTTTTTTATTAGTGTTGCTTGTCATAGAAAAAAATAAGAGAGTATGAATACCCACTCAGTTGATGATTGGGTAAGTAAAGGACGAAACAGTATACAATTATTTAAACAAACTCTCAAGAATATTTAAGGAATTGGGGAAATGTTAATAATAAATTGCAATGAAAAGAGTGTAAATTAAATAACTATATGTGCAATATAACCTCCAATTTTTTGAAATGTTAAACATATACCTATATGTGTACAGTCTCATTTTTATATATTTTATATTATATAATAATATACTATATAATATTAAATATGTAAAATACAATTGAATCTGTAAACATATACATTTTTGTATATAGTCTCATATTTTAAGTATTATACAATTAAATAAGTGTAAATATTATGAATATATACATGTATATGTGCACATATATATATGATTGACAAGATAATATATGTGAAAATACTGAGACATTTGATGGGGCATTGGGATCACAGATTATTTTTATTAGCTTTCTGTATGTTCTAAATTTTCTATAAGAAACATATGTTTCTTCTATAATAGAAAACTATGAAAAGGAGCTGGAAACCAAGAGGACAAAAGTACGTGGGTCTCTCATGACCTCACAGCCTCCAACGGCATCACATCATCCACCTGGCCCTGAAGTCAGACAGGCAGAAAGGGGGTGTCTGTGGGAGCTGAGGTAGCCACAAGGTAACAAATAACAAGTGTGACAGATGGCAACCTGTAAGTAGCAGCAGCAGTGCCTTGCTTCCTGCACCAGCATCAAAGCAAAATACGACTGATGCTTCCTCCCAAATCCGATGCAAAAGAAGAGGGAAACCCCTGTTCACCCACAGAAGGGAATTCTGGAAAATGCAGTTCTAGTTTAGCTAAGTAGACACAGGACAACTCTAATTCAGCCAAGTTTGTCTCCTTACTGTGGGGATCCGTGGATCCCCAAAGGGCTTGCTTTTCAAACAAAGGATCAGTGAGTGAGAAACTGGAAGCAATACCTCAACTTATACAAATACTTCCCTTGACAAGTAAAATAACAGTCCCTGCTAACTCCTCAGAATTTGGTTTTC
Source organism: Hyperoodon ampullatus (assembly GCF_949752795.1). Taxonomy (NCBI): domain Eukaryota; kingdom Metazoa; phylum Chordata; class Mammalia; order Artiodactyla; family Ziphiidae; genus Hyperoodon; species Hyperoodon ampullatus. The sequence continues at coordinate 81,024,712 of NC_136926.1, forward strand.
TTATCCAACTCCATTCCCCTTACTCTCAAGAGTAATACAAATTCTTCTGAATATGTAAAATAAAAGAGGTCCCCATAGAATTCCTGAGAGTTTAGTTAAGGAAACCAAACTCCATTTCCCTCCTTTACTCTCAAGAGTCAGAGAGGCTTTTAAAATTTTTACTTGGCAGAAGAGAGAATATTTATTAAATGTGAAGCTATTTCTTCCAACCTTTCACTCACAGATCTGTTTCAAAAAAAGAAAGGGAGGGAGGGAGGGAGGGAGGGAGGAAGGAAGGAAGGAAGGAAGGTCACTCTTATCCAGAAAACAAATAAATTGCCACAGACTAATACCAAAATAGTTAAATTGCTTTATCTTCTCCAGTGAGAACCATTTGCCCCATCTAAAATGTTCACTCCAGTTGGTTCCAATAAATTACATTTGGGAGAAGTTCAAATGCCCTCCTGGAACAAAGGACCCACATTGCCTAGCCTTTTCTCGGTCCCAATCAAACCTAGCTACCTTCTGTGTACCCATTAAATAGCCTGGAGCAGAATGTCTACATGCCAAATGTGCTGCAGTCCAAACCCAAAGAGGTCTATCATACTCCCGTCTTCTTGTTTTAGTTTTGAGTGGTGTCAGATGCAATAATCTGCCCTTACCTGGGAAGGAAAGCCCAACATACCACAAACCTGTTGAATTCTTACAAACCTCACTGATGTGGCAGGACCCTGAATTGTCACTGGGTTTATTTCCTACTCTCTGTAGTGTAAGTATCAAGACCTCCAACATCCTTGTCACTTCTTGCCCATGTAGTGTGATTAACCTGGCATGATGGCACTGGTATAATGGACCAATAACATGTTCAGCGGACTATCCAGATGGTCCAAGTGCCTGTGCACTATATTGTGAGAGAAGGAAGGGGAGTTAACAAAGTCCTGGGGCAAGAGTGACACATATACTGTTAAAGGCTCTTGCCTGCATTACCCAGTTTCCCCATTTCAAGTTTCAAGGTCATGACCTTTGTATAGGAGCTTAGCTGGGGCTATTTCAACCATCTCTAAACTTCCACTACCCTCACAATTAGACCATAAATCTCCCTCATAATTAGACCTTGAGCTTTCCTCTGCTCCGTCTCCCCTCTGGCTGCAGGATATTAGGGTTTCATTAAATGTTATCAAGAAGGTTATCTGACTTTCACATTTTGCCTTGAACTACTGATTAATCACTCTGAGCCTGTCATTATCTTTCTCCACAAGGTGTCAGTGATGCTTAGCGGCAGTCACCCAATTCCATAATCTTTAGTTACCACTTCCCTCTTCTCTTACTTCTGCAGTGCCGGAGACACTGCAGCAGCCAGTTCACCACCCCTTGCCCTGCTACGGCAGCGGTGGGCTACCAACGCTTCATCTACCGTCAGCTATGCTACTCCTCCGGCCTGCTAACAGGAAAGTGACCCATCTCCAGTTTCCTGTTTTGTTTTGTTTTGTTTGCCGAACGCGGGCCTCTCACTGTTGTGGCCTCTCCCGTTGCGGAGCACAGGCTCCGGACCCGCAGGCTCAGCGGCCATGGCTCACGGGCCCAGCCACTCCGCGGCATGTGGGATCTTCCCGGACTGGGGCACGAACCCGCGTCCCCTGCATCGGCAGGCGGACTCCCAACCACTGCGCCACCAGGGAAGCCCTATTTTCCTGTTTTTGATGGGGTTACCTCTTTTGATACCACCTGTCTCAGACTGAGTTCCCTGGAAATAAACACTGAGATGGAAAATTCCATTTAGAAGGCTTCCCTGGGGGTGTTTCTGTGGAATACACCAGTAAGGGAATGAGTAAGGTAGTACTAGAAAAAGGGAAAAATCAACTTGTAGTGTGATTACAGCTGAAGCTTAAGATGCTCCTAGAGGGAACCTGGGAGCTGAGATGACAAATTACCCCAAACTGAGGCAAAGAGCAAGGCCTTTTCTGCCATATGAAGCAGTCATTGACCACAGTACCCCTGGGAGGAGGCCCACGTTGCAAGGCGGGGATTATCTATGACTGAGCGTAATTCCTACTTAGGGGATCAGCACTGAGTGGTCAGCAACAGATGGGGGTATCAGTCCTGAAGATGGGGTCTGGACAGAGGCCCCAGTGTCCACTACTCTGCAGTAAAGGTTTTAGGTAAAAAGAATAGCATGCTGGTCTCTGAGACAAGAGAAGAGGATTTGAGTTCTAATTAGAGAGGTTGCTGAAATGTAAGAGAGCTGACAGGCGTTAGAGGAGGCATGGATTCATGCAAACTTTTGCAGGTCTTAAAATTAAGAATTATACATGGTCACAACCAGCAGATCCCTTTGTCTCTAGATGAACGACTAGCAGGACTGGGACAGGTATTTGTTTATATGAGACGTTGCCAAGATTTTGAAGTCAACTTTCTCATGATATATCAACAGGAAGGAGAAAAGACCTCTTTGTGTGTATTGAGATTTTGTACAAACTCTTTTGTGAGCTGTAAAACACAGCACAGTGTGATGGAATTCAGAAAAATTAGGCCCAGGGGAATGGAACTTGCTACTGGATTGATTTAGAGGGAAGCCTTGCAGGGGCAACTTTGACTTCACAGGAGGCCAGAGGGACTCACGGACTTTCACTGTTAGTGAAACTAATTTGGGAGGATGAATAGAAGGAGGTCACATTGACTGCCTCAGAGAATAAAACCAAAGAGAGGAGCTGGATCCGGAGGTTTCTGTTAAGACTTGGAAGCTGGTGTGGCAGCTGTGATTCAGCAGCTTCCTGAGAAGCAGGGATAAGCAGGTCCCCCTTCTCTTAAGAAAAAGTTTCCCAGTACTAGCTCTGGTAGGAAACTTCTTCCACTAATTACCTGAGATGTGAGTGCCCCTATTATCTAAAGGATGGATGTTAAGCTTCTGGGTACTGGGACCCATGATGTATGTCAGAAATGCCTATTTCTGCTACGGAAAAAAAAAAAACAGACATAGAATCTCCAGAATGTAGGACTAGGGAATGTGGAAGAGAATGGAGCAATTAATGTCTTGGCTAGAGTGGATCATTAGTCTGAATTCAAGAAAGTAAAAGCCTGGGAAAGACAACCCCAAACTTTTTCAGAAAACCAAGTCCCTGAAAAGAAGGGGAAAAGGGGAGGAAGTCCAGCCAATGATACCCCTTCACTGTGGTTCTGTGGGCATTGGAGACACAGGGGTGAATCCTAGGTCTAAGGATAAAGGAGTCAAGAACCCAGACTGGAAACGCTGCCTACTTTCCTATTTTCTTCTGGTGTCAGTGTTCAAACTGACAATGTCAAATCATTCTGCAGTTTTCCAAGACACACAGAAGCAGGACGAGGAGTCCTTGCCTAACAGAACTGAGGTAGAGAAGATGCCCCTGATGAGGAAAGTTCCCTTTGTCTGAGCCAGGGGACAGATCTGACATAAACCCTCGAATAGCCTAGGGCTACACACTGTAGGAGCCAAAAATGCTTGTTGGTCCTCATCTCACATAAAAGCACAAGAATTTGTATTTTACAGTGGCTTTTTGCAAGTCTCTATTTCCTTTCAACTTTCTTGAATCTATTTTTTCTCCTTAAACTTTTGTTTTGACTTATATAAGAGCTTCTCCATCTATCACCCCCCTGCCTTCGAGCCTCTTCATTATTTTGACCTTTTCCTCCATCTTCACCACATTTGGTATAAATTTTATTCTAATTCCTTCAGATTCACTACCTGTCTCTTTAACTCTACTCAATCAGAGGGCATCCTGCCTTTTGAAAGATTTATTTATATATAAAACTTTTAGTTCTTTTCACATCCATTTATCATTTCATCACATGTTCTTTATGTTATCTCTTCAAGGACACTAACCCTTCTTAAAGCCAGGTTTAGATTACTTTGCTTAGTTTATCTTTTCAGAGCAAGTTGCATCGGGGTTCTTACTTTCTTATGTTAGTTTCCCTTATTTTTTTTGCAGTTACTTCTTAAGTGGGTGGGGTTTATTTTTTTATTAGTTTTTTCTCCCTCTCTGCCTGCCTTTACTCCACCTGTCTAGCCTCCTCCCAAAATCTAAGACCCCAAAGTCAGAAACAGTTCTCAGATGGCAGCATGGAACCCTCATTCAGAAATGATCCTCGGATGTCACAGATCACTGCTGAGTGGGAGTGGCTTGACTGACTCACATCCTGGCTGGGGTACTTCTGCTTCTCCTTGCTGGGTGTCCCAGGTAATTAATTTTATATTAGCCATTGCCCTACAGAATAACAAATCTCAGATTTTTTTTTCACCTCCTTAACTTTAGTCCCAAACCTACATCAGATATTTTCAGTAAGCACTGTCCTATAGGAATGTAAACTTGCATGAACAAAGAAAGAAAAAACAAAGCAGTAATCAGAACTAAAGCTCTAGGGCTGAGGTACTCTGAATCTGAAACTGGGAACAAGTTTTCATGATCTACTCAGAGAACTCTCAGCTACTAAAATTGAGAGGCCAAAACGCCTACAGGAACTGTGCCGCTTGTCAAGTCAGGACTACATCACAGCACCAAGTGTCTGTTTTCTTTAATCTAATAAAAGTTATATTAATACCAAGAAAAGGTCAATGGAAAGACAGTCCATGGTGTAACCTGAGACAGAGCCTGATGTTCTTCTTCTTGCCTGGAAATTTCTCTCACCACAAGCAATGTGCTTAGCAAATCACCTTACGTACCATGTGTGCAGGTAACCTGCTGTCTAAGAGAGTAACTACAACAGTCCAAAGGGGTGGATATTTATACTGAAGCCATTTTTCAGTCTAGAAGAGTGAGTGTAAATAAGGTTACAGTTTGAAAGATAAGATCTTACAGTTAGAGAGACATAGACAGGAATTAACCAGTGCAGCAATCCCCCATATAGCCAATGTAAAGTAGTTATCAATAATTGAAGATTTGTGTTATCTATGTCTTCTTTTTAACATCTTTATTAGAGTATAATTGCTTTAAAATGTTGTGTTAGTTTCTGCTGTATAACAAAGTGAATCATCTATACATATATATATATCCCCATATCCCCATATCCCCTCCCTCTTGCATCTTCCACGCACCCTCACTATCCCACCCCTCTGCGTGGACAGAGCACCGAGCTGATCTCCCTGTGCAATGCAGCTGCTTCCCACTAGCTATCGATTTTACATTTGGCAGTGTAGATATGTCAGTATTACTCTCTCACTTCATCCCAGCAAAGGTAGTTTAAAGGAGTTGTCATGTTATTTCAATACTAGCTCCAGTATGCATATCTGAAAATCAGACACCTTCACACATTATCACAACGTCATAATGTCATTTTCACACCTAACAAGATGAAGAGGATTTTTGCATCTATGTTCATCAGTGATATTGGCCTGTAGTTTTCTTTCTTTGTGACATCCTTATCTGGTTTTGGTATCAGGGTGATGATGGCCTTGTAGAATGAGTTTGGGAGTGTTCCTCCCACTGCTATATTTTGGAAGATGTTGAGAAGGATAGGTGTTAGCTCTTCTCTAAATGTTTGATAGAGTTCGTCTGTGAAGCCAACTGGTCCTGGGCTGTTGTTTGTTGAAAGATTTTTAATCACAGTTTCAAGTTCAGTGCTTGTGATTGGTCTGTTCATATTTTCAATTTCTTCCTGATTCAGGCTTGGCAGGTTGTGCATTTCTAAGAATTTGTCCATTTCTTCCAGGTTGTCCATTTTATTGGCATAGAGTTGTTTGTAGTAATCTCTCATGATCTTTTGTATTTCTGCAGTGTCAGTTGTTACTCTCCTTTTTCATTTGTAATTCTATGGATTTGAGTCTTCTCCCTTTTTTTCTTGATAAGTCTGGCTAATGGTTTATCAATTTTGTTTATCTTCTCAAAGAACAAGCTTTTAGTTTTATTGATCTTTGCTATCATTTCCTTCATTTCTTTTTCATTTATCTCTGATCTGATCTTTATGATTTCTTTCCTTCTGCTAACTTTGGAGTTTTTTTGTTCTTCTCTCTCTAATTGCTTTAGGTGCAAGGTTAGGTTGTTTATTCGAGATGTTCCCTGTTTCTTAAGGTAGGATTGTATTGCTATAAACTTCCCTCTTAGAACTGCTTTTGCTGCATCCCACATATGAACACTTTATCTTTGATAAAGGAGGCAGGAATGTACAGTGGAGAAAGGACAGCCTCTTCAATAAGTGGTGCTGGGAAAACTGGACAGCTACATGTAAAAGTATGAGATTAGATCACTCCCTAACACCATACACAAAAATAAACTCAAAATGGATTAAAGACCTAAATGTAAGGCCAGAAACTATGAAACTCTTAGAGGAAAACATAGGCAGACACTCTATGACATAAATCACAGCAAGATGCTTTTTGACCCACCTCCCAGAGAAATGGAAATAAAAACAAAAATAAACAAATGGGACCTGATTAAACTTCAAAGCTTTTGCACAGCAAAGGAAACCATAAACAAGACCAAAAGACAACCCTCAGAATGGGAGAAAATATTTGCAAATGAAGCAACTGACAAAGGATTAATCACCAAAATTTACAAGCAGCTCATGCAGCTCAATAACAAAAAAACAAACAACCCAATCCAAAAATGGGCAGAAGACCTAAATAGACATTTCTCCAAAGAAGATATACAGAGTGCCAACAAACACATGAAAGAATGCTCAACATCATTAATCATTAGAGAAATGCATTCAAAACTACAATGAGATATCATCTGACACCAGTCAGAATGGCCATCATCAAAAAATCTAGAAACAATAAATGCTGGAGAGGGTGTGGAGAAAAGGGAACACTCTTGCACTGCTGGTGGGAATGTGAATTGGTACAGCCACTATGGAGAACAGTATGGAGGTTCCTTAAAATCTAAAAATAGAACTACCATATGACCCAGCAATCCCACTACTAGGCATATACCCTGAGAAAACCATAATTCAAAAAGAATCATGTATCAAAATGTTCATTGCAGCTCTATTTACAATAGTCAGGACATGGAAACAACCTAAGTGTCCATCGACAAATGAATGGATAAAGAAGATGTGGCACATATATACAATGGAATATTACTCAGCCATAAAAAGAAAAGAAATTGAGCTATTTGTAATGACGTGGATGGACCTAGAGTCTGTCATACAGAGTGAAGTAAGTCAGAAAGAGAAAGACAAATACCATATGCTAACACATATATATGGAATTTAAGAAAAAAACATGTCATGAAGAACCTAGGGGTAAGACAGGAATAAAGACACAGACCTACTAGAGAATGGACTTGAGGATATGGGGAGGGGGAAGGGTAAGCTGTGACAAAGCGAGAGAGTGGCATGGACATATATACACTACCAAACGTAAAATAGATAGCTAGTGGGAAGCAGCCGCATAGCACAGGGAGATCAGCTCGGTGCTTTGTAACCACCTAGAGGGGTGGGATAGGGAGGGTGGGAGGGAGGGAGATGCAAGAGGGAAGAGATATGGGAACATATGTATATGTATAACTGATTCACTTTGTTATAAAGCAGAAACTAACACACCATTGTAAAGCAATTATACTCCAATAAAGATGTAAAAAAAAAAAAAGATGAAGAATTCCTTAGTAACACCTAAAATTCTGCCTGTAATTAAATTTCCCTAGTTATTTTAAAATACATGTATAAACATTTTTTTCACATCATCTCTCTCTCTCTCTCTCTCATTCCTGCCTTTTGTGTGTGTGTGTGTGTGTGTGTGTGTGTGTGTGTGTGTGTACTCACCTTCTTCATCAATTATTAGTGACTAAGTTGTTTGGGTCTTCCGTGCCCTTACTAAATTTTTGTCCATTGATCTATTTATGTCTGCAACAAGTCTGTTAAATCCCCTGTTTTTGATGTTGGTTTAATCTCTTTCTCTCTCCTCACATCCCTTAAATTATGTTGTATGCATGTGGCTGCTGTGTTATTTCATGAGTACATATTGATAACTGATTTATCTTCAATATGAATTGTATGCTGTAGTACTATAAACTGTACTTCTCTGTCTTATAAAATGCTTATTTGACCCCAGTTCTATCTAGTCTTCAAAACTGTGACCTATGCTGCTTTAATTTGCATTTATCTGATATATATTTACTGATATAATTAGTTTTTTCTCATGTTCTTTCCTTGAGTGTTTTAAAATGTATTTTTTCCCCACTCTGGCATAAAATTAATTGAGTCAATTCTAAAAATTATCAGATTTTCTTTCCCTTGGATATTTTGTCTGCATATGTAAGGGATTCTTTTTTTTCTTTATTTAAAGACCAATAGCTTCATTAGGACATATATCAATGTTGTTTATTCTGGTTTGATTTTCCCAGATGCATGTTATTCCCTGTCAATATGTAGATTGTAGATTTCAACATATTGATTTATTTCAGGAACTTTTTCATAAACTCACATTTCTACTTTCTGGTGTCTATCATTATCCACTGGAATGTTATCATGTTTATTTTCTTCTCTTTCCTAATAATAAGTTGTTATGTGTGGATAAAAGGATTAAGGCAGATTAAAGGATGTTTGTGTATAAAGGGTAGTGATCAGCTAGGGTAGAGATTTTACTTGAAGGGAAGGGTGCCTCCTTACTGCCAGGGGAGGCATGTGAGTCCACAGAGGGGCTTCCTTAAACCAGTTGGCGGTGGTGAGAGTCCCAGCTCCTTCCTCGGCCTTCTGACACACCCTGGTGGGCATTTTGGGACACCTCTCTACAGCTTCACAAAGGTGTCAGGCTCCCTACTTGGCTGGCTTATCCTGGCATGAGCGGGGTAAGGTGACACTTTTTCTGTGTTCTTCGGCTGAAATAGAGTGGTTATTGTCTCAAAGTTGTGTATCTTGCTATTTTGTTCATTTTCTGGTTCTTTGACTAGAGAAAGCAAGCTTCCCTCCACGCCCTACCACACATCAATTCACTTCTTCCAGGTTGCCCGCTTCTTCAGTTTCAAGTCTAGGAAATATTTGGCAAAAAGAAGATCCAGACAACTCATGACCATGTCATTACCCAGGTTCTGGAGTTTTTATCTGTCCTGACTTCTTCCCTCCACATTTCGGAGTCTTCTTATATTTGTTTTATATATCATGTACCTGTTTTTAGTTGTATTTAGGAGGAATAGGGAAAAGTACAACTATTCCATATCCCCAGATGAAGAATTCACACATGAATTTTTTTAATAAATAATTTTGCTGAGTAAAAATAATTCCATTAATTTTTAATTAATAAATGTCATAAACTTTCATTTTGTAGTCACCTCAAGGTGGAATGAATAGGCAAAAGTGAAACTGAAGAATAAATAAGAATCAACAAAAAGTCAACTAAGAAATAAATGGGATAGGAATAAGTGATACTGGGAACAGTTTTTGAACATATTTCATATAGCCTGAATATTTTCCCAGGAATTTATTTTACATATGGCGCAGTATAATTTGCCTTAAAGGCAATACTGGACAATAGCCAAGAGTATCAAAGGTAGCTGGAACTGTGGGGCAAGACAATAGATACGGTTCTACTCAGGATCGGGGAGAATTTTGTGAGACAAGGTGAAAATGCTGGAATTCTCAGCCAAATGTTAGAAGACAAATCCTCACCACACCACTTTGCCAGCAGTGGGCTATTTTGAAATGCCCTCTGTTGAGTCTCCAAGGGACTCCGTTCCTGTCTTAAAGTATACATGACTCCTGATTATTTAAAAAGCCAGAGAAAAAACATTGCTAAACTCTTTGTCTCTTCAATTCTTAGTATCCATTATCAAGATTGAATTTAGATTTTGATATTATTTTCTTCCTCCTCATATGCCTCTTTTTATTAAAATTAGTAATATTGCCTATAGTGTTTATAGAGACTATCTCACTTGACCATATTAATTATTAACATTAATAAAATACATCATTGCTATATGTATTAATAATTATTAAATTATTATTTAAATATCTATTGCTACCAAAATCGGCATTATTGTGTTTTCTTTGATTTTTTTAATTACTGAGAAAATTGGTGGCGTACTCAGGGTAGAACCATGTTTAGTGCAAGATAAACGTTCTTTTCTTTAATTAATTTTTATTGGAGTATAGTTGCTTTACAATGTTGTGTTAGTTTCTGCTGTACTGCAAAGTAAATCAGTTATATATATATACATATCCACTCTTTTTTAGATTTCCTACCCATTTAGGTCACCACAGAGCACTGAGTAGAGTTCCCTGTGCTAGACAGTAGGAAGATAAATGTTCTTTTACTTATTTTTTGCATTAAAGTATTTGTTATCCTTCTTTTCTCTGCTTTCTGCTTTCACCAAATACTTCTTTTGCCTGTTAAGCAAATAGACCGGTGTTTACTCAATACAATGTATACCTAGAAAATATTTAATACTTTCTTTTAAATAGTAATTAAATGATGGTTTTATTTCCCCAAAAGAATAAGAAATATTAACTGAGGCATAAAATGAGATATTTGTTAATATAATCCATAGAAATTTTTAACCCAGGAAAATAATATATTATCAAGTAACAGAAAAATAGAACTATTCTCAAGAATATAATGGAATATTTTAAGCAATGGGTAAATTTCAAAGAAAAATATCTTAAAATTATATCTTGTAACCATGAAATACTTTCCTTGAGAAGTTCCTAAACATCTTATAAACATAAATTGTGTTGTTCTAAGAATTCAGTGAAAATTAGTGAAATTACTACTTCATATTGGAGGCAAGAAAACTAACACAGAACGAATTTCAAAGTCTTGGGTCAAAGCATTTTTAAGGCCGAAATGGAAAACCAATTTATAAATCTGTTTATTCTAAATGGTAAAGCCATAAAAACATGCTTTTGTGAGGATTTACCCAGAATCACGCAGAGGTCAATAAATGGGTTTCTCTCACCTATTTCTCTCTCACACACACACACCTACAAGCATACTAAATTGATAAGTTAAAACGACAGAATGCAATTTTAGAGTAGTCACAAAATTTTAATATTGTTCTAAGACATGAGATTCCTAATTAAAATGTAACACAGGGGCTTCCCTGGTGGCGCAGTGGTTGAGAGTCCGCCTGCTGATGAAGGGGACACGGGTTCATGCCCCGGTCCGGGAAGATCCCACATGCCGCGGGGCACCTGGGCCCGTGAGCCATGGCCGCTGAGCCTGTGCATCCGGAGCCTGTGCTCCACAATGGGAGAGGCCACAACAGTGAGAGGCCCACGTACCGCAAAAAGAAAAAAAAAAAAAATGTAACACAGGAGGAAGAAGCCTTAGGCTTCTGTAATAAGAAAGGCATGGTTTGGAATTTTCAGACTTCTATAAAATCGACTGCTGATTCCTCAAGAGAAATTTTACCGAGTGAAATAGCAATTTTGTTTTTAGATGATTTTATTGGTTTATTGTCTTTAATTATATCACCAAATTCAATGCTACAACAACTACCCGTGGGCATAGAGAAGCTGGGTGAAAGCCACTGGGATTATAGCAGGTTCAGAGGTACACGGTGAGAATTGGATTCAAATCACTGAGATGAACATTTGTTGCTGAAATGTCAATGACCATTTTTTGGTTTTGTTTTTACTTTTATTCTTATCTCCCTTATCATTCAGCAACAGTGCAACACACACACACACACACACTTTGATTTCAAAGTAAATCTATCACTAAGATTGAAAAATCAATTACTTGTAAAAACTCTCCATGAAGGAGATGAGATACTGTGTTTTTTAACAACTAATCCTTGTAGCTGCTTGCATATATTCTATTGAAAAATTAGCAAAACATTTTACTGCCTTCACTGTCAGCAATACTGACATGTAAGTAAACCGTCACTTCTGTCAATTTTGTAGAAGCTAATAGAAAATGGATAGTTTCAATTAATTTAAAATACCATTAACCTCATTATATATTGTTAACAATACTAAGAGTAGAAATCTCCTAGGCTTGGTATTCCAAGAATGTAAGACATACAAACCACGGCATTTCTTTGATGTGGCAACTGTTGGAATCCATCAGTCTTATAACGAGAAATTGTTTTTTCTCAATAGAAGCCTATTTATTATGTAAAAATAATATCTTTGCACTTTGCTACATAGACATTTTAAATACTAACAAGATTTACATTATAAACGTGTGAATTTTTTCACAGTTTCATGAGAATTATTCTAACCTTTTTTTTTCTTTCTTAACATCTGTATTGGAGTATAATTTTTTTTTTACAACTTAACCTTTATTTCATTTATTCACTTTTTAAATCTTTTTTAAATTTTTAAAATTTATTTTATTTTTTTAAATTTTTGTCTGCATTGGGTCTTCGTTGCTGCATGCTGCCTTTCTTTAGTTGTAGCTCGCAGGTTTCTCATTGTCGTGGCTTATCTTGGTGTAGATCACAGGCTATAGGCTCACGGGCTTCAGTAGTTGCAGCACGCGGGCTTCAGTAGTTGCGGCACGTGGGCCCTGGGGTGGGCGAGCTTCAGTAGTTGCGGCAGGCAGGCTTCAGTAGTTGTGGCGTATGGGCTCAGTAGTAGTGGCTCACAGGCTCAGTAGCTGGAGCTCATGGGCTTAGTTGTTCCTCGACATATGGGATCTTTCCAGATCAGGGATCGAACCTGTGTCCCCTGCACTGGCAGGTGGAGTCTTAACCACTGCACCACCAGGTATTTTTTAATTTTCTTTCATCTTTTGGATTTTTCACCTTTTTTTCAGTTATTTCTGTGCATATCTTATCAAGATCATGAAAAAAAAAGCATTCTGAGGACGATGCATATGATTCATGTTTGTATTTAATTAATAAATATGCAGCCAAGTAAATGTGTTGAATGAATTTAATTTGTTTAACTTTAACATACTGCTTCACTTTTACAGTGGTTTTACAGACACCATCTCACTTGACCACCACAAAAATGTGAAATCAACTCATATTGTATCTTTCCTTTGTATGAGGAGCATAAGAACCAGAGTTGTGTCTCTCAGCTTCCAAGAAGCCAAATCAGTAAAGCACTCGCTCTGATTCCCTAATGTCTAAATCCATGCTCTTCTCTTCCCTCCATTTAATACACCCATATCTAAAGGAATAGGATAAGCCACTTTCTGTCAGGGAACAGACAGTTAAGTCTGAAGCAAAATACTTGGATTGTCACACTTCACCTGCCAACCAGGAACTCATCCTCTGCAGATAAGTAGTGGTCAGAGTTTGCCATGGCAGACAGAGTGAACAGTTGTATTGTCAAACTAAGCAACCCATCACTTTTTTATTCAATTCAAGGGGGAGAATTTAACACAAATCCTGAATAACACCAGACAACAGTGAGTTTAAATTTCTGTTTCAACCAGTTACTAGATGTGTGAATTTGACTCTGTGGGTTAAATTCTCTAAGCTTCAGCTTTCTCATCTGCAAAATGTGAATAATAATACTAATTTCTCAGGGTCACTGTAAAGGTGTCCTTCCTTATTTTTTAAACTCTCCCCAGACACTCGTGTTTGACTATTTTCTTTCATGCAGATACTGATCTCCTAGATGTCAAGAATTCTACCTTTAGTTGGGCAGAAGTGGAGACTATTTAATAACGACTCAGACTGTTGACAAAATGGGAGTACAGTTCAGAGTTGAAGATTGGCTGGGGCATGAACACATGGCATTCTCTTAGATGATACCAAGACCAGATGGCAACTAATAATGACAGCGATGAGAAGAAAAACTCGTGGGTAAAGGACAAGGAAACTTGAGAAGGAGGAATAAACTGCCCCTAAACACCTTCATCCACCTCCATCCCTTTCTACTTCCCCCTGGAGAAAGGTCATGACCATCTTTCTTTATTCTCCATTCTAACTCTTACGTTATTAACTCCACATCTACAACCCTCTCAGCCTTCCCTTTTGAGATTCAAAGTTCTAGATCCATGTACCACAAGATAAGGAAAAGCCAAACAAAACCCTTAATCTGTTTTTTTCTTTTTTTCTTTTGCCCTCCTCCTCTAAAAACCCTAGTTCTTTTCCATTTACCAGGAAAGGTTCATTTTTCTAACTTTGTTAAGGTATTAGCTCAATATTTACTCTTTCCAGGGTGTTTGCCTCCTCTCAGGATCAGAAAATTGGGAGATATTTTCAGATAAAAATTTAAGATCTTATGTCACATAATGTAAATTCAATACATTTTTTAAAAATTGACTCATCAATTACAAAACCATTTTGAGCCCTGCTATGAGCTGAACACTTGGCTAGATGTCAATAGTACAATGATGACTAGAAAGTGCTCCTACCTTTTAGTGATTTCCAGTTAAGTGGGAGAGGCAGCTATGCATACAAATACTTAACACAGGTGCTTAGTATTCAAATAGGGGTTTCAACAAAAGAACAGTCAAGAAAGTTAAGTATCTCATCTTTGAGAACAGTGGAAGAGATACTTGAACTGAGTCTTGAAAAATGAGTAGAAGATTAATATTAACTGAGGTTAAGTGCATTTTAGGTAAAGGAGCTGGCTTGTCCCAAGTAATAGAGATGAGAAACAACATGGCAAAGTTTACCAATGCTTGTTCATGGGAGAATGGCTGAAAACAATAACCAGACATGTTTGTAATACTATAATTGGGGCATCACCTGATAGATAGTAAGTTACTATTACAGTATATTAAGCAGAGGATGGTTACACTGTCTACATGAGGCTTTGTATACACACACACACACACACACACACACACACACACACACAGAGTAATTCTTGCAAATGTGCACCAAAACTGAGGCACAAGAATATACAGAGCAACAATACTTCAGAGTAAAAACAAATGAACTATAGGTACTCATAGCAAGATGACTTTTACTAATATAATGTCCTAAAATATTTAAAAGAGTTTGACACTCTTCATCAACAGATATCAAAGTCACTAAAACAAACAGTATATTTTTCAGGCATAACTACATATGCAAAGAAACTGTTACATATTGCAAGGGAATGATAAACATGTGAATGTACCCTTAACCCAAGGATCCCAAAAACAAAGTGGCTGCAGTATGAAATAACAAGGCCTTCATTGTAGCATTATTTCCAAAAGCAAACCTTTGGAAAAAACTAAAATGTCCATCAATAAGGAAATGGTTATGTAAAGTATGGAACATCAGTACAATTGAATACTATGTAGCCTCAAAAAGATGAAAATATCTGTGTGCTGATACAAAGTGATTTTTAGACTACATTTTTTAAAGAAAGTTTTACTATTTTTCTTCTTCTTCTGTATTATTATTACCTCAACCACTTTATTGGGTTATGATTGACATGCAAAAAGCGTACACATTTAATGTATACAACTCAAGGAATTTGGGGATAAGTATGCACCCATGTAATCTCACCACCATCAAGACCATAATATTGAGAGAAAAAAAAAATCAGTCAGCAACAAAATCCAGAGCAGTGCTTATAATATTTGAAAATAAATGCTGGAAGGAGAAATGAAAAACTATAAAATGTTTCCCAAAAGGAGGAGAGATGGAGTACAGAAGAGGACAAACTTGAAGAATTCTCTTAAATGTACCTTGTGGACATAGTTTTGTTTTTCAAAATACACAAAAGGTTTATGTTTTAAAGAAATAAAAAGAAATGAAAAAATAAATCACTAAAAATTGAAAAGAAACTAAAATGAATAAAACTCACTGCTATAGGAAGCTGATAATTCAACCATCCAGGCAAAAACATGGTTTCAAGTGAATTTAGCAAACTTTTGATTGCAGATCCTTAGAGGAGTATTGTCTATGAACTAAAAGAACCTCAGAGAAATCTTAAACTGAATTCAGAAGCCTACTTGTTAGTCATAATTTTTTGGATGACTATTCCAGAGATGCTCCTGGAGCAGGAAGCCAGTGATGACTGTCATTTTAGGAGCCTTAAGATTGATCTTCCTCATGTTTTATTGTATACATTTTGTATTTTATTTCACAAAGCTCCCAGCTTGTTTGATATTTAAAAATGTATTTTAATATTTAAACTTTCTCTCTAAATTATTGAATGAAATTGACCTTCAAAAAGGTGAAATACTTTCATTCTGTAATTTTAAATACCAAAGTTTATTACAGTGACTGCATTTTCATGAGTAGGCTCAAGTAAAGCATGACACCCTCAGAAGTCCTTTGTAAAAATTTGCTGATTGATTCATCCTCCTTGTGAAACCACCTATTATGTTGAGGGACTAGACCATGAAAGTGAAGCTCAGTCTAGAAAAGAGAACATTCTTCCTAATCTTATTAGAAATGCTCCTTCAACAAACACTTGTTGTGCCATTCTTAGTGAATTATAATATGTAAGAAATCCTATACACGAATATAAAAGAAATACATTATATATATTTGTGAATACAAAAGAAACCCCGTTACAATTTTAGAATATTAGATGAAGGAGAGACTTTACAGCTTATACAGCACCACCTTATACTAAAGACAAGGTTATTGTTATGATTGATAATTGTTCCTTGTGCCTGGGATACGTTGAGGGATGTAAATTATTTCACTGGATCCTCATTCTATTATTATGAATCTGATTTTGTTCTAATATCACAAATGAGGAAACTCAGGCAAAGATTTTCCATCATCCCATATCAGAGCTGAGGATAGAACTAAATGCCCTAGTTTTCAGGCCTTTGTGTTTCAGGTGTCACTATGAATGTTCTCACTTAAAAATGTTTATACAACTAACAGTGCTACTCGTTTCACTCAGATTTTAGTTGACTTTTGCCAATATCTTGAATTATCTGCCTTATCCCACTTTTTAATTAGAACCAATTTTTCATTTATATCATTAAAAGTATTGAATACTTACATGTCTATCATAATCTAAATACACTATTTAATGCAAAAATAACCCCAATGTCTTTTTAAAATTTAAAATATGGGCCCTTAAAGCTATTGAAATCGTGTTACTTTCCCTAAAAACCTCAATAAATTCATTTAAATTTTATAAATAAAATACAATTTCTGTTTAAAAACAGCATCTCCGACTTCCTCACAGCACGCTCAATAACTTTCTGTGGAAGACATGAAATGCCGTATTTCAGAATGAGGGTCCATTTGTAAAAATACCCAGTATCTGAAGGAGAGCGAAAATTTCTCACGGCCACACTTGGTGTTCAAATTCTATGAACAAGTTCTTGAGGATGGAGGCTGGAGAATTTGGCTTAGGAATGCTTTAGAAACACATGTCCATATTTTGACAACTCTTTATACACTCAGTAAATAATTGAAGAGAAAAAGCTAACAGAAACCCCCAAAGAACACAGTGCTTAGAATGCAAAGATTGTTCTTAGTGAAAGTGTTGCTCTTTTAAAATTATGGTGGCTTTGCTCATCTCTATCAGCCAGCCTATGACTGGGGGAAAACCCCACAACTCTCCACTGTTGTAGCCTCCTTACACATCTTTTATAGAATCCATCACTTATGCGGTGAAATGGATTCACGGGTATGACGAATTTTCTATCCTGGGACCACTGCAATCCTATTAAATGCAAACAGTTGTATGGCTCTCAAGACCTTTCACTAAACTCCACGCTACCATTTCATCAACATCATTTCCGCTGATTTCCCCAATGCATTCTTCTCAACAGCTCAAGAAAATCTTGCCACGTACTCGTATTTTGTTTTTCTTCAGTACTGTCAGCTTTAACTTTTCATTTGACTTACTTGAGTTGATCAGTTCAATTTAATTCAACTCGCCAAACATTACTGAGTAGCTGCTATGTACCAGGCATCCTGCGAGGTCTCAGTGATGTACCTATGACAAACTATCTGTATCCGAAGATTCAGACATATAAAAACAGACATGCTTTGGGGCTTCCCTGGTGGCGCAGTGGTCGAGAATCCGCCTGCCAATGAGGGGACACGGGTTCGATCCCTGGTCCGGGAAGATCCTACATGCCACCGGAGCAGCTAAGCCCGTGCGCCACAACTACTGAGCCCGTGTGCCGCAACTACTGAAGCCCGCATGCCTAGAGCCCGTGCTCCACAATGAGAGAAGCCACCGCAATGAGAAGCCCGCTCACTGCAATGAAGAGTAGCTCCACTCTCCCCAACTAGAGAAAACCTGTGTGCAGCAACAAAGACCCAGCACATACAAAAATAAATAAATAAATAAAATAAATGTATTAAAAAGAAAAAAACAGACATGCTCCAATCCATCCCCGTTTCACTTAATCCACTGCTTCCTCTTTCTTGCCACAAGCTTCTTCTTCTCGAGATGCGCAGAGCAGGCTTCTACTGCTACATTTACAGGCTCTTGTCCCCATTACCTACCTGCCAGATCTACTGCTAGTCCCTAGGTACGTTCCTTTATGACTCTCCTCAGATGTAGGTAGCTTACCATCCTCCTCCTAAGATTTGATTGCAAGAAATGCTTGGTGCTGTGTTTATTCACAGAAGGAAATATAAAAGGAGATAGGGAAATCAGAAATGAACTAAAAATTCCTCACTGATTTCACTGGCGAGTGAAGACCTGTGAGTTTTAGTAGCTACAGGTTCTGTTGGACAGTCATACCTCAAATATCTCACACCTACAAGATGTTCAATGAACATGGAACTGATCTAATAACACAGGGATTGTTAGAAAGATGCCACCACCAAGATCAGTTGACCTCACAGAAGCAAACGATGCATGCCACAAGAGCCTCAGCTTTGTCTTCCTCCAGCTGAGAGCCCTCTGAATTCCTGTGTGGTCTCCTCTGGGCAGGAATTTGGCTGGGAGCCAGATGGTCATTGTGTGGTCAGCATACCTGCTCCACTGGCTGCTCCCAAGCTCTGGATCTCTTCACAGAGCACAGGCTGACCCCAGCCCTGCCTCCCAGGAAGTAACTTTCTAAATAGCATAGACCACAGGCTACTTGGAAGATAAGATTTTTTAAAGCTCCCCAAATACTACCACTGACTTGAATAAACCAATGATGAAAAACATTCTGTGGAATGAGCGAATACTGAATGCAGGCTGTTATATATTAGGAATTAATATTTACTTTTAGGTGTTAGGATGATCTTATTTTTTAGATTCCTATATATTAGAAGTATACCCTCAAGTATTTATTGGTGAAATAGTACGATGCTAGGAATTTTCTTTAAAATATTCTGCTCAAGATAAATATAGGAGCTTTAGGGCTTCCCTGGTGGCACAGTGGTTAAGAATCCGCCTGCCAATTCAGGGAACACGGGTTTGAGCCCTGATCCGGGAAGATCCCACATGCCGCGAAGCAATGAAGCCCGTGTGCCACAACTACTTAGCCTGTGCTCTAGAGCCCACGAGCCACAACTACTGAGCCCATGTGCCACAACTATTGAAGCCCACACGCCTAGAGCCCATGCTCTGCAACAAGAGAGGTCACCGCAATGAGAAGCCTGCGCACTGCAACGAAGAGCAGCCCCCGCTCACTGCAACTAGAGAAAGCCCGCGGGCAGCAACGAAGACCCAACGCAGCAATAAATAAATAAATAAATAGATAGATAGATAAATAAATAAATAAATAAATTTTTAAAAGATCAATATAGAAGCTTTAAATGAAACTAGAATGGCAGAATTATGATGACAGTTGAAGCTGGGAAGCTACGTGATGAATACATTCAAAATTCTATTCTCTAAATTTTTGTGATATTTGGATTTAAAAAGTTTTTAAAATGTCCTGAAAACATTGTCAAATGCATTATTTTGGAACAAAACCTATAGTAAAGGTATGTATCAAGTGCTACTGAATCACAGGGGTAACCCTCAACTTACAATAGTATTTGTTACTCAGTCATTAGGACTATTCATTTTCTCAATTTCTGGAAGGTTTTCAAAATATAATTTATCATGACTGATTAAATGACTATTAATTATAGCTGTTACTAGTGGTATCTTGTTTACTGCACATGTTCAAAAGCCTTGGAAACTGTTGTTAATTTCAATATACCTTTGCCAGTACCACATTTTTGATAAAATGCTTTTATCATATCATGTACTCTAAATATAACTGTGACCTTAGATGACCAAAATTAAAGTATAAGTTTATGGAAAATGTTTGCTGTTAACCTAATTGAGAAAGTCCTCATCTGCCAATGAACCAAATCGGACCTATTTTCTGTCAAAAAATACAATTTTTCAGTTTTTGTTGGTGAAAAACTTTTCATAATTTTTTTCTATTAATAAGTAACATCAGGAAATATTTGTTTTCTCTAATATATGGAACATTTACTATGTTTTGTTGAAAAAAATCTTCAAGGAACTATAATGAAAAATAAAATTGTTCTGTTTTTTGGAGAAAAAAACAAAAAAAAACTCCCCATGTGAGTCAAACGTAAGAAGTAAGAACACCTTCTCTACCTGTGTGCACCCAATACTGTGCACAGGATGGTATAGTAAGAAGTAGGTATTGAGAGAAATAGAGTCACAGAAGTAGAAAACAAACTTACAGTTTCCGAGGGGAAAGTGGTGGGGTGAGGGATAAATTGGGAGACTGGACTGACATAAACACACCACTTTATATAAAATAGGTAACTACTAAGTACCTACTGTATAGCACAGGGAACTCTACTTAATACTCTGTAATGACATACATGGAAAAAGAATCTAAAAAAGAGTGGATACATGTATATGTTTAACTGACTCACTTTGCTGTACACCTGAAGATAATGAAACATTGTAAATCAACTGTGCTCCATTAAAAATTAAAAAAATAATAAAATAGCTACTGAGTTGGGTGAGTACCCCCCCATGATTAGCACATCTACTTCAAATACATAAAACTCACAAACATTTGTATAACTGGAAGAAAATATTAAAATGTGTTTAAGATTAATTATATATATAATACAAGAAGCAACAATTCTTTCAACAAATTATATGACTTTATGAAACATAAAATCCCATGAGAAAATATAGGATTTGACTATTAAATTAACTGCAGGGTGTCTATATATTAAAAAAAAATAGCTCAACATGCCTCATGCCCCTCAAGAGCTTTATACCTTACAGAAAATGTCACCAAAATATCCAGTTTCATGCAGATTTTTTATTATTAGTTATTTTAAATAGTATATGTAATCATTACTAAATATCATAATTATTTTATTATTATTCAAATATCTTTCATTATTTAATTATTCTGTACAGATTTTATTTTAATTAATGTTATTTAATTATTACTTATTTTAACTGTTAATAATTTAATTATTTTAATAATTATAAAATGCTGGGGGGGTTGTTTTTGTTTTTTGAATTTTATTTTATTTATATTTTTATACAGCAGGTTCTTATTAGTCATCAATTTTATACACATCACTGTATACATGTCGATCCCAATCATGCAATTCATCACACCACCATCCCCACCACCCCGGGGCTTTCCCGCCTTGGTGTCCATAGACTTGTTCTCTACATCTGTGCCTCAACTTCTGCCCTGCAAACCGGTTCATCTGTACCATTTTTCTAGGTTATATATACATGCGTTAATATACAATATTTGTTTTACTCTTTCTGACTTATTTCACTCTGTATGACAGTCTCTATATCCATTCACGTCTCAACAAATGACCCAATTTCGTTCCTTTTTATGGTTGAGTAATATTCCATTGTATATATGTACCACATCTTCTTTATCCATTTGTCTGTCGATGGGCATTTAGGTTGCTTCCATGACCTGGTTTTTGTAAATAGTGCTGCAATGAACATTGGGGTGAAGGTGTCTTTTTGAATTATGGTTTTCTCTGGGTATATGCCCAGTAGTGGGATTGCTGGATCATATGGTAATTCTATTTTTAGTTTTTTAAGGAACCTGCATACTCTTCTCCATACTGGCTGTATCAATTTACATTCCCACCAACAGTGCAAGAGGGTTCCCCTTTCTCCACACCCTTGCCAGCATTTGTTGTTTGTAGATTTTCTGATGATGCTCATCCTAACTGCTGTGAGGTGATACCTCATTGTAGTTTTGATTTGCATTTCTCTAATAATTAGGGATGTTTAGCAGCTTTTCATGTGCTCCTTGGCCATCCGTATGCCTCCTTTAGAGAAATGTCTATTTAGGTCTTCTGCCCATTTTTGGATTGGGTTGTTTGTTTTTTTAATATTGAGCTGCATGAGCTGTTTATGTATTTTGGAGATTAATCCATTGTCTGTTGATTTGTTTGCAAATATTTTCTCCCATTCTGAGGGCTGTTTCTTTGTCTTGTTTATGGTTTCATTTGTTGTGCAAAAGCTATGACGTTTCATTAGGTCCCATTTGTTTATTTTTGTTTTTATTTCTATTACTCTAGGAGGTGGATCAAAAAGGATCTTACTGGGCTTCCCTGGTGGCACAGCGGTTGAGACTCCACCTGCCGATGCAGGGGACACGGGTTTGTGCTCCGGTCCGGGAAGATCCCACATGCCACGGAGTGGCTACGCCCGTGAGCCATGGCCCCTGACCCTGCACGTCCAGAGCCTGTGTGCCATAGCAGTGAGAGGCCCGCGTACTGCAAAAAAAAAAAAAAAAAAGAAAAAACCCTAAATTCTTACCATGCTACTTCTGAAACATATTAATAAATAATGTAAATATTTTAAAAAATGGATCTTACTGTGATTTATGTCAAAGAGGGCTCTTCCTATGTTTTCCTCTAAGAGTTTTATAGTGTCTGGTCTTACATTTATGTCTCTAATCCATTTCTTTTTTTTTTTTTTTTTTTTTTTTTTTGCGGTACGCGGGCCTCTCACTGTTGTGGCCTCACCCATTGTAGAACACAGGCTCAGGACGCGCAGGCTCAGCAGCCATGGCTCACGGGCCCAGCCGCTCCACAGCATGTGGGATTTTCCCAGACCGGGGCACAAACCCGTGTCCCCTGCATCGGCAGGCGGACTCTCAACCACTGCACCACCAGGGAAGCTCTCTAATCCATTTTGATTTATTTTTCTGTATGGTGTTAAGGAGTGTTCTAATTTCACTCTTTTACATGTAGCTGTCCAGTTTTCCCAGCACCACTTATTGAAGAGACTGTCTTTTCTCCATTCTATATCCTTGCCTCCTTTGTCATAGATTAGTTGACCATAAGTGCGTGGGTTTATCTCTGGGCTTTCTATCTTGTTCCATTGATCTATGTTTCTGTTTTTGTGCCAGTACCATATTGTCTTGATTAATGTAGCTGTGTAGTATAGTCTGAAGTCAGGGAGTCTGATTCCTCCAGCTCCGTTTTTTTCCCTCTAGACTGCTTTGGCTATTCGGGGTCTTTTGTGTCTGCATACAAATTTTAAGATTTTTTGTTCTAGTTCCATAAAAAATGCCATTGGTAATTTGATAGGGATTGCATTGAATCTGTCGATCGCTTTGGGTAGTATAGTTATTTTCACAATATTGATTCTTACAATCCAAGAACGTGGTATATCTCTCCATGTGTTGGTATCATCTTTAATTTCTTTCATCAGTATCTTATAGTTTTCTGCATATAGGTCTTTTGTCTCCCTAGTTAGGTTTATTCCTAGGTATTTTATTC
The DNA here is from genome assembly GCF_949752795.1 of Hyperoodon ampullatus. Classification (NCBI taxonomy): domain Eukaryota; kingdom Metazoa; phylum Chordata; class Mammalia; order Artiodactyla; family Ziphiidae; genus Hyperoodon; species Hyperoodon ampullatus. The sequence continues at coordinate 81,048,108 of NC_136926.1, forward strand.
TTTTTCTTGCAATGGTAAATGGGAGTGTTTCCTGAAATTCTCTTTCAGATTTTTCATCATTAGTGCATAGGAATGCAAGAAATTTCTGTGCATTAATTTTGTATCCTGCAACTTTACCAAATTCATTGAATAGCTCTAGTAGTTTTCTGGTGGCATCTTTAGGATTCTCTATGTATAGTATCATGTCATCTGCAAACAGTGACAGTTGTACTTCTTCTTTTCCAATTTGTATTCCTTTTATTTCTTTTTCTTCTCTGATGGCCATGGCTAGGACTTCCAAAACTATGTTGAATAATAGTGGTGAGAGTGGACATCCTTGTCTTATTCCTGATCTTAGAGGAAATGCTTTCAGTTTTTCACCATTGAGACTGATGTTTTCTGTGGGTTTGTCGTATATGGCCTTTATTATGTTGAGGTAGGTTCCCTCCATGCCCACTTTATGGCGAATTTTTATTATAAATGGGTGTTGAATTTTGTCAAAAGCTTTTTCTGCATCTATTGAGATGATCATATGGTTTTTCTTCTTCAATTTGTTAATATGGTGTATCACATTGATTGATTTGCGTATATAGAAGAATACTTGCATGCCTGGCATAATTCCCACTTGCTCATGTTGTATGATCCTTTTAATGTGATATTGGATTTTGTTTGATAGTATTTTTTGAGGATTTTTGCATCTATATTCATCAGTGATATTGGTCTGTAATTTCCTTTTTTCTGTAGCATCTTTGTCTGGTTTTGGTGTCAGGGTGATGGTGGCCTCATAGAATGAGTTAAGGAGTGTTTCTTCCTCTGCAATTTTCTGGAAGACTTTGAGAAGGATGGGTGTTAGCTCTTCTCTAAATGTTTGATAGAATTCACCTGTGAAGCCATCTGGCCCTGGACTCTTGTTTGTTGGAAGATTTTTAATCACAGTTTCAATTTCGTTACTTGTGATTGGTCTGTTCATATTTTCTATTTATTCCTGGTTCAGTCTTGGATGGTTATACCTTTCTAAGAATTTGTCCTTTGCCTCCATTCTCTTTCCAAGGTCCTGGATCATCTTCACTATCATTATTCTGAATTCTCTTTCTGGAAGGTTGCCTATCTCCTCTTCATTCAGTTGTTTTTCTGGGCTTTTATCTTGTTCCTTCATCTGGTACATAACCCTCTGCCTTTTCATCTTATCTGTCTTTCTGTGGTTTTTGTTCCACAGGCTGCAGGATTGTAGTTCTTCTTGCTTCTGCTGTCTGCCCTTTGGTGGATCATTGCTGGTGTTTTTAATTCCTGTATTTTCTATCATTTTATACATGTGTAAAGATAGTGCCAGCGATATTTAATTAAAAGTGCACTTATACAGCTATGACAGATGTAAATACATAGCAGAAATACTTTATAATTCAGGTAATTTTTTCAGTGTCACATGCACAACTGAAATAAGACATCTGGTGCTTTCCATTTCTCTACACCAATTCTGGATTACTTAGAGCCATAGTCACATATTCCTCCATATCTGCTGTCTTTGGCTTATCCCAGGATAAGTGGCCAAGGAAATGGCTAAGTGCAATATAATCCAATGTGGCATCTCATCAAAGCAAGCATGTCCAGAAGCCAAGGCACTAAGCATGGCTCTTCCAGTGGCAGCATCTGGTCTCTTGGCAGGCTCCACTGGCAGATGGCTTTATGTTTCCCACATGTACTGTATTTACTTTTGATACATTTTGTGTCTTACAGAAACAAGTGTCGTCCACTTAGAACATTATTATAATTTGTTAGGGTCAAAATTTTCATATGATAATAAGGTAGTGGCTTTATAATAAACAGAATTGGAAATTCTATTCTGTTCTCTTTCAAAGAAATATTAGTTTGTTTAACCACTTACCATTTACTCTACAAATATGAAGTTGAAATAAATGAGTGGTTAGGGCCTTGTTAGAGAAACAATGGTACAAGGAATTATTTGTCCACTATATAACAAACCAGGAGCAAATTTGAGACAAGTTGTCAGACCTTTCAGAGATTCCAGAAAAGAATAATTTGTAAAGTAAACATTTCCTTTACTTTGTGAAAATACTGCATAAAACATCAATTGGTATTAATTATAATAATGTGACATAGACTGAGTTTTGGAAAGCTGTTAGAGATTGGGTATGTTTACATAAACCTTTGTTTGTCTATAGATAATTGTAGAGCAAAATCATTAAAAAGTAAAATCTTGCACTTATAGATAGTGGATTTTGTTAGTGATATGCAATAGGTTTATATTTTAGTTATAATTTTTTCTAGGTGCAAATTCAATACATATTCATCATATAAAAAAAGTAATTACCAATAATAAAAAAAGAAACCCTCTTATAATTGGTACCTTTTTCCCAAAAAGAGCTTCATTTACAGATCACAACTGGAAAGTCACACTGAATCCCACCTTTCTCTCCATGTCCCCCAGGTGCTTCAAGTTGCCTAGAATGCCCACCTCCTGTAGGACTTGTGTACATGTCCTGAACTTGTGGCTGAGGGGCTGCCCACACAGGCTGGGTGCCACAAATTCCTGTGCAGAATTTCAGGACACAGATGAACCATCACTTCATACCAAACAAGTGATACTGATATGGGGTCACTATGGGTTAGTGATCCTTATCCAGGAGCAACCAAGACGGGCAACTCATTACTCAACTTCACACGCTCCTGGTGTGCAGAAGGGTGGTGCTTCATCTGCCAGAGGCTCACAGTTTCTGACCTTCAGATTCCCCATGTTGCCCACCAATGGTGTTGTCTAATCCAGTCTTGCAATGTAGTGTGCACCCCAATTCTCCCTCTTACACTTAGGTCTACAACCTGCAAATTTGATAATTCAGAGTTTGTAGTTACTGTTTTTCTGATTTTGCAGTGAATGACTTATAACTGAGGAATCCCAACTGTAAGGACAAAGAGGACAAGTGGAGGAATTTCAGCACATCTTTTCATACTTAAAAATGTTACTTTTCCAAAAATAATAAGAATGGTGAGAATGCTTCAGAACTTGTGTGAAAATTTCTTTATACATGTATGTAAAAATTTTTTAAATGAGAGTAAGAATTGGAGGCATAAAAGAATTACAGAATGTTCCTTTCATATTTGGAAAAAGAAATTTCTGATTTCTGGCAAGAAATCAACCTCAGATTGGATTATATGTGTGGTTTTATGATGGGACTATAAATGCATGAGTGCAATTTATAGAGACAGGAAGAAATGGAAACTGTTTTATTGACTAAACAACACCCTAGAGATCAATGCAAGAATGAGATTTGTCACAGCCAGAATATCTTTTATAATACCTTCTAATATACAGATATTCTCACAAAGCATATATATATAATGTAAATAAATGCATTTTATGAAACATGCTCATATTTATACACATACATATTTTAAGACTGAATCAATCTAAATCTATCTTTTTTATATATTTCTATCATTTAGTTTAGGTCCCACTAAAAGCAGAGCCCAATACAAGGATTGAGTGATGGTTGGGTGAAGGTAGTATATTTGAGATGAGGGAGCATATATACAAATCACTGTATATAAATCACACATAAATCACCTTTATAAGCATCCTAAAATTTAAATAATATTTTAAAATAAATTATTTAATGCATTTATGTAGACTCCATTTTTCTATTTGAATATGAAAATGATTATCTAAAAATACGTGGTTTTTCAATGCGGGTTATACCTGATATGTAATCTTTGAAAGATGGCAATTAGGGAATAGAGTACAGCAACGTAAAAGAATGATTACTCGTTTATAAATAAAAATAGTAATGGTAACATCAACATGAATGCGCTTAAAGTTCCTGCATGTATTGACTGATGCTGTGGTATGATAGGGTATGATGCTTTATTGCAAAGGCTACTTTAGAGATTTCAAGTCTCTTAGGACCCAGGTTCTGCAATTCTGTACCTATGTGGCTTTTGATCTTAATTCAAGTTTCTCTGAAATATTAGAGAAACTTATTTCTCTAAGTTTCTTTGTGGACCTATAGTTTTATGGCTTTAAAAGATAGGAAAACCAGGTTGAGTACTTTAAGGAATGAGTAGATAAACAACATTGGTCATGTAAACTGTTTTTTCATAATCATGAAAAATTATTTTAGAAAGACTAGAAGAATGTCATCTGCCTCTAACAACCTGATAATCTTTTTAAGTGATATGTAAAGAAAAGGTTTATACTGTTTTGTTTGTTTGTTTGTTTTTTGCGGTGTGCGGGCCTCTCACTGTTGTGGCCTTTTCCATTGCGGAGCACAGGCTCCGACGCGCAGGCTCAGCGGCCATGGCTTACGTGCCCAGCCGCTCCGCGGTATGTGGGATCTTCTCGGACCGGGGCACGAATCCATGTCCCCTGCATCGGCAGGCGGACTCTCAACCACTGCGCCACCAGGGAAGCCCTGTTTAGTGTTTTTTAAGTATCACCCTAAAACCCTTGGGGATCCTTTTCTCACTTCCCATGTCTGAACACAGAGGTAAAAATCCTAAATATCAATATGATATTAACACATCAAATCCAGGAACATATTACAAGAAAAACACGTCAGGATTGAAAGGTTAAGCAAAAATGCAAAGATGTTTTAAAGGCTTAAAAAAATTATTACTATAATTTACTATATTAATTTGCCAATTTTAGGGGAAAGACACATGATATTCTCCCTAAATGACAAGAGAGTATTTGGTAAAATTCAACCAATATTCCCAACTCAAATATATTTCCTTAATTTGATAAAGGTTATATAGCAAAACCTAATTACAAACAATATAACTACTGGAGGAAATTAGAAGAATTTTATTAAAGTTAAGGGAAAAATTAAGGATGCCCATTATTACCATCATTATCTTGCATCTCCCTAGAAGTCCAGCAAATGCAATAAGAATATAAAAATAAATAAAATTTAAATTATTGGAAAAAATAATCCAAACTGGCATAACTGGTAAACATTTTAACTGTCCACCTAAAAATCCAAGAAAATCAACTAAGGTAATCATAACAAAAAGGAGTATTCAGTAATGTAACTAGATACAAAATTAACATGCAAAAATTGAAAATTATCCTGTAAAATAGCAAAATTTAATTAAAAAACAATAAAAGGGACATCTCAATTTATAATAGTAAATAAATTAAATTGCACATAAATGAATAAAACCAGAAATGTCCAAGACTTTTATAAAGAAAAGTATAAAACTTCACTGGGAAATATAAAAGTGTTGAATACAAGGAAAGACATACTATGTTTGTGGATGAAAAGACTCAACCTGATGAACATATCAGTCTTCTCTGAATTTTTTCTTTCAATGAAAACTTCCATAGAATTTTAAAAACGGACTTGATAAGATGACCTTAAATTTCACTTGAAAAAAAATAAATGGGAACTATCAATTTTATTTTGTAAGAACTATAAGGAACAATTTGTCCTAACATTTGTTAAAATATACTCAAAAGTTATTGAAAAAAGTTAGTGTGGGGCTTCCCTGGTGGCGCAGTGGTTGCGAGTCCGCCTGCCGATGCAGGGGACATGGGTTCGTGCCCCGGTCCGGGAGGATCCCACGTGCCTCGGAGCGGCTGGGCCCGTGAGCCATGGCCGCTGGGCCTGCGCGTCCGGAGCCTGTGCTCCGCGGAGGGAGGGGCCGCAGCAGTGAGAGGCCCGCATACCGCAAAAAACAAAACAAAACAAAAAAAAAGTTAGTGTGATATTGGTACAAGTTAGACAAATATATCAATGTAACAATCGAAAGTATAGAAACAGACCCAAGGATATATGGAATTTTATAGTAGATAAAGATGTTATTTCAAATAAGTGGACTTCAATAACAGAATTGGGACAGTTGGAGGTTATATACATATATATGTGCAATTTATATCATGCATTCACACTGTCTGCAAAAGTGAATTCTAGGCAGAATAATGAGCTAAATATTGTTATGCTCTAAAAAAACTAGATGAAACCATCGAACAATGCTAGTTTAGTCTCTTATCTTACAAAAGATTAATGGCAAAAGCCATAAATGAAATATTGACAAATTTAAGTACATAATATGAAGCTTCCATGCTTCAAAAGACATTACAAAGTTAAAAGAGAAAAATGGGAAAAATATGTGCAACACATGTAACAAAAAAAATGATATCCATAGTAGATGAATAATCTTTAAAATCAACAAGAAAGAAGACAAAAGTTACAATAGGAGATTCATAACAGGAACAACTCGGAAAAAGAAATAATTATGAGTAATTAGACAACTGCATGTTGAAGCCATAATGAGACACCAGGTCTTATCCATATGATTGCAAAAAGTGTGAAGGCTGATAATAACTGGGGTCGGCAATAGGGTAGGGAAATGGGAATTTTCATTCATCATTGTTAAGACTTCTGAATGGACAACTTAACAAAATCTGTCAATAAAAAATATGCATGACTTTTGATGCACTATGTCTGTCCCCTTTTGGAAATCTTTTCTACAAAAATGTTCACGTTACATGGTGCGTAATACAAAAAATTTTCAAAGTCACATCTATAAACAGCACAGTCTTTAATATGTTGTAAGCCATACCATAAAATTTAGAAAGAAAAAAAAAAAACTCATCGTCTATATGAAAAGATCCTTAAGATATAATGTTAACTGTCAAATGTACATTCTACCTAGAGAAATTATGGTTAGTTCTAGAACATGTTAAAATATAAGGCTTTCGCTCCATCACTGCCTATTGGATGCCATCTGCCCTGCTGTGATCTCTCAGACCTATAAAATGCAGGAAAAAAGTCATTAAAGAAGAGATGATTTGAGGGACATATAGTCTCTGAACGAATCTTAAATGTACCTGCTTTGTATTAGGAGCTATAAAGCAAGGGCGAAGAGAGAAAATAAAATGAGTAAGATTCACTATTACAGTCCTGGTGAAATAAAAAGTTGAATTTTAAGAAGGGGAATAAAAACAAGGCACAAATAGTTATGAAATAAAGCTGTATGAATCGGTCTTGAGAGAGAAATCACATCAAGCTGGGCTTCATGAAGGAGATGGCATTTTAGCCAGGCCTGAGTGACAGCTAGAAATCTGAAAGTTTGGGACAGAGTGAGTGCAGATTTCAGACAAAGGGAACAGCATGATGTAAGCTGAGATGTGCGGGGTATATAATTAGAACAGGATGTTGCCTGGTGCTGCCAGAGCACTGAGTCTATGAAATTGTGGAAGACAAAGCTAGAAAATGGAGATTGATTGTCCTCTGATGCGGAGGGTCATCAACATTTCAAATATTCACAGCTTAACACAGCAGAGTCACTCAAGAAGATAGCTGTTTTTGTTAGCTTAGCAGGGATTTAGCAATGGGTAGCACTCTAGCATTACCTGATAAAGCCGATGCAGCATACCCCTCCTCTGTTCTATTTCCTTCCACACTTTGTATTCTCTATGTTTTTCCACTCATTTTATTTCTAAGCACTTAGACTTAAAAATGTCTTAAGCCTTGTTTTTTAAATTTCCTAAGAATCTTACATTATCCTCACAGTCGTCTTTACCCACACAGTACATAGAATAATTTTAGACTCTATCTATAAGAAAATTTAAAGAGCATTCAATGCAAGTAACCCAATTCTTTTATAGATAAGGAAACTGAGGCATGGTTTTTAATAAAATGATTAATAATGAAATTCAACAACCATATACTTTGCCTTAGGTTTAGGTACAGTAGATAAGTCTCTAGTATTATGTGAGAAAAAATAGAGCTTTTTGTTTTAAAGGAATTCACTCTGAACTAAAGACAAATAATAAATGAGTGTGTGGATTTCTTGGGGTTACTATTATAAAATATAACTTTTTGACAGGAGACTTGTAGAATTGCATTGAAACTGAATATCTTGCCCCAATTGGGCTTATTTAGTACAAAATACATTACTTTTTTTGAAACTGGCTATTTAAAATTCTCACTTTAAATTCAATTGATTTTAGGCAATTGATTCTGTTAGAAGGAAGAAAAAAGATACATGGATTATTAATGGGTGAAAGATCAACTCTGATGGCGGGTTCAGTTTACATTTGGGAATGCAAGGAAAAGAAAGTTAAAAATACTTCTTTCGTTGAAAACTAAGGTATTTCGTTCAAGAGAAACGGCATTGTATTAGATCAGTAAAGAAAAAGAGGATGAGACCTAATGGGTGGTAGTAAGTTTGAATGAGAACAGAAATTTCTCAGCTAGAGTCACTGGGGAAGTTTTACTTCTCTCAAGGATCTTTGGAATCTTAAACTTGAAAGAATAACATAGGTTGCAGGTTTTCTTGTTTAAACTATTCATCTTTATTCCCATACCATGCAAATAAAAATCCAGTAATTAAGCCCATAGAGGTAATACAACACAAAATCAGAAATTATGCAGAAAATGATTTTGACAACTGAACATTCTATCAGACATAAAATTTGCCCTCTTTATTCCCATTCCAAACTCAAGAGTTACACTGCCTTGTATAGACGCAAGAAGCAAGGTCTGTACCTTACCCACTTTTCTATATATAATTGAAACTACATTGCAATATATAAAAAAAAGAAATTGACAACTCTGGCTGCCTTTGCCACAAACCAATACATATCTTGACAATCCTGATTTTTTTTTTTTTTTTTTGGCATTGATTCCTCCCAAAATATAGAAGAAGCTTGGAATTTTAGTCTTTAAAATAATACGGTAATACTAATTGCCATTAGACTGATGGAAAATACGTATTCTTATAAATCTCAATGTGTTTTATCACAGATGCTTATTTATCTATTAGAAATTACCCCACCTAATTTCAAATAGAATTTGAGGTAATCTATTTACAATAACTACCATACGCATACATATAGGATAACACTCTCACAGATATGAACGTTAACAAGTAATACACTAAGACATAACTGAACTATGTACATTAAAATCAGCAGCTCAAGTAAGTGGAAGATTGTTAGCATCTAACCCTGGGATGAATAATTTAGTTTTCCAAAGACTTGGAGTTTCTCTCTATTCAAGAAGGGGTTATATTCTGAAGGAATTCTAAAGGATTCCAAAGGGATTTATGGCTAGATGACAACTTTCTCTTGGGAAGTTGTATAGCATCAAAATTACTGATCCAGGAAAACTTGCCCACATTTTAGAAAATGTCTTAGTACACCTCTTCTATTTTATCTAGTATTGTAGTTTTTCAGGAAGTTTTTACTGATTCAAACATTCATCATCAAAGTATTTACTGAATAACTGCTATGTGTTAACCAAGATTTTTAATAGATACTAAGCTAAATAAACCACTTTCTTTAACCTATAGGAGAAGCCCATGTGGTGGAAGGGAAAATAAAGGGATTCGGACATGTGAATAAATAGCTCAGTTATAAACACAACTACTAGTGTAGTCAATTATATTATAATATCTATATATTATTCTTCAGTCACTGATACCCAAGAGACTCAGTAGAATAATATGGAAGTTAGACTTTAATAAACATATATTTTTAAAAATATAAAATGAAGTAATTTGGGAAGAGTATTATATTTCAAAATCATTGTGAATGATGACTCTACCTTTCTTAAATCTTCATCTTATCCCTTATGTTTAGTTTATTTTTAACTTTGGTTTGTTCTTTTTCTTCCTTTTAAAGCTGCAAAAGGAATTTTTCCTTGTCAGATTTCTCTACAACCTTTATTACCTCTGATATTTTACATTGCTTCATTATTATTAAACCCCCTAGAATTAGTTTACACCTGTTACATTTCAAGATGCCTCAGGAGACTAATTAACTTAAATGTGTCCTGTAAAAACACGACAAAAACTGTAACGTTTACACAGTAAAGAATAACATTTCTGCATATATATATGCTCTGGAATATTATACAGAAAATAAAGAACTGAATGTATGTATGATACTTTCTGTACAGTACAAAAATATCTCAACAGGTGCCACACAATAATCACTGGCTTTGTAGTAATTTGATATTAGAAGAGAATATCATGATACAAGAAGGGTCATTTTTGGTTTAACCTTAGGTTAATACAAAAACTTTATTCTACACACACACAAAAAAACTTATTGTGTTCTTTTTTACGTGCAAGTTTATCATTAAGTCACAGAAACAGTCTCTTTTACCGTTTTTACTTTCTGTTGATATAGTATCTAAAACCTGATGTTTTTCTAAATTAAATTTTTAAATTAAAAAAAATTTTTAATTAAAAATGAAACCTGATGTTTAATTCATGCAATCCTAACTTATCACTGTTCATTCCAGCTGTGACGTCTCTGAATAGATAGACGCTACAGCCAATAAATAAGCTATATATTATTTAGCCAACACATACATTTAACTATGAATGTTTTTCTTAAATAATTATTAAAGTTGAAGTATGCATAGAGTACATGTTAACACAGAGCTAACAAGTCCTGTAAACCATTATGTTAGGAAATTATGTGGCTGGTCAGTCAATCACCTAGCAGAAATTAGAAGTGAGAAGGATTTGGGCTCTAAACATTTATAATTTTTAAGGCAACTCAGGGAGAAGGTGAACTAAAGGAAATTGAATACACAAGGGCTAACAGTGATAAATTATTTTTAGTAGTATTGGCATATATCTAATTAGCAAAGACTTAGTTATAAGTCAACATATGGTCCAAAGTTTTCATATGGAAACTAATCTAAGCCCTATAAGTGGTAAAAATGGTATTTTTAAGGAAATCACCCCTCTTCATGAAATTTATAAAGAATGGGATACAGTGATAAGCAACAATTATGCCATTCTCCAATACTGATTTTGAATAAAGCAGTGCTTCCCCAAGCTCAGTTCCTACGGGCTGACTCATTGTATCTTTCATGTCTTTATACAGGTGACATTGGGACTGTCTGGAAGAGAAATCTAGTAAATTATTTAGAGGTGAGATGCTTATTGGTGAAACTAGAATCCTTCAGTCAGAAAGATCTTTGCTAACACAACCACGAGACGTGATCCCCTGGAATACTAGCCAACATTGTCATAACACTCATCTATGGCTATGTTTTGTTTGCATTCTAGTAGAATAGAACACACTAGGTATTCCCAGACATTCATAGATTAAAAAAAAAAAATCAAACAAAAATTTTAAAAAGAAAAACATCTCCATACGAGCACATCATCCACATTTATGATCTTTGACTTAAAGCTTTTTGAAAATACATCCAGAGGTCTAGTAGTAAACTTCCTGAGATTGTTTCAGTACACAGCTATAGAGTTGGTAAAGCCAAACGACATGGATCGGTAAAGCCCTCAGTGTAAGAGAGGGTCCAGCTGAAATCTTATTTCTGTCAGCTGCTAGCTGTTAACACTGGGCAGTGTTAATTAACTGCTGTGAGCCTCTGATTTCTCATCTGGAAATTGGGGGTAATTTAGTACTCACATCATTGGGTTATGGTGAAAATTAAAGGTAAAGTGCCAATAAATTTAAGTTTTTATAGACATTACTATCATTATTAATGTTATTCAAAATGGAAGACGTGCAGTGACATTTCTAAAATAGTTTATCTGGGTATTATTTTAATTCACACTTTTAACATTTTAACTAAGTTAGATTATAAGTGTTTATGAATCATAGAAGAATAATGCTTTTGAGGAAGAACCTTACATAAGAGACAATGCCTCTTGAAAAATAATATTTATTTTATGTACAGAGAAATATGATTCTGAAAACTCACCTTACACTTGATAAAACTATCTGTTTTGTCACCTAATGCTGATAAACAGATGCCACTGAATGACTTCATCATATGATGACAACCTATAGTCTAAATAATTCCACTTGGTAAATTAAAATAAATTATTTAAAAATCTATTATCTGGGATAATATTCATTACAGTATACCTATAATATTAAAACAATCTATAATAAGTGATCAAATACTCAATATATATTGGCTTAATGTAATATACAGCTATGAACCATGATAACATTATGAAGACTAACAATTTGAAAAAAAAAGTTCAGTGATCTAATGTTAATGACATGCATAGCAATATAAAAACATACATTTAGAATGACAAGAAATATTTAATATCTAACTACAATGATAAAATCATAAGTAAACACTGTCTTAACATTTAATTAATGCTACTAAAATAGGGTTCCTAACAATAAAAATACTGATAAATTAAAATGGTAGAACTATTGGAACTATTCTGTAACTAGGAAGAATATAAACAAGACAGAATGTCATACAACTAGGAAGTGGGTTTTCTGTATATTCCGAAATTTTTTAAAAATGAGTTTGTCATAATTCAATGTCATATAATTCTGTTTTTTTAACATGTTTATATTTTCAGATCAATTAATTATTGGCAGAAACATCTTTTTGTCAGTCTGTAAGGCATTAAAGTTAAGGAGTTAGAAAAGAATGATAGTTATTCCCTTGACTTCTGTTGATTTACCCCTTTTGAAGCAGACAGAATTTTCCTTTAGGTATTAAAAAAAAATGAGTCTACTACACAATAAACACTCATACTCTCTCTATATAAATTCCAATAAAAGCAATAAAACAAACCACATAAGCCACTGTGAATCAAAGAAGATTCATATCATTGCTGTTGGGTTTTTGGTTTTTTTTCCTCTTTGTTCTTTTGTGAGGATATAGATTTCTGGGTACAAAATTTAGTCTTTATTTTCAAGTGGTTTCCAGTTAATTGAGGGAATCATTCCACATCAAACCTCTTTTTCTGTATTACACTTACACAGGGAAGAATTTCAGTAGAGTGTTGGAGCTGGCTTGTACTGGCTCACTAAAGCCAAATATTAAATTTTCGGGAATATTGCAAACTGGTTGTTAAAGCATTGGTGGTTGAAATTAGCCATTGTGAGAGAATTTACACCACAGAAATCATCAAACCTACCAATCAGAACCTTTTTTTTCCCCTTCTGTGGTGCTTAAGCATTTACCAGCACTGCACTGGCCAGAAGATGTTTGCATGTAGGATTTTTACAAGTGTATCGCTTAACGCGATGGATCCTCCCTGTGAAACAGTGCATCCAAGCACATCCCTGGAGTAAGAGTCAGCACATAGAGTGGGTCTGCACTCCAATTGACCAGAGCCACTGTGTAGCATAGCCACTTCCTTTCCTATGAAAATATTGACCCCTTGGAAGGAGCATTCTTCCCTGGAAATTTCTTTACACCATTTATGAGCTTCCTGCAGAGATGAAGAAATAATGAATTAAAAGAACCCAACAATTAACACAAGAGGTGAGTTGTGCCCAAATTAAAGGAGGGCTATCTGTCGGTCTAACAGCTGATAGTCTTATTAACCTTGCTGCTACAGTAAAGATCCGATAAAAATTATTTTTCTTGATCATGCCAATGAGGTCCTGGATTATCATAAAATACCTTTAAATATCCAGAGAAAGAAGAACTCATGTTAAATGCCATTTTACTGTATTCTACCTTTTATTTTACGTTTTTACAAATCACTTATCCATAGACAGTATGATATATGTTGAACTTCTATTAATCACAGATAATTGGTCATGTTGGGTAAAGGAAAATTTATTCTTTCAAAACATACAATTATAATTCACTACCCAGAAAAATGAAGAGAATGGTAGTTTTCCTGTCTTTTTATTTTTGTTACAAGATGATGTGAGAATAATAAATTATGCTTCAGCATTCTTGGGTGTAAAACTACTTTTCAAAGGTGAGTAATGATTTCTGCTAGGTAAGTAGTAGAAGTGACTAAGTTGATTTCAACACTTTCCTAGTTCCTGGAAAAGGTTATAAACTAATACACACACACCTCTCAGGAGCTAGTACTATGTGCTACTTATTAGCAAGACTATTTTAGGACTAGATCACATAAAAAGTTAAGATTTATCTTTCTATTAGTTTGTGGTAGGAGTCACTTAACTTGATTGTAAAATAAAATAATGGGTGATAACTCTTGACAATCTCAAAGGCGCTTGAATCCCCAAGTAGTAAATACTTACAAAGGCCTGGGGATCCCTTAGTACAGAAAAAGGATTAATGATTATTTATTTTGTCATGGCAAGGGGTACTCAAACTAGTATAGCTAAACAAGAAACCATGAGCATTTTATTGTTATTATTTATTCACCTAAAAATACATGAGATTACAAAGAATCATTTTCTTACCACTGAAGTTATAATTCTGGTTATATAAATAGGATCAGTGTAACAAGAGTAGTCTCAGCTTGAATTCTGCTATAATTTTTGACTGAGATCGAAAAAAAAAGAGCAGTCCCTGATATCTGCAAACTGATCTGACTCTCACAGCTAAACTATATTGAAAGGGATTTTAAATGAAATAGGTTTAAAACATCTAAAGATATAAAAGGAATAATCAAACCATAAAACAAAAGTGGGAGATAATGAAATAAAAAAGAAAGAATGTGAAGAAGGACCAAGTAAAAATCCTAAAAGTAAAAATACAGTCATTGAAACAAAAATGAAAACAGATGGCTTATACATAGACCACACATAGTTAAAGAGAGAATTAGGGTCTAAAACAGGCAGATAGAAATTACCAGAATTCCACACATAGATATAAGAAAAGATATAAAAAATTTCAAAGGTTAGAGAAATATTAGATCAAAAAGCCTCAATATTTATCTAAAAGAAACTCCAAAACAAAGAGAATAGAATAAAATAGAGTCAGTATTTGACTGAAAATTTTCCAGAATTGAACAAAAATGACTCCTCAAGTTGGAAAAAAATGTGTATTATCTCATTTAACTCTTACAACCATTTGTATTAAGGATTATGTCTGGTGAAGAAAATAAGCACAGAGAGGATAAGTAAATTGGTTAAATCCACTCATTGACCAAGGGGTGGACCAGTCACCTTAATTCCCAGGCTCTGTTCCTTCTCTGTGGACACCTACATCTGGGTCAATGCCTCATGGTGGCATGGACCTAATTCAAAGACCCTCCACATTCCTGACTACCTGTTTGCTATGATCACCTGGGTAGATCAAATAAACTCCAGAGAAACAGTGTTTGAAAAGATAAGCAAGACTGAGCATCCATCTGGGCAAATAAAAAGCCAACAGCACAAACAAAACCATTTTCACAAGAGTAACTAAGTGCTTTTAGCTAGAAAAGCGTCCATTTTCTAGCTAAATACTAGGCTGTTTGAATTCAACTTTGTACACTGGACGTGAACTATTTCTTCACTGTGCCATAAGTCCCTGGAGCCAATGGCATGTCTTATTCACCTTGTTTTCACGACAGCATCAGTAAAGCACCACACCAAGGAGAGACCCTTCTTAGATGTGTGATGAGTTTGAGAACTAGAACACCCACATTTAGGGAATAGAAACAGAAAAGGGAACCAAATAAGACAGATTTTTTGATCATGGCCATTCTGAGCAGTGTGAGATGATATCTCATTGTAGTTTTGATTTGCATTTCTCTAATGATTAATGATGTTGAGCATTCTTTCATGTGTTTGTTGGCAATCTGCATATCTTCTTTGGAGAAATGTCTATTTAGGTCTTCTGCCCATTTTTGGATGGGTTGTTTGTTTTTTTGTTATTGAGCTGCATGAGCTGCTTGTAAATTTTGGAGATTAATCCTTTGTCAGTTGCTTCATTTGTAAATATTTTCTCCCATTCTGAGGGTTGTCTTTTGGTCTTGTTTATGGTTTCCTTTGCTGTGCAAAAGCTTTTAAGTTTCATTAGGTCCCATTTGTTTATTTTGGGTTTTATTTCCATTTCTCTAGGAAGTGGGTCAAAAGGATCTTGCTGTGATTTATGTCATAGAGTGTTCTGCCTATGTTTTGGAGAGGGTGTGGAGAAAAGGGAACACTCTTGCACTGTTGGTGGGAATGTAAATTGATACAGCCACTATGGAGAACAGTACGGAGGTTCCTTAAAAAACTACAAATAGAACTACCATATGACCCAGCAATCCCACTACTGGGCATATACCCTGAGAAAACCATAATTCAAAAAGAGTCATGTACCAAAATGTTCATTGCAGCTCTATTTACAATAGCCAGGACATGGAAGCAACCTAAGTGTCCATCAACAGATGAATGGATAAAGAAGATGTGGCACATATATACAATGGAATATTACTCAGCCATGAAAAGAAACGAAATTGAGTTATTTGTAGTGAGGTGGATGCACCTAGAGTGTGTCATACAGAGTGAAGTAAGTCAGAAAGAGAAAAACAAATACCATATGCTAACACATATATATGGAATCTAAGAAAAAAAAAAAAGGTCATGAAGAACCTAGGGATAAGATGGGAATAAAGACACAGACCTACTAGAGCATGGACTTGAGGATATGGGGAGGGGGAAGGGTAAGCTGTGACAAAGTGAGAGAGTGGCATGGACATATATACACTACCAAATGTAAAACAGATAGCTAGTGGGAAGTAGCCACATAGCATAGGGAGATCATCTAGGTGGTTTGTGACCACCTAGAGGGGTGGGATAGGGAGGGTGGGAGGGAGGGAGACGCAAGAGGGAAACATATGTAAACATATGTATATGTATATGTAAACATATGTGTATGTATAACTGATTCACTTTGATATAAAGCAGAAACTAACACACCATTGTAAAGCAATTATATTCCAATAAAGATGTTAAAAAAAAAAAAGAAGAAGACAGGGAAAAGTTCAAAGAGATAAAAGGATAATACAGCATTAAGGAAGTTAAAAGACAGTCTAAAAAAGAGGAAGTAGTAATCAATGCCCAATGTCTTCGAGAGGAAAAAATGATCAAAGATCTGTAAAGACCATTGGATGTGGTAACTGAGAGATGAGTAGTGAACTCTGTAGAGTATACTTTCTGTAAAAGAAGAGAAACCAGGTACAACATATAATCTCTGCCTCCTAGAAATTTACAGTCCAACTGGGAGCACAAGATGTAATCAAATGTAATGAGAAGTAAGAGTTATGAGTCAAAACATTTTTAGAATTTTTACAATCTGTCTTTGTTGTTTATGTAAAATTATCTCTACTAACTTATTAAAAAAAACAGAAAAATAATCTAATTTGGAGAATATCTTGAGATAGGCAAAGATAATCAACACTAGAAAGATTGAATGTTGTAAGTTCATATTGTATGTTATAGTTAACTAAAACAGTAACCTTTTATTATTATATAATCTTCCTAGATTTGAAAACGCATACCTCACAATCTATTCATTCCTTGAAAATAGAAATAGCACTCACAGTGCTCATTTTAGAAATAGTATTTTTCTCTCTTAAAACTTAATGAGGAATAAACTTAATATGGAGAGTGTTACTGCTTATTATCTTAGAAGTTTGGATTTTATAGCACATGTCCTTTAAAAAATAATTTTTTCTCTAAGACTTATGGGAAAGTATTTTTTTTCTATTTCCTTCTTTGAAAGACACAATCAGGCTTTGCTCATGATATTATCATTCTTATTTATTCCTTGCAAAATTAACATTGAATAGTTTTATATACAGTTGACCCTTGAACAACATGGATTTGAAGTGTATGGGACCACTTATACATAAATTTTATTCAATAGTAAATACTACAGTACTATACAATCTGAGGTTGGTTGAACCATCAGATGTGGAACCACAGAAATCAAGAAACCATGGATGCAGAGGGCCGACTATAAATTATAGGCAGATTTTTGATTGTGGGAAGGGTTCACATCCCTAATCCCTGCATTGCTCAAGGGTCAAGTATATTTGTAAATATAAGATATACATAGTGTATGTATACCCACCTAGTCACAGCCCACATAGAGTAGGAAGGACTTACCTCCTGGGACCTGAGTAAGAAAACTGTAAGTAGTCTGCTAACCTTTTCAATCCAGGCCAAGATAGAAATGTAAGCCAAGAAATATGTATAATTGATATTAATGAGAAAGATTCTAATTAACTTCTTAGCAAAGCAAATGAGTTTCATCAGCAAAAGCTTCTTATAAATAATATCTGTTTCTGCTCCCATGTGCTTTCTTCCTTTAAAATCAAAGCTCTCAAGAGAGGAACAGCTGACAGCTACATTCAGGTCCAACAGAATAACAGAAAATGAATCAGGCAGTTTGCTTTTACAGAGAAAAATAACTGCAATCTAATGTTTACAAATATATAAAATGACCAACTGACTTTTTTCTGAATTTTTCACTTCCCTCAATTAAGGCTTTTATTTTGATGTTCTTATTATTTTTATTTATTTATTTTCTTTTTATACCAAAATTGTCATGTTAAATAGAGACTTGTAGGAATCAAAGACTTCAGATCTGTGTAGAACATGGTCTTAGCAGTAGCATTAATCAAGGGTGCAGGACAGCACCAAATGGGAAATACTTTCCAAATATGTATGCACCGTGTGGGCTTGTCAATCCCCAGTGCTATTCTGTTACAAAGTTCTGGGTCAGAACCACTTGTGTAAATTATTTAGAAACTACCAGCATGGCCAGTAAATGTATCAATGAGTCAATCAATAACTTGCTTTAAGTTAATTGTTTGGATTCTCAAAAATTTACTTTTGCATGTAAACAATATGAATTAGATGTCAGGGTACATCTTCGCCCTTTCTCTGGAACTGCTTTTTTTCATCTACATTTTAACAGTTTCTTGTCGTTTGCAAGTTAAAAACAAAAAGGGATCCTGAATCCTGCTGGTCCCTCCAGCCATCTGTCTCTCTCTCTCTCACTTGATCTTTTGAACAAGTCTTCCGAAAGTTGTCTGTTTGTTTTTACTTTCCATTCCTCAAGACATTTAAAAATAGCCTCTGACCTCACAACTTCAGCATTTATCAATATTTGTGCCAGCTACTGCATTTAGGGCAGCCACTCCTACAGAGCAGGACCTAGGGTTTGAGAGGCTGGGCTGGTAACAAGGGAACAGGTGCATAGGAAGACCTGTTGGTATAAATCCCTATGGTATTTCTAATTACTTTGACAATTTTTTCTCCTCTAGGTCCCAGATATTGGTTACATGTTGTCTTAAGTTGATGGAGTTATTCCAACATTGACAGAGAATACTCGAATTAAAACACAGCCCCCATAGAATGACAGCTCTGTTTTTGTTTATCTACTGATATTTAATGCCCAGACAGACAAACCCTTGTTCCACCATTGATTTTTATTTCAGGGGAAGATAGCAAATTTAAGCTATGACGGAAGGGAATGTGGACAGAGTCAGAGGTTGACTAAACACCTGGCAAGGGCAGAAATAATAGTAAAGATAAACTCGATTTCAACACACAAAAAAATTCCTTCATCTTGGATTGAAGACAATTTGCTAATGTGAACTATAAATCTACTTCACCTGTTGATGTTCTGTGACTCCCAGCAAATTATTTCTATACTTTGTGAGCCAGTTTCCACATGTAAAGATTAATAAGATTAACTCTGGCTTTCTAGGGATGTTGGAAAGATAAATGAGGTAATATTTCAGAAAGTGTGAAGAACTTCCTTAGAAGAAAATTATTATATTAATTTAAGGTATAAATGTAATTACAAGAATAACCTTCTCGTTATGAATTGACCTAAGAACTTTATCTAAGTCTTATGAAAGGATTTGGCATTGTTGATGTGGGGCTAGTGAAACCAAGGGAGATCAGAGCAATTGTCTTATAGCATTTTATTCATCAAATCATCTTACATATTTGTAGATGTATAAATACACATATATGTAGATGAACATGTAGATTTATATGTGCATAGATAGTAACTCTAGGTACACAGCACTGTGCTAGGTACTGCAGGATATTTTAAAAATAGTTATTATTTTCCAGAGTTTAAAATAATGTTAGCAAAATAATGCAGTTATATAGGCTTGTGTATGTTTGTTCATACTTTTCAAATAGTTTGACACAGATCAAATATATAATAGTTTTAAACATTCTTCTCTAAAAATTATATACTAGCAAATACTTTGTTCTTTTTTTTTTTTTTTTTGTGGTATGCGGGCCTCTCACTATTGTGGCCTCTCCTGTTGCGGAGCACAGGCTCCGGACCCGCAGGCTCAGCGGCCATGGCTCACGGGCCCAGCCGCTCCACGGCATGTGGGATCTTCCCGGACCGGGACACGAGCCCATGTCCCCTGCATCGGCAGGTGGACTCGCAACCACTGCGCCACCAGGGAAGCCCAAATACTTTGTTCTTGATTTAAGAAATTCAAATATCATATATTAAGACTGACTGCATGACAATAGAAATCTTCAGAAGATTAAAAAGTACTTTTAAAGAAAGTCTATGTAGCAGCTTTCAGAATTAGACAAATAGATTCATGCAAACAGAAGCAATTATCATTAGAGATTTTATTTTGTGAAACTGGCAGTCTAAACATTTTAGGAAATTTGTGTCTGTTCTAAAAACTTCTACCACAAGGACAGTTATCAAAATATAAACCATATCATTGTTTAATTTCATGATGCTACTTTCATATGATACAACAAAAATCTACCTATATACAAAATTTAATATATAAACATATATTACATATTTTTATACATGAAAGATGAGGAAAGAGGGAGAAAGATATAAAGCAAATATAGCAAAACATGAATAATTGTTACATTTAAGTTGAGAGTACGTGGATTTTTATTGTACCATTTTTCTAAATTTTTGAAAATTTGCATAATGATTTGGGATAAAAATTCATGATGCCATCCTGAAATGGTGTATTATCATTATATATATATATATATAATATATATATATTTCTAGTTTACAAGTAGATGACTACTTGAAAGCTTATATGAAAGATGTGCAAATGATTATTTCCTGCCATGAAAACCATCGCATCAAACTAATCCCAACATCCTTTCTCTGTTTTTAGATTAAAACTTTACTTCATTCATTCCTTAAGTAAGAGTCATCATTTGAGATTTCTCTCAACTTCTCACTGTCATACTAAGAAACCAAACTGTCTCTGCAAACATGCTGTTAAAATGGAAGTGACATCTTTCTTTTCCTAATTTTGGGGATCCCAAATCCTCCCTCAATCTTTTTCTGAATCCCCAATCTAAATGATCTTCTTTCCCCAATATCATTCTTCTCTCACAACAGAAAATTTCGTTCATAGATTTATTGTAATGTATAATTATACATTTATTTGTGTCCATGCATTTATTTTGTCTTCTCATTAAACAGTAAGCTGCATGAGTGAGACCCTGTGTTCCTGACAGTATATCCACTACCTCAGACCTATCAAGTGTCAATATATCACCCTGACACTTAAAAATAACTTGTTAAATGGATCAGTGTCTTCAAACTAACATATCCAAAGTGGAAGTTTCACCATGCCCTCATACTTACTTTCCAAAACGTACATTTTTTTCCAGAAAATGGCACTATATCCACCTGGTTGATAAACAATGAAATATCATCTCACTAATTCCTTTCTCCTATGTCCTCATCCAATAATTATCACAAAGTATCCATTCTACTTCTTTAGTATTTCTCATATTCAACTCTTTCTATTTCTATTACTACTATCATATTTTAGGGCATCTATCAATTTTACTTATATAATGAAATATTCTCCTAATTGGTTTTTCATTCCCTCATTCTTGGACCCCTTCTTAACCAAGCTCCTTCTCCGAACCCATTCCCTACAATCAGACAGAGATCTTTCCGAAACTCTAATGGGAACATGTGTTTTCTTCCTCACATGAAATGGATCAACGATCCCCCATCTGCCTTAGGCTATCTCCTGTCCCTTAAGTTTGCTCATAAGGTACTCTGTGGTCTCACCCTTGTTTATCTCCTCCACCCACACCTACGTAGTGCTCTATTGAGAAGCCACCAAATACTTTCTCTCCTTTGAATGAACTTCTGTGAATTTTTACTTGTTGTCCAGTCTTCCCTAATCACTCTGCAAGTTCCATCCTGGTGGTAGGTGGGGTACTGATAGACCTTTGCATACAGCAGTTGCACAACTGTTAATAGGTTCACCAGTAGTAAACTGAGACGGCAAACCTGTGTAAGAGGATGCACAGAATGGACAAAGTATCAGGCACTTGGAAGTCTGAGGGGTGGGGAAGAGTAGTGAAGAAGACAATGGACTTGGGTGACTGTTGCTGAGAGTAATAGATGTTTTGGGAAAAGACAAGGGAAGCCAGAGGTTAGCAATTAAGGTTCAAGGTGAAAGTCAGACGGCCTGATGGTAGCATTTGCGAACAGAAAAGGCTGAGTCCCAACATTTAATCAAAGGAGTAGCAGAACTGAAGAAAAATTTGGATTCTCAGCTCTGGAAGGTTTTATGTACAAAGGTCAGAACCCTGAAGGAGGACGGGCAGCATGGGTTAAAAGCTGGGCATCTGTACTGATGCACTCAAAACACATGAAATCCCAGATGCCCGTGAACCCTCTAGTCCTGCCAAATTGGCCACTGCCTGAAGACAAGGTGGACTCTGCCTCGAAGGTAAAAGTATGGTAATGTAAGGACAAATACAGGTGAAAAATAAGAAGCTTAATTCTGCCTGTTAAAATAAGGGACGTTTCCTCCACTCCTCCACTTCTTAGAGCATTGACTTTAAGAAAACTTGTAAGTTCTTTCTCTATCACTTTTAAAATATATGTAAATCTTTTTAAAGGCTAAATAAGCCTCTTATCAGCTTTACAACCCAGTAATGTCTTTTTTAAGAACCCGGGAACCATCTCTTTGAAATGTAATCTTCAGGGAATATACCTGCCTTATCTCCCAGTTTCTGTGGGAAAGAAGGAGCCTAACTTCAGAAGCCCCTCACTCCAAGTTGCAAAACTACCTCTAGTCTTAATCATATTGTCCCTTTGGATAAAGTCAATTAGCAAACACAGATGATAACTCCAATTAGCAGGTGAATCTGAGATGAACTGTGTGTGATAAATGGTCTGTCAAGTCCTCTGACTTGATCTAGTTATTGATTAGCTTGAGAACATGTGTGTAATGGTTTGTGTTTGTATTTGTTTGGCTCTATAAAAGGATGAGATTTCTGCCTTGGCAATCTCTTAATGGATTTCCTGTGATGCACGTCACATTCCATTATAATGCTTATTCAGTAATAAAATTGTTTCTCTTCTACCTCTGTGGAGAGGTTTTCTGGGTTGGAAGAAAATTTTGTTTTTAATTGTATTTCTCCAACAACTCCATGCTCAGTTTAGCCTCTTCCCTCTCTCTGACACTAGATCAATAACCAACAAGAGGCCTGCTGGGTCCGCTAAGGGAGACAGGGCCACACTAGAAGAGCTGCAGGACATGGTTAAGATAAACCATAGGAAATGTGTGAGCCTGAAGTAAGTCTGAGAATGGTGGGTCAACGGGAGAAGAATGTAGAGCTGCATAAAGGAATTTTTCAGTATGGGAGCATTCTCAAGAGATGGAATTTAACCCCCTAGTAGAGGTCTTGGGAGACTTTTCTAATGTTACTGCTGGATGACATTTGAAGGCTTAGAAAAAGTGACAGCTCATATTAAATATAGTTAAAATGGTAGAACTGCAGTGGCAAATGCTGCAGGATGGAATCAAAGGTTTGCTGAAGAGGGCTTGCTGAATTGGCTCTGCTATCTGAGATCCAAACACCTACCAAATGACCCTGCCTGTGGGAAGGATCTGCCTGATGCTCTCCCTATCCAAGCAGTAAGGACTGTTTATCTCAGTTTATCAGAGCAACGAGGAATATACTATATCTTACCAGCATCACTAAGAAGTGGTGCCTATCTTCTTAGGCTAGGGATGATGGTAGGAGAGACTCTTACAGAACTCAGCTCCCTGATAGCAATGGGAATAATAGGATTTCAAAGTAGGAGGACAGGTATTGTTCAACCTCCACGGGTGCAATTATCATAATGAACAGACAAAATGATGTGGCAGCCACCTGAGCTGCAGAAGTATTTGAACTGTTAACAGAAGATGACCTTTCCAGATATATGGGTATCAGAAAAGGATACTGTCAATTTATACAATTAAAAGGATTCAAACATGGATGACTTGGAGGCTGTGAGTGACCACTCCCATGAGAAGTCACAATCCCTTGCCTAGTTGCTGGACATGAGCCAGTTTTCAAGTCTGGAACACATTTTCTGAAGGAGAGGCTGAGTTTCAAGCAGAATGGACCCTAAAACACCATGGTAAGTGTATATGGTAACAATTCCTCCAGTTCTTCCCCGAAAGATCTATGGCCACTTACTCAGATAACCATATATTCCTAAAAGGGAAATACTCATACATTTTGAGGTCTATTGGGCAGAGGAC
Source organism: Hyperoodon ampullatus (assembly GCF_949752795.1). Lineage (NCBI taxonomy): Eukaryota > Metazoa > Chordata > Mammalia > Artiodactyla > Ziphiidae > Hyperoodon > Hyperoodon ampullatus. The sequence goes on from NC_136926.1 coordinate 81,072,276, forward strand.
CTGAGTAGTCATTGAGACTTAGGAAGACAAAGCATCATCATGTCCCTCTACGAGACAGTAGAAGGCATATGAGGGCCAGGTAATAAATGAACACCTGGCCCAAGTTCAACTCATATTGGGTCCACTGGGACGATGCACTCTACTACTGGATTAGACATATTAGTAGTTAGCTTGGTTTGGTGAGTTAAGACTTCTCATTGGGAAAGACCAGGTGGAAGCTTTCTAAACCACTCCTACCCTTTGTTGCCCAGAATGTAAATCAAGCATTATATTGCATCCTGGGATCTAGGTTAGAGATCAAAACCAACCTTTAGGACCTAAAGGTTACTGGGATGTTGCACTCCATTATATCTCCATTTAATTCACTGATGTACACAAGCAGTTGGCAAACTTTTTCTGTAAAGGGACAGATAGTAAATACTTCAGGCTTTGTGGAGCATACAGTCTCTGTCACAATCATTCAACTCTGCCTTTGTAGCACAAGCAGCCATAGACAATACCTAAACAAATAGTGTGGCTATGTTCCCGTAAAACTTTACCTACAAAAATAGACAGAGGGGGCCCACAGGTTGTAGTTTGCTGACCTGAAATCTAGACAATATTTTTTTAAAATAACTCATTTATTGAGAATTTATCATATGCCAGGTATGATCAAATTCTTTGACTTATTGTGTATTCCTTACTATAGCCATAAAATTAAATTCATTATTGTCCCCAATTTTAAAATATAGCTTTTTTTGCTTTGGGTAAAGTACAAAAAATATTTAGATCTTCGATAAGTAAGCAAACCAGTGGGAAAATAGGCAAATGACATGCTAGGACATTCACAAAAGACAAAATTCCAGTAGCCACTAAACATATAAAAGACACCCAATGAGATACGGTTTCATAGGTAACAGTGTCCTAAGAGTAACAGATTATATTCTGTTCAAAATATGCTCCTCTCCTCCTGGAACAGGAGTATACCTATCCATCCCACTAACGTCAGGCTTGGTATGTGACTTGAAATGGTGTGTGCTTTAGCGAGTGTCTCCCTGACATCAGGCTTAGCCATGTGACTGTGCCCTACCCTAAGGGAGAATGATGTATGATCAGCCCCTTGACTTCAGGAGTGGTCCTGTGACTTGCTGTGGAAGATGAGATGTAGACCGAAGTGACGTGTGCCACTTCCAAGCAGGAGCTCTAGGAGCCAGCTTGCTGCTGTGATTTCCTCTTCCCTCTGCCATGAGACAGACCATGTCCTGACAGAGGATGTTCCTTCCGCCAGGCTGACTAAACAAGATGTGGAATAAGGCAGCCGCTGACGAACGACGGGCTTGCAACAGGAGGGACATGGGGAAAGGGGATTTCTTATGCCTTTGCACTGGTTGTAGGTAGGGCCACTTAGATGGGATTTGAACCTATTCGGCTCCTTTTTAGGGATATCACCTTGGAAGAGCTGCTAAACCTCACTCTGCCTTCATTTCCTAATCTGTAGCTAATGACAGTATTTTTAGAGATAAGTGTGCTTTGAAGATGAAGTGAATTAATACCTGTAGCACACCCAGAATAGCGCTTAGCGCTTGGCAGAGTCAATGTTATTTCCATGATTCACTTCACTTAGGGAAATCAGTACTAGTTATGCTAAAAAGCTGATTTGGAGGCAGCAGGGGCGGGGGGAGTACAGGGGGTAGGGTGATAGAATCAGCAGCTACTTATAAAATTCGTTGCCTTTCTTTAGTCTTGAAACCTTCCCTGCTATTATTTTGTATCCGGATGTTTGTTTTGAGCAGGAGACCCTCAGGAACAAAGGGTCCAGCTTGGCAGATGGCCCCTCGGAGAGCTGAGGAAAGGAAGATGTGACAAGCCACTAGACTGAAAAGAGCTTTCTTACAAAGTAGAATGTGTATTCAAAAGAAAAAGAAAACAGTGTGTAGGAGGGGCAATGGGGGAGATAGGATTATCTGCAGGAAAGAATAAAAGAAATCTGAAAGTCATAGTAATGTTATCTAATCTTTGAATCTTCATATATAAAAAAGTCATTCTTTCTGATGCCCAGTGAAGTTTGGTATTGTAATCACTGTGATATTTACATATGAAAAGCATCTAGGTAATTATATTCTGACTGTTCCACTTGTGTGAAAAAGATAATCAAAACAAAAAAGGGGGCTTCTCTGGTGGCGCAGTGGTTGAGAGTCTGCCTGCTGATGCAGGGGAAACGGGTTCGTGCCCCAGTCCGGGAAGATCCCACATGCCGCGGAGTGACGAGGCCCGTGAGCCATGGCCTCTGGGCCTGCGCGTCGGAGCCTGTGCTCTGCCACGGAAGAGGCCACAATAGTGAGAGGCCCGCGTACCGCAAAAAAAAAAAAGGGTCAGAAAGAACATACAACATTCATAAGCAGTCCAAAGGAGCTCAACCTCCAGACAAGTGGGAGATGCTATTGCTAAATTGGAAGTGTCTTGTAGGTCCTAATATCACTGTTAGGACTTAAAGGAATCTTAGGGTTCATGTTAGTGCCACCAGCATGTCTGGCATGTCTAATGTGGGCCCGGCTCTGCTAGTCTCTGGAGACAGAAAGGACAGTGATTATGAGCACTGGCTGCCCAAAGGAACCCCAGCCTTCCTGGAGTACACAGGACTCGTAAACACGTAAAGACATCTAATTATAAAAGCCAATAAGGACTACAGAAATACATAAAGGGGGAAGTAAGTCTGTCTTCTTGAGTCAGAAAAAAAAGCTTCAGGAAAGAGTAAAATCCCATTATTATAAATTCCAAAAAAAGTGAATTATTAAAAGTTACTGATGTGGCTAACATCAGCAATAGGATTTGAACTACAGACTTATTTTTTGTTATACAGAAGTCTGAAAAATTTTTTGGTTTTGCTCATCCTAGGTCCATGTCTTTCCAAAATGTAAATTTAAAATATTCCCAGTTTTGGACTTCCCTGGTGGATCAGTGGTTAAGAATCCGCCTGCCAATGCAGGGGACATGGGTTTGAGCCCTGGTCCGGGAAGATCCCACATGGTGGAGCAACTAAGCCCGTGCGCCACAACTACAGAGCCTGCGCTCTAGAGCCCGTGAGTCACAACTACTGAGCCTGCGAGCCACAACTACTGAAGCCTGCGCGCCTAGAGCCCATGCTCTGCAACAAGAGAAGCCACTGCAATGAGAACCCCGTGCAGCGCAACGAAGAGTAGCCCCCACTCGCCGCAACTAAAGAAAGCCCACATGCAGCAACAACCACCAAACACAGCCAAAAATAAATAAATAAATTTATATTTAAAAAATTCCCATTTTAAAAATAGCATCAAATCTGAATTTTCATTAGGACAGAGAATTATTCTGTCAATGCAAGGATTAAAATATTGTTTCAAATTCAAACCTGGGGAAATTCAAACTAAATCAGCAGGATTAAATAGCTAATATGGAAAGCATATGGTAGAGAATATTTGGTAGCTCATATGTATGGAAAAAATGCCATTATTCTAAAACATTACCTCCTTCTGAAAAGAAATAGAAAAAAAAGTAATATAAACATGTGAACTTCCTTTAGACACTTGGGACAAATTTAAATTGCTTTTGAATTTATGTAGTTATTTGGTAACACTACCTTGGAAGTGCTTGGGATTTGGCCCTTTTTTTATAACATCTTTATTGGAGTATAAATACTTTACAATGGTGTGTTAGTTTCTGCTGTATAACAAAGTGAATCAGCTATACATAAACATATATCCCCATATCTCCTCCCGCTTGTGTCTCCCTCCCACCCTCCCTATCCCACCCCTCTAGGTGGTCACAAAGCACTGAGCTGATCTCCCTGTGCTATGTGGCTGCTTCCCACTAGCTATCTATTTTACATTTGGTAGTGTATATATGTCCATGCCACTCTCTCACTTCATCCCAGCTTACCCTTCCCCCTTCCCGTGTCCTCAAGTCCATTCTCTACGTCTGCGTCTTTTTTTTTTTTTTTTTTTTTTTTTGTGGTATGCGGGCCTCTCACTGTTGTGGCCTCTCCCGTTGTGGAGCACAGGCTCCGGACGCACAGGCCCAGCGGCCATGGCTCACGGGCCCAGCCGCTCCGCGGCATATGGGATCCTCCCAGACCGGGGCACGAACCCGTATCCCCTGCATCGGCAGGCGGACTCTCAACCACTGCGCCACCAGGGAGGCCCTACGTCTGCGTCTTTATTCCTGTCCTGCCCCTAGGTTCTTCAGAACCACTTTTATTTGTTTTTTAGATTCCATATATATGTGTTAGCATACGGTATTTGTTTTTCTCTTTCTGACTTATTTCACTCTGTATGACAGTCTCTAGGTCCATCCACCTCACTACAAATAACTCAATTTCGTTTCTCTTTATGGCTGAGTAATATTCCATTGTATATATGTGCCACAGCTTCTTTATCCATTCATCTGTCGATGGACACTTAGGTTTCTTCCATGTCCTGGTTATTGTAAATAGAGCTGCAATGAATACTGTGGTACATGACTCTTTTTGAATTACGTTTTCTCAGGGTATATGCCCAGTAGTGGGATTGCTAGGTCATATGGTAGTTCTATTTTTAGTTGTTTAAGGAAGCTCCATACTGTTCTCCATAGTGGCTGTATCAATTTACATTCCCACCAACAGTGCAAGAGGGTTCCCTTTTCTCCACACCCTCTCCAGCATTTATTGTTTGTAGATTTTTTGATGATGGCCATTCTGACTGGTGTGAGGTGATACCTCACTGTAGTTTTGATTTGCATTTCTCTAATGATTAGTGATGTTGAGCATCCTTTCATGTGTTTGTTGGCAATTTGTATATCTTCTTTGGAGAAATGTCTATTTGGGTCTTCTGCCCATTTTTGGATTGGGTTGTTGGGTTTTTTTGATATTGAGCTGCATTAGCTGCCTGTAGGATTTGGCTTTTTTGTCTACTGCTCTATTCCTGGCATCTAATAAAAAGCCTGTTATATTAGTCAGGGTCCTGCAGAGAAACAGAACCCATAGGATGTACATATTATATAGAAGGAAATTTATTAAAAGTAATTGGCACATGCAATTATAGAAGCTAAGAAGTCTTAAGATCTGCAGTCAGCAATCTGAAGACCCAGGGGTGCTGATAGTGTAGCTCTAGCCCAAGTTCAAAGGCCTGAGAACCAGGAAAGCCAAAGATGCAAGTTCCAGTGTGAAAACCAGCAGCCTTCAGACCAAAGAGAAGCAAATGCTTCAGTCCGAAGGCTAGGAAAAAAAAAATGTCCCAGCTCCAGGCACTCAGGCAGGAATTTTCTCTTCCTCAGGGGGGCGCACCCACACTGAGGAGGGCAACCTGCTTTACTAAGTCTACTGATTCACTTGTTAAGCTCATCCAGACACAACTTCACAGACACACATGGAATCATGTTTGATCAAAAGTCTGGTCACCCTGTGGCCAAGGCAAGTTGACACAAAAAATTAACCATCACAGGTGGTAAACAATTAAAAGCCAATCAACACTGCTTGAATGAAGAAAGCCATGAAAAGAGACCAGAAAATGTGTAAAGAAAAAGTTGTATTTAAGTGCTGGATTGGAAAAATGTTATAATTTCTTCCTAATGAAAAGAAAGGATCTTTAATCAAAGGAAACTAATGAAAAATATTAATTGAACCTCAACAGCCTGAGCTTTCCTGATTCTTACAAATGATGATCAAGTGGCTTGGGAGGACGCCTTTCCCTGTCTGAGCACATGAGGTCCACACTTCACCATCTGGTTTGTGGCTGGCGCTTCCACTGCAAACACTGATAGCTGTGAGTTTCAAACTTCCACTGAGGAAGTGAACACAACCAGAATAGGATTCACCAGTCTCTTCACAGGCAGCTTGCTGCCTTCCTCAGCAAGAAGTCAAGGGACATTGTAATTCAAACTGTTTTCAATTTCTTTCGACCTGAGAGCCTTGTCTCCCAAGGGATTCTACAATTGCCCTTGGAATGGCTGAACCTCCCACATGCAGTGAGAAATCTGCCTTATCTGCAAAACTTTTAGGTTGTCTTCTCACTGTGAGTGTGTTTTAACTAACAGCTTCCTTCCTATTGCTGGTTGCAGCTCCCTCATTTCACAGCATCATCTGACCTAATCTCTGTTCTGCAATATTTTCTACTGATACATGTGAACCTATTTCATTTTACCTAAAAGATAAAAAGAAATGTGTGTATAGGTCTATGTGACTTTCAGTTGTTTCAACTGTTGTAACTGTTAAATGAAATAATGAATGGTAAGGACTTATCTCCTTGGTATTATGCTGTTATCATTATTGTTATCTTCCATAAAAAATTACTTTCTAAAACAAAATGACATATTATAATCCCAGCAGTCATTTAAATAAAAAAAAAAAATCAAACAGTTGTATAGCACTCACTGTATGTTAGTCATGGTTATTAATGCTTTACATGTTTATTAATTTGTTATAACAGACCTGTGGGTCAGGCACTGTAACTACTCCCATTTTGTAGATAAGAAACCTGAAGCACAGAGAGAGTAAGTCTTTTCCTCAAAACCATGAAGCTAGTTTGAGGTGGGACCAGGATTTAGACCCAAGCAGACTCCTTCTAGGAACTGTAGCCTCAGCCATCATGCTATACCACTTTGATCAGTTTTGCATGAGTTCCTAGGGGAAAATAACTCTCATCTTTACTTGGAGACTCTTAGCTCCTGAGATGCTAGAAATAATGACTTCTTGGTTTATATTCACATTCTCCAGGCCACCATCTAGTGCTGCATTGATTATCACCGTCATCATCAGCAGACTAGAGGCACAGAAATTTCTGGCCCTCTCCCACGGCTCTTTGGGGGAAGGGAGTTAGGGATTCCTTTCCAAAACACATATGATTTCTATTTCCCCCAAAAGCATGTCTTTCTCCAAGAGAATATGAGACGCTAACTACCTCCAACCCAAATAACATTTTTTCAGTCACTGCCCAAACAGCCCTCTGACGTCTTTCTTTACTGAACTGTGTCTTTAACATTTATCTATAATTTCTCTCTTGACCTTAATCTTCCTGTGACCTTTCACCCGAAGCTGTGGACTCTAGAATTTGTTTTCGGTGATTGGCAAGCTCTTCTTTCCTATAACTGAAATCTTACTGGCCACTGATGTCTCTACAGGCCTGTTAAGCAGAGACAGTCTATTCTCTTACATCCCAAGTACTTCCGGATCAAAATAGTGGTGTTATATCCTACATGTTTCCTTATGCCATGTTGGAAGGGAAACTACTGTTCCTAAAAAAAAAATCTACCTCTGAGGCTTATGCCACCTAACTATGCTACCTTCTGTTGTGATAATCTGTCAGTGCGTTCCTTTCATTCATTGAAGACTTTGTTGTCTGGCTCAGGGTTTCCTATCCACCCATATTTGAACATCTTGGCCTCCTAATTCCTTCATCTCTTCACTTCCAACCATCTCCTTTACTCCGTCTCAGCCCTCTTAACCCCTTGATTTTTTCTGTATCACCTGAAATGTATTCCTACCCCATACCATTCATGCGAACATCCCACTCTCAAACCACTCGTACCCTCCTATCTTTCCAACTTCATCACCTCAGTATAGTCACTGCAATCATGTTTCAAAGGCAACGAAACCTTCACTTCATTGACCCCTCTGCTTGCCTCCTAGTCATTAGTCCCCTTTTCTCTTCACTTCCCATTTTACTGAGTTTAGGTTCCATGGAGCACCAGTTAAGCATCATATAAGAATTATTTTAAATACACTGTAAACTTCCTTTCCCCTTTGCCCTTTGATCACACTCACCTGAACAAAAAACACAAACCCCAAATCCTTGCCAATAAAAATGTGGCTAATAGACCAGCAGCACTGGCATCACCTGGAGTTTGTTAGACAAGCAGAAGGTCAGGCCCACCCAGATCTAAAGAATCAGAATCTGCATATTAACAAGATCCCAGGGCAATGCATGTGTGGAAGAGTACTTGTTAAAACAAATGCCTGGGCCCTTACCATGCAGGTGTTCTTCTGTGTTTCAAAAATTAATCTTTCCACATGGACCCTGAATCCCATTCTCTTTCCCTTTCTAAAAAGCTATGAACTATGATCTTCACATCAACCTCTCTTTCTCTTCTGAATCCTTCCCTTACTAATTTAAGGGTGATTTATTCCAGATTTCTCAATCCTGGCTGCATACCTCCATCACCCAGACACTTTCAAAAACTACTGATATTCTGACCAACTCCAGAAAATTAAATCAGAATTTCTAAAGATAGAACACAGATATGATTATTTTTAAATCTCTCTCCAAAGACAGCAAAAGGATCAGTGGTTGCCAGGGGTTGGGGGTGAGTAGAGAGGAAGGGGAAGGACAGGGATGAACAGGCAGAGCACAGAGGGTGTTTAGGGCAGTGAAAATACCCTATATGATATTTTAATGAGGATTAAAGTAAGTAAAATGCATTAGAAGAGTGCCCGTTACATAGCTACAAAAATACGTCTGTGGTTATTTTTAAGTTTTAAAATTCTGCTTTTTCACATCTTCAAAATTTAACATAAGCAAAACCTACATTGAGGTGTTTCTTCTTCCTAATACGAGCTGTAAAATGTTGACTGTTGTTTTAATTATTCACCCTAATCAGGTATAGTTCTGTTTACCTGACCCTGCAGTATCCTTGAATATGAATATTCTATCTTTAATTCTCCAGGCCACAAACAACATTCCATGTGGGATATGATAATGGAGGGATCTTTTAAACTTCCTTCACTTAGAAAAACATATGGTTTCTCTCCTCTCTCCTCCCTGTCTCTCTCTCTCTCTCTCTCTCTCTCACACACACACACACACATACACACACGCACGCACGCACACATTCACACAGACACACTAACATTAAACAAAAATATTCAAATTCAAGCCTACTTTAAGAGAGTAGAGAGAAGGAACTTTGAAAATATATGACAGAAATTTCAAACTAGACTGGACTAAATTTTAATAACTAAAAATTATTAGAATATTTTAGAATCTTCCCTAAGATGATATTAAGTGATGAAAAAAGATGAATCCCTGGAACACAGATTTTAAAAAAAAATATTTGAAACAAAAAAATAATTATATGATTATACCTCCAATGAATTGTGACTTTTCAATAAACTTATAATTCATAAATATAAATTTTTTAAGTCTTAAGTTTTAATTAGCATATTACTTTCATCTCCATTACATGGCTAAATATAATGGGAACCTGAATATTATATGATCCATTCTTTTCCCAATGCAATTTTTGGATCAACTTAAATAGACTGAATTTTAGGGATGTGGATGAAGTATAATGCCACCTTATAGTATTTACTACATTATTTTAGTAATATATACCCACAATGTAAAATAATACATTAATATGAAATATTACTTTTTATCTGTGCAATAGTTTATTTAAACTCTTCAAATACATCTTTCTTTTTTTTAAATCAAGAACAATTTTTATTAAGGCCACTAAGTTTACAATCCTTTAAAAACATCCCAGGATCTATTATACTATGAAGAGCAAGTACCAGGAAATAAACACCAAAGCATGACCACATATAAGGCTCTGATGTGAAGCAACTTTCCTTTTGCCTCGTTAAATCCATATTTTCTCCAATTTAGGCAAAGGTTATAGCAAAATATGAAATTTGTCATAAGACTGGCTCATAAAATGGGAGTGGCTATCCTTCTGAATTTTGTTCACCTCACCTTCTAGGCACATTACATTAATACCTAGATATCCTAGTTTTGCTCCCTAAGATGTCCCAGCAGATAGTTCCAATTTTACGAAAGAAACATACATGGAAACCTTGTCCTTGTAACTACTCCTAACATTAACAGAAGTGTGACTTATTCATAGGCTCAATGGGTTATGGAAAAACAGTGTATTATGTGTCAATCAAAACAGAGAAAAAATAAAGTCAGATCTTCCAAGACATAAATGCATATTTAAAATTTTACATTGTAAATTAACTATACTTCAATAAAAGAAGGTTAAAATTTTTTACAGTACACAAATATACTTCTAAATGAAGATTTCCCCATTTTTCCAGATAATATAGTGTGGACCATACGTTATAATGAATTTTACACTTGATCTTATTTTTTCAGTAAATACAGTTGTGAAAACAGAGTTACAAACTCTTCCTTTTAAAGAATTCTCCCCTCAACAGGAACCTCTTTCTAAGATTGGTTCAAGACACTTTGGCACACTGAGGTAGCAATGTCCAGGAAGATAACCTCCTCCATTTTTTCCTTTAGTCTGAAGTTTTAAAGTTGAAATAAGGTCTTAAAACAATCCTTTCACAAAAATAAGGCAGCTTTATGCTGTAAAAACATTAGTTCTTTGTCAAAGGTTATGTTCTGCTGTCACCATCTGTCAGCATCTTCTTTAAAGATCAGCTATTTTTCTTCCTAACGACACCTACATGCAGCTGATGGCTGTCCAGGTAGGTTTACAGAAACAAGCTCCACTGTAGTCTCAGGTGCCCGAACATCTGAGCTGGTCCTAGTGTTCTCTGCACAATCTCAGCAGATCTTGGAGAGGCAATCCTTGAACTCTTCATCACAGTCGTGTTTGCTTTTGCCACATGTCTCATAGCACCTGCAGTGTTGGTTGCAACGCTTTGTGAACACCAAACAGTGGACAGGCACATCCATTCAGCAGGGAGGGTTCATAACCCTAACATGGGAAAGGCTTTGATCGCTGCACCTATACTGGCAGAGCCTGTCCTTGCCTCCCAGGAGGTCCAAGACGGCATTCAGGTACCTGTCTATCTTGGGAACGCCCTTCCGGATGGTCTTCAGGATTGCCCTCCAGTCAGTGGTGTGGGCCTGCTCCAAGCACCTGAAAGCTGCAGTAAAGGGAAGGGGGAGGAGGGCGAGCCCAGGCCACGGGAGCAAGGCCACCAATGCAGCCCGGGGTCTCACAGCTCCCCACGGTCCCCGGAGCCCACATGGAGCTCAGTGCTCCCTAGGCAGCAGCACAGGTCTCTCCGTGCATCTTTCACATCAATTATTTTTCATCATTACAGATAAGTATTTCAGTTCTCTAACCCAGTTTTCCAGAGCACACCACCATGATTTCCATATAAGTTGTCAAGATAACCTTTTGAATAGAGGCATGGATGCTGTCACTTGAAGTTTTACCCAAACCCAAAATCTCCCCTATCCAACGCATAATCTCCACTTAACCATTCTCTAAAGACATGTTCACAATCACATCGAAGCTCCATTATCCTAAGAACAAGTTCCCAGTGATAATCACTAAATCTATGTTCAATTTCTTTGTCATATTTTTCCCAATTATTTCAGGTGACCTGTATAAGCAACCAAAAAATACTACTGACATTGTATCAGGTAAATTTGTCTTCTCCAAATTGTACTTTAACAATAAAGTTATAACAGTTCATCCTTTCATATGAATGACTTTATAGGGACTCTCTCATATGAGATGCCTTTCTCTTTCCCAAGGGAAATTTGGTGGAAAAGAAACCATACTTTATATCTAGGCATATATGAAGTATCTTACTTTATTCTCAACATTGGATTAGAAATTAAGTCTCTTTAAAAATGCTGCTGATACAGTCAGACTAGCAATTTTCTGTCACTTGTGCTCTATTACCTAACCAACAAAACAAACAAAACCACTTTAAAAAACAATATATAAAACACAACATCTAATATATATATAGTATTTGTTGTGTTATTCCTACAATACCAATATTTTAACAATTTTAGAAACAATATGTCATTACAAATTTTAATGAAATGAAAATACTTTAGAATGGCAACCTAATAAGTCAAGTTAGTAACATCAATTCTAGAGAATAATCTGATGTTCAAAGTAAATATCTTTGCATTTAATAACTCACCAAACCTGTTGCTAAGTATATACTGTAGAGAAACTCTCAAAAGGTTCATAAGGAGATACTTTGGGCCTGTTAATAGCAGCTCTGTATGTAGTATCAGGAGGATTGAGGAGATTTACATACCCATCTCTGGGGGGAAAGGCTAAGTAAAAGAAATGAGAAAAAAAAAAAAAAGAAACGGAAGAAGGGTTTGATATACCATGAAAGAGTTAGAAGCAATGGGCTAGATGAACCCAGCAACATGACTAGATGTTAAAATAATTTTAATATAATCCTGATTGGAAAAAATAAGAAACAAAATGAGCCCTATACCACAGTAATATATTTTCATTACAAATACATCCCCATCAACATTTACATAAGGAAAACTTAAATACACACCTGAAAGATTCAAGGAACATAAACAAATGGATATATATATATATGTCAGACACATATATACATATATATGCCTTTACTTGGAAGGGACAACACAAATTGCAAAGAAATATTAAACTTAGACACGATTCGTGATATTGGGGTCGTTATTCTGAAATTATATTCGTATATTATGTTATTGAGCAAACGAATAATATATTGTTGTTGGGTGTGAGGGTGTTCACTGGGGAAGAAGGGAGATATAAATGTAGAAGGGAAAATGGTGAGAAAGAGTTTAGTATTGAATTTTAATTAGAAGTATTAATATGGACTCGTATTTCCTAAAATATGTGTATATTTTACTGCTGTCCACAGAAATACCCTAGGAGCAATAAGATCTCACTAGCCATGAACAATCCCGATCTTGCTGCCTATGTCCATTTCTCACCAAAGTAAACCAAGGTTCCTTGGAGTAATTTCAGATCTGGGACAGAGAAAGTACAAGACGAATAACTGAAAGTACAATAACTTGTTGAACGAGAAAGCACTTAAAGAGATAACAGGGTCGTATCAAAAGCATCTAGAAGCCACCTGAAGGGATTCCACATTCCAAATTTAGGTCAATTTGAGCACTGAGAAGAAAAATTATAAGGGATTTTGCCACACTGAATTTTTAAAAATGAATGGATTAAAAGAGGAGGGGGTATCTCATAAAGTGTGTATATATGTGTGTATATATATATATATCTGAATCACTTTGCTGTACAGCTGAAACTAACACAATATTTTAAATGAACTATACTGCAAAAAAAAAAAAAAAAAAAAAAGAGGAGAGGGTAGAGAGAAGAAAAACTCTTCTTTACAGATGAATGCTAGGATAACAGTTAGAAAATAATTGTTTTGCAGCTCCCAAGGTAATCAGAGAGAGACTCGGAGAATGACAGACTGAAGAGGCAACATGCTAAGAACTGTAAATCTAAGTTCTTCATTTTACTCCTCTTTCAGCATTCCTGTAGCTTTGTAAATTTTACAAATAAACAAAACAAATTTTAAAAACAGACACACAGAGAGCTACCACGTTTCTCAAGGACACGTGCAAAATAAGGATACAGATCAAACACTGTATAATAATTGTTTATGATGGGACAGGAGAAACAAGAATATTGAAACAGGAAAAAGAGATCGTATTTCACTGTAATTTGAAATGACAGAAAACGCATGAAGATACCATTTTGCTAGCAGAGAACAAAAACAAAATTAAGAAAAAAATGGAACCATATTTCAAGATCAATTGAGCCCCTAGAATAATATGTTTTATTTTAACTCTTTCTTCTTTAATCTTTTATCTAATCTAAGCCTTGTTTATTAATTTGGTACACAAAATACCACCAAATAATATTTTCTTTTGTGGGGAACAACAGTATAATACATATTTACTCAGAAACATAATTGCATAGTGAATGTCCCTTGCATTTTTATTACATTTAACACAGAACTTCAACAGGGGAGCGTGAGCTGGAATGATCTGAGACAAAAAGGGCCTTATCAATTGGTATCTTTATATTAAAAAATTCATTTACTCAGAGAGAAAGACAGAGATTTTGAAAACTTGCTATTATCTCCAACCTTGTGAATTTTTCACTTCTTTCCAGAATAAATATAATAGCTTGATGTAGTAATCACATGGATATTTGCATATGAAAAGCATCTACTTAATTATATTTTGACCGCCAAACCTGCCCCAAATAGGAGGATGAAAACATGAAAATGAAATGATACCAGACCACCAAAGCAAGAAGCAGATCAGCAGGAAGTCCAGACATCAATAACAAGTCCCAGTAAGACATAATACATTAGCACTTCTTAAGTCTAGATCAACTGAATCATACTATTTTTTTCTTTTTTATGCAAAACAGAAGACTAAAAACCTTTTAACAAAAAGTGTCTGCCTATGTAAGTTGGTTATAAGAAGAGATTCTTGTGCAATCTATACAATGTGGAATCATTACAACTGGGTTCCTTCAAGTTATAGGATTATAACATTTGGGAAAGACTTCAAGAGACAATGAAAAGCGGGCTGAGGGGTTGGGGAGGTGACCCCTCAGTGAACTGCCCAAGCCAGCACTCTGTAGTCTATCATCCTCACTCCATCGGTCTCCTTACTTGAACTTCCCAGGGCCTCAAAGGGTCAGGCTTTGCACGTAAAGGAAACCCTAACTGAAATGGCGGTCTGCAGCGCTCAGCTTTGAAATACTAACTTCAATAAGCTGAACCATCATCCAAGATTGCTTCACATTTGTAAACCATAGTATGCTTCAGGAATCCCTTGATAAAGCTCCACAAAGATCAGGAAGCTTAAGCTTCAGAACCCGTTACACACGCTCTTTATGTATTCAAAACTATGTATCATTTTCCTTAAAGAGGACACCAAAATTGTATCAGCTTTTGGAACCACAAGGCTTGGATCTGTTAAATTAGTTAAGCAAGGAGGCCATTAGACTCAGGTGGCTCTACTGCGGTGGAGGCCTCATTAAGCAAACCAAAATCAGCCTGTAAATGCCTCAAGGTTACAAAACGCTAAGGACAACCAATCACAAACAGCCAACGAGCCTCTAAGCTACAGCCAACCAATCATTCCCTTACTTGGCTTCCACGCTTCCTCTGTGGAAGCCTCTCCTCAGCGCTTGTCGGCGGAGCGCGCCTAACCACGGTCAGTTTGCTGCTGCCTGACTGGAATGGATTTTTGTTCAAACAAACTCTTAAAAACATGAATATGCCTCAGTTTGTCTTTTAAAAGTTCTATGATCAGAAAAACCAACCAAAGGGACCCCATCAGAAAAACCAACCAAAGGGACCCCAGCAGCCCCCAGGAGCCCCGAGCAACCAGGCAGAGGAGGTACCTGCTGAGCTCCCTGGAGCCGCGCCTGCTCGCTGCCTCTGGAGGTGTGGGGACGTCCCCTCGGATCCCGGTCCTCGTTCAGCAGCTTTGCGTCACGAGCTTTCAGACTCTGAGCATCTTTTTTTCCCCCCAAACTGGGTCCCGAAACCAACTGGAGTTGGCCTACTTCCGACTTAGAAACCGGAGGGGGTCCAGGGTCGGATCCGGTCCAACTTAGAAAGCAGTCCGGGTTCCACTTCTGACGGAGTCCGGGTCAGACTGGTTCCGACTTAAGTCGTTCACCGGCCGGGTCCAGCCTCGGACTGTGTCTGACTGAAACTGGGCTGGGCCCGTGTGAGGCCTCGGCTGAATAAAATTTTATTTTAAGGCTGCCCAGCAGGTAACCTGACCAAGAATGATCTTGAATTACATTGGCCACAGCGGAGAACCTTTTTTTTCTTTTTTTGCGGTACGCGGGCCTCTCACTGCTGGGGCCTCTCCCGTTGCGGAGCACAGGCTCCGGACGCGCAGGCTGAGCGGCCGTGGCTCACGGGCCCAACAGCTCCGACGCATGTGGGATCTTCCCCGACCGGAGCACGAACCCGGGTTCTCTGTATGCGCAGGCGGACTCTCAACCACTGCGCAACCGGGGAAGCCCCAGAGGGAAGAACTTTTAACCGAGAAAAGCTCGTCCATTTAGGAGGGGCCCCCGAGGAAAAGGGCTTCAGCTGGGAACTCTCTATAAAGCTTAAAGGGACAATTATTTTCCTCGCCTACACTTTCCGGTGACCAAGTGAGACCCTCTGGGATGCCCGGCTCACTCTGGAGACTGCAGACAGCATCCCAGGAAAACTGGCGAAGCCGGCAAAGTCCGCTCTCCCACCTGTCCGTCAGTGTGCCTGCTTGAGAGAAGGTAAAATTTCAGTGTCTCTTCCTTTCCAAATTCAGGTTGGCAGGCAAAAAGCATTTCTAAGAATTAGATCTTTGAATTGTGATTCGTGAATTTGCTTTCAGGTACTTATTGGTTGTCTGTTCTTCTGCCAGAGATAGCTCTTGCCTTCTTGTTGGTCTTGTTTTGTGTCCTGAGAACTTTGCTTGGCAACTGTCAGATTGGAGGCCCACAAGATATGACTGGACAAAAGTGTGGATTGCATCCCGTTTGCAGCTAGAATCCTGCCAACTTTTGCCAGCTCTCGGGAATTGTCTTGAGTTTTTCTTTCTTTTGGTTATTTTTGAAAGTGGCTCTGGATCTTGGGAGGGTGGAATCTTTTGCACCCTCTTTGGGGACCCTTCTTGTATCCATGGTATTGTTTAATAATGCTAGGAATATTTACTGTTTGTCCTGGCTGATACCTGACAATATGTTGAAAAGGATTTTTTTTTTTTTTTTTTTTTTTTTTTTTTAGCTGTAAGGTCAGAAGTTGACCAGATTGCAAGTTGATATTCAGAGCCTGATAGGAACTTTTTTTTTAGGCATTCTCCCCTGAGCTAAAATGAAACTAGGTACCCAGAGAGAAAGAAGAACATTCCAAAGACAAACATATCTAAATCTAGAACATAGGAATTTTTCCATCTTAGATTTCCATCTTAGCTGAAGATTTTCTCCCTGCTATAAAGAAGCAAACTGAAGATAAAGTAGTTGGATGGCTGAGTCAGCCTAGATAGCATTCAGGTTGCAACCCAATTCCTTGAGAAATTAAAAAAAATAACAGTGCTTGTCTTACCAGTCAAGTTTTTACAAGAACAGAAATGCAGCTCTAGAAACAATTCAAAGCCCATGTATCCTTTTTACCAGTCCCCAACCCCCATTTCCCATCATCTCAGAAAGTTTGTAGATACTACAAAATTCTGGATTTAGGGAACAAAGGTCCTTGGAGGA
This sequence comes from Hyperoodon ampullatus, assembly GCF_949752795.1. NCBI lineage: Eukaryota > Metazoa > Chordata > Mammalia > Artiodactyla > Ziphiidae > Hyperoodon > Hyperoodon ampullatus. Next base: position 81,089,226 of record NC_136926.1, read on the forward strand.
ACTCGAATTCTTTCCCAGTGCTTTTGAGATGTAAATGTTTTACTTAGTCTTCTTTAGGAACTGAGAGCCATGTCTTATCAGAAGGAAAAAAAAAAAAAAAAAGGAAATGGCTATTTGGGAACTAGGTGAATGAAAAATCTTAAAAATCTCCACAAATATTAGTAAAAAGTTTAAGATATCTAAGAAGGTAAATCTAAGTTCTGGCCATCTGCCAGAAACACAATCTGGGTTCCACTGTTCTTTTATAAACTAGTGAGTTTTGCATTATCATGCCCATCTCATGGCTAAAATTTTAAAACAAAAGCTGTAAGATCTCTGTTTGCATCTGTCTGTTTCTGTATGTCTATGCATGTATGTTATGGGTGTGTGATATTATGTATGTCTTAAAAGTTCAATCTAAGATTCACTGTGAAAAGTTTCAGCAAAGTAGATTTTTAAAAAGCCTTATATGGTCAGTCACTATTCTTGCTGCACTTAAATAAATAATTAGGCCAAGTTTAATGAGATTCAATTTATTCTGCAACAAATTAGTCTTACTGTGATCATCTTTGATAGAAGTGAGGGTGATTAGATGGAGGAAAAAAACTATGTTTCAGTAGAAAATTATAAAACAACCTGTGGATGTCAGATTCTAGTCCTGTTCATTGTCTTTGAGGTTTTGTTATGTATACATAAACTGAACTGGATCCTGAATTATTCTACTCTCCTCAAATATCTGGCTAAAGCTCTTCAAACAAATGTTTCTAATTTCTCCTACCCTTCTGATTTGGAATCACTAAGAAAAAAGACTGCCCTTGAACCTCCTTGGAAGGGGCCATGCCAGGTTCTCCTCACCACCCAGAGGGCAGCCAAACTTCAGGGACATGAACCTTGGGTCCACTTCCCCTAATTAAAAAGGGCTCCTCCAGACTCTTGGAACTGCACACCAGCTGGAGATCTAAAGTTAAAACTGACTAGGGAGGTTCCTTCCCACGAGTAGATGGCATCTTGAGGTGGACAGCTCTCCCAAGACCATGGATCAACATTTTCACCTTCAGTATGAAACCTTTATCTCTTTGCCTTTTTACTACTTGCCTCTTCTCTCTGTTAATGTACGGGAAACAATGCTCCTAACTCTGGCAACTACTGCTGAATCCACTCTTAAAGTCTATTGCAAAACTTTTCCAAATCTGTCTCCTATACTCCAGACTCTCTTCACTGGAATCTGTTGTAAACACTTCATCTTAGGAATCTTTCCAATGTGAAGATAAAATAGTAACTTCCTTTTTCAAACATATTGATGACTTCATTGTGTAGTTTGTGTGAAATTCTTCAGACTAGCCTTCGAGGTCCTCCAACATATAACATAAATATGACTTCCCTCCAAAACTGTGAGAAAATATATTTCTGTTGTTTAAGCCAGCCAGTACATGGTATTTTGTTTTGGCAGACTGACTCGACTAATACATTGATCCAAAATGAGATATCACTTGCTTTTTTTCTCCATCTAGAGAATTCATTTTTGCTAAACTGTAGAGCGTTATGTATATTTTTGTAGCTGTCTTGTCACAGATATTAGGATAAAGTTTATGGATGGCAAGAAATATAAAATTTTGTTTTCGTAAATCCCATATATACTATATCTGCATATTCACTATACAATTAATATCCTGAACTGAAATTATAAAAATTCTGTAATTCTAACCAAGTCAGATTCTATTAATAGAATTACCTTGTGTGTATGAATTGTTGAAGGAGCCTCCTCTCTGAGAAGTTAAGACTGAATATTCAAGCCTAATTTTCTAAAAATACTGTACTTTAAGTCTTTGCATTACATTATCGTACAGACAGACCTGAAAATCTATATGGATGTTAAAAACAAACAGCAAACTAATGTATATGTAACTGTGTGAAACTGGAAAAGTCACTTTCTTCTTGGACCACATTTTACAGACCTAAAAATGAAAGTAGGTAGAATATGACCTCCAGTGCTCTCAGTAATTGTCACTTATGGGTCTATGGATTTGAGATGAATAAATAAATAACCACCAATTTGTGATGTTTTCATTGTAGCACTGTCTTAAAGCTATGACTTTATCAATAGAGTGGTGAGGGCACTTTAATTTGCTGAGATTTAAAGGAACAAGAAATAAATAAAAGAATCTTCAAATTATGCTAATCATGCTCCTAGTATTTGCTAAAGCATTGGATGCTTCAGTACACTGTTGTATCTTTACAACAATCCTGTCTCATTGGTACTAGGACCTCATCTGGAAGTGAGACAGCTGAAGTTCAGAGCACTGGAACTAAATTTCTCAAGATTTTATATATGTGTGTGCATATATATATATATATATATATATATATAAAATATTATATAATTATTATATATTATATAATGTATTGTACAATATATTATAATGTCAATATATTTATATATTATATATTACTACATCATGTAATATATAACATATATTATAGTTATAATAATAATATATAATAATATGATATAATATATATAGTTAGAGATCGTATCAGTACACTAAAGCCTGTGCTGTTTCCAACATTCTGTGTTGACTAACAGCTTTAAAACAGCATTTACTTTTTTATTGTAAAATTATAAAGAAATTAGAGAAAAGATGATTTTTGAAAGCATGAGTTATTATAAGCTATCACTTATGACAAAAAGTACAAAGAAAAATACAAAATAAGGTGTTTCTTGCTAGACTATATATTAAAATTTTCTTATATTAGGTTTACTATTTTCATTCTGGTTTTTTGATATGTGTGGTATATTTCCACACAAGGAATAAACTGAATGCCACATATCTTTAATTTAGTCTTGAAACCTGACATATTATAATGAAATTCATTTCCTTCTAAGTGTTGTGCAGTATAAGTTTCAGTCATCAAATTATGAAATTCAATATTTTTTTTTCTTCCAGGTAATGGAAAATTCTTAAATAAATGACATTTTGGTCCACTATATTACATTTGCTGGTCGGTCATAGATAAGAGTGGAAAAAAGCAAAAATCTAAAGCATTTACATTTTTAAAAAGTAAGACTGCTGCTGTTTTTAATCTATGTAACGTCTGATGTTTTGGGGTTTTTTTTACTAAAATCAAAAACAAATTCTTAAGCTTGTGCTGCACACAGTAAGTTGACTATTTTAAGATGATAAGCGTTTGATATATTAGACATTTAGCATAGCTACAAACCAACACCTTAAAAAATGGACTGAGGTGTTTGCCTACCAATTAAAATTAACTGCAAGAAATTTAATGGCAGAAGTTGAGACATAATTAGCTTAGAGCATAATGCTGAGAGAAACCTGTCAATCCCCACCCCTCCTTCCTACCTGCTCACATTATATTGCGATCTCTCATTTTCAACTTCTTTGCAACTTCCCACACTCTCCTACTTACCATGCAAGATCCTTATTCATTAAACTCCTCCATGTATCTTTCCAACCTCTCAGTCCTTCATTTAATTAATAACTCCTTTCTGACCAACTCCTCTTCATGGGCCTCCAGCCACATGGATGATGGTAGTAAACCTCTTCTTACAGTTGGTGCCATATATGTCTTCATCCACAAAATTAGAGAATGCTTGAAGATCACTTAGAGCTCTGACAATGCTAACATTTCAGAAATGTTAAATTTGTCAACCTAAATTTAATTCATCTAACTCTCTAAAACTTTAGAAGTACAGAAGTATGCCAAAGGATACTTTTCTAAGGACAGACAACAATTAGTATCTGTCACCATCACACAAGTCTCACTTCTCAGGGAGCCCAGAGAAGCCCAGAGCCCAATTCTACTCTCGCCAGGCTACTCCAGGCCTTCCTTATCTCTTGCCCACAGTTCTGCAGTTTCCTTATCTCTCTATCTTCAAGTGCATCATTTTCCAATTCATCCTCAACACTATCGCCACACAAGTCTTCCTAAAATACCTCTCTGTCCAGGCTAATCTTCGGGTCTAGAACTTCATGCTTTATTATTACCAATAAAATACAGTTCTGTCAAAATAAGATGTTCAAGCCTCTCCTATGATCAAGTAAATTATTTGCTGAACTGTTTCTACTAGTCTCCTATAAGAAATCGCCATACTTCTGAACTGGTCTTTTAGCAAACATTGAAACAATGTTATATATTTTCCTAGGCCCTCAAGATTTTACTGCCAAAATCACCCTTCTCCTTGTCTACACCTACCTTTCCTTCCATCCAACTCCCACATTGTGATGAAGGTTATGACCGCACCGTTTAGTGATGTTCCCTTTGTCCAACCCTTATTCACTTATTGTCTGCCTTGCTTATTTGGCTTTTACTCATGCTATCTCATAATACTGATTTTTATATAAATGTATTGTCTTTTGGTATATAAGCTTGTTGAGGGTAGAGCTAATTCCCAGTAAACTTATGTCAATTGTGACAGAAAAATTAAGGTGATTCAGGCATATATGCAATCAAAGAATTTGGAGATCAGATTCAAAATAACCAAATAATCAACTGACATATTTATTTAGTGCAACTTTGTTTATGGAAGATGTTAGATTTCCGGGATTTTTAAAAAATGAGTAGGAGATAAGTCTGCTCTCTTCTCAAGAGAATAACAATGTAATGTTAATAACATACAGGAATATAAATAATTATATTTCAAAAAGTGAAACTTACCTTAAGATACTACACATAGAGAATTAATACTGTACCTTGTATTTCACTTTAACCTTTGGTATACATACCAAAGTCTCTTATCAGTGGCAGGTGTCCCCTTGAGATACAAGGTATCCGAAACAACATTAAGTAAAGGAGAAAGGAAATTAGAAATCATTCTGAGACGTGTCTTCAATAAATTATCCATGCAAACTGTTCAGATACTGCCAAGTGCTCAGAAATAAAATATTAAATCTTGCATCCCAGGAGAGTAGACCCATGTCAATAAATTCAGCTGTTTTAGTCTTAGATTTCACCTTACTTAATACCTTTAGAATCTACTCTCATTGATATAGTCTCGAGACTCCTAATTGGCAAAACCCTGCAACTATTTCATTGCATAAGCTGTCTCCTTCCTTACCAGATGCTATAGATCAGGACAATTCTGGCATCCATGGAAGTAATGTAGTGTGGAGGAGGAGGATTTAGCCCTGAAACAAGTTCTACCCTTTTGTGAAACTACTCTCCAAATGTAATCATTGAAAAGGTGAGTTCTTGTTTTTCAGACAAGAGTCGAGGGCGAAAGTGATGGAGGAGGGTGGTAGGTGGTTTTCTCTAACAAGGAAGATTTAAACTTTGGGGGAGTTCCGAGTTTTCAGTTTTAGTTGTGTCTTCGTACATTCCCCATCTCATATTTTAGTTTCCCACTTTTGACCCACCAAGGCGCCTAACACCCATATTATAAGCCTGGCAATGTTGTGCATGTATCCAAACTGAAGACTTGCAGCGATTCCAGGGAGGCTCTTAGCCTGAGGCTCTAAAACAACTTCCCTGCAGCGATATGAGTTAAGGGACGTTTCTGAAGCTGCCATAAAGACTTTTGATTTTCCCCTTGTTACCTGTTTCCTCTTGTGTATTAGAAAATTTTTAAATCTCAATTTACCTTTTTCTCTGTGCTCTTTCTAGGCCATTAGAAACAGCTAACCACCTGACACTGTGATAATATCATTACCATATCAAATAAATGCTACATCCACATTATCTTTCTGCTAGTTGCCCTCCACCTGTGCCCCATCCCATGCCATCAACAGTGACAGTTTGAGTAATTATTGACAGTACCACATGGCATATATTAGAGCTGTCTCATTTTTCCTGGTAAGTTATCTACATGCTAATGCTCATTAAATATTTGTGCAACCCAGTCCCAAAACTCCACCTTGAGATTCTCATTCCACCCACTATGGTCACTCTTAGTACCCATCATTTTATCACTAAAATTTCCAACGGAAAATATCTATCAACAAAAATTAGAGATTAACAAGAGTTTAATGCAGTGACTTTAAATATAATGGTGGGACTTCCCTGGTGGCGCAGTGGTTGAGAGTCCGCCTGCCGGTGCAGGGGACACGGGTTCGTGCCCTGGTCTGGGAAGATCCCACATGCCGCGGAGCGGCTGGGCCCGTGAGCCATGGCCGCTAAGCCTGCGCGTCCGGAGCCTGTGCTCCGCAACGGGAGAGGCCACAACAGTGAGAGGCCCGCGTACCGCAAAAAAAAAAATACATATATATATAATGGTGTAAAAAGAGGTCAGAGAAACCAATAAAGTGAAGCAACCCAAGGCTAGCAACATGAGAACCTGTTACCTAGGACTGAATGGGCAAATAGGGGGATAATTACTTGATTTCAGCAAGACCCAAGTGGGCCATCCTACAGGAGCCATGGGATTTCACTTGGCAACAAGGCAGCTGTAGAATTAAATACCCTGATCCCTCTTTCCCAATGCACTCCAACCTTCTACCTGTGTGTCTCTATGGCCAAATCCTATAGGAGGCTTGGGGTAAGGGAGCCTTGTTCATGTAGTGAGCAGGTCAGATTAGGTTGATGGTAATTGCTTAGGAGAATGAGGAAGGAACCTACGTCAGAACTTCAAGTACACATGAAAAGGGAACTCTAATGTGTCCTTCCGTTATAGCTTTCAACAGTCATTTACCTATACAGTAGTAGAATATATTTTGTTCTTTTAAGCATACACTCTAACTCTTTTACCCACTAAGTGGATAAAAGCATCACTTTTTGTAAAAGGGATTCTTGACCAAAGTAACTTCTTCGCTTGAAGAGAAACCCCTAGGATCAAGAATAGCTTTCTAAATAATTGAGAAGCAATGAAACAATAAAATTATATTTAAGCCTGGCTTCCACATTTAAGATTCATGCCATTTCTAAAACAAAATGATTTAGAATTATGTTTTTCTTTTTAATATAAACAACACCTTCACAAGTACATAAACCTTTGAAAGTGAATGACTGTAAGGTACTCGAAGTTACGAGAGCCTGGATGCCAAGGAGGTCAGGTCTGGGCCTCACTTAACATAGCAGCACTGCGGAGCCTGCAGGAACAGGCCTGTGGTTAAAGCTGGGAAGGGTGAAGTGATGTGATCAGAAGAGTAAAAACCAGGGACAACTCATTCACTAAGGACTGGATCATTTCTGTCCTACTTATCTTAGGTGAAGAATACTCACCCTAAATGCTAAACCTTCTGGATGTTATATAATGTGATAATTTCTCTTCGGTTGGGTATGACAATGTAAGCTGTAGAATAATTAGCATATATTTAGAGAATGAAGTGCAAAGAAAGTGGAAACAGGAAGATTCACAGCACATCCTAGCTGAGGTACTAGGAAAGGAAGGCATTGTTGTCACTACTGTATAAAAAATGTAAAATTTCAAAACAAAAGCAAAGAAGAATTTCTTACCTTCAATGTCTGTAAATTAGTATGTGCTTTCTGACAAGTTTTAAAAATTTGTGTCTCACAGAAGCTTCTTTCCTGGGACCTGTAGAGCCAGACTACCTGGGTTTGGGTCTTAGCTCCATCGTTGACTAATGGTGTGATCTTGACCAATTTATTTCATATCTCTGTGCCTCAGTTTATTCATCTGGGAATTGAAGTAATAACAGCACCCACCTGAGAGAGTTGTTGTGTGCATGATATGGGTATGAATGCATTTGAGTTAGAAGAGAACCCAGGATATACTAAGTACCATGTGTTAGCAACTCTTACTATTACATACAAATGCTCTTGTTTCAAGAGCAAACAAGTATAGATCTGTGATTAAAACGTAGATGGGATAAAGGAGGTGAACAAATGGATGAAATGCAGCAATAATATTTACTAAAGCCTATACTTTATCAAAAAACAGTAAAAATGTATAAATAACACAACAAAAAACTATGTAGGAATGAAGTGAAACTGTATATTTTCAAAAATTAATAACTAATAATAAACCTAGTATCTACTTTGAATATTTAGTTCATACTCAAAATATATCTCTTAATGCTAACAGCTGACTGAACATAAAATATTAAGAAAAAATTTAAAAGATGAATGCTTAATACCGTAACCTATAGTACCCAGAAAAAGCTAAATTTAAAATAAGTTATATATCCCAAATATTTTAATTTGTTAAGAATAAAGATGAAAAGTAAGGAATTAAATTTTTGCCTTAAGAAATAGAAGAACAATTTAAAAAAACAAGGGAAACTAGGAATAGGAAATTTAAAAACATAAAGCTAATTCCAACTAAAATATAAAACAAAAGCTATTTGAAAAACTAAATAAATCTGAAATATGATACTTTGAAAAGATTAATAAAAGAGATTAACTTCATGTAGACTTACCAAGGCAAAAAGAAAGTGAGCTTAAATGACAAGATCAGTAATGAAATAAGCAGAAGAGTAGATGTAGAAGAAACTAGGGGGATTAGAGACAAATATTGTGTACTATATTGCAGTCAGTTTGAAAATTTAGAAAAAATTATGATTTCTTAGCAAAATGCAAGTTACCAAAATCAAAAAACTAGGAGAAGGTGAATAAGCCAGTTACCACCGACAGAATTAGAAGTGTTTAGAGCTTTGCCATTGAAAAGGGTACTAGGAACAAATGGATTCACAAATGAGTTTCTTTCTGTGTCTTAAAGAGCAGATAATTCCAATATTGTTTACAGTATTCCAAGCCATGGAAAAAACTAAAACCTCCTAATTTATTTTATGAATATAATATACCCAAAACCTGACAAAAGTTATACCAAAAACTAATCTGACTTAAGAGTAGATATGCAGCTATAAGAAATAAATATTAGTGAAACCATCCAAGAAGGTACAAAAATATGTATGCAGTGTTTATTTCAGGTCTGCAAGATTTGTTCAGTCTTAAAAATTGTTTAGCGTATTTTACCACAGCAACACATTAAAGAAGAAAAACCATATGATGATATGAATAGGTACTGAAAGTACAGGATAAAAATTCCATGGCTATTAATAAAAACTGTATTTAGAACAGGAAAAATTTCCTGGGAAATTAATAGAATTCTCACAATATTTTGTTGCTACAGAGACTTGCATTTCATTAGATAAAATAAATATTGCTCCTGAATGTAAAGGCACTTGATTACAAAAGACCCCTGGAGCTTTTAACTTTATTTCAAAGTCACTTTCAAATGTTAAAGATGGAGTATTAATTAAACATAGAGAAGTAAGATTTAAATATTAACTTGCAGACAACCAAGAGTTGTACTTAAAGGAGAATGAGAATCAACAGACTGGAATTGCTTGGGAGAGCTTAATTCGCATTCTGCAATTTACTTCAAGACAGTATTTTCCTCAAATAAGTATGAGTTATGCAGTTATTTCTGAAAACTATAGTGCAAGAGGCAAAATATGTTCAATGAAAATGTATAGCTCTGAGGTTTTTTTCACTTCCCCATTTAGTATTTTATATTAATAGACCTAGGGTGGGACAATTGCAGTGGTGGCCATTTATTATCAGAGAATGCTTCCCTGGTTTGGACTTAGAGGCATTGCATTTTTAATATAAACCATGGAGTTTTAAAAAAATCGAGAAACTTCGTTCCAATTTGTTACTGTATGCTTTACTAATTAAGGTGAATGGTGTATTACTTCATGTCTTTGTACCTTCAAATCTAGAAAAAAGGTGTTGGAACTATTAGTTGGTAATTCCAGTTCAATATTTTTTTCCCAGCCTATTTCCTATTTAAGCACTGTCATTTGAAGTCAGTTGAATTTAATGTTGCTTTGATATCACAAATGTTACTTACTTTTACTAACTCTAACCTCAGTTTAACCCTTAACTGAGGGTACTAGCATATCCAGTTGCTGCAATATAAGTATGTTAGAACACTATTTACAATCACAGAATATTCACGGAATTAAAAAGCCAAAGTGTTAACTCATCTACTCTTTCATGAAATTAAAAAAAACACCAATTAAACTGTTCAGATGATACTATATCCAAGACACTCTAACAGATTAAAAGGGGAATATCACCCTTGCCCATTCAAAAAAATTCAATCTTCCTAAACATTTAATTTGTAAAGTGTAAACTTCCAAATTGTATATGATCAGCATTATTCACCTCAGTATGACATCACTGTTTGTCCCTGAAAATAATTGCCCAGTGGTACCAGTCATATATTCATAGGGTCAATGAATTAGATTTAAGATTATAAAAGCAGTCTTTTTCACAGCATAATTTATAAGGACAGAAATAGGGAATCTTTAGTTTCTGAAATCTTCATTCAACAATGATTATCATTTGAGGACTTGTGCTCAGCCCTAAAGATAAGAAGCAGAAATACTCTCCCTTCTGTGGAGAAATATATTGTCTAGATAGAATACAGACATGAAAGTCAAAATTATATTGGAATAGGCAGAGAAGAGTGATGTCAGCAAGATGACAGAGTAGACGTTTTCAGCACTCATTTGTTAGAATTAGTAAATGATCTCAATAAAGTTTCAGGATACAAAAGCAACATACAAAAATCAGTTGCACTTCTATGCACTAACAGCAAACTATCCAAAGAAGAAATTAAGAAAACAATCCCACTTACAACAGCATCAAAAAGAATAAAATACTCAGGAATAAATTTAACTAAGGAGGTTAAATATCTGTATGCTGAAAGCTATTGTGTTGATAAAAGAAAGTAAAGAACATGCAAATAAGTGGAAAGATATCCTATGTTCACGATAGGAAGAATTAATATTGTTAAAATGCCCATACCTGATCCCGAATTGCCAAAGCAGCCTTGAGAAAAAAAGAACAAAGCTGGAGGCATCATATGCACTGACTTCAGACTGTACTTCAAAGTTACAGTAATCAAAACAGCATTGTTCTGGCACAAAAACAGACGCATAGATCAATGGAGCAGAATACAGAACCCAGAAATAAACCCATGCACTTATGGTCAATTAATCTATGACAAAGGAGACAAGATTATACAATGGAGAAAATACAGTCTCTTCAATAAGTGGTGCTGGGGACACTGGACAGCTACATGTAAAAGAATGAAATAAGAGCACTTCCTAACACCGTATAAAGAAAAAAAACCCAAAAAGGATTAAAGATGTACTTACATCTTTATGTAAGACTTGAAACCATAAAACTCCTAGAAGAGAACATAGGTAGAACACTCTTTGACATGAATTGTAGCAATATTTTTTTGGATCTGTCTCCTAAGGCAAAAGAAATAAAAGCAAAAATAAACAAATGGATCCTAATTAAACTTAAAAGATTTTGCACAGCAAGAGAAACCATCAACAAAATGAAAAGACAGCCTATTGAATGGGAGAAAATATTTGCAAATAATACAACTGATAACAAAATACAAACAGCTCATACAACTGAATGTCAAAAGAACACAAACAACCTGATTTTTAAAAATGTGCAGAAAAGAAGGAAACCCTATCAGTCATTTACAATAACATGAATGAACCTATGAACCTGAAGGACACTGGCAAGCAAAATAAGCCTGACATGAAAATTTAAATACTGAATGACCTCACTTATATCTATATGGAATCTAAAAGTCGAACTCATAAAAGCAGAGATTAGAATGGTGGTGGCTATGGGCTGGAGGGTAGGGGAAATAGGGAGATGTTGGTCAAAGTATATCAACTTTCAGTTAGGCAGAATGAATAAACTCTGGAGATCTGATGTCCAGTATGGTGACTGTAGTTAACAATACTATATTGTATACTTGAAATTTGCTAAGAGAGTAGATCTTAAGTGTTTTCATCACCACCAGAACAATAAAAATGGTAACAATATTTCATCACCACCACAACAATAAAAATGGTAACAATGTGAGGTGATGGATATGTTAATTAACATGATTATAGTAATGATTTCACAGTGTAGAAATATAAAAAAATCACATGTTAAAGTGTAAGTATACACACTTTGATTTATTCATTGTAACTAAACAAAGCTGAGAAAATTATACTGAGAAAAGAGCTGTGGTATAAATTTGTATGCTATAGCTAGAGTTAAAGGAGGTGTCCCCAGAGGGAACATTTGGGACAAGAATTTAAAAACAAAAAAGAGAATTAGCAAGGTAGAAAAATAGGCATTTCAGGCAGAAAGAAGAGTTCATTCAAAGACCCAGCTAATGAGAGGGTGACGATGCTGAAAACAGTCATAATACTACAGAAATAGCAGAAGAAAGAGAGAATGACAACCCAAGTTAAAGAAGTGACAGTTGGTAAGGAGAAAAGGGGATAGAATCTAGAGCTCCTTCAGAGATAGGATTCATTAAGACTTTGTACTGGTTGGATAGTGGAAAAAAGCTGGAAGAAGAATTACTCTAAAATAACCAACCTCAAGAATTGGTTAAAGAGTGGGCTGTAAATTGGTGCAGCCACTATAGAAAACAGTATATATCCTCAAAAAATTAAAAATAGAACTACCATTTGATCCAGCAATTCCACTCCTGGGTATTTATCTGAAGAAAAGGAAAACACTAATTTGAGAAAATATATGCACCCCTATGTTCACTGAAGCACTATTTACAACAGCCAAGATTCAGAAGCAACCTAAGTGCCCATCAACAGATGAATGGATAAATAGGATTTGGCATCTATCTATCTATTTATCTATCATCTATCATCTATTATATATAAATGAAATATTACTCAGCCATGAAAAAAATGAAATCTTGCATTTATGACAACATGGATGGACCTAGAGGGCATTATGCTAAGTGAAATAGTAAGACAGAGAAAGACAAAATACTCTATGTTATCACTTACATGTGGAATCTAAAAAACAAATGAACAAACTTAACAAAACAAAAACAGTCATAGATACAGAGAACAAGCAGGTGGTTGCCAGAGGGGAGAGGGTGGGAGGAGGAGAGAAATAGGTGAGGGGGACTAAGAGGTACAAACTTTCAGTTGCAAGATCACTGAGTCACAGGTATGAAATGTACAGTGTGGAAATTTAGTCAATAATTATGTAACATCTTTGTATGGTGACAGGTGGTAACTAGACTTATCGTGGTGATCATTTTGGAATGTATAGGAATACTGAATCACTATGCTGTGTACCAGGAACTAACATAGTGTTATAGGTCACTTGTGCTTCAAAAACAAATAAACAAACAAACTCATAGAAAAAGAGATCAGATTTGTGGCTACCAGAGGCAGAGGGTGGGTGGAGGGGAAATTGGATGAAGGTGACCAAAATGTACAAACTTTCAGTTATAAGATTAATAAGTACTAGTGATGTAATGCACAGCATGATAAATATAAATAACACTGCTATATGCTATATATGAAAGTTGTTAAGAGACTAAATCCTAAGAGCTCTCATCACAAAGAAAAACAGTGGGGTTTTTTTGCATTTTTTAAAATTTCGCATTTATATGAGATGATGGATGTTCACTAAACTTACTGTGGTAATCATTTCATGATGTAGGTAAGCCAAATCATTATGCTGTACATCTTAAACTTATCCAGTGCTATATGTCAGTTATACCTCAATAAAACTGAAAGGAAAAAAAATCCTAGAAGATAACATTAAAAAAAAAGAAAAAGAGTAGTGCTATAGCAGTATAAGAATGTCCCACACCATATTGCAATAAACTTATTCTATAGGGTGACCTTGGGCAAATTATCCAACACCTATAAATCTATTTTATTGTTTGAAAAATGGGAACATTGATACCAAACTTTATGATCTTCTTAGGCTTAAAGATAAAGTGTGTATAGCATCTAACACCCTAGCCTGACATTTAGTGTTTATTTATAAATGATACATATTGCGTGTATTATTAGTAGTTAGGATATGGCTTTGGCTTCTGTAAGAGATACCCTGAAGGCAAGACCTGAAATTGAACATATCATCTCACATGCAGAATTTAGTCACATGGCCATACCAACCTGCAAAGGAGCCTTGGAAAAGCAGTCTCTATCCTGAGCAGTCATCTACCCAATCACAAATTGGATATAATAGAAAAAGTGGAGAATGGATATTTGGGGACAACTGGCAGTCTCTGCTTTAAGGTGATAGTTACCACTTCACCTGGAAAGGACAGGCAGACCAACAGACTGGCATAGAGACTGATAACTACTGAATGGCTTTTTTTTTTTAATTAAGTTTTCAAGAAGACCCAATTCATTCATTCATTTTTTAAACAAATCTTAATGAATCTTGAATGTTCTTTATGGGCTTTGGAGGTTGAAGAGGAGTGTAATGAAGTAGAATATAATGTCTTGTTCCTTAAGGAGTTTATAATCTAGGTGGAAGACACAAAAGAAACAACTAGAAAATACTTTTTAACAATAAGTGAACAAGTGTTGACACTATTTTAGAATTTTGAACCGGCCCCCCCACCACCAAAAGTAAGCAACAGCTATCTATAAATGTAGAAGTGATTACTTACAGTGGACATTGTTTTAAGGCACACGACACAATGTATCATTAGAGTTTGTCCTGTTTAAAGGACACATATCAGATGCCCCACACAGGGTGGATTTTAAATGAGTTGGTGACGACATTTGCCCCAGGCAGCTTGTCAAATCCCAGCCCAGCATACAAGTGCTTTAGTTGTATTAGAGCAGTCTCCTGAGACCTATTACCATTCCGGAGTAGAATGTGCTGTAGGATCCGCCTATTTGATTAACACAGGAGCAGAAATTTCTCTAACACAATTATTCTTTTCCATTCTTAAGGAAATATAAGAACAATGATTAAAAAAAAAAGACTGAATTTCCAAATATTTTTACCTCAAGCAAATGAAATCGAATGGTAATTGTACTGTATATTTCTCTTGTTAATTTTGCTTCTCAGACACTACATCAGAGATATGGGAAAGGAAGATAATTTATTCAAAAATGTGTTAATTAGTAAAGAGAGAAGAATAAGATCTATTTATTATTTATACTCCAGTGGCTCATATAACTTTGAATTAACCTCAAATATTTATGATCAGCTGAAATTAATGATGGCCTTTTAAAATGAAATTTATAATTACACAAAGAAAAATGTCTAAGTTTAACAAAAGTCCTACATGGTTAATAAAATTATATAAATTGAATATATATAAATATATATTTTTAATGAGTTGGGGATTGTGGTTTGATTCAGGATATACCCAAATCTAGATTAATTCGATTTTTAACAGTAGCGTTCTCCTAAAAGCATCAACCAGCAATTGAAACAGGTAGTTTTCTATATTTCAGAGCAAGATCTATTTCTGTTGCAGAAACATAAAAGCCTAATATTGCAGTTTAGAAAATCTTATTTCACTTATTAGGAAAAATAAATATCTGGTTCGGGAAGTTTGAATCGTCAAATACTTAAAAATACAACACAAACTAAGGATAATGCCCTAAACAGATCCTTTCATTGCATCTCTTTCTTTTACCTATGAAAAATCCTTGTGTACTGTGCTATTTCACAGATAGAAATGCCCTAGTTTTTAAATATGTATGTTACTTTTATGAAAAAATGCAAGAAAAAAGTATGAAGGTATTATGCACAAAAGGAATACTTAATATTCCAAATTAACATTCCAAAGGTTAAAAATAATAATCTTAATATTCTTCTCCTTTATATTGTTTTTCTATTAACATAAACTGAATGCTGTTTTTCATACATAAATCTTTACATCTTTTTTATGAAATACCCAGTTTTCATGCACCCCTTTATTTCAGACAAAAAACTTCTAAGTGCACAGTGATTTACATAAAGAAAATTCTTCAACCCTCATTGTTTCTACAGTTTTTCTGTAGTTACCCTCTGACATAGAACCATTTCATTTAATGTGTGGCATGTGGCAGTAGCTAATAACTCAGCAATGGTCTCAGAGAGGAGAGGAAGAGCTCCCAGCAGTGTTGTAAGCTGGTGCAATAACATCACGAGATGGGTACTTAGAATTGCTTTCTGATTCTGGTGATGACAAACCTACACATGAGGTTTCCCCATTATATAACCTTAGTCTACAAAACTCCTGTATATTCCAACATTGGCATAACTGTAAAATGTCAATAAAGGGGTTGTAATAATGATAATGAAAAACTTTTGCTTTAGATTAATAATGTATCCCTTATTTTTTTCTAAATAGATTTCCCTAATATTTGGGGGGATATATTGTAAAGGCAAAATTGACCATTCAAGCATTTTAATCATCTACAATGTTTCATATATCTAATAACTTTTGAAGCTTCATTTAACAATCCTTAGAAGCCTAGTTTTACAATCCCTAAATTATATTTTAGTGTCTTTATGCAACTGTGTCACTTTACACAGAAAAATTAAAACTAAAAGCATGCCTGCTTTAAAATGAGAATTACAGGTAAAAATAATACTAAAAATATGTCCAACACTGTAACGTTAATAGTGATAATACATTGTTAAGCTAAAAACAATATAATGAGAGATAGTAATGCGCACACATATATAATGGTATATTTATACAATAGAATGTTACACAGCATTAAAAAATTTTAAGAATATTAATGTCATGAAAAAATGTTGACAGTATATAGTGAAAAAATAAGCACTGCTCAAAGCAAATGTAATAATCATTTAATTAAAAATGGGAAAATGGTAGTTTCACAGTGGAGAAGCTGTGCAGAAATCACCTTAACCAAGTGCTCTACTATAATGAGACAAATCAAAATAATTGTCTCCTGATAGAATGTAACAGGAGGACTCAGTATCCCTTCTCTGACCTACCTGCAAATCATTCATAACCCAGATCTTGTCATGATGAAACATCAGGCAAACCCAAACTGAGGAACACTCAATAACCTGACTAGCCGGTAATCTTAAAGTATCAAGGTCATGAAAAATCAAGAAAAAGTTGAGGAAGTGTTACAAATTGAAGGCAACTAAAGGAAATTGACAAATACAACACAAGATTCTGGACTTGTATCATTTTGCTATACTGAACATTTTGGCAAAAAATGGCAAAACTTGAACGGCATCTGAGGACTAGATAGTAGTAATTATGTTAACTTCCTGATTTTGATGACTAAATCACAGTCATGCAGGAAAATGCCCTTGTTTATAGGAAACAACATTAGTTTGGAGGGATGATGGAGCATCATGTTGCCATCTACTCTGAAATGGCTCTGGGGGAAAGTAAGTTCTGTTTGCTGTTCTTGCAGTTTTTTTCTGTAAGCTTGAGATGGTTACAATAATACATAAATTTTAAAAAATTAATAATCATATGCAACCTGGTTACTTGGATAACTGAGAAATAAAACCTGGTTAGGTTTTCAGTCCTTCTGTTCAGAAGCTTGTTTTTCTATCAGGTACCCCTCATATATAACTATTATATGAATATTTATAGATTCATATTTTATTTATTTATTTTATATCTACATAAAATAAAGTTTAATAAATAGCTTACACTATTAGTGTAAGGAGCTACTACTTTGGGGGCCTGAAAAGAGCACATCCAGGAAGAAGCCCTACATAGGTTAAGGCAGGACAGAAGCTAGTTTCAGTTTCCAACACGAATGTACGAGCATCTGCCTGCATTAAAATCTTCATCCAACATCAAATTTGACTCCAGGAGGAAGAGTGGGGTCTTCCTTCCGTTTTCTTTGTTGTTTTTTTTTTTTTTTTGCCGTACGCGGGCCTCTCACTGCTGTGGACTCTCGCTCCGGATGTGCTGGCTCAGCGGCCATGGCTCACGGGCCCAGCCGCTCCGCGGCATATGGGCTCTTCCCGGAACGGGGCACGAACCCGTGTCCCCTGCATCGGCAGGTGGACTTCAACCACTGCGCCACCAAGGAAGCCCCCTTCCTTCAGTTTTAATTTCCATTGCCTTTCCTGACTGACCGAAAATACAGCATTCTTGTTCCTTTGAGGAAAATCCAATGCTGTATAATCTAGCCTACATTTCCCAGGAAGGGTAATCATTTATATTTTCTTCTCTAAAACTCATTACATTTCTTTAGTTTTCAACTATATGCATGCAGTACATTTAAAATCATAAAAATGTGATTTAGAATATATTAACCATCCATTAATCTGAACACACTATTCAATAAATGGTGGCTAGTAGCTTTATAACTTATCCTGCAACAGTAATTGCATTTTAAAATGTGTAACTGCTACCAGGTACTTTAATTACATATTTTGTCCAGATACCTTTGTTGAACCATTTCTGCTTTATTTACATCTTTTAAATACTAATTCAGAGTATCCTCTGAACAGAAAACTCAAAGCATTTGAGAAATTTCCATTGACTTCTAAAAATGTGCCTTACCTAGAATTTTACTCGTATGCTATGTGTGACCTACACGCATGTGGAGCCTTTGTCCACACATTTTTTTTCTTTTCTTTTTTTTTTTTTTTTTTTTTTTGGTACACAGGACTCTCACTGTTGCAGCCTCTCCCGTCACGGAGCACAGGCTCCGGACGCGCAGGCTCAGCGGCCATGGCTCACGGGCCCAGCCGCTCTGCAGCATATGGGGTCTTCCCGGAATGGGGCACGAACCCGTGTCCCCTGCATCGGCAGGTGGACTCTCAACCACTGCGCCACCAGGGAAGCCCCACACATTTTTTTTCTAATGGAGGCTATGATGTGATCCCATAGCTACAGGATGCAGATAGTGATGCTGAGATTCATCGATAGACCATAACCTATCATGGTCAGCTGTCCAGACAGAGCTAAGAGTGAGCTAAGAATGGAACTGAGAATGAGTATCCATAGAGAAGCTTTCCCAAGTCCAGTCCACACTCCAGGAAAACGAGGCGTGTGTGACATGTCCTGGCCTGGAGGAGATGGTCCATGTTCTGGACCACTCTGAAAAGGGCCATCATGTCAGAATCTACTCCTATCAATCCAGAAACCCCAGTCATCCCTGGACCCTTGATCTCACTAAGACAAACATCTGGGCCAGTGAGATATTTGGGGGGCAATTAGTTTACAGTTGTGTCTTACAGTGTTCCATCTTTAGTCAAAGTTCCATCATTAAAGTAATCTCTGTAGCAATGTAGCAACACCTTGTGCACCCATTTTTTAAAAACCATCTTAAACCTTTTTTAAGTGTACAGAGTTCAGTAGTATTAAGTGTATTTACATTATTGTGAAACAGAGCTCCAGAACTTTTTCATCTCACAAATCTGAAACTCTATACGCATTAAACGACATCTTCACTTTTTCCCTCCCCCCAGGCCCTGGTAACCACCATTCCACTTTCTGTTTCTGTGAGTTTAACTGCTTTGGATACCTCATATAAGTGGAATCTTAGAGTATTGGTCTTGTTTTGATTGGCCTATTTTAATTAGGATAATGTTCTCAGGGAGGTCCATCCATGTTGTACGGTATGACAGAATTTACTTTATTTTTTCAAGGCAAAGAATATTCCACTGTATGTATATACTGCATTTTCTTTATTAATTCAGCCATCAATAAACATTTAGGTTGTTTCCACATCTTGGCTACTGTGAACAGTGTTGCTATAAACATGGATGCATAAATATTTCTTTGAGACTTCTTTTAATTCTTTTGGCTATACAGTAAGTCCTCTACATAGGAACAAATTCTGTTCTGAGAGCACGTTCCTAAGTCCAACTTGTTCGTAAGTCCAACAAAGGTAGCCTAGGTACCCAACTAACACAATCGGCTATATAGTACTGATCTGTAATAGGTTTATAATACTTTACACACAAATAATTCATAAAAAACAAACACTTTTTAATCTTACAGTACAGTACCTTGAAAAGTACAGTAGTATAGTACAACAGCTGGCATACAGGGGCTGGCGTCGAGTGAACCAGGCAAGAAGAGTTACTGACTGAAGGAGGGAGAGGAGGTGGGAGATGGTAGAGCTGAAGGATCGTCAGCAGTAGGAGACGGAGGGCAAGCTGCCATGTCACTCACGCCTGATGTTGATGGCACAGGTTCTGGTCCCTTGCTGGGTTCAATTCTGTCTACCTTCTTGGAAAAACGATCCAGTGATGTCTGGGTAGTAGCTCTTTTTTTTTCTCATCATAATGACATGGTAGCACTGGATTACATTCTGAACGGCTGCTGCAACCTTCCTGTACTGTTCTACGTTCGGGTCCTGTGCCTCAAAAACTAACAGTGCCTCCTCAAATAAAGAAAATCCCCTTGCCATTTCCTGCATCGTGAATCTCTTTGGTTCTTCAGTTACTTCTTCCTCTTGTCTCTCTTTGTCCTTTCTGGGCCTCCAATTCCATCAGGTTTTCATTCATAAGTGCCACGGGTTGCACAGCAAGTTCCATCGTTATCCCTTGGCACTTCTTAGCAGTGCCAGCTACATCACTGCTGTTTTTACGCTTGCTTCCAGACATCCTGGGCTTGAAGTAAAGATACTGTACTACTGTACTCTATACAGTACTGTACAGTAAAGTACATAAAAGCACAACCACTTGTAGAGGATACACACGTGTGACAATATACACCAGATACATGAACTAACTTACATGATTGGACATGCAAATGCACGTTTGCATCTTTGAAAGTTCACAACTTGAAGGTTCATATGTAGGGGCTTATTGTATACCCAAAAGTGGGGTGGTTGGATCCTATGGTAGTCTTGACTTTTTGAGGAATGTCCATAACCATAGTGGTTGCACCATTTTACAATCCCAGTAGCAAGGCACCAAGGTTCCAATTTCTCCACATCCTCACCAACACTTGCTATTTTTCATTTGTATTATAGTCATCATCCTAAATAGTGTGAGGTGATAACTCATTGTGGTTTGGATTTGCACTTCTCTGATGATAACTGATATTGAACATCTTTTCATGTGCTTGTTGGTCATTTGTATATTATCTTTGGAGAAATACCCATACAGATTCTTTGTCCATTTTTTAATCAGATTATTTGTCTTTTCACTATTGAGTTGAGTTCTTTATGTGTTTTGGATACTAATGCCTTACCAGAGATATTATTTGTAAATATTTTCTCCCATTCCATAGGTTGCTTTTCACTCTATTGGTTATGTTCTTTGATGCACAAAAGTTTTTAAATTTGATATAATCACATTTGTCTATTTTTCCGGTTGTCCCCTGTGCTTTTGTGTCATATCCAATAAATTATTGCCAAGTCCATTGCTGTGAAGCGTTCCCCTATGTTTTTTTCTAGGAGTTTTACAGTTTTGTGTCTTAAATTTACATATTCAATCCATTTTGAGTTAACTTTTGTATATGATGTAAGATAAGGGTCCAAGTTCGTTCTTTGGCATGTGGCTATCCAGTTTTTCCAGCACCATTTGTTGAAGAGACTGTCTTTTCCCCCATTGAGTGGTCTTGGCACCCTTGTTGTAGATCATTTGACCATATCAACACAAAAGTTGATTACTGTGTTCTCTATTCTATTCTACTGGTGTATTTGTCTGTCTTTATGCCAGTACCATACTATTTTGCTTAGTTTTGTAATATATTCTGAAATCAGGAACTGTGAACCCTCCAGTTTTGTTCTTCTTTTCAAAATCTTTTCTGGCTATTTGAGGTCCTTTGAGATTCCATATGAATTTTAGGATAAATTTTTATTTCTGCAAAAAAATGCCATTGAAATTTTGATAGGTATTGCATTGAATCTGTTGATCACTTTGGGTAGTATGTAGTACATCTTAACAATATTAAGTTTTTCAATCCATGAACATTAGATATCTTCTCATCTTTTGTGTGTCTTTTTTAATTTATTTAAACAATGTTTTATAGTTTTCAGTGTACAAGTCTTTCACCTCCTTGGTTATGTTCATTCCTAAGTATTTTATTGTTTTTGATGCTATTGTAAATGGGATTGTTTTCTTAATTTCTCTTTTGATTTTTCATTGTCAGTGTATAGAAACAATTTATTTTTGAATGCTGATTTATATCCTAAAACTTTGCTGAATTTGTTAATTAATTTTAACAGATTTGTATGTGTGTGTGTAATCATTAGGGTTTTCTACATATAAGACCATGTCATCTGCAAACAGAGATCATTTACATTTTCCTTTCCAATTTGGATGCTTTTTATTACTTTCTATTACCTAATTGCTCTGGATAAAATTTCCCCTATTATGTTGAATAAAAGTGTCAAGATTGGGCATTCTTTCTTTGTACCAGATCTTTGAGGAAAAGCTTTCAATCTTTAACTGTAGAGTATGATGTTAGCTATGAGCTTTTCATATAGCCTTCATAATGTTGAGATGGTTTTCTTCTATTCCTTGTTTGTTGAGAGTTTTTTATCATGAAAATGTTTAATTTTGTTAAATGCTTTTTCTGCATCGATAGAGGATGATGAAGTTTTATCCTTCGTTCTGTTAATGTGAAGTATTACATTGATTGATGTTTGTATGTTGAATCGTTCTTGTATCACAGGAATGAATCCAACTTGGTTATGATGTATAATCTTTTTAATATGCTGTTGAAATTAGTTTGATAGTATTTTATTGAGGACTTTTACATCAGTATAATCAGAGCTATTGGTCTATAGGTTTTTTTTTTTTTTCTTCGCAGTGACTGTTTCTGACTTTCGTATCAGGGTAATGCTGGTCTCATAGAAAGAGCTTGGAAGTATTCCCTCTTCTCCAATATTTTTTTGAAGAGTTTCAGGAGGATTGGTATTAATTCTTCTTTAAATGTCATAGATTTCTCTAGGAAGGCCAAACTTACCCTGGACTTTTCTTTGTTGGGAAGATTTTGGATTACCAATTCAGTCTCTTTATTTGTTATTGGTACATTCCAGTTTTCTATTTCTTCATGACTCAATCTAGATAGATTGTGTGTTTTTAGGAATTTATCCATTTCCTCTAGATTGTCCAATTCATTGGCATACAATTGTTCATAAAATATATACTTTTCTAATGTTAGTTACTTGAGTCTTCTCCTTTTTTTACTAGGTATTCTAGCTAAGAGTTTTTCAACTTTGTTGATCTTTCCAACAAATCAACTCTTACTTTCATTGTTTTGTTTTTTCTATTCTCTATTTCTGCCATAATCTTTATTATTTCCTTCCTTCTGTTAGCTTTGGCTTCAGTCTGTTCTTCTTTTTTTTTTTTTTTTTTTTGGTTTCTTGTGTTGAAAGTTAGTTTGTTGATTTAAGATCTTTCTTCTTTTTTAATATACACATTTATAGCTATCAAATTCCCTCTTAGCACTGCTTTGTATACACAATCTTTTGTCCCCAAACTTAATCAATATTTGGTACTTTATAAAGTGTGTTTATTTGATGTTTTCCACACTGGGTCCTCATTCTTTTGTGTGATGGTAGTAATTGAGAGTCTTCTCTGTGCTAACCACTATGTTGTTGATGGTGGGCATCAAAGGCAAACAAAAGAGCAGTTATCACAGTACAATAAAGACTATAAGGAAAGTAGTGTATGGTGATAATAGAACATGTATTTTCTATTCTACCTCATTTCTAGAATATTCTGGTCACCACAAACTAAATTTATTTTATGACTGACCAATGGAACACTCCCTGAGGGTTGAACTACAATAGCTTAGATCTATCAGGGTCCAACCCTAGAGTTAGGTACAGTTTCCCAAACTGCATGACATTGGAGGATGATAGCAAGAGTTCAGGAAGGAGAACATCATGATGGCGACCACAGGCTCCTCACACAAACCTGAAGGGTTATGGTGGGAGGTGGAGATATTTGAAGTAGAGTAACATGCAGTGAAATTGAAAGAAGTTGAGTATGGCCAGAATGTAGAAAGTGAGATCATAAGTGTGAGGATCGGCAAAGAAAGGAATTTTAAAAAGTTGAGACTTACCCTGAAGCAAAGGGAAGCTACTAAAGATTTTAAAGCTGGATGATAATAGGAAAAAGGAAGATAATTGTAGCTGTAGTGTAAAAAATGTCTTGGAAAGATGTTCCACCTAGCTGAGCTCATGATAATATATGGAGGGGATGCGTATGTGAATAAAGGGATTGAACAGGTTAAAGAAGATTCTCAGGATCTGTGTAGTACAGCTAGGAAAATTTTAACCATGAGTTAGGAAATAGGAATATCAGCTGGATTAAAGAAAAAAAGTGAGCTAAAATTGGAAATACTGTGTGCCTTTGTCTGTCATACTTTAGGAGATAAATCAGAAGTCAAAGTATGGATTTGGAAATTAGTAGCATGCAGAAGGGAATGGGGTTACGTATGAGGAGTGAGAGAATCATAAAGGAAACCCTAAGAAATACCAACATTTAAGGGGTGGACAGAAAAGAAGCACCTACAAAGACTGGAAAAGAATAGCCAGGCATGTGGGACACCTAGATAATGTGGCAACAAAGAAGCTGAGGAAAAGGAATAAAAAATAAAATTCAGGAACTACTATAAGTGATTAACTAAGAGAGGTATTGAAATTATCTTTGGGATTCAGAGAAGAGAGAAAAAGAGATTGCTACCCATCTTGGGAAACTATTTTAACTGCAGTGCCACATGACTGCTGACTACCATATGTTGAAAGGGTGCGTTACTGAGTGAAGAAAGACTCCATTTCCATGAACTCGACTGTGAAGGCAGGTGTGAGTGAGGTCTAGAAGGGCAAAGACATACAGTTGGGGGAGGAACTTTATTTTCATTAAGATAGAAGACGCAAGCAAATAACAAGACAATATAACAGCACATTATGTAATCACTAAGTAGCTCAGAATATTCTAGCCACAAGGAACTAAACATGCTCTAAGAAACATACAATCCAACAGATCAAAATGAATTAGTGTTCAGGATTTTACACCCCCTTGTATTCCGCACAATCAACGTAACCTACTGCGTTTCACAAAGATAACACTTCTTCTCCATCCTGATTTCCTGCTCAGAACAGGTGCTAGCCAAGGAGCATTGCTATGCTTCTGCAGAAGCAGTGCCACAGCACTTCTGAAAGCAGAGCCCTAACCTCTGTGGATGTGAAAAAAGCCCTGAGGCCCAACACAGCCCCTGTTGGCAATGCCTTGCCCAACAAAATGTGAGCAGTTTGATCTCCTGGTCCTACCTTCCTAAGAAAAACTGCATCATAAATAACTACAAGGAATCCTTCCCCTTGGGCAGAAAGATACCCTCTGCAAGGGGTAAGGAAACCACTGCCTTTCCTGGTTTCTTTGAAGACATTTGCATCACTTCATGTCTCTGTATTTCTAGATGGTACTAGGCATCTGTATTAATAGAACAAATAGCCAGCATTCCTGGATAATATTGACACAATACCAGAGTACAGTAGGTCAAAGAATGAAGCTTGCTCTCAAGGCTCTGAATGACCATTAAATTCCTGTACTCCATTTTTAGCTCCACCCTCCATCTCTACAGGGTAATGTCCACCCACTTTGTTTCATGTTTAAGAAATTTGGCTGTAGATTACCATCTGATGTTGTTTTCTCTAGCCACATGCAGGAATCATTCCAGCCATCTGGTCTACCTTGCACATGCATTCATGGAAAGTCCTCTCCATTCTCCTTGTTCCATCCTCCCCAACCAACAGGTCCCACAACCTATTTCACACTCTCTTAACACTCCACCTGGTGTTATTCTCCTCCCTATCTTCTCTTAATTCCTTATAGTACAAGTATTTTATCAACTTCATAAAATGTTGGGGATCATATATAGCTTCCTATTTTATTCCAGGTATTTATTAAACAAATATTTGAGGAGTTACTAGGGGCCATATAGTGTTCATAAAACATTCTTCCTTCTTGGGACTACGGCTCTAGTGGGAAATAGACGAACAATGACATAATTGCTATTCAAATCTGTATCTTTTGATGTGACCCTCCCAACTAAATGGAAACAATATGGAAAACAGTATGCTGTACTAAATAGAGCATTAATCTTGGTGTTAGACACACCTAATTCAAGTCTCAACTCTCTGTGAAATAGTCTGAGCCAATTAACTTCTCTGGCTACTTTCTTCACTTGTGAAATGAAGTCATTACAATCTACTTCTTAGGTTTCTTGAGAGGATTAAATAATGTAACATATGAAAAGTTTACTTACACTAAGTGATTGCTCATTAAACGTGTACTGAAGGAATGAATGAATCTTTAGGACTGTTTGAAATGTTAAAGTGGCATATATATATGAAAATGAGACTTAATGAAAGCAGATAAGTTAACTGTTGCTTCCAAAAACTAAAGAAAACAAAAAAATATGAGTGGATAAAAAATGTTGCATTAAAAAATCTAGAAAGAGTAATGAATAGCTCTCATACTGTTTTTTATTGAGGGCTTACTATGTGCCTGGCACTGGGATAAGGAATTTAGTTATATCACCTCATCTACCTCTCAAAACCAATCTGTGAATAACCTTACTTTAACAGGCATCAAATTAAGGCTTAGAAAGACAAGTAACAGGGCTGAGAAATGTCAGATCTGTTTGTGTGTGCTTTACTGCCCAGCCTACTGACCATAATATAGCAAGAGGTTTTTCAACATACATGTAAGAATTTTAATAAATGTACCAGAATAAACTGCACCAAGTTTGCAACTCTGAATTATTATTTTTGCATTCTCTATGCTTGACTGAAAGCTCAGTAAGTGTTTAATAAAGACAAGAGTAAAGTTTTGTATCTAAATAAATGTTCAGTTCAAGGGAGTTTTAGAAAGTCCTTTGTGTATTTCAAGTATTCCAGTGCTATTTGTTTTTCAAACTCTCAGTGGACAGTTTCTTCACAATTTGTGTATTTTTTTTTTTTGCATTTGTGAAATTGGGGCATTCTCATCTTCTAAAAGTGGATATAATTTCTGAAGATGACCAAAACTTATTCAAGGCCAAAGCTAGAAATGAACCGTGTGAGAGTACATTGAGTACAACTATCGTGGCATTACTGTGAAGTCACACAACAGATTCTCCTTCTAACTGGAATTCCGATTTAAGAGTTACAGCAAATACTCATTTGCTGTGGTGCATATGGCCTCTCACTGCACTCAGTTGTTTCATAGATTTGACTGAAGAAAAAAAACATGACGTAGAAGGAGTACAACTTACCTCCGTCTCTATTTTCTGTCCCTTTAGAGGAAATGCCTGATCAGCACCATTTGGAAACACTAGCAGATATATCTCAAGATACCACCTTCATCTGACATTGTGAGTTATAACACTGATAAAATGACTTATTGCTTTAACATATTCTGCAGTTACTTAACTTTACAGAGCCTCAGAGGTACTGTTGTTGGTATTTTCACTTCATTTTTTTCTCCTAAGCACTGCAAAGACGTTTCACTCCCAAACTGTTTTTACCACATCATTCTAGTCTTAGAAATATGTAACTCTTTGTGGGCTTTTTGCACTTTTTTGTGCAAACTCTACTTAGTTTTATTCCCTATTTATGTTGTTTTCAACTTGATTTCAAGCTTTAAATATTATAACATCATGTTCAGAAAAGCCTGTTTCTCCACACGGAAGTCAACACACATCACAGTACCACCATACCAGAAACAGAGAAAAGATAGACTAATATGGTTACATAATTCAAAAATAAAAAACCTTCACATAGCAATAAACATCAGAGACAAAGTTAAAAGATAGATGACAAACTGGTAAAAATCCTTTGGCAACTTTATATGACATTGTGGGTTACAATACTTTGCACTCATACAGTGATTCTTGGTTTTAACACAACATAATTACATAATTGCTATTTAAATCCATATCTTTGACCCCCAACTAAACAGGACTCTGGAAGACAGTATGTGTTACTAAGTAGAACACGGGCTTTGGAGTTAGACACACCTAATTCAAGTCTCAACTCTGTGTGCAATAGGCTGAGCCAATTAACTTCTCTGTGACCCAGTCTCTTCTTTTCTGAAATGAAGCCATTATTATCTACTTCTTAGGTTTTAATATCATATACATGGTATCACTTATATGTGAAACCTAAAAAAAAACTTAACTCACAGAAACAGAGAGTAGAAAACTGGTTGTGAGGGGCCAGGGGGTGAAGGAAGAAGTTGGTAAATGGGTACAGACTTTTGGTTATAAGATGAGTAAGGTCTGAGGATCTGATGTATAACATGGTGACTATAGTTGATAACATGGTATTGTTTAATTGAAATTTGCTAAGCGAGTAGGGCTTAAATGTTCTCACCAAAAATAAAAACAAAAGAGATAAATCTGTGAGGTATGATGTATTAGTTAATTCACTGGGGGGACCTCTGTCACAGTGTTTCTGTATATCAAATCACCATGTTGTAGACTTTAAATATCTTACCATTTTATTTGTCAGTTATACCTCAATAAAGCTGGATAGATAGATAGATAGATAGATCAGCATCAGAAAGAATGATGATGGCAGGGATTAAAATATCAAAGATGTTAAAGTACGTGAATTATTATTATTATTATTATTATTATTATTATTACTAATAATAATAGTAAATAAACTAGTTGACCACTACTGGAGGTTGCCAGGATCCTGTATCATAACTCTGATGATTAATAAAGGCATCCCACTGCAATTTCCTTTAGCATTATTTGTGCTACAAGTGACAAAGTGTATTCATATTCTATTTCATTCCCTGAAGAAAAGAAAAACAAAAACCTGGGAATCCATGATGAAATCCCATTAGGATTTTATTTTGTGTTATTTGGAATATAAAGCAAAACATGTCTGTCATTAAAGACGTACAAACCAAAAACAGATCCAAGTTGATTCCTAAAAAAAGGGAGGGGGGATTTAAACAAGCAATTTGCAGATTTTATTCATTCTTAGTGCCTATATGCAATTGTGATTTAAGAAAGACATTTAGAGACCATACCAAACATGCTTATGAGCAAGAGTTTTAACCTACTAGTGCTCTGCTCCACCAAGAAAGAAAAATACTTCCATGGTGGCATCAAACATTTCAGGCCCTATTCAGAGATCACCCCACCAACCATCCATAACAATAGCTTACCAGGAAATTCATATGTTGAAATCCTAACCTAAGTTACCTTGGAATATGACAGTATTTGGAGATAGGGTCTTTGTAGAGATAATTAAGATGTGGTCACTAGTATTTGCTTTAATCCAATGTGACTGGTGTCCTTATAAGAACCGGAAAATTTGGATACAGACAGAGGGAAGATGACGTGAAAACACAGAGAAAACACAACCATCTATAAGCCAAGGAGGAGGCCTGGAACAGATTTTTCCTTCATGTCCCTCAGAAGGAATAAACCCTGCCGATATCTTGATCTTAGACTTCTAGCCTCCAGACTGTGAGAAAATAAATTTATGTTGTTTAAGCCACCCAGTCTGTGATACTTTCAAATGTCAGCCCTAGATGATTAATGGAAGGACTGAGTCACGTCTTAGTCCAAATGGCAATTTGTTAACAGCCATGATCAATGCCTGGAACCTTGTCATTAATGCCTGGAATACTGTGACAGCATCTACATAAAAAATAAAACTATATATCCATGTAGGGGCAATAAAGTATGGAAAATTATGTAATTATATAAAGTAAATATAGATGTGGAAACACAGAGAGAAACCATTTAGTGATAAAACCACATGTTATTAATATTTTCTGTTCATGCAGATGTATTTTTCCTGCAAACTTCGGGAGGCTTATGCTATCTTTATCTTAAAAAACAAAGAGGAACTGAAGAAACACACCAAGAAACGGCAACAGAAGGCCGACTCTTTCCATTGCATCACAGATGTGAAACAATCAAGATTCTTTTCCATTACAGGCTATTACAAGATACTGAATACAGTTCCCTGTGCTCTATACCAAGAGGCTGACAAGGTCTTGGTACTCCGGCCGGTGTCAGGCATGAGCTTCTGAGGTGGGCGAGCCGAGTTCAGGACATTAGTCCACCAGAGATCTCCGGCCCTACGTAATGTCAAACGGCAAAAGCTCTACCAGAGATCTCTATCTCAATGTTAAGACCCAGCTCCACTCAATGACCAGCAAGCTACGGTGCTGGACACCCTATGCCAAACAAGGAGCAAGACAGGAACACAACCCCACCCATTAGCAGAGAGGCTGACTAAAATCATAATAAGCTCACAGACACCCCAAAACACACTACCAGACGTGGTCCTGCCCACCAGAAAGACAAGATCCAGCCTCATCCACCAGAATACAGGCAGCAGTCCCCTCCACCAGGAAGCCTACACAACCCACTGAACCAACCTTAACCACTGCGGGCGGACACCAAAAACAATGGGAACTACGAACCTGCAGCCTGCAAAAAAGAGACCCCAAACACAGTAAGTTAACCAAAATGAGAAGACAGAGAAATACACAGCAGATAAAGGAGCAAGGTAAAAACACACCAGACCAAAAAAATGAAGAGGAAATACGCAGTCTACCTGAAAAAGAATTCAGAGTAATGATAGTAAAAATGATACAAAATCTTGGAAATAGAATGGAGAAAATACAAGAAACATTTAACAAGGACCTAGAAGAACTAAAGAGTAAACAAACAATGATGAACAACACAATAAATGAAATTAAAAATTCTCTAGAAGGAATCAATAGCAGAAGAATGGATAAGTGACCTGAAAGATAAAATAGTGGAAATAACTACTGCAGAACAGAATAAAGAAACAAAAATGAAGAGAATTGAGGACAGTCTCAGAGACCTCTGGGACAACATTAAACACACCAACATTCAAATTATAGGGGTCCCAGAAGAAGAAGAGAAAAGGAAAGGGACTGAGAAAATATTTGCAGAGATTATAGTTGAAAAATTCCCTAATGTGGGAAAAGAAATAGTGAATAAGGTCCAGGAAGCGCAGAGAGTCCCATACAGGATAAATCCAAGGAGAAACATGCCAAGACACATATTAATCAAACTATCAAAAAATATATACAAAGAAAAAATATTAAAAGCAGCAAGGGAAGAGCAACAAATAACATACAAGGGAATCCCCATAAGGTTAACAGCTGATCTTTCAGCAGAAACTCTGCAAGCCAGAAGGGAGTGGCAGGACGTATTTAAAGTAATGAAAGGGAAAAACCTACAACCAAGATTGCTCTACACAGCAAGAATCTCATTCAGTTTCAGCAGAGATATTAAAACCTTTACAGACAAGCAAAAGTTAAGAGAATTAGGCACCACCAAACGAGCTTTACAACAAATTCTAAAGTAACCTCTCTAGACAGGAAACACAAGAGAAGGTAAAGACTTACAATAACAAAGCCAAAAAAATTAAGAAAATTGTAATAGGAACATACATATTGAAAACTGCCTTACATGTAAATGGAATAAATGCTCCAACCAAAAGACATAGACTGGATGAATGGATACAAAAACAAGACCCATATATATGTTGTCTACAAGAGATCCACTTCAGACCTAGGGACACATAGAGACTGAAAACGAGGGAATGGAAAAAGATATTCCATGCAAATGGAAATCAAAAGAGAGCTGAAGTAGAAATTCTCATATCAGACAAAGTAGACTTTAAAATAAAGACTATTACAAGAGACGACAAAAGACACACATAATGATCAAGGCATCAATCCATGAAGAAGATTATCAATTGTAAATATTTATGCACCCAACATAAGAACACTTCAATACATAATGCAAATGCTAACAGCCATAAAAGGGGAAATCGACAGTAACACAATCATAGTAGGGGACTTTAACACACCATTTTCACCAATGGACAGTTCAACCAAAATGAAAATAACTAAGGAAACACAAGCTTTAAATGATACATTAAACAAGATGGACTTAATTGATATTTATAGGACATTCCATCCAAAAAGAACAGAATACACTTTCTTCTCAAGTGCTCATGGAACATTCTCCAGGATAGATCATATCTTGGATCACAAATCAAGCCTTGGTAAATTTAAGAAAATTGAAATCTTATCAAGTATCTTTTCCGACCACAACGCTATGAGACTATATATCAATTACAAGAAAAAATCTATTAAAAATACAAACACATGGAGGCTGAACAATACACTACTAAATAACCAAGAGATCACTGAAGAAATCAAAGAGGAAATAAAAAAATACCTAGAAACAAATGACAATGAAAACACGATGACCCAAAACCTATGGGATGCAGCAAAAGCAGTTCTAAGAGGGACGTTTATAGCAATACAATCCTAGCTCAAGAAACAAGAAACATGTCAAATAAACAACCTAACCTTATATGTAAAGCAATTAGAGAAAGAAGAACAAAAAAACCCTCAAAGTTAGCAGAAGGAAAGAAATCATAAAGATCAGATCAGAAATAAATGATAAAGAAATGAAGGAAACGATAGCAAAGATCAATAAAAATAAAAGTTTGTTCTTTGAGAAGATAAACAAAACTGATAAACCATTAGCCAGACTCATCAAGAAAAAAAGGGAAAAGACTCAAGTCAATAGAATTAGAAATGAAAAAGGAGAAGTTACAACTGACATTACAGAAATAGAAAGGATCATGAGAGATTGCTACAAGCAACTATATGCCAATATAATGGACAACCAGGAAGAAATGGACAAATTCTTAGAAAAGCACAACCTTCTGAGACTGAATTAGGAAGAAATAGAAAATGTATACAGACCAGTCACAAGCACTGAAATTGAAACTGTGATTAAAAATCTTCCAACAAACAAAAGTCCAGGACCAGATGGCTTCACAGGCGAATTCTATCAAACATTTAGAGAAGAGCTAACACCTATCCTTCTCAAACTCTTCCAAAATATAGCAGAGAGAGGAACACTCCCAGACTCATTCTATGCGGCCACCATCACCCTGATACCAAAACCAGACAAAGATGTCACAAAAAAAGGAAACTACAGGCCAATATCACTGGTGAACATAGATGCAAAAATCCTCAACAAAATAGTAGCAAACAGAATCCAAAAGCACATTAAAAGGATCATACGCCATGATCAAGTGGGGTTTATCCCAAAACTGCAAGGATTCTTCAATATACGCAAATCAGTCAATGCAATATACCATAATAACAAACTGAAGGGTAAAAACTATATGATAAGATCAATAGATGCAGAAAAAGCTTTTGACAAAATTCAGCACCCATTTATGATAAAAACCCTCCAAAAAGTAGGCATAGAGGGAGACTACCTCAACATAATAAAGGCCATATACGACAAACCCCCAGCAAACATCGTTCTCAGTGGTGAAAAACTGAAACCATTTCCACTAAGATCAGGAACAAGACACGGTTGCCCACTCTCACTGCTATTATTCAACATAGTTTTGGAAGTTTTAGCCACAGCAATCAGAGAAGAAAAAGAAATAAAAGGAATACAAATCATAAAAGAACTAAAGCTGCCACTCATTGCAGATGACATGATACTATACATAGAGAATCCAATAGATGCTACCAGAAAACTACTAGAGCTAATCAATGAATTTGGTAAAGTAGCAGGATATAAAATTAATGCACAGAAATCTCTTGCATTCCTATACACTAATGATGAAAATCTGAAAGAGAAATTAAGGAAACACTCCCATTTACCATTGCAACAAAAATAATAAAATATCTAGGAATAAACCTACCCAAGGGGACAGAAGACCTGTATACAGAAAACTATTAGACACTGATGAAAGAAATTAAAGAAGGTACAAACAGATGGAGAGATACACCATGTTCTTGGATTGGAAGAATCAACATTGTGAAAGTGACTATACTACCCAAAGCAATCTACAGATTCAGTGCAATCCCTATGAAGCTACCAATGGCATTTTTCACAGAACTAGAACAAAAAATTTTACAATTTGTATGGAAACACAAAAGACCCTGAATAGCCAAAGCAATCTTGAGAAAGCAAAACAGAGCTGGAGGAATCAAACTTCCTGACTTCAGACTAAACTATAAAGCTACAGCAATGAAGACAATATGGTAGTGGCACAGAAAGAGAAATATAGGTCAGTGGAACAGGATAGAAAGCCCAGAGATAAACCCACGCACATATGATCACCTTATTTTTGATAAAGGAGACAAGAATATGCAATGGAGAAAAAACAGACTCTTCAATAAGTGGTTCTGGGAAATCTGGACCACTACATGCAAAAGAATGAAATTAGAACACTCCCTAACACCATACACAAAAATAAACTCAAAATGGATTAGAGACCTAAATGTAAGGCCAGACACTATAAAACGCTTAGAGGAAAACTTAGGCACAACACTCTATAACATACGTCACAGCAAACACTTTTTGACCCACCTCCTAGAAAAATGGAAATAAAAACAAAAATAAACAAATGGGACCTAATGAAACTTAAAATCTTTTGCACAGCAAAGGAAGCCATAAACATGATGAAAAGGCAACCCTCAGAATGGGAGAAAATATTTGCAAATGAAGCAACTGACAAAGGATTAATCTCCAAAATATATAACCAGCTCATGCAGCTCAATATCAAAAAAACAAACAACCCAATCCAAAAATGGACAGAAGACCTAAATAGACATTTCTCCAAAGAAGACATACAGATTGCCAATAAACACTTGAAAAGATGCTCAACATCACTAATCATTAGAGAAATGCAAATCAAAACTCAATGAGGTATCACCTCACACCAGTCACAATGGCCATCATCAAAAAATCTACAAACAATAAATGCTGGAGAGGGTGTGGAGAAAAGGGAACCCTCTTGCACTGTTGGTGGGAATGTAAATTGATACAGCCACTATGGAGAACAGTATGGAGGTTCCTTAAAAAAACTAAAAATAGAACTACCATATGACCCAGCAGT
The DNA here is from genome assembly GCF_949752795.1 of Hyperoodon ampullatus. Taxonomy (NCBI): domain Eukaryota; kingdom Metazoa; phylum Chordata; class Mammalia; order Artiodactyla; family Ziphiidae; genus Hyperoodon; species Hyperoodon ampullatus. The sequence goes on from NC_136926.1 coordinate 81,123,776, forward strand.
ACCACTACTGGGCATATACCCTGAGAAAACATAATTCAAAAAGAGTCATGTACCACAATGTTCATTGAAGCTCTATTTACAATAGCCAGGAGATGGAAGCAACCTAAGTGTCCATCGACAGATGAATGGATAAAGAAGATGTGGCACATATATACTATGGAATATTACTCAACCGTAAAAAGAAATGAAATTGAGTTATTTGTAGTGAGGTGAATGGAGACCTAGAGTCTGTCATACAGAGTGAAGTAAGTCAGAAAGAGAAAAACAAATACCCCATGCTAACACATATATATGGAATCTAAAAAAAATGAAAAATGGTTCTGAAGAACCTATGGGCAGGACAGGAATAAAGACGCAGATGTAGAGAATGGACTTGAGGACATGGGGTGGGGTAAGGGTAAGCTGGGACGAAGTGAGAGAGTGGGGTGGACATATATACACTACCAAATGTAAAATAGATAGCTAGTGGGAAGTAGCCGCATAGCACAGGGAGATCAGCTGGGTGCTCTGTGTCCACCTATAGGGCTGGGATATGCATGGTGGGAGGGAGACACAAGAGGGAGGAGGTATGGGGATATATGTATATGTATAGTTGATTCACTTTGTTATACAGCAGAAACTACCACACTACTGTAAAGCAATTATACTCCAATAAAGATGTTTAAAAAAAAATTTGTTAAACAAATAGTTACTGCATGCATCAAAAGAAGGACTATCCTGCCATTTCTAAACAGAAAGCTCAACACATTGTAACTAAAATTAAATGTACAAATATATATTTACTTTTGTAATTGCCCTTAAATGTGTTATTCATTTCAGACACTTTAAGATGAGATCGGAGTGAGTCATCTGAAATATATAACAGAACAGACTCGGCTTATGTGCCTTTCCCCAGTAGGAGAATATGTATTAGGAGAAGCAATTGCTTGGTGATGTGTAGGACACAAGCAGATCTATTTGTATTCTGCCTTTTGAAATAGTTCTTGTATATACATATTTTCATGCCATACAATTCAAGGGCTGGTGATTATCTCTTAAAGGAACTGCTAACCATTTCAGGAAATTGTTGAATGTAATATCTGAAAATGATTTCAGAGTGTGAAAACATTTTATACATTTTGCAAATCAAATGTATTCGTCTGGAAGGGACTAGCTTACGTTGCTGGCTCTATCTTGCATGTTCTTAATACTTAAGAGTTAGATGGTTTAATCTTTGGTTTCTTAGATAGCATGCACGTGCAATTACACTAATACACCTCAGTAAGTGTCCTCCCTTAACTTAATGTGAATTTTCAAGTTTGCCACATGACATGACATTTTCTGCTGATGGCAGAATAGTAAGAAAGCTAATAGGTATTTTCCCTTAAGGTATTTTCTGCTTCCAGTCACACCTAGAGTTAATTAACATAAAAAGTTCACCTGCAATTTATCCAAAAAGAAAAGGGAAACAGTAAAATTGCAAGCAAAAATCTCTTAGAAATTTGGGCTTGAAGCCATTTTTTCGGTAATACCGTAATTAGTTCATTTTACTGACAAAGGAAAAACCCAAACAAGGGAAAAATAGACAGGCATGCATAGCTATTAGTGTGGAGTCACTGATTCTATAGACAAGCACCCAAGTGACTTGGTGGACCTCATCACATCCCTATGAGATATGACCTTGGGTCTGGACCCTCTTTGCCTATAAATTATACTGTTTAATAATACACAGTTTCGGGAGAAACTCCACACCCTCCTTTCATTTTACTATGAACCTAAAACTGCCTTAAAATGTTGTCTTAAAATTGTGTTTTAAATGCACAGTTCTGCTATATAAAAGACATTGTTAGGAGAATGAAAAGACAAGCCATAGACTGGGAGAAAATATTTGCAGAACACATATATAATAAAGAACCAGTATCTAAACTATACAAAGAAATCTTAAAACTCAACAATAACAAAATGAACAACTCAATTTAAAAATGGACAACAGATTTGAACAGACACTCCACCAAAGAAGATATACAGATAGCAAATAAGCATATGAAAATATCCTCAATATTATATGTCATTAGCAAATTGCATATTAGAACAGCAATACAATACTACTACATGTCTATCAGAATGGGTAACATCCAAAACATTAACACCAAATTCTGGCAAGGGTGTGAAACAATAGAAACTCTTACTCATTGCTGCTAGGAAAGTTTGGAAGACAGTTTGATAGTTTCTTGCAGAACTGAATATACTCTTACCATATGATCGAGCAGTTGTGCTTGCATTACCCAAATTGGTTGAAAATTTATATCCACACAAAAACCTTTACTGAAATTTTACAGCAACTTTATATATAATTGCCAAGATTTGAAAGCAACCAAGATGTCCTTCAACAGGACATGAATGGGTAAGGAAGCTATGGTATATCCAAACAGTGGGATATTCAACAGTAAAAAGAAAAGAGCCACCAAGCCATGTAAAAACAAACAAACATGGAGGAATCTTAAATGCACATTGCTAAGTGAAAGAAGCCAATCTGAAAAGACAACATACTGTATGCTTTCCATTATTTTTTTTACATCTTTTTTTTTTCATTTGATAAACACAGATGAAAACTGAAGGTAGGCAAATAGAGCGGGAAAAAAGATAAAAGTGATAACTAATTGGATGAGTAGAGTGGTGTTTTTTTTAATTTTATTTTATTTATCTTTTTATACCACAGGTTCCTATTAGTTATCTATTTTATACATATTAGTCTATGTATGTCAATCCCAATCTCCCAATTTATCACACCACCACCACTCCCTGCCACTTCCCCCCTTGGTGTCCATACATTTGTTCTCCGCATCTGTGTCTCAATTTCATTTTACATCTTTATTGGATTATAATTGCTTTACACTGTTGTGTTAGTTTCTGCTGTACAACCAAGTGAATCAGCTATATGTATACAGATATCCCTTCCCTCTTGAGTCTCCCTCCCACCCTCCCTATCCCACCCCTCTAGGTGGACACAGAGCACCCAGCTGATCTCCCTGTGCTATGCAGCTGCTTCCCACTAGCTATCTATGTTACACATGGTAGTGTATATATGTTAATTCTACTCTCTCAATTCATCCCAACCTCCCCTTATGACATTCTAGAAAAGGCAAAACTATGAAGACAGAAAAAAAAAAAATCAGTGGTTGCGAGGGATTTGAAGAAATTAGGGAGGGTGGGGCGGAATGAATAGCTAGAGCACAGAAGACTGTTAAGGCTGTGTAACTACTCTCTGTGATGCTGTAACGAAATACATTTTAAGATTGGGATTGAAAACAAGTGTCATTTTCTTCGTGGGAAATTAAATAAAGTCACCTGGGTTTTGTGCCTAGATTCCTATCCATTTTTATTTAGGACGCCTCAGCAATAATGGCACTCGGGAATGAAGGGGATGTATCTTGTTTTCTAGCCATTTTCACATGTTCCAGCTTCTTCATTTCATACTGTTAGAAAACAATGGCAAAATCTTCTAATAAAATATTTACATAAGGATACAATGCTTTTAGTTGTGGTTAATCTTCATGAGCAGTGAGGGGAGAAGAAAATAATTTTACTTTAACTCCTGTATAATATTCACTTATTCATTTGGACACTTATGAAGTTTCAAGCACTTATGTGCCTCGATCTTAGGAAACATTGTTATGAACTTTTATCCTCTCCTTCTTTTCTATGACCTTTTTTTATTACAGATTTTCCTTTTCTAATTTTCAGCCTAATTAAACTCAGCAAGCACTACTTAAATACCCACTATAGGGCCTCCCTGGTGGCGCAGTGGTTGAGAGTCCGCCTGCCGATGCAGGGGACACGGGTTCATGCCCCGGTCCGGGAGGATACCATATGCCGCGGAGTGGCTGGGCCCGTGAGCCATGGCCGCTGAGCCTGCGCATCCGGAGCCTGTGCTCCGCAACGGGAGAGGCCACAACAGTGAGAGGCCCGCGTACCGAAAAAAAAAAAAAAAAAAAAAAATATACCCACTATATATAAGATCAAAAGCACATAGAAATGTATCTTTATCCTCAAGTGGAATACAATATTGCAGGAAGAAAAATACACACATATATCACCTAAAATATAATAAATAATGGTAAGTTCCCCCACTTACCATTTAGAGGTAAAACAAAGTGATATGAAAGCAAGCACGTATATGGATTGCATGATAAAGAGTGAGAAGGAATCACAGCAGGTGGCATAGAAATTGGACAACGTATTTTAAAAAATAGTTACAAAGGGTAGGAAATTTCAGGAAGTAAGAAGGAAACGATTAATGGGTTAAACTTTATTTTGCCACTCTATAATTCTTTAAAGGCATTAGTGAATTTACATCTTTGTTTAGAATTGTGTGGATCATATTTTTTTATTATTAATTTTGTCCTTGGTTCAATTTGGGGATTAGGGATATGCCAGCATCACATACCAGACTGAGAAAATTTCTACCTTTTTCTATCATCTGGAAGACTAAATAACACTGGAATTAACTTTACTTGAAAGTTTGATAGAACTTTCCCTTTAAGTTAACTAAACCAATTTCCGTAATTTTATTTATTTATTTATTTATTTATTAAATTTATTTATTTTATTTATTTATTGTTTTTGGCTGCATTGGGTCTTTGTTGCTGCGCATGGGCTTTTCTCTGATTGGCGGAGAGCGGGGGCTACTCTTCGTTGTGGTGCACGGGCTTCTCTTGTTGCGGAGCATGGGCTCTAGGCACGTGGGCTTCAGTAGTTGTGGCATGTGGGTTCAGTAGTTGTGGCTCGCGGGCTCTAGAGTGCAGTCTCAGTAGTTGTGGCACACAGGCTTAGTTGCTCCGCAGCATGTGGGATCTTCCCGGACCAGGGCTCGAACCCGTGTCCCCTGCATTGGTGGGCGGATTCTTAACCACTGCACCACGAGGGAAGCCCCCAATTTCCATAATTTTAAGTCAAACTAGAATACTTTAAAATATCTTCTGATTTTTGGCTCCTTAAGCTTGACATATTTTATTCTATTTTTGATACGTTGCATTTTCTTAGAAATTATCCATTTGATCTAAAAATATAAAATTCCAAATATGTTGGTATAATAGTCAAGATAAGATTCTCCAATCCTTTTTTTTTTTTAAAAATAACCATCTATTTAACATCTTTCTCTTTCCAAGTATTGCATTTCCTCTCCTAACCCAATTATTTTTAAGGTTTTTTTTTTTTTTTCTTTTTGGCTCTTGCTTTAATTAGTTCAGTTTGCTATTTTAATTTTATTATTGTCTATTTTCTATCTCATTCCTTTCTGCTTTTCTCCCTATTAATTTAGACATTCTACTTTCTTAGGATTTATTCTCGTGCTTTTATTGCTTTGTGAAATTGAATTCGTAGTTTACATGCTTTCATTCTTTTTCTTTCCAAAAAATGTATTTAAAGCTGGACGATTTCTTCTCAGTATCAGTTTGATCACACTCCACAATTCCTAACTTCTAGTCCTATCCCTGTTGTCTGTAATTAAATAGCTTGGAGTTTTGAATTTGATAAACTCTATAAAAGAATATTTTTAGAAATGTATTTTAAATATAATGCATAGACTTTGTTGTTGATTGTATCTTGATTTCATAATAGCTAATAGTGATTGCATACTTTGGGGGGTTTAATGAGGTAGTCTTTATGGCTCAATGCAGGGTCAGTTTCTGTGATTATTCATCAGTTTTTGAAAATAATATGCAATCTCTTTTGGACGTTTGTTTTTATGGATGCTTAAACTTCTCAATTGCATTATTTAAATCCACAGTATCCTTACTTAATTCTTCTCTACTCAGTCTATCCGTTGCCCAGAAACCTTTTTAAGTTTCCAGACTGATCACTTTGTTTTTATATTCTTATATTTTCATCATTTTCTATTTCAGGTATTTCAAACTTGTAATATACATAAACATTGATGACTTTTATAATTTCTTGTTAGATTTTATATTCTATCAAGATGAAATATCTCTCTGGACTTTTAAATGCTCTTGATATCAAACCCTATGGTTATAAAATAATATTGCCAAATCTGCTATTTTCAAGTATTTTCCAGGGACTAATTTTCCTTCTCTCTTTTTGTCTTTCTCATCCTTTCTCCCTCACTCTCTCACTCTGTCTTCTTTTTTCTTTTTCATAAAATAATAAAACCTATGGCAAAAATTATGCTAAAGGGAAAATGAAAGATTAATTTCATTAAAAAATTAACCAAAATGTCTTTTCTATCTTAAATTTATTTAAAATATTCTAGAAATCAACATCATGAATCTATATTTTATCCAAGCATTATGATTTCAGAAGAGTTGTAGCTATGATTCAAAGCCTCCTTCTAAAATAAAGGTAGTTTTACAGAAAATTACCTGATTACCTTATACTTGAATTTTTTCTATCCTGATCAAATTCCAAGATCCAAATTTGTCAATTCTCTCACCTCTACTCTGAAGAAAACAGGCACACGATTTTTAATATTACAGAGTTAAAGCATGTATGCAAAAGAAAAAAAAAGCTGATCATTTTTTAAAGATTCAAGCCTTATTTTTAAAAATAAGGGGAAAGGGACTGAAATGCCAAGGCAATTTAAAAAATACTGGTAACAGCACTGTTTGGGGCTGGTTTTCTCTCTCAAGAGGGTTTGCTGCCCCCTGGCGATTTTTACAGAAATAGGATGAAAAAACAAAAATCATGAAAGCACACATACAAAGCGTTTAAAAGCAAAACTAGAAGGGCTTGATTGTAAAATATTTCAAAAGGCAATTTATGTGATATATAACATAACCGTTGTAGAGGGATTTGTGAGGTTCTAAAGCCGCCCCACTCTCTGGTCCCCATGGAGAAAGCAGGTGTGAGGGATCCCACCATGTGAATTGCCTCGCTTTCTTACCTGATTGCATCCACGGACCGGGCTCCCTAACACTGACAACCATCTATACAATGTACACAAATTAGACTGTGTGATAGAAATTCCATACAAAAGTGCTCAATAAAAGCACCTCATGTTGAAAGATGATTAAATAACTTTAGAGGACATACAAAGAGCCATATAAGAAACAAGAGAGGCAGCAGGTAAAAGAAGTTAAATAAAGCCAAAGCGAGGATTGACACACAAAGAGACAAGAAAACCAGAGAGAAAATACAATTAAAAAAAAAAAAAAGAGTTCCCTACTCTGTTCAGAGTTCATGTGTTGAACAAGTAACAGACATCCAGCTAAGAGGGGGCATATGATGGTGCCACTAAGGCTATTGTTACATCCTGAAAGGAATTCCATATCAACATGAGGCCTGTTTACAGGATTGAATCACTGAGACAATTCTCTATACATTGAAACTCCCAATTTATCCTTACAATAAAACCGTATTAGCTAAGCTGCCTGAAATTTAAAAGTACTATTTTATATAATCTAATTTAAATCTACAAAGATATCATTGATTTGTATGTGTGTCAATGCCCTAAATATGATCATGAAAAAAGATCTGGCCCATTTTCAATACGCAATCTATTTTTTTTTTCAAATTTTATTTCTAAAATTTTTTCCTGCTTTATTGAAATTTAATTGCTAAAAATTGTATATATTTAAGGTGTACAAATGTGATGATTTAATATATGTATACATTGTGGAATGATTACCATAATCAATTTAATTAACACATCCATCATTTCACATAGTTATCTTTTTTCTTTGTGATCTAAGAATACTTAAGAGCTAGTCTGAGCAAGTTTCAAGTGTACAATATAATATTATCAACTATAGTCACCATGCTACGAATTAGATCCCCAGAACTTATTCATCTTATAAATGAAAGTTTGCACCCCTTGACCAATAAGTTCCCATCTCCCCCTACTCCTAGCCCCTGGCATCCACCTTTCTACTCTCTGGTACTATGAGTTTGACCTCTTGAGATTCCACATGCAGTATTTTTCTTTCTGTGTCTTTGCATACTGTTCTCCAGATTCATCCATGTTGTCACAAATGTCAGAATTTCCTTCTTTTGATGACAGAATAATATTCCCATATATATACCACATTTATAATATATTATATATTATATATATATATGTATATATGGCATCTGCTTTTTCCATTCATATGTCAGTGGACACTTAGGTAGTTTTCATATCTTGGCTATTGTGCATAGCAGTGCAATGAACATGGGAGTATAGTTATCTCTTCAAGATACTGATGTTCTTTCCTTTAGATACGTGCCCAGGAGTGGGATGGCTGGATCATATGGTAATTCTATTTTTAACTTTTTGAATACCGTTTTCCATAATGGCAGTACCAATTTACATTCTCACCAACAATGTACAAGGGTCCTCTTTCATTCACACCCTTATTGATACTTACTATCTCTTGTCTTTTTGATAAGAGCCATCCTATCAGCTGTGAGGTGATATCTCATTGTGGTTTTGATGTGTATTTCCCTGATGATTAGTGATGTTGAGCACCTCTTCATATACCTCTTGACCATTTGTATATCTTTGGAAAAAGGTCCAAATCAACTAATAAACTTTAAATGTAGGTCATGTAAGTATCAAGATTTGGACATTTTAAGGGGCATTCTTATCTCACTTCTGTGCTCCTGAGATGAAAGAAAGAAGAAAGAGAGAAAGAGAGAAAGAAAGGAAAGAAAGGAAAGAAAGAAAGGGAAAGTTATACTTATGGGGGAAAATGGTCCATATGTACACATAATTGTGGTCACAGAGAATAAATTTGAAAATGGAAAAGAAAAATTCTCTTCAGATATATAATAAAAAGTAAACTTTCTGATTTTGTGCCAGTACCATCCTGTTTTATGACTGTAGCTTTGTAGTATAGTCTGAAGGCCAGAAGCATGATACCTCCAGCTTTGTTCTTTGAAAATTGCTTCATTATTTGGGGTGGACAGTCTCTTCAATAAGTGGTGCTGGGAAAGCTGGACAGCAACATGTAAAAGAATGAAATTAGAACATTTTCTCACAATATATACAAAAGTAAACTCAAAATGGATTAAAGATCTAAATTTAAGACTAGAAGCCATAAATGAAGAAAACAGGCAGAAAACTCTTTGACATAAATTGTAGCAATAATTTTTTGGATCTGTCTCCTAGGGCAAAAGAAATAAAAGCAAAATTAAACAAATGGGACCTAATTAAACTTAAAAGCTTTTGCACAACAAAGGAAACCATCAACATATGAAAAGACAACCTACTGAAAGGGAGAAAATATTTGCAAATGATATGACTTATAAGAGGTTAATAGCCAAAATATGCAAACAGTTCATACAATTCAATATCAAAAAAACAGCCCAATCCAAAAATGGGCAGAAGACCTGAATAGACATTTTTCCAAAGAAAACATACAGATGGCAACAGCACATGAAAAGATGTTCAACATTGCTAATCATCAGGGAAATGCAAATCAAAACCACAATGAGATATCACCTCACATCTCTCAAGATGACTCTCATCAAAAAGCCTACAAACAACAAATGTTGGAGAGGATGTAGAGAAAAGGGACCCTTTTACATTGTTGCTGGGAATGTAAATTGGTGTGGCCACTATGGAAAATAGCATGGAGGTTCCTCAAAAAACTAAAAATAGAACTACGATATGATCCAGCAATCTCACTCCTGAGCATATATCCAAAGAAAATGAAAGCACTGATTTGAAAATATACATGCACACAATGTTTATAGCAACATTATTTACAGTTGCCAAGATATGAAAGTAAACTGAGTGTCCATCAACAGATTAATGGAAAAGAATATGTGGTATACATATACAATAGAATATTACTCAGCCATAGAAAAGAATCAAATTTTGCCATTTGCAACAACATGGATGGACTTGGAGGGCATTATGCTAAGTGAAATATGTCAGACAGAGAAAGACAAATACTGTGTGTTATCACTTATATGTGAAACATAAAAAAATACAACACATGAATGAACACAGCAAAATAGAAACAGACTCAGAAAACAAACTAGTGATTGCCAGAAGGGAGAGGGAAGGGGGAAGGGGCACGATAGGGGTATGGGATTAAGAGATACAAACTACTATGCATAAAATATATAAACTATGAGGATGTATTGTACAGCACAAGGAGTATAGCCAATATTTTACAAAAAACTAAATGGAGTATAATCTATAAAAATATTGAATCATGGGGCTTCCCTGGTGGCACAGTGGTTGAGAGTCCGCCTGCTGATGCAGGGGACGCGGGTTCGTGCCCCAGTCTGGGAGGATCCCACATGCCACAGAGCGGCTGGGCCTGTGAGCCATGGCCACTGGGCCTGCGCGTCCGGAGCCTGTGCTCCACAACGGGAGAGGCCACAGCAGTGAGAGCCCCGCGTACCGCAAAAAAAAAAAAAAAAAAAAAAAAAAAATTGAATCACTCTGTTGTACACCTGAAGCTAATAATATTGTAAATCAACTATACTTAAATTTTAAAAGTAAATACATAAACTTTCTGAAATAAAGTTTTGAATTTTCATATTAAAAGAGGAAAAAATGGTAAAGAATAACTAATTCCAGAATGTATACTTACTGATATTGGGTTAGAGGAAGAAAAATATTTTTATGAGAAGGAAAAATCAGGTCTCAGAATGTCCCACTGAACTTCCAATTCAGCAAAGTTTTGAGCAAAAGAAAAGTGTGAAGAGAGAATTTTATACCTATTCATTTTTTTTCTAAATGCATTAAGGAAATAGATATTCATTTTCAAGCATATATAATTCAGGGAACATAGGACCCATAAGCTCTTCTTGAAAAGAAGAATCTATTTTAAGGTGAAATCCAGTCAGCCTGGAGCAGGTATAAAACAAAGAACTCAGGAAAGGAATATATGGTACATGGATTTGTGGTGAGCATTACATTGATTTACATATAAAACCATAACTAAACAACTCTGGGAACTATGGTTACAGAACAGAATGTAAAAATTATAAATCTTATTAAAAATAAAAATGTAACAAGATCAATAGTTTAGGAGAGTGAATGTGGAAGGAAGTGTAAGTAGATTGATTTCCTCATTTTTCATAATGAGACAGTAGAAATGTCTCTAGTCCTTAACTGACTCTCACCTCCTCCAATTTCGTTCATAGTCTTTGTTGTTAACTTGAGCAGAATCTCTCAGTAAATAATATCTCTTATCATGAAAGCATTTTTCCCCTGAATTTCATCTATTCCTACAGATCTATATGAAGATTCAGGAGAAATAATTTTGTATTTAAGTTCTTACCACAACTAAAAAAAATTTTAAAAGAAGATAATACTCATCCTTAAATTTATGATTCATCCCAAAGAAAAGCACATAATGGTAAAGGAAGAATCTCAGGGCTTCTAAAAACCAATTCAGTTTTTTACAGTGTCCATTTTCATCAAAAGACAATCATTGCTGAATCAAAAGATTACCTTTTAGGAAAGAAAAGCAATCTGTGGCATTAACCCCTATACAATGGTATGTTCCCCTGTTACTGACATCGGAGTCTGATATGATAAACATAAATCATTGTCCCTTGGCAATCCTTTTTATCATTTTCTCTTTGACATTTTGCTGCACAAGTAGTCCTAAGTGACACTAATATCAACAGCTTACTACTAAACAATGAAATTATCTGGTAGAACATGAAGCTAATTGACACTTTTTTTTTCTAATCTATTACTGCTGGAGAGTAGAACTTTAATAAATATTTCTACGATGATATCAGTATAGTCTTATTTAACATAAGCATCTAGGAATTTTCTTAACCAAGGGAAGAACTCTATGCGTGACTATTCCTATGCCATCACTTTGGCTCTGGAGGACCACATTCCTGCCTGTAGACTTGAAAGAAAAATTTAATTCCTAGTTCCTTGACTCAGCAGTTTGGCATGCAGACAGCTCCCTGAGAAGTGCAAACTATCCTTGGACATATCAGCACCCATATTTCTCAGCCCTCTTTCCTGCTTCCTTTTTTACCTTTAGCTTTCACTAAAATTCTGTATTTTATTTATTTGTCTTATTTACTGTCTGTTTCTCCCACCAGTATATACATTCAGTGATGGGAGGGCTTTATTTTTGTTTACTACTATGCTCCCAGATCCTAGAAATGTGACCATGACATATTTGGAGCTCACTAGTTATTGAATCAATAAATTGAATGCATGAATCTATAAGTTATAACCATATGTTATCTGCAATAAAAATATATTTTAGAAGGAAGGTATTATTTCCTGGAGTCATCACGTTAGTTTAACCACATTACATTCAAAATGTGGCTTAAAAATTTAAGAATGTGCCTTAAATTTTTTTGCATGCAAGTACTTACAAAAAACTACATCTGTGGCCTTAAATCAATTCTGATATTGAAATGACTACTAAGAACTAGGATTTGTGCCAAGATATGTGCTCTAGCCACCAAAAAATATACTTTTCATTGGAAGTACACATTGGACAGATATAGTGATTTGACAGTGTTATTCTAGATGAAGATCTTTGTAATTCTCATTATTCCATCTCAAAATATATAAAAGTATTAGTAGGTTTATATTAAATTCTTCAGTAAAAATCACATTTTAAAAACTTCTCCTACCATAGGTGTTCCTAAACCATATTAAGTAGTCACATGTTAAGTGCAGAAAGACTCGTGTTGAAGTCCCAAGTAGCTCAATTTACTAAAATTGTTAACTTACTGGAAATGAAGCTTACACACTGGATATGCAGACTTTGAAAAATTACCTAGTCACTAAAACTCATTTCTAAACTGTAAAATAGTGTAGAGATGTCTAGTGTTTACCCACACCAATTCTTTTCTCATTTTGGTATGTAGTCAGATTATTTTTTTCTACCCGTAAAATGGATCAGGACTGTATAACTGGTCCTTACTAACTGGCTATGAACATAAGTTGCTTTGGCAACCAAGGAGTCCTCCTGTTTAAAATGGTGTAGCACAAGACAGCAAAGTCTCCCACAGTCTGGGCCCCTGAGTAATTATGTGTATCAGAGCTTTCCATCTGCTAACCCACCCACTTATGAACTATAAACAAGAGATAAAACTCAGTGTATTAAGCCACTGGGAGTTGTATTTAATCTGTTATTGAGACATAATCAAAATCTTAAATAATATAGGTTTATAACACTGATATTTACCTCATAAAATTATTGAGTGAATATCCAGTACATTTAAAGCAATAGGCTCAGCGCCTGAATAGCCCTTTTAAATCTTTGTGATTTATCTTTATTATTATTATCATTATTGTTATTATTAGCTCTTTATTCACTTAATCCTCTTAAAGTGGACTCAGGAAGATAAGGGAAGAGAGGAGAAATGAGATTAAATAAGGAAGTCAATTTATAAAGGAAAAAAAAGGACATTAAACTGAGCTTAACATTTATAGTGATGACGATGACATACAGAACTTAGCTTCTATATCCAGAGTATTAGCTTACATTTCATTACATTAAACAAGACTTCCAAAAAGAATGAACTGTGAGAAACAAGAGGCAGAATCAATGTATGAAACTATGTTCCAAACAATCATTCAACTTATCAGCTTTAGTTAAAACAGCTACAAGGAAGTGAAATCACCTACACCCTCCCCTCACCCACACATAGAATATAGGTTAGAAATAAAAATCAGTTACTCAATGTAGAAATAGACAAGCTTATTCTAAAATCTATATGGAAAAGCACAAACTCTAGAATAATTAAAACAATCTTGAAATGGAAGAATGAAACGGGAGGAATCACTGTTCCCAATGTCATGGTTTACAATTTAGCTACAGTAATCAAGACAATATAGTATTGGCAGATTCAAAGATCAGTGAAACAGAAACAGGATAGAGAATCGAGAAACAGATCCACACAAATGCGCCCAAATGATTTTTGACAAAGATGCAAAAGCAATTCAACAGAGAAAGAATAATCTTTTTAATAAATGGTGCTGCTACAATCGGACATCCATAGACCAAAAAAAAAAAAAAAAAAATTGCCTAGACCTATACCTCACATTTTATTTTAAACCTAATTTAAAATAAATCCTGGACAAATGTAAAATGTAAAATTATGAGACTTTCAGAAAAAACATAGGAGAAAACTTCATGATTTAGGACTAGGCAAAAAAGATCTTAGACTTGTCACCCAAAGCACAATAACAAGGAAAAACTGTAAAGTTGAATCTAATCAAAATCTGAAATATTTGCTCTGTGAAAGCTCCTCTTAAGAGGATGAAAAGACAGTTACAGACTGGAGGACGTATTTGCAAACCACATATCTGACAAAAGACTAGTATCTAGAATATATAAAGTACTCTCAAAGCTCAACAGTGAAAATAGCTACAAATGCAATTAGAAAATGGGCAAAAGACATGAACAGACATTTCACCAAAAAATATAGAGAAGGCAAACATGAAAAGGTTCGATTTCATTAGCCATTAGAGAAATGCAAATTAAAGTTACAAGATATCCTAGAAATCTCTAAAAATAGTGTCAACACCAAATGCTAATGAGGATGCAGAGAAACTGGATCCTCCATGTGTTACTGGTATGAATGCAAAAAGGCACAACTCTGGAAAACAGGATGACAGTTTCTTATAAAACTAGTGTGCAACTACCATAAGACTCACAGATTGTACTCTTTCACATGTATCCCAGAGAAATAAAACCACAAAAAAAGCCTTACACCAACATCCATAGCAGCTTTATTCATGACAGCCAAAAGTTAGAAACAACTCAGATGACCTTCAATTGGTAAATAGTTAAATAAACTGTGATACATCCATATTGTAGAATATAACTCAATGCTAAGTTGATACAGGTGACAACCTGGATGAATCTCTTGAGAACTATGCTGAGTAAAAAAAGCCAATCCCCAAAGGTTATACAGTGTATTATTCTTGGTATAACATTCTTTTAATGACAAAATTAAGAAAGAACAGATTAGTGGTTGTTCGTGGTGAAGAATGAGGTAGAGGGTGTGGTAAGGATGTGTGTTATAAAAGAACAATATGAGAGTTCCTTTTGGTGTTGGAATTATAATACTAGTTCATACCTTGACTGTGGTGGTTTATACAGAAAACTACACATGTAATAATATGGCATAGAACTATATATACACATGCATACACGACAAATGAGAACAAGTAAAATGGGGTCTCTGAAGATTAGTGGATTGTATATACATCAATATCTTGGTTGTGATAGTTTATTACAGTTTTGCAAGATGTAATCTTTAGCCGAAACAGTTAAAGTTCACGACCTCTCTATTATTTCTGACAATTGCATGCAACTCTATAGTGATCTTAAAATTAAAAGTTTAATTAAAAGATGTTACCCCAAAGCACAAGAATGATATTCCTATCGCTAATATAGAAAGTTAAGAAAAAAGATTCTAAAGGAAAATAATCTTGAATCTAGAATTTTATATTTGAATTCTCATTGAAATCTGATGACTTTCTCAGATATAAAAGACTAAGAAAGATTATCATATTTTGACCTATTCTGGAAAACAAAAGACAACAATAATTTGAAGATCTAGTTTAGCAAAATCATAAAGGACTCCAAGAGAGGAAAGCATGAGATTAGACAAATAACTTAAGATATATATCACAATAGCAATTATAACTGGAATCATTATTGCAAATGTTAGGAAAGTATTCCTTAAAAATAAAGGCATTAGATTAAAATCGCAGATGGTTCTTTATTTGATAGATAAGTATGTTTAAATCAGCCTTTTAAAAATTTTAGATCATCTTCTAAAATAATTAAAATAAGATGAAGTGTATAAAGATCACTAGGGGAATCAAAAAGAACAGAGGAAATTCTAACAATTGATCAAAAAGCTGAAATAAAAAGAAAAATATTAAATAATAAAGTGTAACAAAGAATATCAAGTGTCACAAATAGAGAATAACAAATAGAGAATTATCACTAATCTAATAAATGTAAAACTATCAAATCACCATATTAAATAATATAGATTATCAAACAGGGTTAAAATATTCAGTTACATTCCCTTTACAAGTGATGCATCAAATCAGAAAGATATAATTAGGCTGAAAATAATGGAACTGAAACAGAAACAAGCCAATAGAAAAATGAACAATTTACCAAAGAAGGAAAAAGAATGAATGGCTAATAACAATAATATAAGTAATATTTACCCTCACCTGCAAAATCAAACAAGGTTTACTTTTCTCATATTAGATTACACTGTTTTAAAAATAGTGTCTGTTTTTTATAAAAGTGTGGGAACTTAGCTCTTTAATAAACTGTTATGAAATAAAATCAAGAGTATGTGTATATATTTTATGGATTTATAATTCACATTAGCATGTAATAGTCTCTATGAAATTTGCAGTTTAAAAAAAAAAACTATTGTGATATATTTAACTTCTTTACCAAACATTTTTGACCACAGGCCCCTTTGCTAAGCAAGATATATTAACATCCTGTAAAACAGTTAAATCCAGGCTGCCTTAATCAGTGGATTAGTGGAAAAAAAAAATGTAGGTACATAGGTCTCCCTACCCCAGAACAAGTGCCCACCAAAAAAGGAATAATAAACACAACCAAGTCATTTGAAAGAAAGAGAAAGCTTTTTATATGAAGACTCACAGCTCCTAATACAGAATGAGCATATCTTTCAGCTATCTCCCCTCCCCCACTGTTCCCCCCAACTCCCATCCCAGTGTATCAAAACTCAAAACTTATCGTTTTCAACAACATTTGAATTAAGAAATGCTATCACAGAGACTGAATAGATTAGAATTAATTCACATTCAATTTTCAGTTTCTCTTAAAACCATTGTTGCTTATTTTCCAAATATGAAAATGATTTACCTGGTTACCTTTTAAGATAGGCCTTGATATTTGCTATTTTTACAGAAAATTACTAGAAGTATTTTTCTGAGCATTTTAGTTAAGGCTAAGTTGTCTCTACCAACTGTCATGGAAAAATAGCCTATTCATGTGCTATCAACCATATTACATTGGAATATAAAAATGTTGTGATTTTTAACTAAGAATTTGTGTTTAATAGCAGAGACTGATTTTTAGGTGAAACGAGCAGAATTATTTACTAATTTGGTCACAGAATAAGTATGCTGTTACAAGGTATGTCAGCAGGAAGTGAATTGGGAAAGGCCACTCCATGCCTAACAAAAATGTCATTTTGATCACATCTGCAGAAATATGGTAATCTGTAAATTTTACTATTCCAGAGAGCTGATCTCATCCAAATGCAGAAACCCAAGTACAGAGAAGGGACTACACCTAGTCCCTTTCCCTAAACCTTATCAATGTGTCACCATTCCACAGACAGAGATGACTGACCCAGTGGGCTGGAGTTGTCCTTTACCTTCCTTTGGATGCTTGGTCTATGGTCTGAATGTTTGTGCCCCACTTCCACCCCCAGTTCAAATGTTGCAATCCTAAGGCTAGAGTCGATGGGTATTAGGAGGTGGGGCCCTTGGGAGGTGCCATGGTCTTGAGAGTAGAGTCCTCATGAATGGGCTCCAGAGAGATCCGTTGCCCCTTTTAAGGAGTTGTCTTTCTTAATTGTTTATGTTTCCTTTTGGTTCTCAGTAGAACGCCCTTGAGCTGGCTGGACAGCTGGGGAGGAATAGAAAGGTAGTTGAACCCACCTCGGGTTTGTTTGCTCACTCATCATCAAATTCATAATCTTAAGTAGAGCTGGTCACCATAGGTCAGCACACTGGCTTGATATCATTCCACTGATTCTGCCTACTCTTTCAAGAGGATCTGTGAAGAGCTACCTTTTATTTAAGAATGATTGCTCAGCATGGCTTAGAGATAATAAACTTTACTGGGGAGCCAAGGCGGGTGATCTGTCCCTGGAAACCTGCTCTTTCAAAGTTTGGCTGTGTTTTATTGAAAAGTCTCAGAGTTGGTACTTGCTCCTCCAGATATAATCTTTCTCTAAATAACTACCCAATAATGTGTGGTTAGAGATGAGTGACAGGATGTAATGAGAACATTTGTTTGCTCAACCCCTGGACTTTTTCCTAAGGAGGAAATATAAACCTAAATAACTCATGTCACGCTACCGCCTCCCACACTGTTGATGATAATCGCCAATTTGCTGCCCCGCCAGCCATCCCAACAGGTTATTACGTACAGATTGTGGTATTATTTGCTGCCAGGATATCATTTTTAAAAATAAGTATAAACAACAGGAGGAAATTTTTAGCACACCAGAGAGTTCCTTTCCCCTTCAAAAGAACATAAGCTGCATCTCTCATTTTTAATTAATCGTATGCCAAGAGTTGATCCTAAAATTTCAAGTAGGATCAAAATGAGTGGCAAATGGTAAGACTGAAATAATTGCATAGAGTAAGGAATGGAAGTTCTTAGGATGAATTTTTTTGTGATTTAAGGCTAATGACAGAGTAATCAAATTTTGATCATTTTTACTGACAAAAGACTAAAATTAAATGATATAGTTATTAATTAGACTATAAAATAACAGTCTGTTTTGTTATAAGGTCAGGCTCCTGGATGTGGAGAGAAAAATATGAAATATGGCAAGCTATAAAAATTACTTATCATTTATTAGCAGCTAGGAGATTTTTAGTTAAATATTAAAGAATTACCTTGAAGTGTTTCCTTTTCAGAAGGCTGAAAGAATTCTATTTATCTTATTTCAATAGCCAGATTAATAATAACATGTCAGTGTACCAATCTGCAGAAGGTGTAACTAGGAAAAAAAACACATTACATCATAGAGCAAAAAGTAGCCTCTGTGCTGAATACAAAAGGAGGACTAGGGGGTCCTTTCTGCTTCTTGAAAAATGCTTGGTTTTGATAAGCTGTCTCCTCTAAGTCACAGAAGCAACAGAATAGTAACAATTTATAGTTCTAGATTTTCTCGGTGCTGGATCTATTTGTAAATGTAAGCTTCTCATAGTTTGTTCTAATATTTGTGGCAAGTGTTTTCTTACCCCCAGAATTACCACTAAGGTACCGTTTCAACTGAAGATGGTTGAAAGAGCTCATGGCAATGGTACCGCAGCAACCGCAGCAAACCGCAAAGCACTTTTCAGCCCTCATTCATGCTCCTGAGGGGGGCACACGGGTGTAGGTCAGGGTTACCGTACTGATTTCTTAATCACACTTGATTACAATTTTCCCATGTATGTCTCTCCCCTCAAGACTGAGGGAGGCCCCTAATGTCATCTTTTTTTTTTTTAATTCTAGTTACCAAACATAGCATTTGATGTATAGTGGGTGATGAATAAAGTTTCCCTAAATTCAAGTAAATTCAAACCACTACCCACTTTACTAACGATACAGGCTTTTAAAATAAAATAACTGAAATGATTTGTTTTCTGTGCATTTTCATCGGCACGACCCAAAACATACACAATCACACACCCCACCTCTGCTCTTTACAGCCCTCTGATATACTTTGAATTCAACTACTTATGCCCATTTGGTTCTCTCTTCAAGAATGAAATACATTCTGAATTGCTTAACAAATTACAGTCACGCCCCCTGCCGGCAAGCTTTGCCCAATCATTTGGCATTCCTATAGCGCTTTGGATTTGCTGAAGGCTTTATAATAATTTTTATTCTCTTGGCTATCATACTTCTGAGGAGTAATCATATTTCAGATGGACTTATTACCTTCTAATTGATTCTATACATTGCTAAGGAGGAGAAATAAGGAATCACGTGGGATGTCCATGAACAATATCAGTTTGAGAGTTTTTATTCAGAATATTAATATTTCAACCAAGTGGAAAACTTTGGAATAAATAGTATAATGTGAATTAAGTCATCATTACTTTCCTATAATTTAGATTTATTGTTATTCATGTGAAACTGCTGGCTACCCAACTTTCTAAAGCCGATTTTCTGCCAAATCAGACTTGTCAGTAAATCACTGATCCGCTGATGATTTTTCAGGTTCTATGACATTTTTTGTTCTTTGTTTATATCACATCACTCTGGGTCCCTTGAGATAGTCATATTTTACCTTCAACTGAAGAGAGAATAAAAATCTGTATTTATAGAATGTACATTTAGATTTTGGGGGGCTCTCAATAATTACAGCGTTTCAGAAATACGTCAGCTATGAATCATGCTGCGTTTAGCAATTTTCAGCATCATTTGCTTATATATACTCAGATTATATATCAATATATCTCACGAATTCAAAAGCAGTGAATGAGGGCCTCCCTGGTGGCGCAGTGGTTGAGAGTCCGCCTGCCGATGCAGGGGATACGGGTTCGTGCCCCGGTCTGGGAGGATCCCATATGCCGCGGAGCGGCTGGGCCCGTGAGCCATGGCTGCTGAGCCTGCGCATCCGGAGCCTGTGCTCCGCAACGGGAGAGGCCACAACAGTGAGAGGCCCGCGTACCACAAAAAAAAAAAAAAAAAAAAAAAAAAAAAAAAAAAAGCAGTGAATGATACAATATTACAAACTGAAACTGCAAATCAGCAACCAGTGTTGATAGCCAAGGAAGGAAGTAGAAGAATTTGAAAATGGTCTGCCCAAGACAGCTCCAAGTTCCTGCTACACGGAGAGCAATTGAGAAGCTGTGAGAAAACTGAGTTTTGGTGACCATCACATTCTAGCTTTGAGACCTTGCACAAATAGGTTAAATTCTGATTATTCAAGTTTTCTCATCTATAAGATGAGGCATAATAACACCTGGTTCATAACAGTAGGGAATATTGTTTAGCAACTGTTAATTTTATCAAAAAGCAAGTTCTCTGATTTGTTCCCTAACTTTGGAAATTTCCTCTAAAACATTAGTCTTAGGAGGAGTGAACTAGAATGATCAAATCTGAGTAGGTAATTAACTAACATGATTAAGCAGATACCACGACTTTTCTTCATGATTAACTGAAAACTAAACCTTTATCTCTTACGTATGTAGCATGTTTTCTAAAAAACTGTTTCCTAATACCAAATGAACTATGCAGTGATCCATAATGATTCCATGTAATAAAATACAAAAATATGTATTAAAAATTCATTAGGTTACAGCATTCACAACAATTAACTCAAAATATATCACAGACATAAATGCAAAACTATAAAATTCCTAAAAGATATCATAAGAGAAAATCTAGATGACCTTGCGAATGACAATGACTTTTTGGATACAAAACCAAGGCATAATTAATAAAAAAAATTGATAAGTTAGACTTCATTAAAATTAAAGACTTCTGCTTCATTAAAGATACTGTCAGTAGAATAAAAAGACAAGCTACAGATTGGGAGAAAATATTTGCAAAAGACATATCTGATAAAGGAGTGGATTCCAAAATATACAAAAAACTTTTAAAACTCAGCAGTAGGAAAACAAACAACCCATTTTGAAAATGGGCAAAAGATCTGAATAGACGCCTTACCAAAGAAGATACACAGGTAGCAAATAAGCATTTAAAAGTTACTCAACATGATATATCATCAGGGAAATGCAAATTAAAACAATTAAAACTTAAAACTACACACCTATTAGAATGTGGAATCCAAAACACTGACAGCACCAAATGCTGGTGAGGATGTGGAGCAACAGGAATGCTGATTCATTGCTGGTGGGAATGTAATGGTGCAGACACTTTGGAAGACAGTTTGACAGTTTCTTACAAAACATACTCCTACCATATGATCCAGCAATTGTGTTCCTTGGTGTTTACCTAAAGGAGTTGAAAGCTTATGTCCATACAAAAACACGCACATGGATGTTTACAGCAGCTTTATTCATAATTGCCAAAACTTGGAGGCAACCAAGATGTCCTTCAGAAGGTGAATGGATAAATCAACTGTGGCACATGCAGACAATGGAATATTATTCAGGGCTAAAAAGAAATGAGCCATCAAGACATGAAAAGACCTGGAGGAACCTTAAATGCATATTATCAAGTGAAAGGACCCAGTTTGAAAATGCTACATACTATATGATTCCAACTATAAGACATTCTGGAAAAAGCAAAACTGTGGAGACAGTAAAAAGGTCAGTGGCTGCTAGGAGTAACGGGGAGAGAGAAATGAATAGGCACAGCACAGAGGATTTGGGCAGTGAAAGTACTCTGCATGATACCATCATGATGGAAACATGCCATTATAGTATATATTTGCCCAAACCCATAGAATGTACAGATGAAGAATTAACCCTAAGGTAAACTATGGACTTTGGGTGATTATGATTTATCAATGTAGGTTCATCCTTAGTAACAAATGTACCACTCTGGTTTGGAAAGTGGATAATAGTGGAGACTATGCATGTGTGTGGGCAGGGGGTATATGGGAAATCTCTGTACTTACCACTCAATTTTGCTATGAACCTAAAGCTGGTCTAAAAAGTAGTTTATTTAAAAAAAAAAAAACTCTATTAAGGCATCTGGAGAGGAAAAATAAGTATAAATCATTGATGACTTCAAGATAATTGCCAAGCTAGTTATGTTAAAAGTTAACATCTGAGCTTGAGTTGGATGAAGGAGATAATACCAGGTGCAGGAGGTCATGAAATTTCCACATGGCCCATCCAGTTTCAAAATGTGAACATGAAACATTTACTTCCTTAACCTTCCTGTGTCCAACCTTCTTTATACCTGACCTTGTTCCTATTTGAAGGATTATTAAAAATTGGTTTTCAAATGCCTTATTTCCATATCCATCCTAACCTGATTTCAATTCATGTAACTCTTTCTTATTGCTCTGGTTTTGATTCCTGGCTGTATCTTGTCTCTATTTAACTCAATAGAACACAGCAATAAAAATCCTGGCCCCTTTCCTTGGCATTAACCAGCATATGGCAAACATGTATTTAGATAGTGCTCACGTATTTTCTCAAAAACGGTAAATTTAAGCCACTTCTATATACTTCCAGGTTAAGTTTTGTTCTCAAAAATAACGCTTTTGTGATGTATTAAAATAAAAAGACTTTTTAACCTGATAAAATAGGCTTCAGAACTGTTTGGAAATAGTTACTATATAATTTACATTACATATCTATATGTATCCAAAATAACTATGACCAACCAATAGAAACTACACCAGCAGCAATGAAAAACACACATACTTCACACACACAGGCAATAAGGTTTTAGTTTCTGACTTCAACTGAGATCAGGGCAAGAGCTGATTTGTTTAAAAGCTAACTTTGAAAAGATCTGCTGGAAAAAAATGTTAGACGTTTAGTAAGTCTATTTGGCATTGGTTTTTTTTTTGTTCCTGAAAAGTGACTTGTTTTATTCATATGCATATTTAGAGGATTGCTCAGCTTTGAGTCAGTTGTCAGTAATTCTAAGCTTGCTAGTTCATCTTGGAGGATCATAAAGCAGAAACATATCCGTGAATACGTAGTTGGTATCTCCGTTGATCAGTATGACAGTGATCACTTATACCTTCATCCTGGGAAGCAATTCCTGTACTACTCACCCTTATCACACTAAATTAGGAATAAGAGTATAAAAATGTTATTTTATTAAACATGAAATGTTTCAAGGCTTTTTTTTTTTTTCTCCTCTTTATTTAAACGCTAGAAAATTGAGGTTAAATGAGACCAGATTTGGAAAATTTCAAAAACAAGTGTTTGGGTTTTATTTGCTCCTACATATTCTTCATAAACCTTTTGAAGATAAGGGAAGATTTAAGATGCATACAGCTGACAGTAACAGAAAATCACATCCCAAGCCAGTTTAAACACTGAGAAAAATGCATTATCTCACATAGCAAGAGGTCCTGAGGAGAGCAGTTCCAGGGCTCGGTGAAGGAATAGCTTAAGTCCAGGGTTCTCTTCATCCTTTCACACTACCTGCATGGCTCTCAGCGTAATGTCTCACAGTCACAAGATGGATGCCAGAGTTCCAGTAGTCTCATGCTGACTCCACAACAGTTAGCAAAAATAGAATGAATATCTTCCTGTGTGTCTTTTGTTCTGAGGGTAAGTGTTCTGAGGGGAGAGTTGACAGAAAATATGCTCCAAGCCCATTTTAAAATCCATCACTGGCAAGGAAAATTGGATTACCATGACGTAGGAATGAATCAACATCTTTTCCTAACAATAAATCCTGCAGCACCATCACTGGCTGTTCTGCAACGGAGAAGCAAAAATTTTCCTCAGCTTTATTGAGGTATAATTGACAAATAAACATTGTATGTATGTAAGGTATACAAGGTGATATTTTGATATATGTATACATTGTGAAATCACAATCAACTAGTTGACACATCCATCACTTTATATAGTTTCCTTTTGTGTGTGGTGAGAACACTTAAGGTCTACTTTTTTGGCAAATTTCAAGTATATAATTTGTATTATTAATTATAGTCACCATGTAGTACATTAGCTCCCCATAACTTATTTGTCATTCATAGCTGAAACTTTGTACCCTTCGACCACCATCTCCCCATTTCCTCCACTCCCAAGCACCTGGAAACCACCATTCTACTCTCTGCTTTTGTCAGTTCCAGTTTTTTAGATTCCACATATAAATGAGATAACACAGTATTTGTCCTGGGTTCACTCCCTGGCATCTCCAAACAGCCAGAATCCTTTGGACAGTTCATAGCGTAATAGTGAACATTATGGACTCTGAGAAGCAAATTATAATAAACAATTGAGACATTGCTTAATTATTCTTTACCATGTGCCATTCATTTTCTGTACTCTTTTTTTTAAAACATCTTTATTGGAGTATAATTGCTTTACAATGGTGTGTTAGTTTCTGCTTTATAAAAAAGTGAATCAGTTATACATATACATATGTTCCCATATCTCTGTACTCTTTTTTTATGTTTGCTTTCACATACTAAATTTCAAAATCCTTTATTTTGAAGACAATCAACTTACACGTTTATGTATTTTCAGTATACACAAAATAGATATGCAGTGAACATTTTTTTTTTGTAATTCATTATATTGTAACTCAACAAGTCATAAATAAAATACTGTCTCTAGGGTTTGGCATAAGAAACTTGCCTCCAGTCATGAATTTCAAAATAATAAATAGTGTTTTATTTAGGTTAATGCAAGCTACTATAATTGTAATTAGTCCCCAAATGTGTAAAGCTAAAGAAACAAATAACAGTTTGTTTCTTGCCTGCCCAAAGGTACTTGTCAGGTAACAGCAGTAGTGTGGCTCACTTTCATGCAGTCATTTCTGGACCCAGGTTAAGAAGGGTTCTGCTATCTTTAATTTCCAAGTTTTCCCAAGGGATATCTCTTTTCCAGCCTGCTGGAATGGGCACAGAGCATGGGGCAAACCATGTTCTTCTTATGAACCAGGCTTAGAAATGTTACAAGTCATTTTTCACTCACGTCCCATTGGCTAGACCTCAGTCACAGTGTCACAGCCATGGGGTGTAGCTGGGAAGGGAGCCCAGTTCTGTTCCAGCAAGAGGACAACATAGATAGAGATGAACTCTTTGACACATGAATAGCGTGTTATACACTGATGACCATGTTTAATTTTCATAATTACTCCGTGATAAAACTGATTAATACTCCCATATTGCATATGAGAAAACAAACACATTCAAATAGATTAATCCATTTTTCTTTCCAGTAAGTAGTGATGCCTGGAGTTGTAATTTCCAAGTGTTACCCTTTTATGGTACATTTGGATCTCTGAGGGGAAATAAACTTCAGTTATTTGTACTCTTAAGGTTCTCTCAGTCATTCAGAGAGGGGAATGATGTACTTTGCTTTGGCCAGCTTTCAGCTGCCACTGTCTGCCTTCTGCAGGAAGTGTCTGTTCTCTTACATATTGAAGCCTCAGCCACCCACTGTGCTTGATGCTTTTACATGCAGCCTTATTGCCTCCTCTGCCCTCCGTATCAGTCCCACCTTTATCCACTTGCGTTCCCAGAAATTTCCACAAAAGCTGCTTTCACTCAAACCCTGTTTCACGGTCTGCTTCTGAGAGAATAAAAAACTAGGATATTTAATCTCAAAAACAATTTTGAGTGAAAAAAATAGTTGCAGAAGAATTCACTGAGTATCATATTACATAAAGTTTAGAGACGTGCAGAACTAAATAACATATTGTCTAGGCATATATATGTATGTGATAAATCATTTTTTAAAAAAGTGTGAAGGAATGAAACACACATAATTCAGGACAGTGCTGCTTTGTGGAAAAGCAGGTGAAGGCATCGTCTGGGAGGACTGGGGGCTTCAGTGTTACTGGGAGTGTCCTGGCTCTTTTGCAGGTAGAGAGTATATTGTGTTTGTTTATTATTATGATTTATAAGTTACAAGTGGATTAGCACACATTTATTCAGATGAATGTAATAATACATAATATTAAAATGAATGCATTGAGTAAAGAACATTAAAAAAAATCTCTATGGTCTAAAAGAGATAAAGTAGGTATCACCTTAAATCCTTGAATTTCAGTGGAGGATTTAGGGATGGCTGGGCTGCAACTTAGTGTTTCTAAATGGATGCTGTCCAAGGAGAGAGAGATCAAGAGCACATAGAATGGCTCACCTGACAAGATTTGCCAGGAAAAAACACAGAATGCCCAGTTACATTTCAATTTCAGGTAAGCAACACATAATATTTTAGTATAATTATGTTCCTAGTATAACTATTTCCCTCTCACTTTAGCCTGGTGATGTCCGTTTTATTTATGTCTTTTAGCCCAGTGGGTATATAGCTTTTTTTTTTTTAATGTTCTTTACTTAATGTATTCAAATACTGCATGGGATATACTTATACTAAAACATTTGTGGACTATCTGAAATTCAAATTTAAGTGAACATTCTATTTTGTTTTTTTCCCCAAATCTGATAGTCCTACCAATGAGCCTGCAACATCAGCATTCATGGGATCCTAAGACAGTTGTTATGAGTGAGCAGTCAGTTAGACATTTACTTCCTTTTATGTCTCCCATGTTTGAACAAGTGAGAGTCAATTAAGATATAGGCATTAATTGAATGATATTATAATTTAAGTTACTTTGATTTTAGAGTAACTTGATCCTTGCCTCTGAGTGTCCTTTTCTCATATGTCTTTCAATTTACAGGGCATTTTTTAGCCTCTTCAAATATAATAACTCTACTAAGCATCAGAGAAATGAACTTTAATTAAATTCAGTTTCTGCACACACATAAATACATAGCAGCTATCATCTACTTCCTAGGGGTGTAGTACATGTGATCGAAGAAAATTTCCTAAGATGAAACTATCAAAATACTGATTTTAGAAATGAAATCCATCGAACTAAAAAGTATATACAATATTACTTACCATATTGCAATTTCATGTCATTTAGGAAAAGTAGAGTATTAAATTTTTAATTACTAGCTCCTCCTTGACAATGTGTAATGAAAATAAATACTAGAAGTGACATGCAAAAAAAGTAGTTTTGATTCCAGTGTGTTGATTCTGTTTTC
The DNA here is from genome assembly GCF_949752795.1 of Hyperoodon ampullatus. Lineage (NCBI taxonomy): Eukaryota > Metazoa > Chordata > Mammalia > Artiodactyla > Ziphiidae > Hyperoodon > Hyperoodon ampullatus. The sequence goes on from NC_136926.1 coordinate 81,151,106, forward strand.
AGGCACAACTTATTATAAAACAAGTCAAATAAAATGAGATAAGCTGGCTAAAGTATAGGAAGGAAGCTAAGCCTAACAAAAAGAAAAAAGAGTGAATTATACTTAAAACTCTTTAATCACATTAATTTTCACATTAACTATTGAAGACAGGCAATGCAAAAATATAGCAAGTTAAATTACCATTTTTATATCTTCCCCTTAATTCTCTAGGAGAACAGAAAGAATATATTATTTGTTTAAGTTGCAACTGACTAGGTAGAGGGGATGGTAGTTGTGGTAAATTTGATGATGATAATGATACTAGCAGCTAAGATGTATTAAGTGTTTTAATTTGTGCAAAGTAAATGCTAAATGATACATTATATTATCATTTATTACTCAAGTCCATATATTAATTGCTTCCATTTTACAGATAGTAACCCTCTCAAGGTAACAAAACTAGGGAGTAATTGAATAAGGCTTCAGTCCCATGAAATATGACTTTCCAGTAGGAATCCATAGATATAATTCTTGTGTTGGAGCTTTAAGTGCTAGAGCCTTTCTAAAATGTACTGTTTCAATCCCTGTAATAACTGGATCTTTCCCGATTTTTAACAGAGAAGCAATTTAATAATTATGTTAGAAAATTATAGACTTCTTCATTTGGTAGATATGTAATACATGTAAGAATTGAATTGCTATACTGAATAGGACGATTATACTCCAAAACACACAAAGACAGTATTAACCCCATAGAGATATCATGAAAAATACATTTATAACACATGCACACACAGATTGGGGGTTTAATCCCAAAAAGCGTACCTAGAGGATTGAAGCTGTACTTACTGTACAAAAATCAAAACATGATCATCAGCAAAGAAACATATAAAAAGATGCTCCCCATCATATGTTATCAGAGAAATGCAAATTAAAACAATGAGACAGCATGATGCATCTATGAGAATGGCCAAAATCTACAACACTGACAACGTCTAATACTGACGAGGAGGTAGGGCAACAAGAGCTCTCATTCATTGCCGGTGGAAATGTAAACGGTGCAGCCACCTTGGAGGACAGTTTAATAGTTTCTTATAAAACTAAACATACTCCTACCATACGAACAGCAATCATGATCCTTGGTGTTTACCCAAAGGAGCTAAAAGCTCATGTCCATACAAAAAACCTGCACGTGGATGTTTACAGCAGCTTCATTCACAATTCCTGAAACTTGGAGCCAACCAAGATGTTCTTCGGCAGGTGAATGGATAAATCAACTGTGGTACATCCAGCCAATGAGCTATTTATTATTCAAGGGCCAAAAAGAAATGAGCCATCAAGCCATGAAAAGACCTGGAGGAACCTTAAGTGCACATTACTGAGTGAAAGAAGCCAACCTGAGAAAGCTACACACTATATGATTCCAACTATATGACATTCTGGAAAAGTCAAAACTAAGGAGACAGTAAAAGACCAGAGGTTGGGTTACGGGTTGGTGGGGGTGGAGGGGAAATGACTAGATGGAGCACAGAGGATTTTTAGGGCAGTTAAAATCTGTGGGATACTATGAGGTGGGCTACACGTCATTATATGTTTGTTCAAACCCACATTCTATATGTCATATAGTAGTAGACATATGTAATTTAGCAGTAGCTAAAACTATACATATTTACTGTCTAGTAATACTATATATTTACTACTCCCAGAATGCTACTAAAGGTGCTACTTTAAAAATGTGATACAGTAGTACAAAATTAATGCACAATAAAGGCACAAGACATGGGATGCTTGTGAGCAAAGAGGTTAGTAAACATAAAGGTAAATCTAATCATAGAGTTAATAATAATGGATGATTTTGTAGCATCTAAAACACTACATTATTAGACAACTAAAAAATAATCTCTGTAATAATAGTTCTATTTAAGGCTGTCTTTTTCACATCTGATGATGTAATAATATGGAAGGTAATAATGAAATGTTCAGAGTTATAGGTGTTCTGAGTGCTCTCTATACGTTGGAAGATTGGAGTTTTTATATAAGGTGAACTTTACAAGTTGACAAGTCAAAAATTTTCTTGTTTGATTTTACTACCCACATCATTAAATCTTCTAGAGCTTTACTACTCTCGTTTTAAAAATGCGAAAATAATTCTGCACCTTTCACTTTGCTAATATCAAATGAATTATGAATGATACAATGGTTTGAAAGTCTTAATGTACAATAGAACTGAAAAAAGTATAGGGAGTTGTTCAATGGGTATAAAGTTTCAATTAAGCAAGATGAATGACTTCTAGAAACCTGCTGTGTAACATCATGCCTATAATTAACGATACTGTATTGGGTACTTAAAAAGTTTGTTAAGAGAGTAGATAGATCTCATCTTAAATGTTCTTAGTATAAAAATCAAAATAAAACAAAAGGGCATGAGGAAACTTTCAGAGATGACAGCTGTGTCTATTATCTTGATTGTGGTGATGGTTTCATGGGTACATGCATATGTCCAGATTTATCAAATTATAACATTAAATATGTGCAGTTTTTGTATCAATATAACTGTCACAAAGAACAAGATTTATATAACCACATGAGATGGGTTTTTTATGCAACTACTTTGCTAGGCTGTAAAGCATTTTCCAGAATTCCCTTTCCTGTATGCCTCTCATTAGGATGGGCCGCAAGAGAATTTTTTAATTGAAGGGTAGTTGATTTAAAATATTATATTAGTTTCAGGTGTACAGCATAGTGATTCAGTATTTTTATAGATTATACTTCATTAAAACTTTTTATGAGGGCTTCCCTGGTGGCGCAGTGGTTGAGAGTCTGCCTGCCGATGTAGGGGACACAGGTTCGTGCCCCGGTCCGGGAAGATCCCACATGCCGCGGAGCGGCTGGGCCCGTGAGCCATGGCCGCTGAGCCTGCGCGTCCGGAGCCTGTGCTCTGCAACGGGAGAGGCCACAACAGTGAGAGGCCCGCGTACCACAAAAAAAAAAAAAAAAAAAAAAAAAAAAAAAATTTATGAGATAATGGCTATAACTCCCTGTGCTATACAATATATCATTGTTGCTTATCTATTTTATACATAGTAGTTTGTATTTCTTAATCCCCTACCCCTCACATGCTCCTCCCCCCATCCCTCTCCCAACTGGTAACCACTAGTTTGTTTCTATATCTGTGGGTCTATTTCTGTTTTGCATATATATTCACTGATTTTTTTTTAAGATTCTACATATAAGTGATATAATGCAGTATTTGTCTTTGTGTGACTTACTTCAGTAAGCATAATAATCTCTAGGTCCATCCATCCATGTTGCTGAAAATGGCAGAATATCATTCTTTTTAATGACTGAGTAATATTCCATTATATATATATAAAATATTTTCTTTCTCCATTCATCTGTTGATGGACACTTAAGTTGCTTTCACATCACAGCTATTGTAAATAGTGCTGTTATGAATAATGAGGTGCATGTATCTTTTTGAATTAGTGTTTTTGTTTTTTCTGGATATATACCTAGGAGTGGAATTGCTGGATCATATGGTGGTTCTATTTTTAGTTTTTTGAGGAACCTCCATACTGTTTTCTGTAGTGGATGCATCAAGTTACATCCCCACCAACTGTGTACAACTGTTTTCGCCACATCCTCACCAATATTTGTTATCTGTAGACTGTTGATGACAGCCATTCTGACAGGTGTGAGGTGATATCTCATTGTGTTTTTGATTTGCATTTCTCTAATAATTAACAATGTTGAGCATCTTTTCATGTGCCTGTTTGCCATCTATATGTCTTCTTTGGAAAAATGTCTGTTCAGGTCTTCTGCCCATTTTTTGATTGGGTTGTTTGTTTTTTTGATATTGAGTTGTATGAGCTGCTTATATATTTTGGCTATGAACCCCCTGTCAGTCACATAATTTGCAAATATTTTCTCCCCACAAGAGAATTTTTTGAGTGAGATGTGGTGAGCAGGAATAAGTAGTAGACATTTGTAACCCATGCTGTGTTACTGTTCTGCTGACTCTCATGTTGGCTTGGGGTGCTGCTGGGCCTGCCGATGCTGCCCTATTCCCTGGTACTCCTGCTTCTATGAGTCTCAGGCCACGTCCTCAATGAAGGGTCCTGGCTTCTGCATGACATCCATACCGCAAGGTCAATGCAACAGAAGCTAACACAGGTTTCAACCCATCCTTATGTGCTCCAGCTTGCTCTTGATCTCTACCACCTTACTTACATTCATCTTTCCTTCCGAACTGACTACCCTGTGAACTTCAAGCTCCAGCATCAGATGTGAAGATGACAGACAGCCTTAGCAAGACTGCTTAACTGCTTAACCAGCTCTAAGAAATCCTTGTAACCAATTCATATGTGTGTGTATGTGTCTTTGTATATATATATATATATGCATATATACCTTCTAGTGTGTTTGCTTCTCTGATTAAATACTATTGATATAGAATGGTACAGAGTTTGGTACTGAGAATGGTTCCAGAGGAGCAGCATCTTAAGGTCTATGAATTGGTCTGGGACTTCTGGAATTTGTTCTCTGATCTAATTAGATGTAAAGGCATAAATGACATGATTTCCAGTGGTAATGGGGCATTAGTAATCCATGGCATGCAGTGGCAAAACCATTTAGATTTTTGTATTCAAGTGCCTATAAAAAGCAAGGCTCCGGCTTCCCTGGTGGTGCAGTGGTTGAGAGTCCGCCTGCCAATGCAGGGGACACGGGTTCGAGCCCCGGTCTGGGAAGATCCCACATGCCACGGAGCGGCTGGGCCCATGAGCCATGGCCGCTGAGCCTGTGCATCCAGAGCCTGTGCTCCACAACGGGAGAGGCCACAACAGTGAGAGGCCTGCGTACCGCAAAAAAAAAAAAAGAAAGAATGTATAGCAGCTCACAGGATCTCCACATGTTATCTGACCATGGAGCGAGGGCTATGACAGGGAGAGTTAAATGGAAGCCATTCAAACTGGCTCTGCCTTTGTCTTCTGGTTTTGTTTTTACTTTTTTTTTTTTTTTTACATTTTACTGAAGTATAGTTGATCTACAATGTGTGGTAATTTCTGCTGTACAACAAAATGAACTGTTATATATTCTTTTCCATTATGGTTTATCACAGGATAGTGAATATAGCTCTCTGGGCTATACAATAGGACCTTGTTGTTTATCCATTCTATATATAATAGTTTGCATCTGCTAATCCCAAACTCCCACTCATTCCCTCTCCCCCTCCCCCTTCCAAAGGCTCTGCCTTTGAAAATAGTAAACCAAAGGCAATACCACATTCCTGGAGGAACTGCAGAACTTACTGCTATCATCAAGGACTTAAAAAAATGCAGAGGTGGTGCCTCCATTCCAGTCGCCTGTTGTGCCTGTATAGAAAACAGGTGGGTATTGAAGAATGAAAGTAGATTATTGAAAATTTAATCAGGTGGTGACTCCAACTGCAGCTGCTGTTCCAGACGTGATTTCTTTGCTGGAGCACAGAACACATCCCCTTGTATCTGGTAGGTAGCTATTGATCGGGTAAATACTCCGTACCAGGCAAGCTATGGTGTGCTGCCCAAATCCAGCCTGTAGCCTGTTTTTGAAGAGGCCTTGAGCTAAAAAATATTTTTACATTTTTTAAGAGTTTAAAAAAAGTAAAGAATATGTGACAGAGTCCATATGTGGTCCTCAAAGCCTAAATTATTATCTGGCCGTCTACAGAAAAAAAAAGGTTTGCTGACCCGCTGTGGGGCTTTAAAGAAAATATTTTTATGTTTCTGCGTTTTGAGGACTTTCAGAGCAAATTTTACTCAAACTTGGGATCTGAGCTGAAAGCAAGTGTTGGAAAGTAATTTATGAGTGTTCGAAAAAAAAAAAATCTCGATGTATTGCCAAGATTATCACAAGGAAACAAGAATTTACTATAATGCCTACTCTATTTTTTTTCCCCAACATTCATTTTGAAAAATTTTAAACCTACATAAAAGTTGCCAGAATAGTACAACTGGTGATTCTAGGTGAAGGGTACATAATACCCATATGTCCTTTACTTAGAATTATCAATTGTAAACAATGAGCCACATTTGCTTTACTTATTTTTCTTTCTAATATACACAATAAGAAGTCTTTATAATGTGTTTTTCAAAAAACACTAGAACACCAAAAACTAATGAAAAGCAGAGTTATTGGGGCAAAGCCATGGTACCATCTCTTCTCTAATGGGCATCACTGCATGGGCACTGGAAATTTTAGTTCCTCGTGTTTTCTTATTATTCTACAGTCTGAAGTCAAATAATCCAATTTCCTAGTGAAGAAACTATTCTTGAGCACAGGAGTCCCATTATCTAGAACTGCACTGCACTATAGGATGGTCCAGCAGAAATGCCCTCCTGCAGAGCTGTGCTTTGGCTGTTTCTGGCTTTGGTCTTAACATTACTAAGTGGACATCTCGGCATACAATTTATATTTGGGAACAGTTACTGGTCACATAAAATCTTGTTTTACATTAAATTGTGTAGAAGCAGGAAGCACAACTGTGCGTACACTTTTGCATTTTAACTTTCATTTTCCACACAAATGACTCATGAGGATGAAGTGAAAGTTTGAAAGCTTGAGGGTCATATCTCCTTAGACCTCCCCTGTCTCACACGCCCCCTTACAGAAGGGGTTGATTTCAGTCCCCTGAGCCATCGCTCATCTTGAGGGGAAATGAGAAGTAAATCATCCCAGCTGCACATAACCTGCTTTCTTGTGTCCAAGAATAAAAATCACTTTCCTGAAGCTGCTACTGTTATGCCAGTGAGTTGACTCGCAGTCGGCGAAGGCCGAGGGGTCACAATGGGGCTATTGAAGCATGTCATGCTCTTGCACCATCTTTGACTTCTGAAAGCTCACAAGGAAATCACAAAAAATACAACTTCTCTCAAAGGCACTGACACTCTGACCCCTCCTACTAATCAGTTAAGCCATTGGTTCACCACGTGGAGTACACGTCGAAATCAACCGGGGAAGGTTTTTTTCTCTTTGTTCTGGCTTCAAGCAGAATTTCATCCAAGACCAACCAAATCGATTTTCTAGGATTTATGTATATTTCATCTGAGGCAATTGATGCTCTTGTAACTCTGATAAGCTCTGCTGGTTAAGAATCCCTGATAAGCCCTACTGGTTAAGAATCCTTGACTTAAAATATAGTAATTATTACAAAGTCTAACAATTTTAGATGGACATTTGCAAAAGAGATATTTATTTTTCCATTATATTTGAGGGGCGGAGAATGTCTGATTACCTAAAAGTTTTCATGTTCTTGCCTCTAATCTATTCTTATTTTCAGTGACCGTATAGATTTTAAGATTTTAGATCCTAAGCTAAATAATATAAAAATCTTCCATATTAATACATATTTTACATGTTTTATAAATACAAAAATATTTCCAAAGCTTATGATTCTTTTATGTTAATTATCTTTTTTTATTGCTTAAGTCATTAAGCATTTAGATAATTTTGGAACATGTATTTAATATCTTCAACTAAAAATGTGTGCTTTTGATTTTTTAAAAAATCAGAAACCTTCAACTCTAACACCCTAGTGATAAATACAGCATTATATAAATAATACACTATATAAATACACTATATAAATAGTGTATATAAATACACTATATTCAGTTACTCGTTCATTCATTCTACAAGTACTTACTGAATGCATACTTCATGCCAAGCATGTTTTAGCAACTGGGAGTATAGCCTTGAAAAAAAAATAAAGTCTGACCATTCAGAGCTTACATTTATTGTGTATTTGAGAGGGGAAGCAGGCAACAAACCATGGATAATATTATAAAGAAGAGCTTATACAAAACAAAGCTGCAGAATAAAGGGGTTAGGGAAAGTAGGAGGCCAGGAGGTGTAATCCATACAGACTGGTTAATAAAGGTGTTAATGGGTAGGTGACCTAAAATAAGGAGAGAGTGAGCTGTGAGGACATCCAGGAGAACGTTATTCCAGGCAAAGGGAACAGCAAGGACAAAGAAGCATGCTTGGTGGGTTTGGGGAACAGCAAGGCAGAAGGCTGTAATGGAATGAACAAGAGGAGGGGCGAGGTAGGGAGGAGAGAAAAGTGGTAATGAGTGGGGATTGAGAAAAAGCATTATAGGCTGTATCCGTTTGCTAGGGCTGCCATAACAGAGAACCACAAACTGGGTGACTTAAATAACAGAATTTTATTGCCTCACTGTTCTGGAGGCCAGAAGTCAAAGATCAACATGTTGTCAGGGTTAGTTCTTGAGGCTGCGAGAGAGAGTCCATGTCTCTTTCCCAGCTTCTGGTGGTTTGTTGGCAATCTTTGGCGTTCCTTGGCTTGTAAAAGCATCACTCCAATCTGTGCCTTCATCTTTGTATGGCATTCTCCCTGCATGTGTGTCTGTCTCCAAGTTTCCCTTTTTGTGAGGACACTGGTCATACTGAATTAGGATTCACCCTACTTCAGTATGACTTTATGGTAAATAATTATATCTGTAACAAACCTATTTCCAAATAAGGTCACATTCTGAGACACTAGGGGTTAGAACTTCAATGTATGAATTTTGGGGGACATATTTCAACCAATAACATAACCAAAAACATGGGTAGTATGCTGAGTAAGATAAGAAGCCACTGGAATGTTCTGAGCAGACAAATGCCACAATCCTCCTTGTATTTTAGGAGGATCCCTTTAGCTGCTCTTTTGATGGTGGACTGCAGTCAGGCAAGGGTGGAACAGCAAAGCCTGGTAACGGCTACAGCAGCCTGAATAGAGATGGGAACCTGGAAAATGGTGTGAAGCCTGACTTCTTTAAAGATACAGCTAAGGCTTCCCTGGTGGCACAGTGGTTAAGAATCCGCCTGCCAATGCAGGGGATATGTGTTCGAGCCCTGGTCCAGGAAAATCCCACATGCTGCGGAACAGCTAAGCCCGTGTGCCACAACTACTGAGCCTGCACTCTAGAGCCTGTGAGCCAACTACTGAGTCCACGTGCCTAGAGCCCGTGCTTCCCAAGAGAAGCCACTGCAATGAGAAGCCCGCGCACGGCAACAAAGAGTAGCCCTCGCTCGCTGCAGCTAGAGAAAGCCCGCGCGCAGCAATGAAGACCCAACGCAGCCAAAAATAAATAAAATAAATAAACTTAAAAAAATAAAGATACAGCTAACAATTTCTCACAGATTAGATATCAGGTGTTGAAGGAAAGAAGCTATGGATAGATCCAGGGTTTCTGACCTGAGTAATTAGAAAAACGAAGTTACCATTTACTGAGATGAGAAAGACTGAGTAAAAGCAGGCATTTGGTGGAAAATCAAAGTGTTTAGGACATGGTGTTTAGCTGCCTATTAAACACCCAAGTGGAGATGTCAAGTCAGATATACAAGCTGGAGATACAGATTGGTGAGATTTTTAAAATCAAGAGACTGAATGAGGAATGATGTTGAGTACCTGCTAGTAGTCTCATTGACCACTTGGAAATTCTCTTTTGTGAAGTTCCTATTCCCATCCTTTGTGCATTGTTTACATTGGGTTGTCTTTTCCTTATTGATTTGCAAATGTTCTTTGTATATTCTGGATACAAGTCCTTTGGTAGATGTAAAAATTGTGAACATCTTTCTTTTCACTGTCTAATGGTGTCTTTTGATAAACAGAAATTCTTAATTCTAATGAGATTCAATTGATACTTTTTTTCATGTTAGTCGTCTTGTGTCCTCTTTAAGCAACTGTTCTACACCAAAGGTCAGGAAGATTTTCTCTAAGAAAATTTTTCATATTTAGGTCTATGATCCATTTTGAATTAATTTGTGTGTCTGGTGTTAGGTGGGATCAATCAATGGTCACTCTTTTCCCCCATGGGATTTAGCATCATTGACTGAAATCCTTTTCCCCACAGAAATTTAGATAAGAAAACAACGTACAGCACTTACTACTTCCTAGAAATACCGTGTTTTTCCAGATAGTTAGGAGTTCATCATTTGGCAGTAGAGTGAGCTATGTGGTCAGGAGACTCTTAAACTGTCGTTCCCTGTGGCCATATGTGAGGGATTCTTAAATTAATCCTGGAGCAAGGAGTTTGGGTTTTGCAAGTAAAAAAGGAAAATGGTTATCTCAGTCACATACTGTTGGCTTCAGGGAGAAGGCTCTCTGCAGAGCTGTATGCTCCCTTCCTGTTTTCCCATGCGATCTCTTTCCTATAAGGACCTTCCCGAGGATCACAGGCCGTGGCCAGCACACCCTAATGTCTTGACATTTTTCTACCGAGTCCCATACAACTTCAGCCTCTTTATGTACATACATGATAACACCACCGAGTTTAAGGTTCCCAACTTCACTCCTGAGAAGGGAATGGGGGGGGGGGGGAACAAGCCACTGCCCCCCCCATCAGAGATAATGAGCAAGGGAGGTTAAGTGACTTGTTCAGATTTAAACAATTATTGGGCGATTCTACTCAGGTATCAACCGCAGTTTATCTCCAAAGGCTCTTTAAACTATACTTCATACTATAAATTTAAAAAGATTAATCATCAACTTTCCTCCATAATATCTGAGTACCTCATAATTTAATAAATAACTGGATCTTTCTGGAAAAAAAATGTTCCCGGTGTATCTTCCTAGAGGTCCTTAGGCACCTGTGGAAATTACCGTTATGCTTCACAGTTAATATTTAAATCACTCTATGTATTTACAAGGACCATAGAGAAAAACTCATTATTTTGAAGGCCAGAAATTCACAATTTGAGATCATGCTGTCAACTGAGAGGGATGGATTGTAGTAAGGGTAATAATTTGGGCATAAGAGGTTTATATGATAATCCTGAAAACTAAACTACCTAGTTTTTATTAAAAATGTGAAATTAACTTATGTCCAAAAATAGGGTGAATTTTCTAAATTCTTTTACTCCTTTCAAAACCACCTGTTGTACAAAAAGGGAGTAATCTTTTACTTTACAAAACTCTTTAATATTAAGTCCTTCTATCAATTATTTGGTTTAGAACAATAAAGTATTGTTTGGAAAAGTCATATAGTCCAGAAGTCTCAATAATGCCAATTCAGAATCTTATAGTTTCTTTGTCAGTTTAAGAATAAAAAGGAGACAAAGGAATTTAACACAGATTTATTAGTTACACAGATTATTTTTGAGTGTACAACATCAAAATGCTAAATGTCATTGTATGAGTCATTAAAATCTGATCATTTACTGTAGTTTTGACTGGATTCTTATGGTTTGATACAGAATTTCTACTAACATCAAACACATGTTCAGAAACTGCAGAGTATCAAACTTTGAAGGGAGAAAACCACTGTTCTATAAATCTTTAAGTGACCCTAGTGATGAAGACAGGGATGCCGGATTGATATGAAAACTCTGAATGAGAGGAAAAATATCCTCAGTTCCTATTACATATTCATCAGTTTCATTTGACTGCTTCATCCACCCAACTAAAATTTACTATATAAAAGCTGGCCAACACTCCTTCTGGACTTTTTGCTGGAAAGGGAAGGGACGGTTGTAAACATCGGCGTAGAGGGTGGCTTTAGTGCTTGCATTTATGGCCTTACAGAATCTGTCTCAGAAGGAAATGTCGGCTTATGTTTACATATTTTCCATGTGGGAATTCTGACCCCCCAGGAAGCCAGCTGTGTCCCTGGAGGTCCCTTTTGTCCAGTGTCCCTCACGCTGAACTGCTCCCCCTCCCCGTCATCCACCCACAGACAGTCACAGACGCGCTGAGTAAATCCCACCCCTTTGTACTGATGCCAGCTGTATTGTCCTGGTCTCTTACCCTCTGAGTCCCAAAGATCTAATAGCAACAATGAGATGCTGAACAACAAATTATATGAGAAGGGAAACTAAGAAAAACAGAAAAGTAGAAAACTTACAAATGAGTGCTTTAAGTAAGCCTGAGTACCAGTTATTGCAGCTAAAAACTCCATGAGGACTGAGGCTGTGACTGCCTTTTTACTGCTGTATCCTCAGGGCTACATAGAAGACATGTAATAAACATTTGCTGAAAGAATAAACTGCAACAAAATAATAGCCCCCTTTTTTTTACTACTTGTTTAAAACATCTTTTCTGTTTATAGGAATGGACTTAGGAAAAAAAAAAAGTTGAGGGCTCTTATCAGAAGAGGCCTGTTCTAACCAGTCAGTCTGCACACATCCACAGGCTGTGTGGAACCAATTTTGTGGCTGTTATTCCTTTGCCAGAGTGATTCTCACTAAAAGATATGCTCATGGCATAAAATGGGAAAAACAAATTACAAAACATTAATCTGCATAAAGTTTTGTTTTTTCATAATATACTTTCCCCATTTGTTTGCTATTTTAAAAAAGAAAACCTTGAGGCTTTAGATTCCCATTTTAGTGACAGTGAAAGTGAGGGGTGGTTGTGTTGTATCCAAGATGACACTCTGGCAGTTGGATCAAGGACTCCAATCCAATTATTCTAGCTTTAAACTCTGTAATTAATATTTAAAATGATCAGGTTTTACAAATACAAAATATATCAAACCTATGAATCTCAGGTTCTTCACCTTCAATATGAAAGAATTAGATTACAATCTTATCTCTATCAAGTCTGTTTAAATTTTAGAACTATGTTTCTATAATTACAAATAACTTACAATTAATAAAAGGAAAAAAAAAAAACACTGTGGAAGATGAAGTCTCAACTGTCCTTTTTGCTTTGCATAGAGAATTATTTACATCCCAGACAACCAAAAGATAAATGGTAAAAATAACAAACGGTTACATATTTTCAATTAATTTATTTTAAAAAATGAAGATTTACAATTGGTGCCTTAAGGCAGGATATCATGAATTCAACGAGTTAGTAACACAAACTTTCAAAAACCTTTATAGATTAGTCCAAAGTAGAAAATTATTTTTTGCCCACTCTTGGACTCAAGACACATTCAGAAAAAATATATATTTATAAAAATAAAATGGCAAACCTAATCCCACCAATTAATTGATAGTCTTAACATCCTACACTTGTTTATTTGAACACTCTCTATATAAAAAGAATAGCTGAGTGATTTTTCCCTGTCCTACTTCCATATCATATGAAGCAAAGATGAAAATATTTAAATTACTGTTTGCAAAATCAAAACCCAAAAGCCCCTGAAACAAAACACAAGAAATATCAACAAGAACAAATATCCACTGAATAAAAACAATATAGCTAATTGTTTTACTATTCATATAGACCCATCCTTCAGCCTCTAGACATTTGGCTCTTCATGTTATTTCTAACTCAGATACCAGGGAGCACTATGGATAAAGAAGCAAATGAAAATTCCAGGTCTAATCCACCTAAGTTTCAGATACAGAGAAATATTAACATATACAATGAAACAAAAAGGACTGCAAGCTATAATGAGGTGTGCTGCTCCATTAAAAACATGCACTTTCTCTCTTTGAAATATCTTTAAAAACTGTCTGAGCACCAGATTCAGCAACAGCAAGCATCTAGGATCTTGAATATTAGAAGTCAGAAACAGAACTTTATTGCAACTGAAAGAGAAGGCAAAACTCCAACTTACTGAAGGGTATTCCCCCTATTGATATGTAATCACAGTGAGATTCATCACTGAATTAGGATGATATCTATGTTCTTCTACAAGATTCATTAAGAAACCTACCTTTATTTTGAAGTAATTTTTCCTAAAATGAAAATAGCATTTCTAGTAAACGCTGATATCACATTGAGGGGAAAACCATACTAGTGAGCAAAAGTTTTCAACTTGTTTTGTGAGGATATTGTGACAATATCCTAGAGATGAGTAAAAAGCAAAATTTTAATAAAAAAAAATATTCACTTACAAACCAGCTACACTTTTTGTTTCCCAAATAGACACATTTTGAAAACACAAGTAAGAATATGGGGCAACAGTATAGTGTTGTGAAAAAAGATAACAGAGAACTAAGGCATTAATTTATAGACAAGAAAATCTCGAAATACAAAGAACACTGGACTTTGTTGATACATATTAAGCATTGCTCCTTTTTTTTTCTTTTCCCTGTTTTGGTCTTTAATTTATAGGTGTGCTTGACAAAAGACAAAACCATGCAGATAACAGACATCTGTTAGTGATAAACATGAAGAAAAAAGCCATGACATTTTTACAGCTTCCTCCTGTCACTGGTAGTGGCTAAGCTGTAACTTCCCTACCAGGCTGAGACTAACGTGAGGCATGTGTATTTAGCTAAGCTTTTCACAGCTACAAAGTAAGCTTGACTGCTGCCAACATTAATATCTATTTTCCAAAAGACTCTCTCATTACTCTTTAGAGAGAAATTTCCTTGTTAAATTAACAGCATTTATCTCCAATTTCCATTTAAGAATAACATTTCATTCTAGTATTTCGTGAAATTTCCTGTGACTGCATACGTGCTTCATTTATAAAAATGATAATAATGGGGTGCCGAACATGAAGAACAAGTAATGACTATATACTAAATGGTACGGGAGAGCAATTCCTAGTAACTCCTTAGGACAAAGGCACAAGAGCGTCAGGTTAGTAGTGATCAGCATGGCACCAGAAATAGCCATGCTAAACAGCTTCCCTATCAGGACCATGAATTATATAGTTTTAAAGTGATGAAACATTTTTAAGTGTTTCATAACTCAATGAATAACCACCCAGATTATAGTCACTTAATAAAAATCCTAAACTTAGCTAAAACGAAGGTCTCAAACATAAACTAATCTACAATAAACATACCACACTATTATTTAAAAAATACCAGTTTTTGTACATAACCTGGGGATAGAATTCCTATGTTATTCCGTTATGGAGAGAAGATGAGAGGTCATTAGCTGAAATGGATAACAACGGGGAGGATGGAGAAGGTAACTGGCAGATGTCTTTCATCACCAGACATGAAGTTTCTTAACAGGCTGATTATGCCACTCATTACTCATTATGAACACAGACACGCCCATAATATTACATAACAGATGTATGTCAATAAATTTTGTATGTGTATATGTATGTGTGTATGTGTATATACAGATATACATACACACACACTAGATTATAAATTACTATAAAGCTACCATACCATAAAATAAAAACATGATATATATTACTTTTTAAAAAGCAGCAGGAGCTTTTTACCAAAGAAAAAATTTTAGACAAAATCCCGATATATAAAACAGAGAAATAAAAGTATGCTGTTCTGGCTAAAGCAGTGTAGGGGTGACAGAGACCCCCCCCCCTTCCTGCTGTGTTGGCTGAGACACCTTCTCAGTGTCCAGGGCATCATTTGAAATCACCGATCCAAGTAAATCCTGTTTCTGCTGCAAAGATTAAACGTAAGACTATTTTTTTCCCATGATATAGGCCCATATGAAAGTTTTATAATGCAACTGAGTATAAAGGTAAAAAGTAACATTTCCTCTCCTTTAAAAATAACAAAATAAAATCACTATGCTGTATAAAACCAAATTATTTTATCTCATAATCTTAATTTGATCCTTGGAAAAAGTTATTAGTTCTCCTTAAAGTGCCTAAATTTTAAAGACTTAATTTTGTCCATATAAATCTTATCCAAAACATGAGGAGAATGGATGGTAGGAGGTGGAGGTGTTATTTTTCTCTATCACACATGTATCTTCTACCTGCCTGGCCAATTTAAATATTCTGCCCAAGAATCTTAATTTTGTCACAGAATATTCAGACGGAGAAACATGCAAATAGAACTGATCTGGCGGAACAACATCTATAAGGTGTGTTTTGATTTTGTTTGTTTTAGACAAACGTTTCATATCTTTGCTCCAAACATCTCCCCATTTACGGAAGGACTATTTTATAACTCATGCAGTTGATGTTAGCAAAATACAAACACCATGTTCTCTTCTGTAAAGGTCATGATTAAATGTCTAAATTCAATAAATAGACTCTTTAATAATTTGAAATCCTATGAAATATTTTATCTTAGTAAAGTCTCAGTCCTTCTTCTTTTCTAACACATCTTTGGGTTCTTGCACTGCAGGCACCAGAGAGTCCCCACTCCTGGGCTCCTGTTTTTCTCTGCTCTCTTCTACCGGTTCTGGGCTTTCCGTCTCACTTTTGGACACTTCGTACCGTTCTTCTACGTAACCTCCATCTGTGTCAGCCGTGTAGATGCCGTAGCACATGATGCTGATGACACCCAGTGGCAGGCCAAAGAGAAAGCAGCCCATAAGTGGAGAGCTCTTGAATATAGACTGTGGAAAGAGAATTACATCCCTCATTTGTATTCTGATATAAAAAGCACAAATGAACTTAAAGCCACTACAGATTTCTTCCTCTTGCTGCCATCCAACTTGCCTTTAGCTCCAGTGAATCAATGTCAATATTTCCGTTGTGACTATCGTGTGAAAGACCCTTTAGAAATTTTATACCCATGTATGTGTGTATGTATAACGAGCTACTGGCAGCAGAAAAAGGCACCAAATTCTCCACTACCTTTTCAAAGGATGTTGATTTTTCTCACATTAATCACAAAGGTCTCTTTGAGATGGCTACTATGTGCCAAGAGCTGTACAGTTATATCCTGGCTGTAGGAATCTGCTATGGAGAAGGGTGGTTATTGACCATAAAGAAGGTAATATTCTCGTCACATAACATTTTTTACTTGTCTGGTTAGTAGTAAAGCAACATTAACTTAATAATTTCCCTCAGTTTATATACTGTCTCCTCGGCTCCCAGAAAAGTAAAAGCAATTTAACTGAATAGGTTTTTCAACTATAATATATTCTATGGATTGTGACTATAACTCTTGAGAACTAAAGAGACAAGTTCAGAGGAGAGCAGGGTCACTTCGGATTGAGATAATGGAAAAAGGCATCACAGAATAAAGCTGTTTTGAGGCAGAAATTTAAGCGTAAGAACAGGGCAGGCCAGGGTACAGTGTGAGCTCAAAGACTGAGGAGGAGAATATGTGAGACGGACAGAGAATTGTGAGGGGCATCACTGGAAAAGGGAAGGAAAGTGATCAGAACTGATTACTTTAGTAATACTAATTAGGTAGAGGACTGGAGGCGGGACAAAAGCAAGTGTGAACACCAAGTGGAGGCTAGTGCAGCAGCCACACATATGGGATAAGGGCCCAATCCGTGGCAAGGAGGTCACTGACAAACTGAAGGATGCACGGAGTAACTAATGAGTTATTAGCATGACTTGACTGCTCACCAACAGAAGGTTAGCTCTATTTTGCTTTTGGCCGTAATGAATGAAAATACCCGTGGAGGAGCTCAAGATAGACAATAGAACTAAGTTTAAGGCTCCAACAAATTTAGGGCTGCCCTGCAGTCAAGCTGACTGACAGCTGAAGCTGGGGTAGTTAGAGAGATGTCTTAGAGTTCTCAGCAAGAAGGCTTCAGATCCAAGGACTGAAAAGGGCAGGAGGAGCAAAGAAACTCTGAAAAACACTTTAAGTCATGCTATCAGGTTAAGTGACTCTGAATTCCAGTTAACTCACCAATCATACAGAAATGAATAACTGGAGAAACTTAATAACCACCTGATTAGTATCTTTTCTTAACATTAATATGTACTAGTTCTTATCTTGCAAGTTAAGAATGCGTACTTTTACCCAATCCTTTGAAATTCCAGATTTTACCTTAGTTAGACATAACCTATATACCTATATAGTCTCAATTATTAGTGACACTAAACACACTGTCACAACTTACCACAATAGTAGATTTGGCATCAAATACTATTCTTTTCAATCTCTGGAAAATGCTATCCCCTCCTTGGGCCTTAAATTTAACAAGAAAAAAACAACTGTTATTTCAGTACTATTATTTCATTTTTCTGTTAGATAACCTTACAATTGCAGGTCCAGACTTGACTACAAAAGATTACACAGAGCACCTGACAGAGCCACGGAGTAAATATTTACTGGTTTTCCTGTCCCACCCTCCTTCTGCTCTCTTGTGTGAACACAGTCCGCTTCTCCTCTGAAAATGCATCCTCCCTGGTCACAGTCCGAGCAGCTCGGCTGAGGCTGACCCACCCAAGTGCCGGCCTGCCCAGCTTTTCAGTTTAGCTGAGAGTGTTACAGTTGCTGCAGGATATCCTCACTGTCCTGCAGGGAAAGTCTCTCCGATGATGAAACCCAAAAAGAAAAAAGTGCTGGAAGGCAGAGGGAGAAAAATTCCTGATGAAAATCCATCAAACCCCTGCATTCAGCCATGCCTAAAGCCTGGCTCATTCCTTGAATTTCACTAACTTACAAATAGAAGGGTTCTCACTCATACAGGTGAGCATCATTTCAACAAGTGTTATTTTCACAAATATAAAATTCCTACTATGTGATTAACAGCGTTTCCAAAGAAGAAATACTTGTTACTCTGTGACGCAACTTTCAAATACAGTTTGTGTAAAGCTGAAACAAGTCTCACAAAGTAATAACTACACGTCACAAAAGCACTGAAGTCTCTTCTTTTCTTATTTTATTCTAGTATATTGAATTAAGATGCATGTTGGCCACAACCTGCTGAAGTGATTTCATGACCCTCTAATACGGGCTACAACCCAGTTTGAAAAACACTGCAATATGGTTTACAGAAAAAAAGCAGTTAAGATTATCCTTTCATCATTTCTGAGAAATATTTTATAGGATTATATTTGGAACACTCCACTGGGGCTGGTTTTAAATACATTTCCTGATCTTTTAAGAAACTGTGGTGCTATTCACAGGTTTTTTTAGAAAACCAATCCAAGTAACTTAATGCAATTGTATTCTTGAATCCAGAGAGGTACTAAGAGTCATGAAGTTCGCTATCAGATAGCTCTGTACCCTGCAGACCTCTTAGCATCCCCAGCCCGACTCCAAATGCCAGTAACACCTCCCCCCGTCACTACGACAACCTATGTCCTCCAAATAACATTCCACCCATTAGCAGCCTCTGCCACTTAGGTCCTGGGGAGTGTGACTCTGCCCATCATGTGAGAGAAGCAAGGATGGAGGCCTGCCCCTCACCCTGGGTGATGGCCGACTCTTTCTTTCAGAATCAAAAGAAAATAACTCATTTCTCCTCCACCTCCTCCCATCACCCCATTGCAGTTAAAGCAAAAACTCACATCTACTGTGCCATCCAAAATGTTATTAATGAACTGGACCATGTCTTCTGCATTCTTAATCTGTCTATCTAGTAAAAAGTACTGTTGGTTTGAAGTATTCAGTACAACCACAGTTGGGACTTTTAATTCACTGAAAATAGAAAAACAAAAGAAATCAAAATACATGTTAAACACAGAGACAGCAAATATTCTGATACTTATTTGAATTATATCTAAATAACTAGAAGTACAAAAGGAGGGAGCTATCATAGCTTTGCCTTCCTTTGTTTACATAAAGAAAATTTCAAATTGTGCATCAATTTAAACAACAGCTAAATTAACATTTATGAAAACTATTAGTATACAACATCAGACAAATGAATATTCACTATCAAACCTAAGGATAAAAATTATTATGTATGAAATATCAATTTCTGGGCAATATAATTCCTGGCCACAAGTTCATCTTAAATACCATCACTTTAATCATATACATACAGCCCACCTCAGTTAAAGGGCGTTCAGGCAACTAGAGAGGGAACAGCATGGTCTCCAGAATTACATTGCCTGTGTTCGGATCTGATGCTTTCCCACAACTTTGTTTAAGTCTAATATTTTTCATTTATAAATGAATAAAGGTGTGGGGGGCAGGGTACCTATCTTGCTACAGAAGTTAAATGAGAAAATTCAAGTTAAATATCCAGCACATTCCTTGTATCAATACATAATACACATTCAATAAATACTATTCCAAATTCTCTGAACTCCCACTACCCTATGGTATAATCACCCCATCCTCATGGGTGCTTCAGTGATATACTAGACGTTAATTCACTTTGCAGACAAAAACCATAATATTACTAATGTGTCATTTACTTCAAATAATTTTTTTTCCCTTCAAGAACAGGGTTTTGCATAATCATAAAAAGGTGCTTAATTCTGTATGCCACCTACATACCAGTTTACGGTTATTCACATGTCTATATGAATGTATTATGCAAAAGCACAAAACTCTACAGTAGAAACAATTTACAGCACTGTATTACATAAGTAACTGGGTCCAGGGGGTTGCTTTCTTGTTTCTAATTCTCTATCCCTCCCCACACCACGTCCTTCTCTCATTGAGGCAAAACATGATCCCTGATGTTAGGCTCAGCCGTGTGGTTTGGCCAATGGGAAGGTACAGAAATGACTGAAGCAGAGGCTTGAAATGTGCTTGCCTTCTTGTGTTTCTGCTATTGCCATGAGAAGACTATCCCCCAGGAAAATATCCCTCCAGGGTCAAGGACATGGAAGACACGTAGGGTAGACCTGGACTTAACTGGGAGCTTGGAGCCACGTCTGTGCCCAGCTAAGGTTAGCCAAGTGCAGATGAGTGAGAGAGAATAAAGGATTGCTGTTTTATGCCACTGGGTATCAGGGTGTTTTGTTATCCAGTATTATTGTTAGGCAATAATTAACTGTAATTTTTAAAAAATCTTAGCTTCATTCTTGTTTATAAAAACATGAGACAACTTTTTAACTTATAGCAGTTTAGTTATCATCATACTGCATCAGTAGCAAAATTCTATTTTTATGGAATGAAGTAGAACCTGGTCTTCCTATAAAAATATATCTTATGAAAAAGTTAAATACACAGCTGAACTAGAAACAGTTTGTTCTGAAATAATTCCATCTGAATAACGATGAAAAATAGCACCTCATCCTATTCCCTCTTAACTATACTCACAAAAATCAAACACAAAATAATTTAATAGACCAAAGGTCTGAGAGTACCCTGTTTACTTTGAGAAAAAGCAAAAAACATCGTCAATGCTACAGTGTTAACTATCTTATATGATATCACGTATTTGCCCTAAGTTAAAAACTTTTAGGCATCAATACTTATTAAATTCTACTAATTTATGTGTCAATACTGATCTTACAGTAGCTAGGAGATTTTGCAGTAAGAGATCTGCATTTGAGGACTGCATCTCTTTGACTTACTTGCTGAGCATCCTTTGGCTTATTATTTAACTTCCTTGAGTTTCTTCTAAGAAATTTCAATTTCCTTATCTATACAAAATGGAAATAACAGTACTTATACCTTACTGAGTTAGTGTAAAAGTCAGAAAACATACACTGACAACTCAGTACAGTGTTGGTCACAGGGTAAGTGCTCATTAAGGACTTTCGATTATTATATAGCCATCATTATATGCCTTCTCTCTTCTCTCAAAAAAAAGCCAAGTATGAATTAAAAAAAAAACAAACAATAAGGGGTTGGTGGTAGAGATTATTGTTCTCTGATCATAACTGTAGCAAAACTTCTATCTCACAACTCACATTAGAAATAATACTCATGAAGGAATGTCCATCCATCTCTAGAAATTCTGAATATTATCCTGAATCAAGGAGTTATTTATCAGATGCAAATTGCTTTGGCCTCTTGCCCAAAATGTTTTACTGCATCACTTTATTGGCTTGCCTCCAAGGACATTATAAATGGTTGTAATGAAGTCCCTACTATATATACTGTAAAGATCCTATTAAAAATACATTTCTATTATAATGTGCCCCCTTTTATGAGATTATATAGCATAGCAATTTCTCTTAGGTTTCTACAAGGTCAGCCATACTCCTATAAGCAATAGTTATTCTACAGGGGAAGGGAAATGTATAAACAATGTTTTTCTACTTTGTCTTGAGTATTAAAAATTCAAATTGTTTAAGTACGTTTAGTAATTGTATAGATCCTTTATTTTATTTCCCTTTGTCTTGATTTCTTCATTATATATTACATCTGGTACTTTATGTCTTCGGTAAACCCTCTCAAATTCTTATTGGAATAAGGATAATGAATTGATTATAAATAAATAAAGGTACTTTAGGGCTTCCCTGGTGGCACAGTGGTTGAGAGTCTGCCTGCCGATACAGGGGACGCGGGTTCGTGCCCCGGTCCGGGAGGATCCCACATGCCGCGGAGCAGCTGGGCCCATGAGCCATGGCCGCTGAGCCTGCACGTCCAGAGCCTGTGCTCCGTGACGGGAGAGGCCACAGCAGTGAGAGGCCCGAGTACCGCAAAAAAAAAAAAAAAAGGTACTTTACTTCGTAATTTTAGGCTCTTATCTGAAAATTATGAATGTTATTCTGGGTTCATAAATTGGTAAAGCTCTGGAGGGCTTCCGCCATCTTCACGTCCGGGCTATTTTAAGACCCATTTTCCAAACACTCTTGTGTTTGCTATTACACTCTGCCTGAAATAACCTCGCTGCATTCTTCATTCAGCTACTTCTCATTCTTTAGAATCTCCCTTAATTACCGGCTCTTGTGGCAAGCATTTCCTGAGCCCTTGAGCCTTGCTGTGCATTTTGGTGTGGGTGGGTCTGTCCGTGCTTCCAGAGCTCCGTACCACACAGGCCTTCCCACACAGTGCTGGAGTCACCGTGCTGTCTCACCCAGCGGACGGTGAGCATCTGAAGACAGGGCCTCTATAATTTACTCATTTTTTTGCATCAACAGTGCAATGCCAAACACAGTGTGTGACTTACAGCAAATATTCACTAAACGTCCGCTGAATAGAGTAGGCTTTTATTTGAAACTTATTAATTCAGTATAGGTCTGGTAAATGTTTTCTAATATCAACTTTCTGAAGTCACAAATCAGATCTTTACATCATAAGCATAATCAATATTATATTAAAGCTGCAAAGTTTTCCTATAAACTTACTTTAGTCTGTTAAATTCTTCTAGAATAGCAATTAATTCTTTTTTTTTTTTTTTTTTTTTTTTGCGGTACGCGGGCCTCTCACTGTTGTGGCCTCTCCCGTTGCGGAGCACAGGCTCCGGACGCGCAGGCTCAGCGGCCATGGCTCACGGGCCCAGCCGCTCCGCGGCATGTGGGATCTTCCCGGACCGGGGCACGAACCCATGTCCCCTGCATCGGCAGGCGGACTCTCAACCACTGCGCCACCAGGGAAGCCCAGCAATTAACTCTTGAATGCTAAAAATGTTCTAAGTTACATTTATTCATTAAAACTGAACTTAGGGTTCATATTAAACAGAACTACAAAGTTTACAAGTTTTTGAATGATGTTTTCTTTCCAAAATACTATAAATTGTCAACATTAAATTGGGAGTGATTTTTTTTTAGTATAGAGAACTTTAAAGTTTAATAAGTTTCAAATACAGATTTTAAAACTAAAGTAAATATTTGATGGTAGAGAATATCTGCATTAGCATATACAAAGGTTTGCTTTTTTCAGCTATTAGTCCTGCCTGTCTCTGAAAAACAGAAATTTAAAAATTTATAGAGTTGGGACTTCCCTGGAGGTCCAGTGGTTAGGACTCTTTGCTTCCACTGCAGGGGGCACAGGTTCAATCCCTGGTCAGGGAACTAAAATCCCACAAGCCACACAGTGTGGCAAAAAAAAAAAAAAAAAAAAAAAAATTGATAGAGTTGATAGCAAAATCATTTTGTCGTTTAGCATTTTACTTACTCCATCAGCAAGGTATTTATATAGTCATTTCCATCCATATGGCCAAACTGAAAATCCCTAATCAACAACAACCAAAAAGAACAGAGAAAGAGAGGACAATATTAAATACAAAAAAAGATAAATACAAAGCACTGAATTTAGGGTTTGGTAAGCATGCAAACACTGTAAACATTTAACATATCAATCACATACAATAAATATAAAAAAGTATGAATTCTACTGGCTTTTGAGATACAAACACGTAACAAATTAAGCTAATTTTAAGACATTTCTATTTTGTTTCATACTGTGTAACACAAGAAATACATATACCATTGATATATCGTTAGAAGACTTAGAATAAAAAGGGCATAATAATTAAGTAATGCAACAAATTTATATTGATTGTCTTTTATGACAGTAATAAACTGATTTAGCATACAGGAAAAAATATCACCTATTTTTTATGTTCCATTATTCTTTGAGTTCCTATTAAAATCGTCATCTGTCTGTATCTGACCTGTGATTGCTCATTTAATTTTATTTCAAACGTATGAGTATACAGGCAACCTCCTTTTATTGGGCTTTGCTTTACTGCAGTTCCCAGATACTATGTTTTTTACAATCTGAAGGTTTCTGGCAACTCTGCTTTGAGTGAGTCTATCTGTGCTATTTTTCCAACAGCATTTGCTCACTTCATGTCTCTGTGTCACATTTTTGGTAATTCTCACAATATTTCAAACTTTTTTCATTATTATTATATCTGCTCTGGCGATCTGTGAGCAGTGATTTTTGATGTTACTATTGTGATGTTCGGGGTGCCATGAACTGTGCCCACACAAGACTTCGAATTTAAGCAATAAATGTTTTGTGTGTTCTGACTGCTCCACCAAACAGCCGTTCCCGCATCTCTCTCCCTCCCCTTCTCCCTGGGCCTCCCTATTCCTTGAGACACAACAATATTGAAATTAGACCAGTTAATAACACTACAATGGCCTCTAAATGTTTAAGTGTAAGAGTCCCACGTCTTTCACTTTAAATCAAAAGCTATAAAAGATCAAGCTTAGTAAGGAATGGAAGTTGAAAGCTCAGATAGGCTGAAAGCTAGGCCTCTTCCAGCAAACAATTAGCCAAGTTGTGAATGCAAAGGAAAACTTCTTGAAGGAAATTAAAAGTGCTACTCCAGTGAATACACGAATGCTAAGAAAGTAAAACAATCTTATTACTGATATGCAGAAAAGTTTTTGTGGTCTGGGTAGAAGATCAAACCAGCCACAATATTTCCTTAAGGCGAAGCCTAATCCAAAGCAAAGCCCAAACTCTCTTCAATTCTATGAAGGCTAAGAGAGGAGAGGAAGCTGTAGAAGAAAAGTCTGAAGCTAGCAGAGGTGGGTTCATGAGGTTTAAGGAAAGAAGCCACCTTCGTAACATGAAGTGCAAGGTGAATCAGCAAGTGCTGATGTAGAAGCTGCAGCAAGTTATCCAGAAGGCCTAGCTAAGATAAGACATGAAGGTGGCTACACTAAACAACAGATTTTCAGCGTACATGAAACAGCCTTATACTGGAAGAAGCCACCATCTAGGACTTTCTAGCTAGAGAGAAGTCAACAATGCCTGGCTTCAAAACTTCAAAGGACAGGCTGACTATCTTGTTAGGGGCAAACATAGTTAGTGACTTTAAGTTGAAGCCAGTGCTCATTTACCATTCTGAAAATACTAGGGTCCTTAAGATTTATGCTAAATCTATCCTGCCTTTTGCCCTACAAATGAACAACAAAGCCTGGATGCAGCACATCTATTTACAACACAGTTTACTGAATATTTTAAGCCCCACTGTTGAGACCTACTGCTCAGAAAAAAAAAGATTCCTTTCAAAATATCACTACTCATCGACAATGCACTTGGGTCACCCGGGAGCTCTGATGGAGATGCACAGTAAGATTCATGTTGTTTTCACTCCTGCTAACACAACCCCCATTCTGCAGCTCATGGATCAAGGAGTCATTTTGACTTTCAAGTCTTCTTATTGAAGAAACACGTTTCCTAAGGCCACAACTGCCATAGACAGTGATTCCTCTGATGAATCTGGGCCAAGTAAACTGAAAACCTCTGGCAAGGATTCACCATTCTAGATGCCATTAAGAACATTCATGATTCACAGGAAGAGGTCAAATATCAACATTAACAGGAGTTTGGAAGAAGCTGATTCCAACCCTCACGGATGATTCTGAGGGGTTCAAGATTTCAGGAGAGGAAGTAATTGCAGATGTGGTGAATACAGTCATAAAACTAGACTTAGAAGTGGAGCCTGAAGATGTGAATGAATTGGTATAATCTTGTGATAAAACTTGAATGGATGAGGAGCTGCTTCTTATGGATGAGCAAACAAAGAGGTTCCTTAAAAGTGGTTCCAGGAATCTACTCCTGGTGAAGAGGCTGTGAAGACTATAGAAATGACAACATTTAGAGGATTTAGAATATTACATAAACTTAGTTGACAAAGGATCAAGGTTTGAGAGGACTGCTTCAGATATTGAAAGATGTTCTACTATGGGTAAAATGCTACCAATGCTACGGAGAAATCGTTCATGAAAGGAAGAGTCAATGGATGAGGCAAACTTCACCACTGTCCCATTTTAAGAAAAAGCCACAGCCACCCTGACCTGCAGTGACCACCACCCTGGTCAGTCAGCAGCCATCAACATTGGGGCAAGACCCTCCACCAGCAAAAAGATTACAACTCATTGAAGCCTCAGATGATGGTCAGCATTTTTAAAGTACGTACAGTTTTTAGACACAATGCTACTGCACACTTAATATACAAAAACATAACTTTTATATGTACTAGGAAACCAAAAATTTCATGTGACTTGCTGTACTGCACTGGGCTGGAGCCAAGCCTGCAATACCTCTGAGGTACATGCCTGTATGTGCATATTTTCTTACCACCAACTTATCCCAAATCCTATCAAGACTCAGGTATGATACAAATTACAAGTTTTTTCTAAACTTGTAAGGCATATATCAATAAATTTCAAGTCCAAACAATTCATACTGAAATGCTACATGCTGTAATTCACTTCAGCTCCTTGATTCGTCTTTGAAAGAATGAAATACTCCTATTTTTGCTTTACTGTATTACAAAACCTAATTAGACAAAGATAATGGAGCCTTCCAGAATGCAAACACTTACCTGTGGAACTGGTCTCTATAATCTCTAGCAACTTCCTGAATAACTGACTTTAATCTGTGAGAAAACAAAAAATACATGAATATTCCATTTCATCAACTTGAAAATATAATTACTCAATTATAATATATGCTGCCTTATCTAATATCTAACACTGCAGGAAAAGTAAGATACTATGTCAAGTTTATCTGAAGCCATGTAAAGTCTGAATTGGATGATATTTGAAGCTTAAAACTATTTCAAGGCACCATACCTGGTATGTTCAACTGATGTATTTTTCTCATCAATTACTGCAATAGCCACAAGCTTTCCTGAAATTAATAATGACATATCTAAATTCAATAATCCTCATTAAACTTTTCAATTATTACTGTAGCAATGAATAGGAAAATAGTATATAGTTTCCAGAGTTCAATTCCAATTATCTTAAACATGTTATGCTTAGCAGAGTGAAACAGTGAACTGTTGACTCCAAGTGATAAACTCCCACCTACCTCCCATCCCTGAAATGTAAATATCAATAACAGTAAATATTTAACAATTCATATACTCAAATTGTTATTTTTTTCACACAACCCACACACTAAAGTAAGTATTTTGTTGAAAACTAAAACTATAAGGAACCAGTTGATAAAAGAAATATACTAAGAATTACTACAGCTCTGAAAAAATGGTATAGAACAAGAATATGATTTTTACAGTATTATTCCCTTTGGTACCATGGGCCACTGTTTGCTAGTAATTAATGCACAAAATAAAACTGACTCAAATTTATTTAACCCTCAACAGAACATAAATCATATTCATCTCTGACATCCTCCAGGACAGCAGCGTGACGTAACAACCAGAGCACTGGTATGGAAGTCAGAAGACCAGACCCTGCAATCCAGCAGGGTCTATTATGTTCCAGGCCTGGGAGAACAACAGTGAAGCACAGCATCCATTAGCCATGTGCCTTAACCTCAGCGGATGCCAACTTATTTTAGAAACTATTATCTATTTCAAAGTCATCTGGAGAGTTGAATGAGATTACATGTACAAAAATACTGGGATAGTTTCTGGCTCAGAGTAGGTACATAAACGTAGGATTAAATCGACAATCTTTCAATCTCATCCTCATATCTTCTCTAATTTCATACTTAAAGTCTATACAAACCTTAAATTCTACACAATCTTGACGCTTCTTTTAACCCTCAGCTAAAAACATTAGTTCATAATGTTTATTTCCCCTCTTGAAATATTACTGCATTTACTGTTCAGTGTTTGGTTTTTACTGTTATGTCTTTAATTTGAAGTGCTTCATGAGTTTTTTCAAAATGCCTACATGTCCAGCATGTTCCCACAGGCCGACACGGGGCGTTCCTCGCGTATTAAGTTCACAGTCACTGGGCGCCGAGCAGTGGACCCGGCACAGGGCTAGTTCCCGAGGCCACAGTGAGGAGCACACAGACACAGCTCTGCACTTGGGGAAGACAGTCACACACACAGAGACGTGTGGTTAACAATCAGAAGACTTGGGGAGGACGGGGACATGGGGTTTATAAAAGAACATTTTATAAGAGTAAACTAATGAGTTCCAGGGGGTTAGTGAAAGACTTTCCTAAGAAAGCAGTATTTGGTCTGAGTTTGACAGATGAATATAAATTCACTACACTTTTCCAGGCAAAGAAAACAGAATGTTTAAAGGTGCTCTGGTGCAAGGTACACAGCCTTTTCAGGAAACTGAACAGTCAGCGTGGCCGGAGACGGGAGAGAGTGGGACAAAACGGGAAAGTAAGCAGGAGTCGGAAGATGCAGGGACCTGCAGTCGCCAGAAGTCCTGAAAATACACTAGGTGTCTGAAGCCACCGAGAGCCAGGAGTCTGTTGCGGGGCTTATATGACAAGTGGCCAGGTAGGACCACAAGCAGGGCACAGCCGAAGCCGACACCCAACCAGGGCAATTATGCTGGGAACAGAAAGAAACACTGCCATAGCCAACTTCTTTCCAAATCAATCTGGGAGAAGACACTGAAGAGCTTTGGCGAAGCTGCCTATTTTAATTGCCGCCTCCTACGATGCTGTACTGACAGCAGAACTACCGTATTCCTACATTCTCCCCCTTTTCCCTTCACACGGGCCTGCATGAATCAGCAAGTAAACCCACAATCTCTGACAGTCTCTGCATCAACTTCCAATACTGAGCTAATACACACCTCCCTCTGTAAGGAAAGCAAAGACAGAAGCATCATCAGACACAGAACATTAAAAGAAGGCTCAGGAACCAGAACAAGTACCATCCTGTGAAAGTTACAAAGTAACAGAAAAATGTGTTAGAGAGCTTCTAATTTGTATTCTTAACCAGATCCAAGAGCAGGAAATCATGAAGAGGAAACTCTATACCTATTATTTCTCAGATAAAAAAATTGAGCCTTGAGTAACATTTTCCCATTCTTTTAATCTAAAACTATACAGTTCATCCAACTGTCATAAAGTTGTGAATGGAAACAAATGTGGCAACAATAACCATGACTTATTTCTTATTTGTAATTCATTATAAATTTACAAAACACTTCCTCCTAAAATTTACATGCTTAGCTTCTTACAATTTTTGTAGTTCACATCTTAGACCAGTCCTTACAGCTGTAGTTCCTTACAGCTTTCTTTTTTGCATCTATATTTATATTTGCTTTGCTTATCATTTTCAATTACATAACTTCAAGAAACCATGCCAATCTGATGCCCATATTTTCTTCACAGGTAAAAGTGGGCTTTCAAAGGTTGTGATAATTTGTATTCCAACTCCTATTACAAAATCAGCGTCCTGCAGACAGCTTTCTGTTTGGTTATTTTTTTCTCATTTCCTTATTCTCCAGGCTCTGTTTTCCCTGTCACTATCACTTCTATTAGTAAACGCTTTCTAGCTAATCTTTATTCCACATGCAAAGGTATGTTCTTTGGTTAATGTTAATCTATATTCTCATAAAGTTGAAGTGGCATTCAGGTCTGAAAGAAGGAATGATATTATGAAATAGAACTTAAAAAATTCATTTTCTACAGATTGGAGTAATCAGTTAAGGAAAAGTTTTGTAGTGTGATGGAGAGTTGTATATATGCTTGTTACCGGTATCTCCAAGTTCATACAAGAGGAAGCCATCCATTGTAAGATAACTCTGAAACCTCTCCCTGTTGATCCAAGATGATAGATCACCATCTTCATACTCTTAAAAAAACAACACAAAGTTGATAAATTATAGTGTAAATATGACATTAAAATGTTTATAATGTTTAATCTAGCAGCATGTATAAAATGCCTGACATAGGATCATAATCTTAAATTCATAAATTTCATTTTTAGAAAGCTATTTGAAGCAATCAAATGTAAAAAAAGGATTAATGCACAAAACAATTCATCATTATAGCACCACTGAAAATAGCAAAAGATAGATAAATAAAAATAAAGGAAATAACTGAAACATCCTAAACAGGAAATAATTTAAATCATTATGGTACATGTTGAGAAAGACCATTTATAGATTTTAAAAAATTATAGTAATTAAGTGGTAAATCAGGTAACAAAACAATATTACAATATGACTGTAACTCTGTAAAAAATAAAGTATGAAAAAAACTGATAGAATGATAAAATGAAGGCATATATATACTCCTATTAAATAGGTTTCCTGAGTTGATGGTTATTCTTAGATGATGGCATTATGGGCAATTTTTATTACAATTTCTTTGTTCTTCTCTATTTTATGACATTTTGACCTCAGTTTACAACCCTCCTTCATATGTAAAACAAACTCACATATAAAGTCACATGTACTATTTCAGTCCTTTTCAACGTCAAATACTTCCTCTGATAAGCAGACAGGAAACATTTACAATATCCAAGAGAATTCTGTCCTGATTAGAAATATAATTCTGAAGTAATTCTGAAAAATTATTACAACTGCATGAAAAAGAAGTTGATGTAAAAGCCTACCAATATGGATGAAGACTGGATTTTACTGATTTCTTGAAAGATGTGCTTTTTCTGTCACTTGCATTGCTAAACAAAACATTTTCAAGTTATCAAACCTATAAAATAAGTAATATAATGCAAATCTGAAAGTATTTATGGATTTGGATTTATGAATTAGGAAAACAAACATAAAACTAGAAGTTAATTATTGGGCCATAATCTCCACTCCAGGTCAAAAGCAAATTTTCTAAAGATTATTCACAAAAGTGATAAATCTAAAACTCATTAGGAAATAAACTATCCTCCTAAGCTCCATCCCACTGTTCCTGAAATTATTAACAACAATGTAATAGTAGGATAAGCTTTCAAAGTAACCTTTTATCTGAAGACTTCAGGCAGGTTCTAAGTACTGACTACTGAGTTAGAAAATGTTGGCCTTCAAAACAGCTGTAGATACTGAACACATTACCCCTCTCTTTCTTATGCATCGGAGGCCACATCTGAAACATGGATGGGGAAGGGCACTTCTTAGCCATTATTTAGACTTCAATGTATTCCTTAATAAAGAAAATCAGGCCTTTTTCCAAAAAAAGCGAAGTGGCTCTCTGAGTTAAGAAACTCATAATGCAACTAGAACAAGAGATTTGAAGGCTGAATCTTGATTATACCACGTACTATTTTAACTTGGAAAAAACAAAAACAATCTCTTTAATCCTGTTTGTTTATAAAACAGTAAGACTGCTGATCTCAAAAGATTGTTGTAATGATCAAATAAGACAATATATTGAATATACTAAGTGCTTATCATACAAGGAGTGTAGATAAAGAATAAGTGGATGGAATATGAATTTTCCTTAACACATTTTCACATATGTAAGTTCCTCTTAATTTCCTTTTTAAGCCCAATGTCTCATGCAGCCATTCAACAAATATCCAATGAATGAGCAAAGGAATGCACCTGCAATTTAACTACATATCTCTCTCCTTTATCTAACATTCTTAGTTACTCTCTCTGTAATCTCAGGATATTTATCTATCTGCCTTACTACCAGATTAAGGTGAGAATAAAATGAAAATATCGAGTTAAGCAAATAGATAGTACCTGCTGTACAAAACATAACAGGTAAATGGTGGTTATTATACTACATTAAGAAATAAAACACAGTCCTCACATTTATCTAAAGATAGTGAAGATATAAGATTTTAGAACTGCTTTGTCTTCATGTTATTGTCAAAACAATTAAAATGCTCCTTTGACTAAAACAAGACAATCAAAATATTCCTTTTATTAGATATTCTTCTATTCATTTGAGTCATTTAAGCAACTCAAAGCTTACAGCTCTCAAACACTTCTAGTTTCTTCTCCATCATAAAATAAGATGACTGAGCAGAACCCCTAAGGGGCAGTCCTGGGCGACCCTTCCCCCATATTCTCTGCTTATGTAACCGTATCTGATGCACATTTCCTCAGTTGTTTTGATGACCAGGAGCACTTATCCCCCAGGCCTACTGGAGCCTAAGGATGGACAATGTTAACTGACATGGCCCTTGCTGTTACCTCACCATCAACCGATCAGAGGACTGTGCACCAGCTGATCACATACCCTGTGAGTCCCCTCCCTCACCTGGCCTTTGAGTACTATCTGCCCTGGACTCCCTGCTTGGCGCCCTGCACTGAAGCCGCCCTTTCCTTCACCACAACCCGGCGTCAGCAGATTGGCTTTACTGCACACAGGAAGAGTGGACCCAAGTTTGATTCAGTAAAAATAACTCTCTAGAATGTTTCTGATACGAATAAAATGGTCCCTATCTGTGCTCTCCAACAAAAGCCACACAAGGCCACTGAGTATATGAAAAGTAGCTAGTTAGAATGAGAAACTGAATTTTTTATTTCATCAATTGTATGTAATTTACAATGTTACTAACATCGCTAGTAGGTGAGATTTTGCATTCGCTTTTGATTTTCAGTGGCTGTGTACTGTCCAACAGATGCCGAGTTTCAATGCTTCCTGAAATCTGAACTATCTCCGCATGCCCTTGTGAGTCTGCTGCACTGCCCTAAGCTACCTCAAAGCCCAGTCTGCGAACTCTGGTAGTAAGTATTTGATAATACCAAGGAATTACTGTTAATTTTGTTAAGTGTTACAATAGCATGTGGTTATCTTAAAAAAAGAAACTCCAAAAAGCCCCCATTTTTAAAGAAATGCATAATAAACATGTAGTCAGGGACGTATAATGAAGCACATAGCGATGAAATGCCACTGGGATTTGTTAAAACGCTTCAACAAAGAAAAACAATTGTTGAAGCAAACGTGGTAAGATCTTAGTAACTGTCTCACCTGGGTGACAGGTATGTAGAGTCTTATTATTTTAGCATTCTCTTTACTATAATGTGTGTTTGATATAATAAAAATATTTTTAAAATAGACCAAGTATTTGCTTCAACAAAGAAATGCTAATAGCAAGTGGGTGGTTACTTCGGTCAGGGAGGGAGAGAAGAGGCTACAGAAGAACACCCCAGGGCTTCACCACTACTGAAGATGGTTTACTTCTTTCACATCTGTGTGTGTCTCAAATGTTAGACCTTTTTAAAATTAATTTTGAATATTTTAAAGTAATGTATAGAAATTGCCTAGGGCTCATTTCTAAAAAAAGGCAAATGATCTGACAAAAAGAGAAATTTACTGTAGCCAAACTCAGAATGAAAGAATGCTGAGTGGAAAAACTAAAGTTGAAGGGTAAGAAAAACCTAGCAGTCATTCAACTAACAGGAAATGTAAGCAGTAGCTGCATTTACTAAATCTTTCATCAACACCTCAGCCCTATAATAGATACAACATTGTAATTATAAAGTGTTTACATGAGTTAAAACTTTGGAACCTACCATCATAAACAAAGTAAGTTTCATCTTTGAAAACAAGCACAGCAGGCATCTCTTTCAGGGTCACATACTGCGAAAATCAGAAAAAAAATTTCAGTTGGTAGCAGAGTTCAGAAGCATTCAAAGTTGCCGGGGGGAGAAAAACCACAATGACAACCACAAAAAAGTTACCAACAGTTAAAAAGAACACAGTCAATCCCTAGCTCATCCAAGGACTGGGCTTGATACCTCTTTATACACCCCCTGGCACGGTGCCCTGTTTGCCTCGGTGAAACCATGAAATATTCTAGAGTTGTTAACAGACTCAAAGATATCACAGGAAGTGAAGGCCAGGAGGCACTCTGAAATGGCAGAAGAGCAGGGGCTAAGGTAGCAATCAGCACAGGTAGGTTCACAGCACTCCCAGGCTGTGAAACAACGAGTCCATCACTTCATCTGGGGAGTCGGCTTCCCGTGAATCCAGGACTCAGAGCACCCACCTCACTGGGGAGTTAGGAGAGTGAGATCTGCTAACACACGTTGAGAGGTGAGAGCAGGCTTAAACGATAAACTGCTTTATGAATGGGAATTTACAATGGCCATTAATAATAAGGAATCCATTCAGTGGGTACCTGCTTCTTATACCTGTGTTGTACTTATTTCAAAATAATAAAATTACAGTAGAGAAATCAGTATCAGAGCAGAAAAGATATAATTTAGGTAAGCCACACAGAATTACTACATGAGTGTGGTAATACCGAGCACAACAACAAATAAATCAGTAGATAACTAATCAAGTAAAAATAATAATAAAATTAAAATAAGGACAGCTATCCTGGAAAGATTAAAAAGGGAGGAAGGTATGTCACAGGTGATCTAGAATGATCTGGTTACATTACAGCACCATGAAAATAACTATTGTAAGGGCAGTGGTAAAGCTCTCAGGTGAGGCTCTACCATCCAGCATGCCTCTATTCACCCATGGTTGGCAACTCATCCACACAGGTACCCTGGGAGTATTTCACAGCATTCAGCATCTCTCCCTTTCAAGGGTATCCCTGAGTGAGCCAGTCTCTGAAATCACACCAGTGAGTCACTTGTCCCCATTACTCCTCTGAAATTGTTTCTCTTAAAACCACCAACAACCTCTATGGGGACAAACACCATGGTTCTTTCCTCTCCTCACCTTGGTTGCTTCACAGCATCTTGCACAATTGGCCACTCCTTTCTTAAACACTTTTAATCTTGGCTTCCCATTCACCTTGTTTTCCTACTTTACTGGCAATTTCTTCTCATTGTCCTTTGCTGTTAGGACCTGGACCCTCTTATCTCCCCCAAGATTTGCATCCCATGTCTAAGAAGTTTATTTCATTTATGCAGCCGTGACTTATCTCCAAACCCTTATCTGATGCTTGTACTTGGATGCCTAATACATCAACTTAAATTAAAATAAACCTTCAGGGGCTTCCCTGGTGGTGCAGTGGTTGAGAGTCCGCCTGCCGATGCAGGGGACACGGGTTCGTGCCCCGGTCCGGGAAGATCCCACATGCTGCGGAGCGGCTGGGCCCGTGAGCCATGGCCGCTGAGCCTGTGGATCCGGAGACTGTGCTCCGCAACGGGAGAGGCCGCAACAGTGAGAGGCCCGTGTCCCACAAAAATAAATAAATAAATAAACCTTCAAAACTCCATCACTCCTCCCATACTCCAACTTGTTCCTTCCCCAGTATCCCCCAGCTCATAAATACCACCACCATCTAACCAGCTGTTCAGGCCAAAACCTAAGAGTCATCCTTGATGCACCTCTTTTCCTCTAGAACAAGCTCAAAAAATTCGATCTCCAAATACAATTCTTTCACTTCTTCCTAATTCTCTTACCAACGTTCAAGCCTAAATCCTAGATTACTTCAAGAGTTCAACTGAGCTTCCTGATCTAGTCTCATCCTGATCCAATTGTTTCTGCACTTAGCACAGAGTAATGTCCTTAAAATGAACTTGAGACCGAGTCCTCACATGCATGGCCATGACCTAGAAGGCCTCCACTGGCCTCTGCCCACCTCCCATCTCCTTTCTCACTGCAGTTCAGCCACCCTGGCTACGGCTCTGTTACTCCACTATGCCAGGCAGGTTCTCATCTTGGCCATCTATAACATCTGTTCCTTGCTTCTGGTTTACTATGGCCACAGATCTGTGCGTGGCTCCTTCACATCCTGTAAGTCTCAGTTCAGATGTATTTTCTCCTCAGACAGACATTTCTTGATCAATCAGTCGAGAGTAGCCATCCCACCTCTAAACGTCCTTACTCTCACACTGCTCCTTTATTATTTTTTAGAGCAGTTATGATATCCTGTTTATAGCTTTGTTTACCGAGGACCACTATCTCAGTCTGAGGACCCAAGAGAAGGCTCTTATCTACAATACTAAAACTTAGTCCACTTCCCCCACCCATGAGAACGTAAACTCCATCCTATCAGGGTCCTGATGATTTTGCTTGCCATCAATAATCCAGGACTTAAAACTGTGCATGGCACACAATTAAAGGACAACAAACAGTTGCTGAATATATATAGTAATTAATACACTACTTAAAATCCAACTTTAAATATTACCTCAGGGACGACTTCTTCTGAGGCAGAAAAAAAGTATGTATATACAATTAATTCTGAAGCAGCATCAATGTATTTCTCCTGTGAAGATATAAACAGAAAAAAGGTGACTTTTAAATATTAATCAAGATCAAAATTCATTCCTCATTAAACATTCAGAGCAAGTAGTATCACTGCTAAGTAGTATCATCACAATTAGCTACCTTAAGTCTTTTCATGTGAAAAGACTAAATATAAGAAAATGAAATAAACTGTTTCTAAGGCAAAAGACCATTGTAACTAAGTGCTTTTATATGCCTTCAAATAAAGTTCATTAAATATAACAAGCTCAATTCATATTTATTAATTTAATTTGATGATTATAGGAAGAGATGTGTGTGTCTGACATGCAAACACAAACATACATACATACAATAATCTTAAGACAATGAGCTTTCACTTTTAAAAAGTTTACACTCAAACTGCATGTTGCAGTTTCAAAGACTCAAAATGCTAAAAAGCAATACAAAATCTAAATAAGCAGGTCAATAGAAGAAATATACTAACACAGGCAACACCCACCCACTTTTTACTCAATTCTGTTTCATAAAGGCAAATACTATAGAGGGTATATGACAAAGTGTTTTTATTATAAAAATACTTAGATTCAACTAAAGTATTTCTAATAAGAGTGAAATAAGTCCTGAGTTTTTGGTGAAGCCCTCGTTATACAGAAAATTAAATTACAATATATCTGTGCTTGGGGATTAAAGAATAAAATCATTTGATACCTTCAGAGGTGACTCTCCACCTACATAAACAAAAAATACACGATGCCTCTTCTGCACATGTTCAAACATTTGCTGACTTGGAAGTGGCCGAATTAGAGCCCTGTTTGAAAATAAAACAAAACAAAAAAACTTGCACTTGAACTAAAGATAGTACATAATTTACTCCTATTTATATGTCATCCTATCATATCTAAAGTTACAAAGCTTTAATATTGTATGAATTGCATTTTAAGTATATCACTCAATCTATATAAATCTAATAAACTATGGCCCATGACCACTATTATACCCATATAATAAAAATACAGTACCTACAATTTAATCTACCAGTTTAAAAAATAAGCTTTAAATACATCCCTTTAGAGAGTATCATCTTAACAAATGTTTTGATAGGCAAATATGGAACTATAATCCATTTAGAATCCTCAGCTAAAAACAAAACAATCCGCATGAGAATTATTTTTTTTCTCCCTTTCGGAAGATCATTCACACAAACACACTGTGAAATACTATCCCAGGAGTTTATAATATTATGTTTAGAATATTTATGTCTTACTCTGACCATTTAAATGTTAGTTTTAAAACACACTATAAAGGTTAAAATCTAAAATGTTTCCTAAGTATGTTATTCTTCTCAGGAAAAATAAAATGGAAAATGGTAGTCATAATAGCATATAAGAATCTCATGAAGAGAAAACAAAACTACAAAAAGTTTTATTATACAGTCATTTTCAAAGCCAAATAGACTGAGAAATGAATTATACCAAAGATTATTATAAAACATATCATTTATGAAATACTACTAAAAGCTAAGAGGCAGTCTTTTTTTAGTGTGGTCTATATTATTAGATTTTTACTCCATCACATTTGCAAAACAGCACAAAATGTATTCTGCAAAGGCAAACATTTTCAAAACACACAATTCTTTAAATGCATTGCATCACTATACTCTAGCCTCTATTTTAATACTTTAGTAATTAAGTAAGTGATGCAACTCCAGAACTGACTCTTGAAATTTCCTTTGCAGTAGAGTCACTCCCAGTTACATCAAAACGCCATCTTAAGCTTAAACTAAAACTCATTAAAAATTGCCAAAGCATAAAGACTAATTTAAACTATAGGGGAATAAAATAATCCTACTGGCAACCCCCTCATGTAATATAAAGTTATCTCAAAATTTATTTATTCACAAAACAAATAAAGAAAATGAAATATGCAATCAATGAGAAAATACAGTGAAAATTATACTTTACTAAAGCTTTGCAAACTTTAATATATAAAGACCATTCCTAATTCTGTGCCTTTTCTCAAATAATTTAAGCTAGATAGTATCATGCCACCCAACAAATCCATTCCAATATTTTAACTTATCTTAAAATTATTTAAAGTTATCAATATAATATACCCTGTCAAACTCATAAGCAACCATACTTTCAAAGTCAAAGTAGGTTAACCTATTTTGATAAATGTTCTCTTCCAGAAGTTACACATAATCACATTAAATAATTATATGCACCAACTTTCTTTATACACCAGCAAGATGTAGAGTAAAAAAAAAAAAAAAAAAAATCACCACATTCAAACCAAAAGGAAACACAGAAGAATTTCTGTTTCCTTAGCAATTAAACTTCAGAGATCTGTAACTCAAAAAGATCTCTGGGTTCTAATTATATTACCTTCTAAGCAAAATGTGCAATAATACCTCACAGTTGGCATAAAGCACCATGTAAAAGATGAGGGAAGGTATTTTAGCTGCATCTAAAAAGCACTTTCTGGTATTAAAGGCTAGGGATTAAAGCCCAAATTTATTTAGAATGTAATACTGTGGGGTTTCTCTTAAAACTGAAATTAGATAACAAGAAAAATAAATGAATGTAAACCAGGCAGTACAAAGGCAAAATTATAATAAAAACAATTAAGATTCACAAAGTTGTTAGAAGTAATCAAGTTTTGAAAATGTATTAAAAATCCATTGGGGAAAATATTCTTCTATACACAAAGTGAATTTAAATGTGAGGCTAACAAGTACATAAGATCACGGACCCTTTTATTCCTCTAGAGGAGCTCTTTGCATATGCTACGCAACCCTAGCTTTCCTTTATGAATAAATAGACAAATTTTATTTAGGCTAAACACCTAAAAATATGTATGTTCAATATTGTCTACTCAAATACATTTAACTTGCAAGTACTAATATTATATAGTAAAGGCCCTTCATAATACGAACTTACCCAGACACTCTGTGAGCAAACTCTATTATATCGTCTTTAGTTCGTGGTCCTCTATAATTATACGCCAGGTCCCCTTTTAATCTTAAAAAAAGAAAATAGGGTAAAAGTTTAGATTATTTCAACTATTTTCACATTTAATGATAATCACTCTCTATTTTAACACAAATTACAGCATATAAAATAGTAAATGCAGTGGAGTTTTAGAAGTAGCATAATCATGTAAAAAACAGCCAATAACTGGCTTCAGGGAACCAACAACCAAAATGCAAAGAAAAAGGCTGTATTTTATTAAAATTACATGAAAATATTTTACTCTGTATTTGATAATTGCATTGTGTCTATGCCTTCTGATAAATGAAAAATATATACATTCACAGTCAAGAACTCATCAAAGTTTAATTCTCACTATCTTCTCTATTAAAAAGTAAGTGAAAGGACAGGGAATTAAAAGTATTTTGGTAAAGGTAAAACCAGTTTTAAGCAATACAACATCAGAGTAACATGACAGATGCTCCAAGATTAAAGAGTAAAACAATGCATAAAAATACCTCTTCTAGAAAATTAGATATTTTTCCAAAAGCCTGCCAATGAATTGTGTCCAACTAACTGAAATTTTAAAGAAAATTGTGAAAGCACAGTAGAACATCTATAATTAAACAGAAAGAATAGAAAAGATAATTTACTCAACACAAGAAAGTCAAAGAGGCTTACAAACTTTTTTTTTTTAAAGGTTCTGCCCTGGAAGTATTTTGTGTATGTGCGTGTGTCTTTTTAATTTTATTTTATATTATTTATTTTTTTGGCCACGCCGTGTGGCCTGTGGGACCTTAGTTCCCTGACCAGGGACTGAACCTGTGCCCTCAGCAGTGAAAGCAAAGAGTCCCAACCACTGGACTGCCAGGGAATTCCCTTAGCAAACATTTTTAAACAGTGGGGGAAGGAAGGGAGGCCAACACAAAATCCAAGAAATACAAAAATTAAAATTAGTCAAATTTTAAAATCTGAGATTTTAAAATACTAAAATAACTTACTTTATAATAAAAATAAATTTCAAAATAATTCCTTAACTCTCCACATTATTGAAATAAGGATGAGATCAAGATTAAACTCATGAGAAAATTCAACAACATTATGATTATAAAACACAAGTCCTTTAGAATTATCACAGTATTTCTTCTACCGTATATGCTCTTAGATGTGATCAACATCTACAGATGAGAATTAACATCCATCAATTTGATTCTCTTTTCTTTCATCTCTAATGAAATAAGTCTATTTCAATCATAGAAAAGTAAAATTTGTTAGGAGACAGGATTCACAAGTTAAACAGAATATACCCTTGAGCTCCTCAGGGGTAGAGCTTTCCTAATTTACAACTGTATACCTTGTCCTTCTCAGCACCTGTCACAGTAAACTCAAAACACATTTGGTGAATTAGCCATAAACCACACATTAACTTAAGTGCAAAGAAAAGCACGGATGAAGTCCCTCTCCCTGGATCACACACTGCACCTAGAAAGAACTGCGGAACCCAAATCTTCAGTCCTCCAAGGAAGCTACTAGAAATTAATGTAATAAAATGTAAGTAGAGTGAACTAATAAAAATACACATATAAACATACAACACTCAACTTACAGCTTAATTGTTGGATAACCTCGAACTCCAAACTCTGAAGCAATGCCTTGATAAGAAAAAGAATAAATAATTCTAAATTTTTTTAAATGAGAAACTAGGTAATAAATGAGCCTTTTACTTAAAAAAAATATATTTATACAAACCCATATAGATATGCTGTTTTCGATTCTTATAAAAGAATATAAATACATACAAAAAAGAAAAAACATGACATTCTCATACAAAATAATTACTTAATAATCCAACTTATGACCTGCACAAAAATACTATAATAAAATTTAAAAAATGCCAAAAGAGTAAATTTTTATCTCTAAAGTACTTACTTTAAAAGATATTCTTGTTTTAAAAAAATAATATATATATACACACACACATATATAAATAAAGTCTCACTCCTCATTTGACTTCATTTCCAGTACAAATATTTCTTCAAAAAAGGCCCGTCTCTTACTTTAGTGTTTTCTGAGTCTTAAAAGAACTGCTTTGTATTTTAATGTTAAAAGCATAAATCATAATTGCAAAATTAATTTAATATATGATCTAAAAGCAACTTTATCTACTTGTTTTAAAAGTTTCTGCTTCTGTAATAACCTAGAGTAATTCCAGTTATTTCAAAGATTATTCTGAAATCGCACGTTAATTAAAATGAGACACAGTCACTACAGTGGCATCTTTTTGAGGGAAAGGAGAAATAGTAATGAAAACAAGCAAACAATAGAGAATTAGGGCTTTAAG
The DNA here is from genome assembly GCF_949752795.1 of Hyperoodon ampullatus. Lineage (NCBI taxonomy): Eukaryota > Metazoa > Chordata > Mammalia > Artiodactyla > Ziphiidae > Hyperoodon > Hyperoodon ampullatus. Next base: position 81,192,575 of record NC_136926.1, read on the forward strand.
AGGTATAGTAATCACTATGGGAAATTAATACTATACTACTTTACAGATTCAAGGCAATTAGGACAGGAAAGAAGAAATAAAATATTCTCAGTTAGTAGACAAAATACAATATACTTATACTAATCCTAGTATATGCAAAGTATACTGTATTTACTCACATGATCTCTCCTTTTGTTAATTTTCTTTTATTTCCAGAATATATTCTTATGATAGCTGGATATAAGAAAACTACCTCTATTTGTGAGTTCTGATTTACTCATCACTTTAGTAATCATTAATTTTGGTTTCTCATCACTCCCCATCAATACACAATAATAAAGACAAAGTGAATTTGTGGCAAATAATATCGAAAATCTCTCCTCCTTTCCTTGTCAACTCTAGAGCTTCTCCCTTAAACGCATGGAGAGAGGTGACCAGAAGGTTCCAGACAGTGATCAACAATGGTTTTTATTAGAGGCAACACAAACAACAGAGGTAACAAAAATAGGAACTTGGTATATATATATATGAAGATACAGGCTCTGCCTCTGAATAATCATGTGAACTTAGACCAATTACATAATTTATTTGTGCCTATCTCTAATTTAGGACTTATTCTGTCAAGTATATATATATATATATATAATATATATATATATTACATATATATATACACACACACACACACATACATTTTATTGAAGTATAGTTGATTTACAATATTAGTTTCAGGTGTACAGCATAGTGACAATATTTTTATAGATTATACTTCATCTACAGTTATTATAGCTGTATTTCCCTGTGCTGTACAATATATCCTTGGTGCTTATTTATTTTATATATACTAGTTGGTAGCTCTTAATCCCACATTCTTATCTTGCCCCTCCTTGCTTCCCTCTCCCTACTGGTATCCACTAGTTTGTTTTCTATTATCTGTGAGTCCATTTCAGTGCTGTTATACACATTCATTTTATTTTTCAGATTCCACAAATAAGTGATAACATAAAGTATTTATCTTTCTCTGTCTGACTTATTTCACTAAGCATAATACTTTTTAGGTCCATCCACATTGTTACAAATGGCAGTTTCATTCTTTTTTTTATGGCTGAGTAATATTCCATTGTATATATATACCACATATTCTTAAGCCAATCGTCTGTTGGCCCTTGGGTTGTTTCCATGTCTTGGGTATTATAAATAGTGCTGCTGTGAACACTGGAGTGCATGCATTTTTTCAAATTAGAGTTTTCATTTTTTCCAGATATATACCCAGGAGTGGGATTGCTGGATCATATGGTAGCTCTACTTTTAGTTTTTTAAGGAACCTCCATACTGTTTTCCATAGTGGCTGCATCAATTTAATTCCCACCAACAGTATACAACTGTTTTCTCCACATCCTCGCCAACATTTGTTATTTGTAGACTTTTTGATGATGGCGATTCTGAGAAGTAAGAGGTGATATCCCACTGTAGTTTTGATTTGCATTTCTCTAATAATTAGCGACGTTAAGCATATTTTCATGTGCCTGTTAGCCATCTGTATGTCCCCTTTGGAGAAATGTCTGTTTAGGTCTTCTGCCCATTTTTTAATCAGGTTTTTTTTTTATATTGAGTTGTATAAGCTGTTTATATATTTTGGTATTAAACCCTTATTGGTTACATCATTTGCAAGTATTTTCAGGTCAAGCATATTCTAATTGAATACTGCTGTTATTGAGATTGCCCTCTTCCAAGAAAAAACACAGATTATGTGTGTAATGTATGTTCTTAATGCTCCCCATCCCAAATTAAGAAGACAGGTAAATATAAGCCATTATTACTTTCAACTAAACCTCATTAAAAACTGCCAAAATATAAAGACTAATAAAATTGACTGGAGGGGGCGGTGTAGCCCAGTAGCAATTGCTTACATAATTTACTGTAAAATTTAATTGTACACAAATAAAATTTAAAAAGTGAAATATGCAATCAATGAGAAAATACAGTGGTGGTATTTTATAGCTGACGTCATGGTTCTCATGATAGGCTTCAGAGAGAAAATCCCAGCTCCACACATCACCCCATCACTTAATTTCCTTGACCTCAGTTTTCTTACCTATAAGATGGAGATGATACCACCCACCCTTTAGCCCTTTGGTTCTTTGAACATTACTTTCATCTCTGACAGAATTTCAACTGACAATGACTGCTAAAACTTCAAAGGTAGGTTTTCCTAAATGTAAATGATTGTATAATTAAAGAGGCACACAGAAAGGCATGAGTTACAGGCACATAATGACCCAGGTTAGGGTTCCAACGTCTCCATTTATTGTCCATGCAGCTCAGTGTAAGCTCCTTCACTTTGGATTCTGTTTCCACTTCTGGGGATACCACTCATCTTGTAGGGCTATGGGTGGCATTTAAAACAAGGAAGTGTGGAAAAGAATCTAACAGAGAGTTCGGCACATAAAGATGCTCAAATGCTGAGTCCATTTTCTTCTATTCTTGGTCCTGACCTCACTGTTAAGTAATTATCTGTTGACACACTAATGTGCAAAAAATATTAATAAGAATTAGCATGTGTAGATATCTTATAACTGGCATTAATATGCCTTCAACTACCCCTCAAAACAATTTTGTGAGGTGGGGTGACAGATGCTAATGTTATCTTTCAGATAAGCTAATACTTCGGAAGACTTGTTAACTTGTTAGAAAGCAAGCATTGATTAGGCAGCAGGGCCGATACTGAAACTCAAGTCTGAGTTTAAATCTCTTGTTCTTTATCTTTTCCTATCAAAGAACAATGGTTTATATAGAAACCTGAGATCGATTCCATTACAAACTGAAGAATCCATGTGCAACGTGAGTAACTTCCCCTGAAATTTTGTAATTTTAAATGTTCAGAAAATAAGGTCAAGCATAAAGCTCCCTATTTCATTTGTTTTCTCCTTGAAATGATAACAACTTGATGGTGAAGATAGGCCTGATTTTGAATCATGGTGATCTTGGATTCTGGGCCTAATTCTGTTGCTAACTTTGATGTCTGAAATTAGTAAAGTCAGTTCACTGCTAATTACCTTCTGTTATTTCATCTACACAATGAAAGGAGGGAAAAAGTGAGGAGTTGAACTCAACCTGAAATCCTTTTCAGCTCAAAAATACTATTTTTCTTAGTGTTTACTGAGTGTCACTATGTGTCTAAAATGGGAAGGGAATAAAATAATGCAGAGGTTCTCAACTGGGGGTGATTTTGCCCTCAATGTCTGGAGACATTTCTGGTTGCCACAACTTAGGGGGTGGGGAGAGAAGGGAGCTACTGACATCTAGTGGGTAGAGGCCAAGAATGTTGCTAAATATCCTACAATGCATAGGAAAACTCTTCTCCCCCCCAAAAACTAAGAATTATCTGGCCCAAAATGTCAACAGTACCAAGTTTGAGCAACCCTAAAATATAATCACTGACTAAAAGGGCTTATAATCTAGAAAGGTAAGACTGATCTGCAAATATATCTGACATCTAAGAATCAGAATAAGAATGTTATTGGCCAAATGCCCTTGAAAGTTTATACATGAAAGGGGGGTAAAATATGATCTTTCCTATAAAATGATGTCACACTTAGGTTGAGGAATAAATGGAATTTCAGTGTTTTCATAATAGAAATCAGTACATGACTACAGGTAACATCATAACATTTTAACCGGTGAATGAGAAACAATTTTTGTGCTCTTTTTTTTTTCCTTTCGGTACGCGGGCCTCTCACTGTTGTGGCCTCTCCCGTTGCAGAGCACAGGCTCCGGGCGCGCAGGCTCAGTGGCCATGGCTCACGGGCCCAGCCGCTCCACGGCATGTGGGATCTTCCCGGATCGGGGCACGAACCCGTGTCCCCTGCATCGGCAGGCAGACTCTCAACCACTGCGCCACCAGGGAAGCCCTTTGTGCTCATTTTTGAAGGAATATGTAGAAAAAGAGAGGCTAAAATAATATGAGAATTTACACTGAACATTATACAACTTTTTAATGTTATTTGATATATTATTAATTAAAACCATGCATCAAGAAATTTTTGATACACACAGGGCAGGGTAAATCATGAAAGTTCAAATCTCTCCTGTTCAAAACTTCTATACACAGAGACTTGTTGGACTGAGTGTGATGGCATTTATTTCAATCACTGCAATTACATGATTGGGAAATAAGCTACCATCAAACAGTCTAAGAGATTTTCTACACTTGATCACTGAATAATCCTATCCCACCCTAAACTGAGATCCTATAAATAACTATCCATCAAAATAATACTTCACTCTGTGATTCTCTAACTTGAGTGTGCAGCAGAATCACCTGAAGTCCATGTTAAAAATACAGATTCTTATGACTCAATCTGATTTTCATTTGGTAGGGTTGGTGTGGGCCTTTGAATTCTGAATTTATACTGAGCACCCCAGGAAATCCTAATACAGCCAGCCTGCAGAATAAATGCTGGGAAACACCGATGCTATAACCGTCTGAAAAGCAATCTATGGGGATGGAAGAAACATGTACAAAACAACCAATCATTTAGTGCTCTATAGTTAGATGCAGAATACTGCCAACAGCTAGCCTGAAAAAAGAAATTCAATTTCTTCACCTATTTGATTCCAAGTTCTACTAAAATGCCTGTATTTGAGCTGCCTTGAAATATTTAAGAAAACTTTAAGAATTATATGCCAAAAATCTATTTGTAATCTCTAGACGGTAGTTTTTGAATACTTAACTACTGTTTTTTAGGAAGATGATATTTCTTTTCTCCATAGCACATAAAACATCTTCTTGATTCTAAAACAGAATGAAAAATTCATCCATCACTGACATCAAACATTAAACACCAGACAATTTATTTATGTGTATTAGTTATCCTTTGACTGACTGAAATAAATGAATGACTGTATGGACGAATGTATGTGTATGCATGTCTAATCAACATATATGCCTAGACACAAGAATTTACTTTCACAACAGTTGAAAGGAATAATTTCTTAAACACTGTAAAGCTTATTTCAAGAAATACCAACTCAAGAATATTATCTTATCTCTCTCTAAGATAACTTCCTGCCATCGATCTCATCCCCTCTCAAAGTCGCAGCAAGTCACTTGTGTGACTCAGTAATTCCAGTTCTAACATCTCACCTGCACTCTAGTTCCCCATATTCCCAAACATCAATAAAGCAAAATACCACAAATTCAAAACAGCTGCTAACATGAAAACACACACAAAATTAAATGTATTATTCTTTTCCATTTAACCAGTGGTAATGTAGTTCAATGTGAATTGTGCTAGGAATCTTACACTATTTTCAATTGTTTTTCTTTATACCATCCGTGATTTAACCCTTGCAAATGTCTATAAGAATTACTGTTTCCTCTTTACTGCCCTGCCAACCACCCAAGTCTGCCCTCCCAGCACCCTATACCAAGATGCATACAAAGTCCACTTAGATGATCTGTTTGTCTCTAACTGTTCTTCTTTTCATCTGTTCTTCTTTTCAAAAACATTTTTATCAAATCATATGCCTTCTCAAAAATGTCTATTACCTCTCAATTGACAACTGATAAAATCCAAAACACTTTGTCCCACCTGAGAGGCTCTTAAAATCTGGTATTATCCCTTAGCACCTTGTAAGTACTAGCCATTGTGCTAGAGGTTTTGAATAAGAAATATTAATACAGTCCTCACAACCTTGAGAATTATCACTCTCTCATTTACAGACAAGGAAACTAAAATTAAGGGAGGTTAAGCACTTCCCCAAAGCCACAAAAGTAAGAGATGATAGACTTGGGCTTAAAACATACGTCTGTCTTCTTCCAAACTTATATCCAGAGTACAATGCTGATTTCCTAAAATGAAATATGCATTTTGCATTTCATACTTCCACTTTCTTCATTAATTAAAGGAAAAGGGAACCTACATTTATTGCATACTACGAAGGACTGTACATGTGCTACCTCACTCTAATCTCAAAACAACCAATAAAAAATTCATTATAATTAAATATTTACCCGTGTGGAAATCAAAGTTTAGAGACGTTAAGAAACTTACCCTGTGCTACAGGGCAAAAGTAGTAGGCAGAGCCGTATTTGACCTACTTTCTGAAGCCTTGCTCTTTCCAAATCTGTGTGATGCCTCATACTTCTCTAAACTTAATTTTGCCTTTTCCCAAATCCTTTAAGACAGGTGTTGGTAAACTTTATCTGTACAGGGTCTGAAAATAAATATTTTAGGCTTCGTGGGGCCTATAGTCTCTGCTGTAACTACTTGAATCTGCCTCTGGGACATGAAAACAGCCATCAATAAGGGTAAACAAAGGAGAGTGACTTGTTCCAGTCAAGCTGTATGTACAAAGCAGGCGGGGGCCAGACTGTCCAGCGCTGTGGTTTGCCAGTTTCTGCTCGAAGACATTCTAGTCTCTGGTACAGACTCACTAAACTCTTTCTCAGCTCTGTGATTTGGGTTTAATATTCTCTCTAATGTGAACACTTTCCCGATCCTCACTTGTATTTATCCTAACTCAGCTTGTCCTTTGAGTTCCCGTTACTCCTCTACCATGCCATTCAGGCTACTCAGACAGCAAACTCTCACTCTTAAGCCATGTAGCAATATAAAGAGTTCAACACTCAAATTTCTGTGGCTGTCTCAGGCAACTATTATCTCAAGTGGACTCAAAATAGGAACAATGGATCATACATCTATATTGGGTATAAGATTAACAACGACTGCATATTACACATTCAATGGTTAATTCATCTAACTCATAAAATATACAGTCTGAAATCTCTAAGATAATTTTAATTTTACATGAGCCAAAAAAAATATATATATATATTTCTTCCTCTTACCTTGAATACTGCTTCATGTAATTAAAACACTTTCATTATGAGAACAGTAGAATGATAAACTGAGTAGATGCTTACTGGAATAGGAAGTAGCGTCCATCTTTCCAACTTTAACTGGAGAACCAATGTTTTTCATCTCGAGACCAACTTCATTCCAAATTGGTTCCAGTTTTTTACAATGGCCACACCATGGTGCATAAAACTTGTTTGAAAAAAAGAGAGAGAAAGCCACTAAGATACTGTGCTACTTTGGGTATCAATCTTAATTTTAAAAGAATCTTTTTGACTAAATGATTGGATAATAATCTATTTTAGACAAGAAGTCTAAATATAATTTTAAAAGTGGTTTCAAAATAAAAGAACACACATATACACAAACTAGACAGGTCATCTCCTAGGATATACCTCAACACTGATACTACTTTAAGTTTAAATGACTACTGATATCTATTCAAAGTAGATGATTTACAGTAAAGCATCTTTGCTCCCAAGTATGTCCATGTTATATATAAAATTAAACCACCAAATACACTTCATATATTATATGCACATCCCTTAAGTGTTAATGATAAAAGTTCTATTACAAAAATTCCAACACAGTAGGTGCCTCTGCTGTTCTAAGCGTAACCACTGGTGAGACGTGGGGGATCATGAGGATGACTGGTTCGGTACAGTGACAAGTCAGGCTGATGAAACGAAAACCCTAGTTCGTTCTTCAGAATCACCAGACGGCTGGGGTGGTACTGAGGTTCCTCCAGTGAAATAGTGTAACAAACTGCTTGTTGTACTTTTATGAAACAAGACTTATCTCTCTTTTAATATTACACTATGGAAATGTTCAAACACATACAAAAGGAAAACAGACAGAATTAAACCAGGGACCTTTACGCCTCATTGCCTGGCTTCAATAACTGTCAGCTCTGCCATTCTCATTCCATCTCTTTTGCTGCCACTCTACTTTTTTACTGAGCCATGTCAAAATGAATCCGAAACATCGTAAGGTTTAAATACATTCAAAGCATCAAAGTGAGGAAAGGAAGATGAAAATCTGATTTTGTTCACTACTAAGATGAAAATATGATTTTGACTGCCAAGTGATATTAATATACTCAATCTCTTGGATAATATGAAAAAAATAAGAGTGAATTCTGTAATAAAATCATACCATGATCTCCCTCAGACATAATCCACAAGTGGACCTCACTGAATTTCATCATTCCCCTGCCAGGAATCCTAAGGCTTTGAGGTTCACTTTAATATAAAAACCCAAATGGTACTACCTGAGCAAACAAACTGGGTAATATACGTTAGTACTGTCTATTACATATTGGGGTGAAGAGAATGCAAAATAACACTTAAAATGGTAGGGGCGGTTACTTAGTACAAAAAGTTTACATACTCACATCTACAAGCCAAATGTCATCTTTTCGATTTTCTTTAAATCTAAAAAACAAAAACAAGAAAACAAATCTTTGATTGTAGGTTTCCACTTTACAACTGAATAGTACAGGTAAAGACAATAAATTGATAAATATAGGAGCATAGAACAAATTCTTTCAATAAATTTTTATTTTTACTGTGAGACCTCTAGATCTTATCCATTAAATATCTTAATAAAAGTAGAGAAATGATAATTAGGAGTAAAGAGTCAAAAAAAATTTAAAGTGGGACTTTGTAGAAACACAGACAGACAAATGCTTTAGCTTGTAGCCCCGCTACTCCACTTACACCTGTGCATTACAGAGCAGGCCTGAGTGGTTAGCCTTAGAAAGGTCTGCTTGCAGGACTGGTCCCTGGGTGGCATCTGGGAACCTGAATTTCAGGAGGGTTCCCACCATTTCCTGTTAAGGGTGGTTCACTGGTCTCCCACTGTACAAACAATGTGGTTTTGTGATGAACAGCTACGGTAATGGCTAGGCAGAGGGGTGCTTGCATGGCCAACCCCCACTAAAAGTTCCTGGGCAGAGTCTCTAATAAGGTTCCTTGGTAGGTAGCATTTCACACTTGTGGTTGCAACTCCTGATGAAGAAATTAAGCACGTCCTGTGTGACTCTACTGAGAGGACTCTTGGAAACTTGTTCCTGGTTTCCCCTGGAATTCGCCCCACGTGCCCTTTCCCTTTGTTGATTTTGCTTTGTGTTCTCTCACTGTGACAAATCATGGCTCTGACTTCCAGACAGGCTCAGTCCTCTGAGTGTTCCCAGTCAATCGGTGAAGCTGGGGGTGCTTGGGGAACTCTGACACAATACTCTACAAAGAATTTTCCTAAAACACAGTTCTGATCATGTTACTCTTATCTGACATTTTCTAGGTCCCTTCCCACCACCTACAAAAAAAGGTACAAATTGCTACACTACTCTGGCTCCAACTTATCTTCCCACTCAAATATAAGCACCCAAATATATGATTATATATTTGAGTATATAATCATACTCAAATATGAGTATGATTTCCAATTAGACTATGGTACTTACCACAGCTAAACTCACCATGTTTCACTTTCTACGTTCTTTCGTATTCAAATCCTATCCAGCCAAAAGCACTGCTAACTCTGTAATGCCTTCCTAAATTCCTCAAAGCTAGAAACCATCTCTCCATATCATCTTCACCCTCTTTATGATTCTCATCAATTTCCACACGTTGTAGTTATTTACATATTATCCAACCATCGATACACTAAAGCGAGAAGGAGTGTATTTGTTTCATCTCCTAGTGCCTTGCACAGTGATCTATATTCAATTTGCACTAGATGAATGACAAAAATTCTCTGTGTGGATATTTTAATAAGATTCTTAACCCTATAGGTAAGACAAAGAGAACATATCCCCATATCATAGCTGTTAGGCCCAAAGGTGTTCACATCTACACAACTGCAACACAGTCTGCTGTGTACCATGGACAAGGACAGCGCCCTTAATCAATCCCCCAAATATTTTGGCTTGGCTCCCCTTGTGGTTTATAGTAAAAAATTATATTTTATATTCATCTCGTGGGGCTACCCAGGAAAGCATCACGGCCACCTTAAGCAAGCTGTTGAACCAGAGCCCTCTGATGGTCATTATTCTTGAGGTCTTTGTAGACAGAACCCCACGCTCTGCACCCAGCGGCCAATGTTGGAGGCTGCCGTCCCCCCGCCCTTGATGTTTAATAGCCATCCTCCTCTCCCACCAGTTTGAGTCTTTGGGAAGGAGTCGAAGGGTACAGAAGTCCCTTACAGGGCCCCACATGGAGTGGAAAGTGTCGTCATTGTAGAAGGGCACACAGTTAAAGGGAGGGGCAGACAACGTGTTCACACGTGCAGGGTTCATGAGAAGTACCGGACTGGGGAACTGCTGCCTTCAGCCCCCAGGCCGCTTGCCTGAGATGTGTAATCCAGGCCGTGGTAGTCTTGTCCCCTCCCATCTGCTGATTAAACCTGTCCTTTAACTGTTCATTAAAATGCTCAACACCCCTGTGGATTAGGGGTGATACGGAGAGTCCACTGTATGCCCCATGACTGAGCTCACTGATGTGTAGCTTGGACTGCAAATCCAGGGCTGTTACCAGATACAGTGCTCTCAGGGAACCTGGATAGGAAACAAATGTCGTCCTATAGGGCCTGACAGTGTGGCCCGAGTCAGTGGAATGTGTGGGGATGGCTAGACAAAGTGTCAACTGCGGTCAGGATCCGGGGGATACTGTGGGTGGGACGAGGTGCCTAATGTGTTCTATCTACTGAGAACGCCCTGGCCCAACGTGAAGTAACGTGTTCCTGGGTAGTTATGTTTAGCCCTGACCAGGGTCTGACAAGCGGGACAGCTTTTTCACGCTGGTTCAGTCTTCCCACAGCAGTGGCAATCTGTGCCTGCCAGCTCAACCTACAACGGTGTCTGAATTTCCAAGGGCCATCCTCTTGTGGATCCAGGAGGAGGCAGTTAGCTGCACATCTGCTTGCTCTGGGGTGGAGAACAATTCAGTTCCCATGTTCAGCGGACAAGCACGGGATGCTCATTGGTCGTTTCCCTTTGTCAGCACAGGGGGCCTTACTGGTGAGCAACCATGGAGGGAACAAAACGCTTAGTAGGGGCAGAACCGATCTTCATCCCAATGTCCCATCCTCACAGGGGGTTTGCTTTATATGCCACACAACCAATGGCCAAGCCATCTGCCAGAGCCCAGCGAGTCGGTGAACATACAGCAGGGCCTATGCGAGGGCTGGAGCAAGGAGCAGGTGGGGGAACGGCGGAACAGATCTCAGTCTTCCACACTGCATGAAGCTGCCCGTTGTGCAAAGGTCCTTCACCACGCTTGGGAAGGACAGGTCTCTCTCAGGTTGGAAGTGGGCTGCCTCGAGTTGCATCCCAGGAGGAGCCACCAGTGAACCAGGCCCATAGGTGGTGTGGTATGGGAGGTCTCTATGTCTGGGTCCCCCTTGGGCCAGAGGAGGCAGTGGCTCCTTGGGTGTCACTCCTGGGAGGTGGAGGGACACTCGGGAGACCTTTTCACTGAATTGTGAGACTCCAGCTGAGCTCCTGGAGGTGCCATTCCTAGTTCATGAGATTCCAAAGCTATGGTTCTTCAGCAACATGATTAGAACATCTGCTCGTGAGTCTACTACCACACTCGTCCACCAAGGGCCAACAGGCCAGTAACTGCCTCTCAAAAGCTACGTATCTTTCAGCCAACTTCGGGGGCTTTCCAGGTCTGTGCTGGTTTGTGATGTCATCCTTCTGCCACAGGCTCCCATCAGTGAACTGAGAGGTTGCTGAGACGTGTAACTCAAATGGCAGATGTGGACCAGTGAGACCCAGGAGAAGGGAAGCCTGGCGGCCGGCCTAAGGGCCTCTAGAGTATCCTGTTGGTTGGTGCCCAGCTCAAAGGCAGTGGCCTTTCTAGTACCTGACAGATGGGTGCCAGGTCCCTGCACGAGTTATGTGAAAACATCAGTAGCCCAATAAGCCCATCAATCCCTGAGCCTTTTTTATTTTGGGGGTCAGAAAGGGCCAAGAGTTTGGTAATGATCTCCTCTAGAATGAGATGTTGTACAGCTTCCCAGATCACCCCCCAGGAATCTCAGTTGTTACACTTTGTCGGTATTAACAGCCCAGCCATGTTGCCACCTGTGAGTCATCATGGTGTTGGGTCCTTGTTGGACAGTGACCATGTCTGGGCAATCTAGGAGCTGGTATCAATATAGTGGAAGGTCTGTGCTCCCTCTAGGAGTTTTTCCAGGTCATGGCCTACCTACTGAGAGCAGACAGGCAGGGAATTTAGATAAGCATAGGATATTAAAGGTGTGTTGAATCCATTCCAAATGAAGGAAATTGATCCTTATCAGCCCAGTGAACACACATGCTGGCACGGGACATCATTAATGCCACAGACCAAGCTCCCTCTAGTAGCATCTTCCTGATGTCAGATGCCACCATGGTACTGAGCCACCTGTCATCAATGTTGAGTCTCCAGGTACCCAAGGCCTTGTGCACAGGCCAGAAGGGGGTGGGGGGTGGGGCTCCTGAATAGAAAAAGGCTCACAGAGCACTGTGGCTTCCTTCAGCTCAGTTATTTCTTTTACTCACCAGGCAGCCAACACCGTTTTGGGGAGACAATGGCACTGAAAGCTGAATGTTGGGTAGGTTCAGTCTTCCAGTGCTGCAGGAAGATGGCCTGAAGTGCAGCAATCCCCACTGGGGCTTGGGGACCAAGGCGAGCAGGACTGCACACAGCTAACACAACTGTGCCAGTTAGCACGTTGATGAGTAGGGGCCCAAAAGCACTCAGCCAGGACCGGGCCTGGGCAAGCGTGCTGGTACTGGTCATTACAGACTCAAACCCTGAGGGCATTATGTGTACCCTCCTCCTCCTGGTAGCAGGGGTTTTAGGCATCACACTCACCTGTATACTCACCTCCAAAAGGCCCAAGACGTGCAATTCCCCTCCACCTCCCCAATCAACTCTGACCTTGGCAGCCCCCTGGGGGAGAGAGAGGCCTCAACTGAACACCCTGTCAAGGTCTGGGTAAAGGTTTTGGGACTCTCTGACTTGTCTCCAGACTCACAGGCAGGATGGTGGGTGTAATTCTGGGCTGTCATCATGCTGACCTTTGAAAAATCCCATCAGACCCCTCACAGGTTGGTACCTGGCCATGAGGTCCTTGGTAAGGAGCCTATCAATCCCCTCCTTTGAGACCCCATCACTGAGCAACCTCACTCAGAGCTTCTGGAAAGGCTCTTGCATGGGTCACCCGGCGAGGGCACCCAGTTCCCACTTACTGTCACTCTGTGCTGGTCAACCTTTGTGCTCTTCACGGTGGCTGCTTTTTCCATGTCCAGAAATTTGTCAGTTAAGGCTTCGATTGTGTCACAGCCTGACTGACCTGACTTCATGAGGAGGCTTAACTGGGTCCAGTAACAAACAGGAACAGAAAGGACAAACCTACAACTCTGAGTCTGGCTAACAGTCTCATTACCCACTGTTCCTAGCCCTCCCCACAGGCCCAGGAGACCACCAGGAGGCTTGCAGGGCCACTTCAGCCTCTGTGAAGGTGGGCCACGTGTGTTCTTCAGGTCCCGGAAACTCACTACAGATGGGCCCAAACCATTAGTTCACGTGGCACCCGGCCGAGGAAGGTTAGGGCCTTGGGCATCCGCACCTGCCTATCCCTGCTGCTTCCTCCTCCTTGAGCAAAGTCACGCTGCTGGGGCGTTCTCAAGGATCAGGTCTAGAGCGACACCCTTCCAGGCACCATGAAGTTTAACAGAATCACCTCTGTGTTAACAATGGTTTCCCTGAGAATCAAAGTGCCCATCAACAACCCACTAGGGCGTCCCAGTACCCATTAGCAAGGCTGCCGAGTGCCCCGTGGGATCTTTGGGCTTTCCTCCCTTCCAGAGCAGGACTGTGCTCAACTGAGCACCCTGCTGCTGTACCAATTCTGTCGTGTACAGGTGGTTAATTAGGACAACAAGCCAAACTGAAAGTCACAATCAAGACTTTATTCACTTACTACGACAGTGCAAGCCAAGAGGCGGAACAAACAGGTGCCAGCTCCTCAGTGTCCCATTTTTCTGGAACTGGAAGAGGCGAGGGGCAGGCGAACACAGCACAGTCGGAGAAATTCCCCTCACTGCTCAGGAGCCCTGAACCAAAGGCTCCTGCCTCTCTCAGGACCCGTGGGCAGAGGGAGGGAGGAGGGAAAGGACAGGAGTGGAAGGGTACTGAGTCCAAGTGGAGGAAAGTGCCTCAGCCACACCCCTCGATAAGGAGTTTCCCAGAGGTTTTCCTAAGAAGTGCCTTAGGTGAGACCCCCAACAAGGAGGCCTTCAAAAGAGGCAACTGGGCTAAGAATGAAGACACGCACATGAGCACGGCTGCCCTGGGGGCCTGAGTCTATGACTACAACTCCCTCCAGAGACTGCAGTGCATTGGCTGTGCCCCAAGTCTGGTGTGGGGAGGGCAGCTTCCCGCTGGAGGCCTGCCAGGAAAAGCCTTGTAATTGCCTATGGTCAGGCCTGAAAGATCAATCACACACAGGATTTTGGTCTGAAGCAGCACTCCTCACCTACTATAAGCAAGGCCCTGTGATTAATGCTGTATTACTGTGTGGTTACCAAATTCCAGCCCCCACTCAGTAGTGACTAAGGCCAAAAGACTTAACAAATGTACAGGTAAAATGGTAAGATAGAAGAGTTTGCCAATTTTTTATTCTTATAACTGTTCATAAAACTCTGGAGCACAATCCCATTTCATACATATATAGCACTTAAGGCAACTCCTGGAACAAAACTGGTGCTACATCAGCATTGGTCATTACTGTCTCTGTTATTAAAAGATTCCATTCACACTTCGTAGTACATTCGAAACTAATATAATATTGTAAATCAACTATACTTAAAAAAAAAATCTACCTCCATACAGAATTAGCAAATTATGTAGTGTAGATTAAGTGCTCAATAAAACAAGTGTTATTTTAAAAAACATTAGATTCATACAAATATTCAGATAACATCACAGTTGGAAGAAGTGAAGATACTATTTTAAAAAATATATACTCACGATTCATCTAAATCTTCTACATATCCTTTACAGAAAGCCATATCAAGTAAAAAAACTGAAAAAAATGAAAAGACAAAATGTATGCAGTATAATAAATGCTGATTTATCTTTTGGCTTATATGCTTATTCACCTATAAAATGTTTTTGGTTTTTTACAGCCTACCAAAAAACTCATCATTCATCCATCCCAGGGCACAAATGATGCAAAAGCATAAGTACTGCAGTTCACCTGTTTAATAAATATTTACGACCGTATGGTGACAGCAAGTTCTATGTAGTCTAGTAAATCTGAGACACCGAATTTCTCTTTAAATATATGTTTATTTTCATCCTATTTTTCCTTTTTATTTTTTTTTTTTGCGGTACGCGGGCCTCTCACTGCTGTGGCCTCTCCCGCTGCGGTGCTCCAGATGCGCAGGCTCAGCGGCCATGGCTCACGGGCCTAGCCGCTCCGCGGCACATGGGATCTTCCCGGACCGGGGCACGAACCCGTGTCCCCCGCATCGGCAGGCGGACTCTCAACCACTGCGCCACCAGGGAAGCCCTATTTTTCCTTTTTACTACTCCATCTTTTTGGAGTAGAGATGAAAATTGTTCTTCTATATTTCTTTTTCTCTAGTAACAATTATCTTCTCAGTATAAAGTTCAAACGCCATTCAAAATACCGTCCCCCCCGCCCCCAAACTGATAGAAACAAAATTGAGCTACGCTCCTAATACTGATTACAGAACAGTGCCTGGCACGTAGCGGGAACTAAACGGCTGCTGTGTAAGTGGACACACTGAGGTGAGAACCAGGGTACCCGATGCCGGCCGGAGGATGAGAAAGGCCAACACGCCCGCAGGTCACTTCTCACATCGCACAGCCCCCGGAGGCCCGACCAGGACCCGTCCTTGAACCTCCCTCTCTTGGCCCCCGCGTGGGTAAAGACTCTTCAGATGTGACAAGACTCAGAACCTAAAAGCAAAGCAGGTTTGGCCACCAGCTGGGAAGGCAGCATCCTTGACACCCATGGACGGAGTCAGCGCTCCTGAAACTTCCTGCCGCACCGAGAACGGAAGCAAACGGAAGGCGCGGATACCCAGCGAAGCTGCGCCGGGGAAGGACCCTAAGGCGTCCGCTCAGTCTCGGGACCCAGGACCCGGAGGGTATCTCGGCGGCCCCACAGGCGTCTCCCCACCCCGGGCCAAGACCCTGCCAGGCCCCCGCACCCGATCCCATCGGGGAAGGGTCCCCGCGCCCGTCCGCATTGCCCCGCGCGGCCTTTACCTGTGGCGCAGAGCCGCAGGGCGGCCCCGCGTCTCCGAGCTGCCATGCTCGCCGCAGAGGAGCTGCAAGAGCCGACTCTGCAGAGCGGAGAGAAAAAGACACCAGCGGCTGCCGCCTGCGCTCCCGGAAAGGGAAGCCGGTCGGCCTGGGCGTGGAAGGGAAGCGCGGCGGAGGCGGGGCAGGCCGACCTCCGCTACCGTCCCAGGACCCCTCCGACCTCCGCCTCTGAGCATGCGCGGAACTACGGCGCCTGCGTGGAACTACGGCCTGCGTGGAACTGGGACGCCTGCGCGGTCGCGTCCTCAAAGCTTCTGCTCCGGGGACCGCCTCGGGGAGCGTGGGAACCTAGTGTAGGGGCGCTTATCCCGTGGGGGCGGAGTGTTGCGTGTGTGTGCGTGGGGGTCGGGGGCGTTTCCGGGAAGTTAAACGCCTGCTAGACTTTGAGCGGAAGCTGAGGGAGACTGGCAACGCTTGAGGCTGAATCCTGCCGTCTCTTTCACCTGCTGCTCTTGAGCAGTTAGCAATCAAATTCGTGAAAAGAGGTGGGTGTTAGCAGTGGGTAGAAAGATGGAAGGCTCTGGGTGCTGCGTGACCTTACATATGTCTCCAGAATGAATTTGGAATTTTCTTTGGCCCTGTTTGCAAAATGCGAGGTCTGTCTCATTTTGCTCCATGAATGCGCTTTTGCCAAGAGTCCCCTTTAAAAAAGTGCTTCTCTTGAAGCCTGAAAACATGAAGCTGATCATGGGATTTTTTTTTTTGATGATTTGTTCCAGTTTCCTGATTTTTGAAATAAGACACTTACCATAAAATATTTATATTGGGGCTTCCCTGGTGGCGCAGTGGTTGAGAGTCCGCCTGCCCATGCAGGGGACACGGGTTCGAGCCCTGGTCTGGGAAGATCCCACATGCCGCGGAGCGGTTAGGCCCGTGAGCCATGGCCGCTGAGTCTGCGCGTCCGGAGCCTGTGCTCCGCAACGGGAGAGGCCACAACAGTGAGAGGTCCACGTACCGCAAAAAAAAAAAAAAAAAAAAAAAAAAAAAAAAATTATATTGCTATCTGTTTTTCTGCGTAACAAAAGTAATTTATAAAAGGGATCTAGTTTTATACGGTAGTGACTGCTGCGGGAACTACATCTGACTTAACATGAAACTTTTATAGGTGGAGAAATAGCAGAGGATTTAGATTAAGTCAATTATTGAACGTGTGTTGTGAGAACAGAAATGGATTATGATGTCAGCCCATTCACCGTAGGGTGCTATTCCTAATGACTAGAAGATTAAGTTATAATCTGATTGAGAGCAAACCCTAGGTTTCATCCCTTTTATGCATACAGCATAGTAGCCAGTGGAGGCATTCAGCAGATTCAAATACGTATATTTTTAAATTGAGCGTCTAGTTTATTGTAAAAGTTTAACATATGTAAATATTTAATCCTCACGAAAGTTCTCAAAGAAATAGTGTAAATGAGGACCAAGGGGCTCAGAAGCTAATTTGGTTAATAATTTAAAATGATGGAGTTGCCATTTGAAACAAAGTCCCAGACTCCAGAGCTGGACTTACCTCTCAGGATTTCTTTCTGCCCTGGAATTTTCTCCCTCTCCCTTGCTTGTCTCCTTTTTCAGTCATCCTATTTTGGCTCATGGTACAAATGTTTGACCAATTTCCCTGGAAGTTATGCTAGGTATTTCCCTACTTAGTATTTTCCATATTCAACTGCTCACCACATCTTGTTGCTTTTATTGCCTAAATATCTCTTCAATCTGTCCCCATTTTCTTCATGTCCGTTATCCCCAGGTCAGGGTCTCATCTTCTCTTGCTTGGATAATTGAAATAGCCTCCTAATTGGGCTCCTAGCCTCTAGTTTCCCCTCTTAAGGCACTCTGTGTGTCACTTCCTAAATGGATGTTTCAGAAATACAATTCAGAACTTTAATATAAAATCAGATTACTTTAAACTTTAACACTGCTCGCTGGGATACAGAATAAAATCCTAGCTCTATACTATGTGCTAGTACTTTCATTATCTGTTGTTTCCTCTAATTTCTCCCCCATTAGTCCCGTCCTCCACTAACTATGCAGCGCTCACAACAGTTCCCTACTGAACCAGCCTTGCTGTTCTCATCCCTTGTACCTTGTGTAAAATAATCTTCATTAGTTAGATTGAATCCTATTACCATCAGCGTGTTTGCTATTTTAGCAAAAATCTCCTATATTGCACTCTCTTTAAAAAAGGCTTTACTTTTTTAAAAGCAGTTTTAGATTCACAGCATAATGGAGAGGAAAGCACAAAGGTATCCCCCAAAAAGAAGTAGACTAAACAATTCTCATTCTCATCTGTTTCAAAATTCTGTCTTCCACAGTGTGTAAAAGGAAATATATTTTTTTAGAATTTTCATCACAGCTTAAATTAGCAGGTGGAGCACAACAAAACCACTCTTGACCCAGGCCTGTGCTTCCCAATAGCATAACCACTAGCCACATGTGGCTATTGACTTCTTGAAATATGGCTAGTGTGATGCAGTTACTGAATACTAGTTTTATTTAATTTCGATAAACTTACATTTTAAATTGATACTTGATTCAGTTACTGGAAAATGTTTAAGTATGACTGGAAAAACCTAAAAATACATTGGACTTTGAAGACAGTAAAAAAAGAATGTAATGTTTCTCATTATCTTGATTATGTAGAAATTATAATATTTTAGATATGAGATCCTAAAATGTATTAAACTTAATTTAACCTGTTTATTTTTCAATGAGACTACTAGAAAATTTAAAACTACATATGTGGCTTGCATTATATTTCCATTGCACACTGCTGACCTAGACAACCTGAAAATAATCAGAATAGAGCATTGATCTGAAAATGGTCAAAACAAAACAAACTTTTTAAAGGTTTTTGTATAGAAAACAGGCTAAATTTACAAATGCTAAAACTTGTGTTTAGTAAGTTCATAGTACAATATGGAATACATTTTTAATTAAAAATGTGTGTTTTTCCTGATTATCTGTCTCCAGTGGTGATGAATTTCCTTGACATTTAGAAGGTTCTGTATTAAATATGACATGTTTTTAGGAACCCTTTCAAATGAACTACATATTATACATATATATGCCTTGTGTGTTATACATGCACATCCTAACCAAAAGGCATGTACAAGGATGTCTATAGCAGGTCTATTTGTAATTGTAAAAAAACTGAACAACTCAAATGTCTAATAGCAGAATGGATACTATAGCAATGTGCTATGTAGCAATAGAGAATGAATTAACTTTTGTGGAGGGAACTGCATTGATGCATCTCATGAACAAAATGTTGAGCAAAAGTGAGAAACCAAAGAAAGGTACTCACTACATGATATGATTTGAGCTTAAAGCTCAAAAATCAGCAAATTAATTGAGTGTTAAAAGTCAGGGGTACAGCTAATGTTTTGTTTCTTGATCTGAGTGCTGTTACACAGATGTGTTTACTTTGTGAAAATGCATTGAGCTCTGCCCTTATGGTTCATGTACTTTTCTGTATATAGACTCTAACAATAAAAGTTTAAAAATAAGAATAAAACTATATTTTTTTAAATGGAAAGATCATTGTACAGCATTAAAGCGATGCTTCTCATATGTACTAAGCATCAGTTACCTGGAGAGCCTGATCAAACACAGTTTCCAACCACTCCTTACAGAATCTGAGTCAGTAGTTCTGAATTTGTATTTCGCACAAGTTCCTGGGTGATGCTGTTGCTTCTGGTCTGCAGATCTCACTTAGTGGTGTTGAGGGAAAATAAATTCAGAAAATACTATTAATTTTTAGATTGATTTGTGTAACATATATGAGGAAAAAAACTAGAAAAAAATACATTTTATAGTTGTTTCTTGATGTTGTTTAATGATTTTATTGTTAATTTTAAATGACAATTTTAAAAAGTTTTATTTTTAAATGTCTCAGTTTTAACTTCCAATATGGGAAATACTGTTAGATACAACCCACATTTTTTAAAAAAAGGTCTTTGGTGTCCTCGGTATATTTTTAAGAATATACAGAGTTTCTGAGACCAAAAGTTTGAAAACAAAGTAGACATTTATAGAACTCTACATTCAACAAGCAGGGAATGTATATACATGGAAAAAGTTAAGAGAAAATCATATACCCAGTGTATCATAAAGTAAGTTTCAACAGATTGAAAAAAATTTGTTATTACTAATATATTCTTTGACCACAACACAATTAGTTTATAAATTTATAACAAAAGAAAATATTACCCAAATCTAGAAAATTTTTTTTTTTTGCGGTATGCGGGCCCCTCACTGTTGTGGCCTCTCCCGTTGCGGAGCACAGGCTCTGGACGCGCAGGCTCAGCGGCCATGGCTCACGGGCCCAGCCGCTCCGCGGCATATGGGATCCTCCCGGACTGGGGCACGAACCCATATCCCCTGCATCGGCAGGCGGACTCTCAACCACTGCGCCACCAGGGAGGCCCCAAATCTAGAAATTTAAAAACACAAATAACATGTTTGAAAATGATAGGAACTAAAATATACTTAGAACTAAACAAGAAAGGAAAATATGCTTATTAAAATTGTAGGATGCAGGAAAATCTGTACATTTAGAGAAATTTATAGACGTAAATGTTCTTTTATTTTAGAATGAAAAAGAATGAAAATTAGTGAAATAAATATTCTCTTTAAGAAGTGGGAGAAACAACAGAAAAAGAAGGCTCAAAACATAAAAAACATTCATTTTATTTTATTGTGCTAGGAACTGTTCTATGGGCTGAGAACATAGCATTGAACAAAGTGGACTCTAGTGAAGTTTATTTCCTAGTGGGTTATAAGAGTTATCACTTATGGTACATATACAGTCAGGCTGTGTTCTAAATGCTTTAAACCTTAACTCATTTAGAGAGATAGGGAAAAAAGATACAGAAGAGAGACTCAAAGAAGTCCTAAAGTGTGTTTTTTGAAGCAATCGATAAAATGAGTACATTTCTTGTTATAGTGAATCCAGAAATAGAGAAGACATGAAAGAGGATGAAGAAATGAAAATACATCTAAAGCATTCAGAAATCACCAGGATACAGGCTGAATCATACTTCAGGCCCAGGGAAGTGGAAGTCATTTTAATCTTGGACCAGTTAAAGTAAGACAGCTCCTTCATTCATCCCATTCTTATTCCCTACATACCAAGTCTTGAAGAGTCCAGGCCCAGTTAACTAGCTTGGAAAGGCAAAAAGAGAGAAGGTAAATCAAGACCCTCTATCCCACTGCATGTTTCCAGCCTACAACAGTCTCTTGGAGGGGAAGGAGAAAATGTTGCCATTATTGATTATTCAATAAACTAATTACTAATTAATAATATTAGGACCAAAAGAGGGACATAAATATAGATAGCCAAGATTAAAAAGATCAACTTTATCACAAAATCTATGAAAAAATAAAATCGGAAAGTTATAAAAATTCAACATACTAAGATAGATTCTAAAACTAAAAAGACGGTAATTGGATAGCCATTAAAAAGTCAAATCAGAAGTTTGAAATTAAAAAGAAAATATGCTATACAACTTTTATGGGAAAAAAAATCTGTTACAAACTCTTCCAGAGAATAGAAAAATAGGTAACACTCCCCAGTGGGTTCAGTAAAGCTTGTATAAACTTGGTAACAAAACCAGAGGAGGCATGGAATGAGAAAGGGATTATACAGGTCAATTCATTCATGAACAAAAATGGAAAATAATTCCAAATAAAATATTATCAAACCAGATCTAGCAAAGCACCGAAAAAACAAACGTGGGTTAACATTAGGGGGAAAATTAGTGTAAATTTTGCATAGTAACAGATAAAAGATGAAAAATATGTAGTCATTGAAATGATTAAATGCAGTGAAAGAATTTGATATCTATCAACTCCCCAATCATAATAGAAAATTAAGAATAGGACCATTCTTCAACATGATGTGCTGTGCAGGTTAATTTCTGGCAGACCTGGAATCTGTCTGAACTGTATTGCTAAAGTTCCTGCATGACACTAACCTCTGGTTCCAACATGTGAAACATGCTGATTAGTAATGTCGCTTTTGTAACCATAGTTTGGAGGAGTTTTAGGGTGGTTTTTACGAGCCTGTCAGCATTGTTTATTGGCAAGAATGAGATTGATGATTTGCATCTCCCCCCTTGCAAACTTCTACTGTTAAGGCTGATTTTGTAGCAAGAATATGTGTATATGACCAGCAAAATATTTTATAACCCAGTGATATTCCACTTTGGGCTCCCTAGTTCCAAGGCATTCCATGCACGTGTAGATCTTTCTGATCCAAGAAAGAAAGTGCTTACAACCATGACCCTTATAGAAGACAGAAACTTGTACCAAGCCTTCCCAGACCCCTCGCTATGAGATAGTCTTTGGCAGTGATCTGAACCTTTATTTCAACACTATATTATATTGTATCATTTTCCTATAGTAGATATAAATTTATAAGCATTGTTGTTTCGGAGTCCTAAGCAGTCTTCTTTAGCAATCAAACACTCTTCTGGTACAGTTGGCATTAGACGTGGGATTGCTTAGTAGACTTCTGACTTCCTTTTTGCTGAAAGTGTGGCTTAGGCATTAATTAGAAAGAAAAAGGATGATTCTGAGAAAGGGGATGAAAATGAACTATTGGTGCAGAGGTGGTTTCCACACTTGGTTTGAAGTTGCACAGGGTTTGAAATCAGTTACTGATTATAAGACTTTCCATTGCAATCTAGAAATGATAGAACCTAAATGCCAAGAGCAAGCAAAATTAGAAGACAAGAGCAAACTGATGACAGGTTGGCTAAATCCATTCCAGTTGAAGCTTTTAACGTTAGCAAAAGTAAAGGTTCAGAATATCCTTGGGTTGAGTTTCATCCTCTTTGGCTAGCAAGTGGAGCTCCAACCACAGGAACCTGGGCAATATAACTTCTGATGGGTCAGTTTAGCCTGGGAGACCCACTACAGCCAAGAAGGTAATCCAGGCAGGGCCAGTAGATCATGGAGGGCAGGAAGCCAGTGGAGAAAGGGATTAATTAGTAACAAAGTGGAGGCATTTTGTAAATTGTTACAAGCACTGTCCTGATGACCCTTGTTAAAATGGCTCCTGAGAATTTTAGATCAAGTTGCAGTGTCTCTGGCTTGGAACACTGTTGAGTAGAGGGGGATGTTTGCATTCATCCCTGATCCTCTTGGCTGCTATCTTTGTGGGGATAGTTCTAGGAAAAATCATTGCTGACAAGAGTGGATTAGGACAGGAGCTATTCATTCCTAGAATGAATAGAAGAGAAGAGTAATTGCTGTGTCCTTCCCTTGTCATTGAAATGTCAGTATCTACTGAAGCTGCAGAAATGCTGCTGATGCAGGCAGTGCTGGACTGGCTCTGTGACAGTGAAGCAAACTCACTATTTGATGTCCCACCACCATCAACACCATATGTGATTTTGCTCTTGAGACCTCAGAGGATATAAAAGAGGCAGTTTGGGATCTTTAATCCTAGCTTCCTCCCATAAGACTTCAAGATAATACAAATGTTAGGGTTTTACCAAAAAAAGTAATCAAAACAAGTAAAGGGCAAGAATTCATGACCTAATGGTGTAGAAGTCTTTAGATGGTTAATTTAAAATGGTATTAAAAAGGAGGAAATTGGATAGAATTTTATATGTAGCCAAGGAAACACAACTATCTCTCCTTGAACTTCCCAAGATATAAAAATATCAGGGGCTTCCCTGGTGGCGCAGTGGTTGGGGGTCCGCCTGCCGATGCAGGGGACACGGGTTCGTGCCCCGGGCCGGGAGGATCCCACGTGCCGTGGAGCGGCTGGGCCTGTGGGCCATGGCCGCTGAGCCTGCACATCCGGAGCCTGTGCTCCGCAGCGGGAGAGGCCACAACAGTGAGAGGCCCGCTTACCGCAAAAAATATATATATATATCAAAGCAGAAATGCTTGTCTTGTCCAAAATTAGGGGAAATTCAGATAGAGAAAGGTTCTCATGAGCCTACAACATCGAGTTTCCAAAATGCACACATTTACTAATAAGGCAAGGTATGGGTTTTCTATTACTACTTCTTGAAACAATAGACTTTACTATCTCATGGTTCTATAGATTAGAAGCCTAGTAAGCTCAGCTAGTTTCCTTGCTCCAGGTCCCACAAAGCCAAAGTCAAGGTGTCAGAAGGCTCTGGAAAAGAACTTACATGCTCATTCCAGTTGCTGGTAGAATCTACTTCCATGTGGGTGTGGAACTGCAGCCCGCTACCTTGCTGGCTGGTGGCTGGGAGTTCTCGGCTTCTAAAGACCACCTACATTCCCTGATTGTGGTCCCCTTCAAAGCCAGCAGCAGTCGATCCAGTCCTCATGCTTCAGATCTCTCTAACTTTCCCTTCTGCTCCAACTCTCTGGATTCTGCCTTCCTCTTCAGTTTTCAAGGGCTCATGTGGCTACACTGGGTCCACCTGGATAATCCAGGATGCTCTCGCCATTGTAAATTCACCTGATTAGTAACCTTAATTCCATCTTTAAAGTCCCTTCAGGGAAGTGCCTAGATTAGTTTTCAACTGAATCAACAGGGTATGTGAATCTTGATAGGACATCTTTAGAATACTGCCAAACACCGGCAGGAATAGAGGAAGAAAATGATACAAAGGATGGGCTCTCCTGACCAATTCCTGTGCCAGAACCAAGGCCTTTTACAAATGTGTGGGTGAGGTGGCCTGCCGATGGAGAAGAAACTCTTTTAGGTCAGCTGGATACAGGAGCACTGCCTTGGCCTGCTCGTGAGCCCCTTGGGGAGGTGATAGAATTAATTTAGGGGAATAGAATGATGCTACTATAAGAAGAATAAAAATTAAAGTCATTAAAAGTTGGAATAAGTGATTTTCAAAATTCTGCTATGGGGGTAACTTCCTCACCTGAATGTATCATTGCTATCTATGTAGTCATTGACTAAAAATCCTTCCCTGTACTGAGTAGAACAAGGAAGATAAACAACTTGTAGATCTGCCCTAAATCCAGTAGTAACTGGGTTTGAATAATGGGAGCCTTTAGAGTTTTGAAGTGGTTAATTTGAACCATGGTCATGTACCTACAGCCACAAAAAATTACCGTCCTAATTAAGGACAGATGTGTTGATCCCACACCTTCACTCCACAGTAACCTGATGTTGCCTGTGAGGAAGATGATGGATCGTGGAGGCTGACCCAGGGCTACAGGAGACTCCAGTAAAGAGCAGCCCTAATAGCTTCTGCAGTCCCCAGTAGTCCAGACTATTCAACTGCTACACATTACTCAACAAACTAAAGATGACCAGTTTTCCATAGTTGACTTGGCTAATGCCTTTTTTCAATATCGGTTGCTAGGGAGTGTCATCAACAGTGTGCATTCATGTGGAATTTTTTCCAATGTACATTTGCCTCAAGGATATTTGAACTCCCTTAAGTACTGTCACAAGTATAGTGAGGCAGATCTAGTGTAATACAACTAGATTACAGTGTTCTAGTGCTCAATAGAGGTGACATTATGATTATTTCTGAAACAGAATCAACCTGAAAGCAAATTTACTATGATCATATGACTGATGGAAGATGGTTTATGAACCCAGAAAAAAATCCAGAACCTTACCTAGACTGTAAACTTTGGGAGGATTATATGGGCTGGAGTGCCCTGTGATACACTGCAGACCACTAGGAATACAATGTTCTTGTTTCCCAACCTCCTTTATTAGACTAGACAAGAGGCCTAATGCCTAATAGGCCTACTTGCTTTTGGAGAAATCATATCCCCCACTTAAAGACATGATTGGGCCTAATTAATTTACATCACCTGGGAAAAGGTCATTTTTGGTTAGAAGCTTGAACAACACAAGCCTTCTTGAAACTGCAGAGTCTGTAGCTCAAACTATCCTGTGTGGACCGTAATGGACTGAATTGTGTTGGAGCTTTAAATTCATATGTTGGAGCACTAATGCCCAATCTGATGGTATTTTGAGGTGGGTGTTTGTGAGGCAGTTAGGTTTAAATGAGATCACAGCGGGCACATGATGGGGTTAGTGTCCTTATAAGATCAGTAAGAGACCAGAACTCATGCTCTCTCTCTCCAAAACGGGAGGATTCAGAGAGAAGACAGCCACCTGCAAGCCAGGAGGAGGGCCATACCAAAGCTCAGCCATGCTGCTCTCCAATGTTGGGTTTCCAGCCTCCAGAATTGTAAACCTTTGTTGTTTAAGCCACCCAGTTGGTGGTATTTTGTTACAGTAGCCTGAACTGACTGAAGCAGCTGGTTTCACAGGTTCTCATCTGGAGAGGAATTTACCTCAAGATGAATCATACCTCACATCTCACCACGTCTAATTTAGATGAGACTTTGGACTTATTTTGAGTTGATGCTGGAAGGAGTTAGGATTTGGGGGGCTGTTGGGATGGGTGAATGTATTTTGCATGCAAGAAGGACATGAATTTGGGGGATCAAGAGGCATAATGTTATAGACTGAATGTTTGTGCCCCCCTGCAAATTCATATGTTGAAGCCCTAACTCCTAATGTGGTGGTATTTGGACATGGGGTCTTTGGGAGATAATTAGGTTTAGATGAGGTCATGGGGTGGGTGGGACCCCCATGTTGGGATTAGTGTTCTTATAGGAAGAGGAAGAGACAGGAGAGCTCTCTTTCCCCCATATGAGGAAGCTGCTTGCCTTCCAGGAAGAGAGCTTTCATCAGAAACTGACCATGCTGGCACCCTCATCTCAGACTTCCCAGCCTCGAGACCTGTGAAATAAATGTCTGTTGTTTAACCCACCCACTCTATGATATTTTGTTAAAAGCAGCCTGTGCTGACTAATACAGACACCAATGCAGAAATGATATTCAAAGTGTCAACCACCTGCCTTCATGCAGACTCAAGTCTTCTTGGCAAAAGCCCATAATCGTGGTCAACTAGAAAATTATCTTATACTGCTCAGATATACTGTGGTGTATTTATTTTAAAGATAGTTACTAGCTAGTTATTGGGTGTTTACTATGACAGCCCCATTAACTGAAGAACATAAAATTATATCAACTGCTGAATTACCCCCGTGTCATGAGTAGTATCAAAAAAGCATCCCAACAAGAAGGGAAATGTTGAATTCCTTCATAAAATGGAAGCGATATTACAGCCATGATACACAGTGGGACTCAACCTATTCATAACTTATTCATGAGCAAGTAGCCTGTTTTCCACTAGGACCTCCGAAAAGGCCATCTGAAGACGTGTCTGCTGCTCTTACTGATGGGGCTCATCATTCCAACAATTTCCCAAGGATATGAGGGACTTGGCCTGATTCACAGGTGGCAGCTCCAGAATGGAGAGCCACGGCTCCATGAGGAAAATAGCTGTCCTGTGTCCAGCAAATCACAAACCCTTCACAGAAGAAGGCAAAAGCAAGTCAGCAGCCCGGTGGGCTGAGCTACAGTCCCTATTCCTGGCAGTAAGAGAACTGGACACAAGTAAAATCCCCTCAATTACGTGCTTATTGAATCTTGAATGGTTGCTTATGGACTTGCAGTTTGGTCTGGTAAATGGACATAGATAACTGAATGATAAAGGGACCCCTGTGTCACTTACCATTCTTCAGAAATCACTATGGCAATCCTGAGTGCAAATCAAAGTAGAACTCTTGCTCACCAAAGAATTCTTTCTAGTTTCTGAAGGTGACTGAAATCAAGTTGCTGCTCTAGTTCTATCACTTGAAGTGGCAAAGAGGGCCCAGGAAAGGAGTAGACATAGTGGAACTCAAGCCATGCAGTGATGGGCTGAATGGCAACATATACCACTGGGCTCTGCTGAAGTTCAAAGAGTTCATAAAATTATGCTGCTTTCCAATAGGAAAAGCAACATTTGCAGCTATTTCTGAGAAATATTCCTGGGGAGAAGGTTCGGCACATAGCAGATTACACTGACTCTTTTCCTATTGTTCCAAGAGGACTCGAATGGAATATGCAGGTGTGATATTTATTCTTGATTTGCCTTTGTATACCCAGCAACTGAAACCACTGCTGCTAATAGTACCCAAGGACTGAAAAAAAGAAATAAAAATACTGGGCCAGTTTGGTCCTCCTAGTTATTGGGTTAGCCAAAAAGTGCCTTGAGTTTTTAAGTAAAAATAAAAGACACATTTTTCTTTTTCACCAAGAACTATTGAACAACGTATTCACCCTTTTCTTCCACTACCTTCTGCCATTTTTCAGGCAACTTCATGATTCCATCTTCCCAAAACTTTTAATCTTTTTGAGCAAAGAACTGTTCAAGGTGCCTTTTACAGTTTTCCAGGGAATAAAATTTTTTCCATTAAGAGAATTTTGTTAAGACCTAAGTAAGTGTAAATCCAAAGGTGCAATGTCTGGTGAATATGGCAGATGAATCAGAACTTCCCAGCCAAGATTTGACAGTTTTTACCTGGTCATTAAAGAAACATGTGGTCTTGCGTTATCCTGATGGAAGATTATGCGTTTTCTGTTGACTAATTCTGGATGCTTTTTGTCAAGTGCTGCTTTCAGTTGGTCTAATTGGGAGTAGTACTTGTTGGAATTAATCGTTTGGTTTTCCGGAAGGGGCTCGTAATAGAGGACTCCCTTCCAATCCTACCAAATACACAACATCACCTTCTTTGGATGAAGACTGGCCTTTGGAGTGGTTGGTGGTGTTTCATTTAGCTTGCCCCATGATCTCTTCCATTTCATATTATTGAACAGTATCCACCTTTCATTGCCCGCCACAATTTGTTTTAAAAACGGAACGTTTTCATTTCGTTTCAGTAGAGAATCGCATGAGGAAATACGGACAAGAATGTTGTCTTCACTTATGTAGAACCCAAATATCAAAGTGATTCACGTAACCAAGCTGATGCAGTGATTTCCAACATTTGATTTGACTATTTTGAGTATGTTGACTATCTCCCACGTGGGATAACGTTGATTGTTCTCAATTAATGTCTAGATTTGATCGCTACCAACTTCAACTGGTCTACCCGACCATGGAACATAATCCAGGGAGAAATCTCCAGCATAGAACTTCACAAGCCACTTATGATGTGTTCAATCAGTCACAGCACCTTCTCCATACACTGCACAAATCTTTTTTTGCATTTCAGTTGTGTTTTTACCTTTCTTGAAATAATAAAGCACAATAGGCGTGAAAATGTTGCTTTTTTTCTTCCATCTTCAGTATTAAAATGGCTACACAAAAACTCACCAATTTTGATGTCTTTTTTAAAATGCACACTGATATGACAGCTGTCACATACAATCTAACAAAATTGTTTCGAATGAAGTTAAAGACAACTAAGTGCTACTAGAGCCATCTTACAGAAAAAAAGGAACGAACCTTTTGGCCAACCCAATACAATCCTCAGATCAAGATAAAGCTTTAACCTGCAAAACAAGAATATGTTGCAGCTGTGCTACCATGTTATCTCCTCAGCCTTAGGTGCAGCTGGTGTGGCCTGAGTCGGCAGAACAACCTGGTCTGTTGTCTCCTGCCTTGAGAAGCCTCATGATTTCCATCATTGCATGCTAAAAACTGTATTTTCTGTGGGTGTTAATCATGCTCAAAAGGTTGGGAAGTACCAGATACATAACAAGGGTCAATAATGTACACTCAACATTATAAGGGTAAAAAAAAAAATAGAAGAATTTCCTTTAATATCAGGAACCAGATTAAAAGTTTATTATTATCACACCTATTGGATATTGCACTGAAAGTCCTAGCTAAATAAAGTCCTAGTAAAATAAAGAAGAAAAGGAGATAGCAAAAGGATGGGAAGAAAAGGAAACAGTTATTCATCCTAGATAAAACTATGTATATTGAAAATTTTAAAAAGATCTCATGCAAATTGTTAGCACTAGTCAAGGTTCAGCAAAATGTCTAGGTTAAGATCATTAGGCAAAAATTAATTGTATTTTTAAAAAATAGCAATAAAGAGAAAACATACATTTTAAAAACATATCACTTATAATAATAACAAAAAATGTTGCCTTTTTTGTTAAATAAGGCTAAGAGGTATGATAGCCATATGGATAAAATTATAAACATTATTTAAATAATCTAAACAAGACACCAATAAGTGGAAAGATAAAACACTTTGGTGGATAGAAAATGCAACATCACACAGGTGTCTGTTATCCCCAGATTACCTATCATTCAATGACATTTCACTGAAAATCTTAAGTGTTTTATAAGGATCTTGACATGCTGATTTAAAAATTTGTATAGAAGAGCAAACCTTCAAGTATATCCAAGATGTTCATACAGGAAAAGAATAAGGTGAGATAATTTATTCTGCTGGATATCAAGACTTAAAGCCATATGAGGATGATACGGTATCAACACAGGGACAATTGATCAATGGAATAGAATAGACAGCCCAGAAACAGACTGCATAAATGCAAAGGGCATGTGACAGAGAGAACAATGAAGAAAACTATGATAGAACATATTGTGCTGAGACGATTTCATATGCATAAAGACAAAGCAATTCATTTGGATCCACATCTTATACCACTAACAAAAATTCATTCCAGCCTGAAAGAAGGCAAATGGACAAGCAATATATTAAAACCTTTAGAAGAATATATAAGATCATATTTGACTCAAAGGATTTCTTAAAATTGCTAGTCAAAAGGAAAGTGTTGATACAGTTGTTGAAAGACACTATAGAAAAAGTGAAAAGACAAGCAACAGAGTTGGAAATGTTACGTGCAACATAGATAACTAAAAAAGGATTAGTTAAAAAAATCAATAAGGGGCTTCCCTGGTGGCGCAGTGGTTGAGAGTCCGCCTGCCGATGCAGGGGATGAGTGTTCGTTCCCCGGTGCGGAAGGATCCGACATGCCGCGGAGTGGCTGGGCCCGTGAGCCATGGCCGCTGGGCCTGCGCGTCCGGGGCCTGCGCGTCCGGAGCCTGTGCTCCGCAGGGGGAGAGGCCGCAGCCGTGAGAGGCCCGCGTACCGCAAAAAAAAAAAAAAGAAAAAGAAAAAATACAAAGCATATAATAATGAGCAAAACACACGACCAGGCATCTTACAAAAAGGAAACACAAATATCAAACAATTTGCAAAATGCTCTACTTCATAAAAAGGCATTAACTTCACTGGCATACCATTTGGCTTTCATTTTGTATGTGGTTGTGGAACATTGGGAATTCTCACACCCTGTGAGTAAAATTTATTTATGAAGACAGTTGACCTAAGGTTCTCTTAGATGTTTTAATCCTGAATATAAAATGTAAGGTTTCATCTAAATAAACTCCTTGATTACATATCTTAGATTAGATTCTAAGCTATGATAATAGGTCAGATTCTCTTAGAAATGCAAAAATATCAATGCTCTATTTGAACTTTAACAAAAATGCCTGTATTTACTAAATCTGCCTAAGGTTGAAAGGGGCTAACCCAATTATGGAAGTCAGTTAATAGTCTAGTTAATTAGGTTATTCACTTGTAGAGAATTTGCCCAGAGGAATAAACTTAGATTCTTGTCGATCTGTAGAAACACTTTAAACCTTTTTAGTTTTTATAATTCCTTCATAATTTCAACAGAGTATTGACTCATGTAATTCTGTCTACTCATAGAAGTCTGCAGCTCCACCCAGGATAAGTAGCTGATTAGAACACTTAGATCTGTAAGTATCTTTTCCTCTGAATTTTAAGGACTTTTAAACGTTAATGCAATGTTCAACTCATTCATATTCTTAAAAGCATACAAATCTGACTGATTTTTTAAATGATAGATTGATCATAGTTGTCATATGTCTTCAATCTGACTGCATGTCTCACTTATAAGGCCATTTCCTTGAGTCAAAAAATGTCTTTTAGGTGGTATATTTAATGCTTACTAGATTGTGTATCATTCATCAGTATGATCAATGTGTCAACAATAACTAATAAGATCCAGTAGGAATATATTCTGATCTCTTGACCTTCTTCAAGAAGGTGTATTTAATTAATATTTATCTTTTTGTGTATCATGGACTCAGGACTTTAATAGATTTAATGTATTTCAGTTAACGGCAGTCATTATTCTGTTTTTGATGCTCACCTTTTCACAAGCAAACCTCTATAATTTGGTTCCTGTTCTCTTTTGATCTGATTTCACTAACCCTTGAATGAAACCTTGGCTTCTGATGAAGAAGTTCTACATTCTTTTATACCTTCCTTCCCCAGACGTGGAATCAATTATCTTTCCAAAAATCCTGCTTCCTTTTCATGGAAAATTAATTTTAGAAACTATAATCTGGGCTTTAATTTATGTATTAGGCTGGTCCCTTCTGAGATGCCATTGCCCTTAGGCCATTTCACCGGACAGAGGGAGAAACCATTAATTTTATTAATAATTATATATATGTAAATATATATCTGTTATATAATATGCTACATAATAATGTTAACTCAGGTATATATCAATTGTCAAATTCATTTAGAGGAAAGCTCTTCAAACAGACAATTGTTCCACTTTGAACGTCTGAACACCATTTCCACTTCAATTAAAATTCAGAAAATTATTTGAATTGGTGTAGTCCAAGCTCTTTTTGGAGGAAATATATATTTCCTGATGTTTTTCTTTCAAATAAAAATAATTTCTCAATCCTCTGACTTTAGTATTCTAAAATCACTCGGAGGAACTGTCTCCATTTTGATACATGTTCAGTTACTCAAGTGTTAAAATTCAGAGAGTGGAAGAGTTAATTTCAATAAAATATACTGCTTTGGGGAAGTGGTCCTGAATCTCCTTTATGTGGGCCAGGCAGAGTTTTCTGGAGTTCAGGGCTTTTATGTGAGTACCCTGTGTATTTTAAGTGTTTCTGGTATTTCTAAGATGGACCCCACAAAGGGCTCAGAAAACAGTAATCATACCTTGAGGTCTTATTCCTCTAAATGGGTGTTTGGCATTTCTTGAGGGCTTTTGTAGGAAGGTCTCCTGGTTATCTTTCTTTTGTAACTCTCACCTGCCCACAGATAGTATGATTTCATCTATTCAGGGTTGAAGTTTTCCAATTCTCTCTTATATGTTTCAGAATATTGTGGCTCTCAGAATCATGGATAGAAAACCATAATTTTGAGTCATCCCTGCTAAGCCAGTTGCACAGTTACAGACCTGCCTCTATAAAAGTTTAACATCGATGGAACCCAGTCAGGGCCTGATCTGACCTGATCTTTGGACTGGGAATGTCCCCTAGAGTGATCTAGGCTAGGGACAAGAGGAAGATGTCCATTTTATAAGGAGAACTATATAGAGATGTAAGAGCTGGGGAAAAGGTTATGCAGAGGCTAAACAAGCTCAGTTTTTGATCCTTATGTGAATTCACAAGTCTTTCTGCACTAAAGCAGCTCAGAAATGAAGCCAAAGGCCAACCAGGTCAGCCTCAGGCGGTGAAGGGGAGATATGAGATGGGCCTGAAAGTAAGATACCAATTACTCATACCTCTGGCATACTTAATCTTTATTGTGGAAAATAAGACCACATATTCAGACTTAATAATAAGTATTGTTCACTAAGAAACACATGAATAAATGAAGGAAAGGAGAGGAATACACATCACATATTACTTTCTTAATGTATCAAAATTACAAATCTGGTTGTTTAAGTCCCTTTGAGAATTATCTTGTGGTTACCAGGAACAGACAGGGAAGAGAAGATATTGTGATAGTAATCAAGGGAGAGGAAGGCTGAACTTCGAGTCATAAGTTTGGAAATTTCAGAAAGTTCTTTGAGAGAGGCACTGAAAATGTAGATTTCAATGGGATCATAAAAGTTTTTCTAATAAAATATTAAGGAACTATCATTTTGTTGAGACTGTATTGCTCACACTGCTGACTACTTAGGGATTAAGTTCTTGATAATTTGGCTTTACCAGGCAAATCCTAATTTTGAAGCACAGCAAAATTACTTGTCAAAGGCGTACCGCATGCCATGCATGCCGGGCTCATGGCATGTGTTACTACCTAACACTCGTAGCAACTTCAAGTGTAATGGATTGGTAACTCTTCTTTATAGACAAGTAAACTAAGACTTTGGAAATAAACTACCAATAACTTTCCTAAAATGAGAACTTACCTAAAAGGTCTTTCAACCAACCGTCTCTATAATTTCAATTATTAAAAAAGAAAATTTATACTTGATAGCCTGTGTTTACTTCTCTTTTGTGATATATCCTTCATAAGAGCTAAGGTGGTTTCTATCCACCTGGAAGGACCCTTAGGTTCAAATTTTGTTTAGTAATGAGAATGGCGACATCTGCTGGAACCATAGGTTTCAACATCAAAGAGCAACTGACTACTGTTATTTGCCGGAGTTGTGCCTGCATTTCCCAGGAGAGGTTACAGATACACATACAAATAAATGGAGAACCACAAAGTCCATGCTTTATTTATAATAAATATTTATTATGGACAAAGCCTGGCTTTTTTTTTAAAGAGCCGAAACCTTCTACAGTATCTTTGCAAAGAGACACACAACAATAAGAAGCTTAAAAAGCCAGAGAAAAAGCGTTTAGCAGTGGTTGCTATAGTTGCAAAAATAAACCTGTCCTCTGGGAAAAACTGAAAAGAATAGTTTGCTGCCCCTGAGGAAGTTTGTTTCAGGGCTCATTAAGAGGCCCAGGGTGATAAGAGATACCTAGCTTGGAAAACACAAACAGCTAGAGAAGTGCTCTCTGTAAGTGTGTTTATTACACAAGCCTGCAGCATCAGAAGTCGAGATTAGGCAAAACAGCAGGGGACCAATATATGTATTATTTTAAATCCAACCTGCATTTTAGAGTCAGTCTGGTGCAGTATGTTTTGAATGCCACAAGATGACAATAGCAAGCGATTACTGTCATCGCCTTGCTTAGGGAGAAATTTTATGTATCATGTATATTTAAACCACAAATAGGAATCCACAAATGCCAAGGGTTTTTTATGTGTAGTTTTCAGTCTATTTCAGATTTAAAGCAATGCTTCCTAAACCCTTCTCAAAATGAGTTTCTCCCATTTATTTCCATGCACACTTTCATAAATGTTAACCTTTTCAGATATTTCTTCAGGCCAAAGATCACAACCATATAAGTGCATTTCTTGAAAGAAACACTTGATCATTTAATGTGCCATTCTGTAGTCATGTTCCATCTTATTTCCTACAACCTGGCAGGACAAAGAGGGAGTGAAAGGTATGAGTAGTTACATTGTCTTCTTCCTCCTCTACCTGCTGATATTGTCTAGAATTTAAGAAAGAGCTTTTATGGATATTCTTTCTTTTGAATTTCTTTGGCATTTGGTTTTTTTACACTACACAATACTTTATGATGTCATGTGATCATCATTCCCATAGCTCTTGAAGCAACTCATTTTAGTATTTCCTTCATGAGTGTTTATAAAGGACTTCTTAATTTAGACAATTATCTGAAGCCTTTTATTGCTGATATATATATTTTTATTATAACAACATATTTAAAAGGACATTTGCTTGGGTATATAATTTCTTTTTTAAAATATTTTCCATGTCTCTATTTGACTTTCTTTTTTAAATTTTATTTAATCCTGGCTGCATTTGGTCTTCGTTGTTGCACGCGGGCTTTCTCTGGTTGCAGCGAGCGGGGGCTACTCTTTGTTGCAGTGCGCAGACTTCTCATTGTGGTGGCTTCTCTTGTTGCGGAGCACGGACTCTAGGCGCACGGGCTTCAGCAGTTGTGGCACGTGGGCTCAGTAGTTGTGGCTCGCGGGCTCTAGAGCGCAGGCTCAGTAGTTGTGGTGCACAGGATTAGTTGCTCCATGGCATGTGGGATCTTCCCAGACCAGGGCTGAAACCCGTGTCCCCTGCATTCGCAGACGGATTCTTAACCACTGCGCCACCAGGGAAGTCCTGGGTATATCATTTTATATCCAAAATTCTTTTCCTTAAATATGAAAAAAATCATTCTACTTCTTGTTTTCTTGTGTCCGTTTTTTCTGTGTGTGATTCCTAATGTCTTTCTTTTTTTTTTTTTTTTTTTTGAGATATGTGGGCCTCTCCCTGTTGTGGCCTCTCCCATCGCGGAGCACAGGCTCCAGACGCGCAGGCTCAGCGGCCATGGCTCACGGGCCCAGCTGCTCCGCAGCATGTGGGATCTTCCCGGACCGGGGCACGAACCCGTGTCCCCTGCATCGGCAGGCGGACTCTCAACCACTGCGCCACCAGGGAAGCCCCCTAATGTCTTTCTGATCCTTGTTCCTTTGCAGGTGATCTGCTCTAACACACTGTAAGCTTTATAAATTCATCTATGTCTTTGATGTACTTAAATTCTACTGTAGCATTTCCTGGTGTAGTGTTTTTGTTGTTTGTTTGTTTTTGTTTTTTATATAACCTGATTGTCATGAAGGCAGATCTGGTAAGGAAACTCAAGTGCACACACACCCATGACTTTCCTGGACACTTCTTACCGGGGGATCTCACCAAGCTGCAGGTTTCCATATGTTCAGGACTCTCTAACAGGAAGTCCTTTTTTTGATAAGTGACATGTGAGATACAGTATAAACTCACCCATTAGGAACGCCTAATGTTGTAACATATGTGTTGCTCACAGTAGTTCTAACTGAACATTTTTATTTGCAAAGTATGTCTTTTGCATTTTCTTCTAGAGATTTTGTTCCATCCTTTGAACCTTACATTAGGGCGACATCATGTGGCAGGATGAGGTTATGCAGGCAGCGTTGTTGGTAACATCACCTGTTTAATCTAGTGACCGGATGCACTTTTTCTAACAGCTCTTTTTTGCCAAATACCATACCTTTTTGTACATAAACAATATTTTATCACTGCATAATAGAGTTAAACTGGACAAGAATTTTCATAATGTTTAGAAATACTTTTTTTGAAATAAGTATTTGGAGTAACAAAAGGCTGTCCTACGACAAACACCAGTCAAAAGTGCAGGATTTCCCTGGTGGCGCAGTGGTTGAGAGTCCGCATGCCGATGCAGGGCATAAGTGTTCGTGCCCCGGTCCGGGAGGATCCCACATGCCGCAGAGTGGCTGGGCCCGTGAACCCGGAGCCTGTGCTCCGCAACGGGAGAGGCCACAACAGTGAGAGGCCCGCGGACCGCAAAAAAAAAAAAAAATGGAGTCAGGCTGTGTATTAGTTTTCTAGGTATGCTTAACAATTGACCACAAAGTGAAGGCTTAAAATGATACCACAGTATTGTCTCTAAGTTACGACGGCTGGAAATCCAATATCAAGATGTCTGCGAGGTTGGTTTCCTCTGGATGCTCTGGGGGAAAAATTTGTTTCATGCCTCTTTCATAGTTTCTGGTGATGGCAGGCAATCCTCGGCATCCTTGGCTTATAGATGCATCACTCAGATCTCTGCCTTTCTCTTCACATGGCGTTCTCCCTGTCTGTCTCTTCTCCTCTTCTTATAAGGATGCCAGTCATGTTGGATTAAAGACCCACCCTCCTCCAGGATAACTTCATCTTAACTAGCACCTTAAGGCCTTCTGCAAAGACTCTATTTCTGAAGTTCACATTCACAGATACCAGGGGTTAAGACTTCAGTGTACCTTTTTGGAGACACAATTCAAGTCACAAAAGACCATTAAATTCCATTATTCATATCCATAAATATCCATAAATTCCATTCCACTCTGATAGAAGTGATTTATGCCTGGATATAAGATAAACACCATGACAGAATTCACTTCTTGATGGCTAATTTATCCATTCTGTAGGTTTAAATTAATTGCTCGTGGACCATACTGCAGATTGGTGGGTGAGAGTGTTCTGATAGAGATGAAACCAGTCATTTTTTTCATCTACCCTCCTTCCCTCAATGCCAGTGGGTTTCTACTATATTCTTTGTTCTTCTACTATGTTCTACTAAGTACTGGGTAGTATGAATCAAATTTTGCTTACTTAACTGCTTTTTGAGGCTGCAGATTGCTTTGTTTTCTAAATTTGCAGGGTATAGGGACAGTGTAGTGATAATCTTTAAAAGAGAGACTATAGGATAAGGAAATGTACAGTTGGTCTGTAATGGATCTATCTTTATTTCTGGGGATGCCTAGATGTCTGGCTTTGACTCTAGGCCAAGATAAGGGTAATAGAATTTATAATGTGCCATTTAATTCTGACCCAGAGGGCTGCTTTGTTTACTTATGATTTTCAACTGGCATAATGGGTTAGACCATCTGACCTGACTATGTCATCAGAGGTACATTAAAAATCCCTCTTGGAACTTCTGCCTTGAGCTCTCTGGAAGCCTAGATTCATTGCACACATCTTGGTGGTTCAATCCAGAGGGCACGTCAGTTTGCGAGTAAGAACCCTGGGGAGGCAGCACCTAGATGTCTCTCAAAGCCTCAGCGCTGCCTGCCCTCCATTCTCTGTCTCTCAGTGGATCATATACTTTGACTTTATATAAGAACCAAGTAAGTTCTGTGGACTCGTGTCCTTCCAGGTATCTGAACTTCTCAAATCTTTGTTGAGGCTGATGGAAAACTTGGGATTGAATTAACACAACTTTTGAAGCCTGAAGGAACTTTAGTCATTTCAGGGAGTGATTCCCTAGCTGGCTGCTACAGAAAGAACCTCCAGTTTATCCAGTCATTAAGAATCTTTTTTAGCTGAGACTGAGCAGAAAAAGAAATTGAGGAGGAATTAATTTCTTCGAACTTTAACTTAAAAGTGCAAGAAATTTTTTATTGGATTTTAATTCCTTCAGATTTTGAAGTCTTTGAAATTGAAAACTTTTAGTATTTACATTAATTTCTTCCTGGGAATTTCATTAATGAGAAACTATATTCAACATATGGAACATTTCTATACTATTGGAATTTTATTATTGGAATATCTTTTTGCAACTTATTATTGGATTACCTTATTGGTGTTATTTAATCTCATTCAAGGTCTTCTGATATGCTTTGTTTAATTACTTAACTGGACACAGGTTAGATAGGAAATAGAACAGAGAGGTAATTTTCAGTCTTGGTGGCAAACTTGTCTTGGAGATAATATATTCTTCTGAATAATTTCAGATCTTATGAGACAAAATCAACACTAACAGCTATTGGACTGTGGAGGTTTTACAACATGCCTGGAAATCTTTTGCTATTCCTCTCATGAGAGGTGAGGGTTGATGATGTTCTCTCCTCTGGAATCTGGACCTTTTAATGACTAGCTTGTAAAGAATCAAGTGCAGCAGAAGTAAAGTGCCTAAACTCTGGGACCAGGTCAGGGAAAGCCATGCAGCTTCCATCTAGTTATCCTGGGACACTTGTCTGGAAGCCTTGAGTTACTATGTAAGAAGTCCACCTCATTGAGGTGTCCAGGTTGAGAAGAAGCTCAGACACATGGAGTGGCCATGTGCAGTGCTCCTGCCGACAGCTCCAGCTGAGGTCCATCCAACAGCTTCAACCCAGACATGCATGTGAGGATGCCTCCAGATGATTCCCCCCTATCCAGTTACCCCCAGCTCTTGAGTCACCCTGGTCAAGGCCCCAGAGCAGGTGAAGCAGAGACAAGACATCCACACTGTGTCATTATGTGAGCATTAAAATATTGTTACTGTATACCACTATGTTTTCAGCAATATACTCATGCAGCAAGTGTAACCAGGGCAGGGGCTCAGAAGTCTATCCAAGGGAGCAGCAGTTGGTATTGTGGATTCAGTCCCATTAAGGCTGA
Organism: Hyperoodon ampullatus; assembly: GCF_949752795.1. Lineage (NCBI taxonomy): Eukaryota > Metazoa > Chordata > Mammalia > Artiodactyla > Ziphiidae > Hyperoodon > Hyperoodon ampullatus. Next base: position 81,232,375 of record NC_136926.1, read on the forward strand.
TTGACATTTGGTTTCCTTCCCCTAGAAGAATAGCCACGACCTGATCAAACGTGGGGTTGGCTCAGTGAGCTAAGAGAAAGAAGAACTGAGCCATGTTGGGGCTGACCTGTCCTTCCCTACTTTTGGGGTCAGGGGAGGAGCCTTTCCTTCAGCAGTCCTGGTCTCTCTACCTTCTCAGTCATTCCCTCAGGTGGGAGGGAGTGAGATACCTGGTGGAAATTTGAGAAGAAGGAATGTGCTAGGCTTGGTTAAGCTCAGATCTGCTATCCTCTTTGGAAGCCAGCCTGACCACAGGCAACCCACATTCTCTGCTGCTTTGACCATGTCCTGTGCTCAGGGGCCCAGCTCTTGTGAGGAAAGCATGTGACCTTCCAGCTTCTTCTGTGACTAGGACTAAGCCTGCAGGTCAGATAGCTTATTTCACCCCCTGCTACATGCTACCTCCTTCAACTTACTCTCATGAAGAATAAAGATGATGTTTCCAAAGGCCTATTTCCTAGCCTAATTTTTATTAAGTTCAGAACTCAGGTGGGGATGAAAGGTGCTATTTATTGGGCTTTCTTAAGATGCCGAGACAATTTCTCTGTATTTATCTCTTACACTCAGTCATATTATTTGCACTGTCACGTGAATTATCTAACACAGGACAGAGTAGACCTTTAATGTTTGTACTAACTTATAGCAAGTTTAAAAAATATATACAGTGTACAACGTCTTGTCTTTATCCTTAGAAATGGACTCCAGATGTGTGCTTGAACACCAGTCTCTCAATATATTACTACCAGATTAAGAGTTTCCTTCAAAAGAAACAATCTTTGCATAATTTCTGGGCCCTTAGACTTACCCTTACTTTCACTATTTTTGAATACAATTCATCACCTGAAGAGGTGATAAAACATTTGGAGATTACTAAAAAGACACTTTAAGTGTTTTTGGCTGGGAATCCTCTTCTATCAAAAAGAAATTTCAAAGGGCTGTTGGAAGATTTATTAACTTTTTCTCAGAAAGGAATCTTAAACAGTTTCTTACTCAATGTGCTATGCTTCTTTTCTAATCCAAACCATACTGAGATTGCGCAAAAGAATACCAAGGTCCCTGATCACAGCGTTTCTGAGGGGCAGTGATGGTCTGGCTTCAGAACTAGCAATAGCACAGCATCTTCTTTGGTCTTAAGATAAATGCAGTCATGAAACTTTTACATCTATAGGTAAAAATTTACTTCTGAAATTCTCCTTCAGAGTCTTTGGTTTTATACTCTAGCCCTTAAATTACCTGCTAATTTTTTTCTCTTTAGCCCCACAGAATCTATACCATTACAAGGTTTTCATCTTTTATTTAAGAAAAACAATTGCTATTATATTTGGTTCTGCCTTAAAGGTAAACCTTAAATAATTTATATAATTTTAACAGCTTTCCTAAGGAATAATTAATATACAAGGAACTGAGCATACTTAATGTGTACAATTTGATTAACTTGGACATATGAAAACACCCATACCATTACCACCATCAACGTAACAGGCATTTCCCACATCTTTCTGAGTTTCTTATGTCTCCACCTCCCTTTTGTTTTTTGGTGGTAAGAACACTTAACATGAGATCTACCCTCTTAACAAATTTTGAAGTGCACAATACTGTATTGTCAACGATAGGTACTATGTTGTCCAGCCAATCTCTAGAACTTACTCACTGAGCATAACTGAAGATTTATATCCATTGAACAACAACCCCCATTTCTCCTACACCCCGTTCCATCACCTAGAACCACTATTCGATTCTTGCTTCTGTGAGTTTGACTATTTTAGATACCTCATATAGGTAGAAATATGGAGTATCTGTCTTTGTATAACTGGCTTATTTTACTTAGCACAATGTCCTTCAGGTTCATCCATGTCATTTTGAACATTTTACTTAAATTTTGTGTACTACATTCTAAAAAATTCTTCTTGAATTGTATTATCTTTCATAAGGAAGGCTAGATTTCCCCCAATCACAGTCAGTTCTGCATTGTGACATTATTGTTACCTGTCAACAGCCAGCCGTCTTCAAATTGGGTAATTTGACAAGAGTTAAAGGGAATATTTGCAAAGGTTTTGGTAAGGCATAATGAACCTAACAAGAGCTAACACATGATCCTGGAACTAGACACAGTGGAGTGGCTTTACCATTCATACTTCAGATGTGGAGGGCAGGCTGGGGGGGAAAGGAGGGGTACACAGAACCCAAAATAATAGCTGAATGGAGAGGAGTTCATGAAAGGAGCTGTGGTCTTTGGTGGAAGGTCACATAGCTGACATGTGCTGACTCCACCAGGAGAAAACTGGGCAAGTCAACACTCTCCTGCTTCACATCCTTGACTCATGCTTCTCGCTGACCAAACCCAACAGGAGGCCAGAGAGAAGTGAGCTTCATGTCAGCCCCCTGGGCACAGAGCAGGTAGAACAGAGAGTGTGGGAGTGGAGAAGGGAGAGGGGAAATACCCAGTACAGTTACTAAATGCCCTGATAGATAAATTCATTTTTCAACATTCCAGATTTTTACTTTATTCAGCTTTTTATTCAACAAACATATATCGAGCGCCTAATACTCCATAAGTTCGGGGGTGGGGCTGTAAGTCAGGAGAACAACGATATCATATGCTTTCAGGGATTCTGTAGTTTAGTGAGAGAGCTAGAAAAATTAAAATAGAAAGTTATAATACAAGGAAATAAACATTTCTGAAGAAGTGGCTATGAGGTGCCCAAGAGTACTTTGTAAGAGTAGAGGGAGTGTCAAGAAAGGCCTTATGAAGGATGTACCTGTGATGGGTCTGGGAGGTAAAAGAGGGAATTATCCATGTGAAGAATGTGGAGAATGATATTCCAGGTGATTGAGAAACATATACAGATATTCAGAAACCTTAAGTAGCATGGAGCTTCCCAGGAACACTGCAGCGGAGACAATTTTCTTCTACTTACTCACTAATGGAATTCCTTTTTGTTTTGAGTTAACGGGGGGGGACTAAAACTGGGGTCTTTGATATAAGTCAAGAGAATTAAAAAGAGCTTGCCCCTGAAAAATTGAGATAAGCCATGTATTCAGCAGTAACAAGAAAAAACAGATTTAACCATGCAGGAACTCTAGGTGTTGGAACTGTCAAATACAGAACGTGAGAAAAATGAGTGTAAAATATTTAAAGTAATAAAGGATACAGTTAAAATGTAGTTATACAGTAAGGACTTTGAACACATAAGTTTGAAAAAGAACACAAATGGAACTTTTAGAAATGAAAATTAAATCACTATTGAGATAAAAACTCAACGAACAGGTTGAAAAAAGAATTAGTGAACTCAGAACTCAGAACCATGTATACATAATCCAAAGTGCAGCAAAGAGAATAAAAAGAGACACCTGAAGAGAGGGGAGGTGATATGGAGCATAGAATGTGAGTAACTGGAGTTCTAGAAGAGGAGAAGCAATAAGAAGGAATTATTGAAAGAAACGATAATAACAATATTTACAGAAGAATTAACAAACATTAATCTACCATCCAAGGATCACAATATAATTTTTTATTGTGAGAAAATACACATATCATTAAATTCACCATCTTACCCATTTTAAAGAATATAATTCAGTAGCATTGAGTACACTCACGATGTTGTATTAAAGTATTAAAAGTTCATGGTAATGTTCTTAAAAGCTCATTCTTATCATTAGATATGATTTCCAAAGAATAATGTAATAATAATAGTTGTTTATAGTCCTTTAAAATTTTTAACAAAAACAAACAAAATTAATGTTAAATATATTAAAGTTGATTCTTCCACAGAACACATTTTAGTAAGAGAAATTAAAATCATTTATGATAAAATATGTGCAAGCAACTTAAAAATGTTTTTATCTCTAGTATATTGAATGAAGAATTAAATTTGAGGTTTCAAGTTATCATTATTGTACTTGTCTATACTTAAAGAATAAGCCAAAATAAAAATGGTGGTACTTGGGCTTCCCTGGTGGCGCAGTGGTTGAGAGTCCGCCTGCCGATGCAGGGGACACGGGTTCGTGCCCCGGTCCGGGAGGATCCCACATGCCGCGGAGCCTGCGCGTCTGGAGCCTGTGCTCCGCAACGGGAGAGGCCACACAGTGAGAGGCCCGCGTACTGCCAAAAAAAACAAAAACAAAAAAACAAAAAAAAATGGTGGTACTTAAATAAGCACTTATTTTTGGAGACTGACCTTTTTTCTGAATCTTTTTTGTGGTTTACAGTCATCAATATGCAATTTAAACTCTCAGGCTAATTTATTACAACTGGTAATCACATTGATAGCATTACAAATCTAAATATATCTTAATGGGAGTCTACAAGGATTTATAATCCAAGTAGAAAGACTTTAAAGAGTGAAGTTGTTGATCTCGCATTAAATGATAGGGCAATGGATCCAATTTCCTGCTTCTAAAGACTATTCTTAAACCAGCAATGATGGGTTTTATTATCACAGGGACAGTAGTTTCTCCTCGATGACAGCTTTTTCCAGGGTTTAATCACATATTCACTTAGACAATTCCCTTTTGATCTCATCAAATTCATGCTCTCCTTTTCAGATAGGAAAAGCAGCTAGTGAATATTACCCAAGATAACCTTTCTATGCCTAAACATATAGAGTCACATTATTCTTTGTTTCTTACCCAGAGTCAAGAAGCTGAGTGCCTCCTTGGCCTTATATCCTCTTATTTTGTGTTACTGATGACTTTCCTTTGGAATATTGCACATTTTTATAAATTATTTAGCATGTGATTACTAAATGGGAAGTGAAAGAACTTAGGTAACAAAAATCAAAAGCATGAAATTTCAAAGAGGGGTCATTCAGTGTTTTTGTTAAATGCAAGGTAAATATATACAAACAATCTATTTTTCTTGCCTCAAAATTTCATGTAGTCTGTACTTCTAGATTCAATAAATAGAATTAGATATATTAACATTTTTTGATTAATTTAATTAATGCTTATTGTATTAATATCTAATGAACATGTGAGATAAAACTACTCAAGTAGTTTTCAAGCTAAAGAGAAAACATGCATAAAGAATTCAGTATGACACCATAGCATGCAGTAGAAGATATTGCAGAGGCATAATTTTAACTGAGATAAAGAGAAATAAGGTAACATGTAAAGATGGACTTTATAGATAAGTATGTTTTTTATAAGCACAGAAGAGGATGAAAACCATCACAGAGTAAGGAGAGAGAGAGTAACCAAAGGCAAAGGGTGTACAAGGTTTGATGTGTATTAATCCTGAAGTGGAGGATAACATATGTGAGTCAAACTCTAAGTTAGAAATGAAGATGAGTCAAGGGTATGTTCACTGAGAAAAGAATGTATTTGGGAAATTAGGTAATTAAGTGTCCACAGAGTGTAAGAAATAGGAAGCGTACGGTGGGAGCTGTTATTTTAATCAACTTTATGTTAAATACCAAGGAACTTAGACTTGATTAGATAAGTAATAGGGAATCATTGCAGGTTTTTAAGTATGAGAACAACCTGGTAAGTCTTACCACTAGATAACTAGTATGGAGCAGTATGTAAATGAATTTGTCAGGAGTAATACCAGAGGGAATCGAATACTCGTATGGGGAACAAAATGAAATTGGACTCCTACTTCACCTCTTTAAGAAATTCTGGGTAGATTACACACATGCATATAAAAAGCCAAACTAAAACACTTTTAGATCTAGATAGATAACATATCAGTATGGCAGGGTAGGATTTCTTAAACAAGACATGAAAATCAACAAGAAAGAGAATATTTATAAATGTATTAGTATTAAAAACATACCAAATTTTCAATAATTAAAAATTATCAGTCAGCTTAGGCTGCCATAACAAAATAGTACAGACTGGATGACTTAAGCAACAAGAATTTATTTTTTCACAGTTCTGGAGGCTGGGAAGTCCAAAATGAAGGTGGCTGGCTGGTTCGATTACCCAGTGAGTGCCCTCTTTCTGGCTTACAGGTGGCCCTTTTCTGGCTGTGTCCTCACTATGGTGGAGAAAGAAAGGAAGCAAGTTCCTTGGTATCTCTCCTTATAAGGTCACTAATCCCATCATAAGGGCCCCCTGTCTTCATGACCTCATCAGAATCTAATTACCTCCCAAAGACTCCATCTCCAGATACCATACTGGTGGTTAGGGCTTCAACACGTGAATTTTGAAAGGCACACAACTGGCTCATAGCACACCCTATTTTCCATTTTCCACTTCTCACTCTCTCTACTCCTACTCTTGCTGCTGGAATCATGCCCAGATGAACTAACTGCATTCAAACTTTTGTCTCAAGTTCTGTTTTCAACGGGAATCCAGGCTAAGGAGTTGACACTGGAATTGAGGAACTCACTGGCCAACTGGCAAGAAGACTGTGGCTAGTGGTAAGTGAAGGCTGTGAGTCAAAAAGAGGCAAGTTCTGTTCAAGGAACCGAAAGTAATTGTCCTGGCTGGACTGCACAGAGCATGGCTGAGCTCAAGAGCCAAGGCTGGAGAGGTAGAATGGGGCCAGATCATGCTGATCCTTGTAGGACATGTTTCAGTTTGGTCTTTCTCCTAAAGCAAACAGGAAAGCATAGAAGGACCTTAAGCTGTGGAGCAACATGCTCATATTTGCATTGAACATATTAGCATGAGGAACAGACTAGAAAGGTGTGGGTGATGACAAGAGAGGACCCTGGGAGGTGGGTTTAGAGGCTATTGCATTAGTCCAGGGGAGAAAGGGTGGTAGCTTGGACCAGGAGGTCGGCAGGAAGCAGAGGCCATAGGGACCTTGCCTGGAATTTTAAAAAGAACAAACATTTCTGCATTTAATGGAAGATTTGACCGGTTGACTTTAGTGGCCCCTCTGAATACCCTTTGAGAGTGTCTGATTATTTCAATAAAAAGCAAGAAACCGCTTAATAAAAATCCTGATTTCCTCAGTCTTCTTTTGCTTTTAAATTGCTACTAGTTGATACAGCACAAGGAAAACAACATCCATATTTCTCCATTCCAAACAGTATCGTTCAGCTGGCTTAACCAACACCCCAGCATCTCCATAGCATACAACAGGAAGTGTTTATTGCTTGAGCATCTGTGTGTCAGCTGTGTGTCAGCTGATCTAGGAGAGGCACCGCTGTGGTTTCTCCTTCAAGGTGTGTGTCTGGCTGGGCTTGGAACCCGCTGGGGGTTGGGCTCAGGTGTGAGCCGTGAATAATCAGCATCCTGAAGCCCGGGCTGCAGTCGCAGAAGCCACAGAAGCACAAGGAGTAACTCATGCTTCTGAGGCTTACAAGTGGCAGAGTGCTGCTTCTTCCGTTTTCTACTGGACAAAGCAAGTCACGAGGTGAAGACCACTATCAGTGAGTTGGGGACATGTACTCTGCCTCTAAGAGGCCGAGGCAAGACTGTGGATGCAGGTTACCATTAACAGGAGGGGAGGATTGTGGCTGATACTCAGCCTATCACAGAAAATAACACCAGGGTCTCCTCTGCCCCACAAAACCTGAAAGAATTTTGACAGTTGCTTTTACCTCAATTCTTCCCTAACTAGCCAAAAGTGGTTCTTTTCTGTGTACCTTTTTCTTAAAGGGATGGTTGATAAATTCTTTCACAGAGAAGTCTATGTAATTTTGTAAGGTGTTTCTCAAATTCGAAGTTGCAACGACATTTGTAAAGACAAATATATTTATTCATAAGAGCCAGGCTTAGTAGAAGTCAGAAAGGATTTTCTGTGATTTTCAAAAGCTAAGTTTTTTTTTTTTTTTTTTTTTGTGGTACTCGGGCCTCTCACTGTTGTGGCCTCTCCCGTTGCGGAGCACAGGCTCCGGACGCGCAGGCTCAGCGGCCATGGCTCACAGGCCCAGCCGCTCTGCGGCATGTGGGATCCTCCTGGACCGGGGCACGAGCCCGTGTTCCCTGCATCGGCAGGCGGACTCTCAACCACTGCGCCACCAGGGAAGCCCCAAAAGCTAAGTTTTAAAAACTGAGAACTAAGTCCAGAGTACCGAGCACAGGCTTTTACACAAAATACGAGTTGCTCTACCTTGAAAGAAAGAACGGTTGTCAGTAGGTTAGAAGAGACGGTTCCGAGGGTACCTAGACCGGTCTCAATGCTTGTAGGTTAAGGAGGCCTCTGAGTGAGATGGTGTCTGATTTGGGGGACTCATAGATGAGGGGTTTTGTGCCTGGCCTTCCAGACTGCAAGGAGAAAAATATAAAATCTGTTTAAATTATCAGCAGCTGAGGGACGGTGTTGAGGCAAATGGACCTGGAGATGGCCTTGTAGAATGTGGCATAGCCCGGGGTGGTGTGGCTGAAGTAACCAGGGAGTTCCCGAGCCCCATAAAGGGGAGAAGAAATCCTTAGAAGAGACCTTGCCTCCAAATGAGAAAATGTAGAATTTATGACAAGTCAAGACGAGTAGGAGTGACACCCACGGTACCACTTCTAAATACCTAAAATCATCAGGGATGTAGTATGTCAGGGCACCAGATAGCAATGACTAAAGGTGCCCTCCATTCAGGAGAAAGGCAAATCACACATCGTTTACTGGAGTGCCTCTCCTTACCTCTTGCTCCCTGGATTTCTGTAACTCCTGGAAAAAAGCATAGGAGAAGGATATTTGGAGAAACCTTGAATACATTGTTTTTAATGCTTGTGTTACATGGGGCCAGCTTGTAAAACAGAGGGCGATGGGACCACTGGCTCTGCAGAATGAGGAGGGGTGGTGTCAGGGGAGCGTGAACCTTGGAGTTATACAGACATGTGGCTGTGAATACACTTGGATATCTAGCAGCAGAATCTGAAGTTTCAACCTGGAAGTTACTGAGTTACCTTGAATTGGGAAAAATAAGAGCTTTCTGCCATCAGTGGAATTAGAGGTCAAAATTGAGGTCACCTGGAAATTGAGTTTATTCATAAGAGGGAAAGTTAGATTTCTGCACGTATGAGTTGTTACTATGAAATATAAACACACACATATCATTTGAAAATAAGAATTCCCAAGATGCTTAGTTCTTAAATGTCTGGTCAGAGTCTCTTAAGGTAAATAAATCTCTCCTGTTTTGTAATACTTTAGGATTATTGTTTCACCACGCAGTTGTTTTGATTTTTATTGTTTCAGTTATACACATTTCCAAGGTTAGAGATTAATGTAACAAAGTACATAGTCCAGTGTAACGAGGAGCAGAATCAAATTCTTCTCCCATGATATCAGCCAAAGATCCAAGAGATCACAACCCCAAATCTGAACACACTGGCTCGGCTGTCAAAATAACAGCCATGTACACAATCTAGTACCATTCAACAGAATGAAGATTTGTTCACTCAAGTGGATTTATTTTACTAAAATCATTTTTTTGTTGTTGCCAGCACAATGTGAACTAGAAAGTTGGAAATAAGCCTGAAAAGCTGGTCAGCATAAGTAGCCAAACCAGATAATTAGCACAAAGCCACACTCAGCACCATATTCTTAGAACCTGTAGAGCACAAATTATCTGCAGCTGTGAATAACTTCTAATAGTTAAGCATTGGGTAAACATTTTGCTTTTGACCCAAACTGTATAGCTTGGCTCTCTCCACAAGCATTATGGCCAACTTTCCATTTTGTTTTGTACTTTCTGGACTTGGGCAAAATCTGGACTGCTAAGAAACTGGATAATTTTGTTCTTAATTTTGTAAAATAAAGCTGAACTATTTAACAAGTCATTTATTATTCATTGAGATATACTGTCTCTTGATAAATGATTGAAATAATCCAAACATTAATTTTATGTTTATTTAGAAATTGAGATTTGGAAATAATTTGTCTAGTCCAAGGAAAGAAGGAATGTTAACACTGGAGCCAGATTTGTCTTGATCACTCTAAACAGACCAATTAAAAGAATAGGCTTAATATTTTCTTTGGGAGAGCTAGCTAGTACGTGTTGCCAGAACACTCAATAGTTTAACAGAAAAAAATCCTGGAAGAATATAAAAGAGATGAAAAATATATTTAAAAGAGAGAGAGAGAAAAAAAAAAGACTGGCATGAGTCTGGAAAAGGGAATTAAAACTCTCTGGTAAGCGGAAAAAGGGCGAATGAATGTTACAGAATTTTGATTCCTGGGATGTAGACCGTGAAAGGTGGACCTTAAAAGAGAATTACCAAGTGAAGAAAAGGAATGAATCAATATCAACATGCACTCAAAAATGTATCATTAGCTATAAGAGCTTCTTCCAGAGTAATATAGTATGTTTTCATTCTTGGAAATAATCTCTTCATAACTAGAAAAAAAATGCCAAGACAATGGAATTGGATTGAGTATCTCCCTTAAATGTTAAACCTGGTCATTGTTTTCAGTGTAAGAGGATATCTACGGGATGTAAATAATTTGTAGGAAAGTGCTAAGAACAAGGCAGCGTGGAGGGGAGCCAGAGAGAAAGGGAAGGTTAACTTGATAGGTCCTGCAGCATCCAGGAAATTAGTTTACTTCATATGCGGTAAAAGCAGATCCAAATCTACCCAAAATAAATATCTTTAAAGTTAATCTTCTATATCTTAATTTTTTTCCATAAAGTTTTAATTTAAATGGACCTACTGGAATTTGTAAAACTTAAATGACTAAAACCCTTTGTTGCATAGCACCCTAATAATAAATTAATACTAAATTGTGATTGTTTTTAAGCAGCTTTCCTTAGAATAATTTTATTTCTTAAAATTGAATACAATTTCTCTAATAAATATGTACTTTTCAAGTATACAAAAATATATAGCATATTCTTTATTGGCTATCATTAAGGGTGAAGATTTTGAGAGGTGTAAAAACACTCTTTCATTTTAAAGATAGTTGTCTGAAATATAAGCAGGTTTGATGTGACTGGTATTAAAATATTTGAGTGAAAAAACACTAAGATGTCATAACTGATTTTCACATTAGCATATACTTAGTGTTGACTAAATATTCTCTTCTTCAAACATCCATTCCTTTCTTTGAACAATAAAAACAATAATAATACCAAAGTCAATGTAGCCAAATATTAAATTAATTCAGTATGAATTTTGCCCATGATTGAAATTTTGTTTGTGCCTAAGAGAGAAAACATGTTTGCAAAAATGTACACCTTTTCTTTAAATGGTACTTATTATTTGTTAAGGGGTAAAGTGACCATAATACTATCAGTTTTAAAATCTGATAAAAAAAGGAAACACTAGAACACAACAAAATTTAAAATCAGGCAGGTGGGGCTTCCCTGGTGGCGCAGTGGTTGAGAGTCCACCTGCCGATGCAGGGGACATGGGTTCGTGCCCCGGTCTGGGAAGATCCCACATGCCGCGGAGCAGCTGGGCCCGTGAGCCATGGCCGCTGAGCCTGCACATCCGGAGTCTGTGCTCCGCAATGGGAGAGGCCACAACAGTGAGAGGTCCGGGTACCGCAAAAAAAAAAAACAAAAAAAAAAAAAAAAAAAAAAAAACAGAATGAATTCTAACAGATATATCCATTAACAATCAGGACTAGGATTTATACTAACCTCTTTCATCTTCCGTCTGTATCTCTCTTCTCCCATGTTACAAATCCTGGCATGATAACAAGCATATCACAGAAAACATAATTTTTCATTGACTTTCTGCACAATATACACATAACAGTTTCCGAATAACAATACCAACACTACCACCAAGAATTTGACCACTGAAAACAGTGTAAAATGTTTGCAGTTTTTTGGGGGTCAAATTATCATGATTTAAATAACTTGGAATCATTAATCACTGTGTGGCTATGACACTAACTGGATATACATATTAATTCATTTGTTTCATTTTAGTTTGGAGCTTTAGAGATTGATTACTCTTTCATTTATTTTTACATGGTCCCAAAGTTGAATCTACCAACTAAGGAATATTCAAACAAGTTTAACGTCTGTTCTCGTTATCCAAGAACTCCAATAATTGTCATTTAAAAAATATTATATAGTTTACCATTTATTTTACAATAATCATATATAAAATATATATTAAAATTATATGTATATATTCATATCTTGTCTTTCCTAGGTAATTTATAGCATACAATATTTTCTTTTCTAGTTTTTGTTTTGTTTTTTAAGCACTATATTCTAGATATCACTTTATAGTGATGTGTGGAAATATCCCTCATTCCTTTTTATAACTGGATAATTTGTTGTGTTAATATGCTACTACTTATTCATCCATTCTAATATTGACACATATTTGTGCTATTTCCTATCTATGCTTTTTAAATTATTCTTACAATTAATGGTATTGTGTATATGTCTTTTTGTATTTTAACCAGTTTATCTTTGGTATATATTTGTAAAAGGGGCATTGCTACAGCATGAAAAGATAAAAGGTATATTTAATTTATAGTACCAAGTTCCTTTCATTATATGTGATCTCATTTTTTATGTTGTTTCTCTAGAATTAGATCTAGATAAGATCGACATATTACATTGAGTTGATATATATTTTTTCTCTTTTAATCTGTATATCTCTTTCTTTTTCCCTTGAAATTTATTTATTGATGTAACCATGTGTAGAACTGCATTTTCTTCTCTTTCCTGTGTTTCTTATAAACTCAGTGGTTGATTTAAAGGTTTGATTTGGTTTAGGTTATTTTTTTTGGCATGAAGTGCCAAAAACTTCTATACAAGAGCTGTTGGGTATTTCCACAAGGAGACATGTAACAACTGGACGGCTCTCCTTGTGTGATGTTGTGATGTTGATAGTCACTGATAACAATCTCCTGGATTCATTGTTAATTAGTGATTCACAGAATGATACTCTAATTCTATTGTAATGTATCTTTGATTATTTATATCCCCTGTTCTCTTTGTGTTCTCCTTCTGGAATTATGATTAGATGTATGTCCTATATCTCCTCATCATCCTACATGTTTCATAACCTCTATTTCATATTTTCCATATCTTTTATTTCTGGGGTACATCCTAGGTTTTTCTTTTGATTCTATTTTCAAATTCACTAATTGTCACCTCAGCTGAGTCTAATCTGCTGATTAACCCTTCCAATGAATTTTTAAATATTCAAACATTTAGTTTTTACATGTAGAATGTCTCTTTATTTTAAAACTACTTGGACAACTTTCATAGCTCTTGATTTTGCTTATATTTTTAAGACATGGATACACTTTGGGCATACTTGTTTTGTGTCTGTCTCAATAATTCTACTACAGAAGTCTTTATAGTTTTTGTTACACTTCATTTTTTCTTCCTGGTTTTACTCATCACATCACATACACTCATGCACTGTGCTCTCTCTATGTGTGTGTGTGTGTGTGTGTGTGTGTGTGCAGATAATTTTCCTTGGAACTTTGTCTGTGAGAGTTGTTTGAGGTCTTGGGAATATTTTCAAGTCAGAATCATTTTAAAATAAATTTGCTGAGAATTTTTGGACTAAGCAGGTCCACAGGAAGTCGAGCAGCACACTCATACAGGTCCAGCTCTGCTTCCGGATGTTCAGGGGATATTTCCACCTCTAATATTCAACACAAGTTCAAGACAGGCAGATGTTAATTGAACATTTACTTCCTGCATAGCAGGCTAATTGATCGTTTACTTTTGTGCTGAAGTGGTAGCTGTTTGGAGTTCCAGTTCAATGTGAGGGTCTCTGCTATTAGATCCCCACCTTGACAGGTTCTAGGCTCAAGTTTACCGATTTTTGGAAAATAACCTCACAATGAAAACTGACTTTAACATTCTATTCCTTGATTTCTAACTTTCACTTCACATTTGGCCTAATATTTCTTAGTTTCTTTACAGTTTAGCAAAACATTGTTTCTTTTTATACCAGCTATTTAAAATTGTATCATTAGTAGAATCTTAAGGAGATATTTAGATCTCTGTGCTGCCAGAGATAACTATTTCATGGTATACAGAATTTTAAAGTTGGTATATATGATAAGCTATTAAAACAAAGGACTCAGCATCACATGCCTCAAATGAAGCAGATTAAAAAGTAACTCTAAGAGTTTCTTGCCTGGAAGTAAAAAACCAACAAAAATTAAGAAGAGTTTCCTAAATACATCAAACACAGTTATTACGATTGTTGGATTCCCTAGGGACAGAAACAAGACTCAGGGTTGGCAAGCATACTGCAGTAAATTCAATGGAAATTTTTCTTTACCATTTTAAAGGAAAATTCTTATTACTAAGTTATCATTTGCTAGCGTGTTAAAGGGACTAGATTAGAAACTAGTTTAAAAACGATAGGGTTTGTGTGAGGGTCTTCATTAAACCACTGATTCACAAGTTTAACAAGGGAGGCAGCACTTTCTGGCAAGAAAGTGAGAGATATAACTCAAAATATTTGCACCTATAGTCTAATATTAGGAAACAACTTCATGACGGTTTGCTGTACTTGGGAATCTTGAGATTATCAACATGCTTCCTTCCCATATGTGTGACTGTCCTTTAATTACTGACAAAAGTTACTGGTTACTGGATCCAAAATCTTTATTTGCCAGCAAAATAATTTTCTTGATTAATATTCCAAATATAACATCATTTAGTTTTATCTAAGTTTTCTCATTTCCTTTTCATCAACTGATTTACTCTTTTTGAGTTCATATTGATTATCTACCATTTTTGTATGAACAAGAGGTCCAAGAACGCCTTCTTTTTTTTTTTTTTTTTATTAGTTTCTGCTTTATAACAAAGTGAATCAGTCATACATATACATCTGTTCCCACATCCCCTCCCTCATGCATCTCCCTCCCTCCCACCCTCCCCATCCCACCCCTCCAGGCGGTCACAAAGCACCGAGCTGATCTCCCTGTGCTCTGCGGCTGCTTCCCACTATCTATCTACCTTACGTTTGGTAGTGTATATATGTCCATGCCTCTCTTTCCCTTTGTCACAGCTTACCCTTCCCCTTCCCCATATCCTCAAGTCCATTCTCAAGTAGGTCTGTGTCTTTATTCCCGTTTTACCCCTAGGTTCTTCATGACATTTTTTTTTTTTTTTAAATTCCATATATATGTGTTAGCATACGGTATTTGTCTTTCTCTTTCTGACTTACTTCACTCTGTATGACAGACTCTAGGTCTATCCACCTCATTACAAATAGCTCAGTTTCGTTTCTTTTTATGGCTGAGTAATATTCCATTGTATATATGTGCCACATCTTCTTTATCCATTCATCCGATGATGGACACTTAGGTTGTTTCCAGCTCCGGGCTATTGTGAATAGAGCTGCAATGAACATTTTGGTACATGTCTCTTTTTGAATTATGGTTTTCTCAGGGTATATGCCTAGTAGTGGGATTGCTGGGTCATATGGTAGTTCTATTTTTAGTTTTTTAAGGAACCTCCATACTGTTCTCCATAGTGGCTGTACCAATTCACATTCCCACCAGCAGTGCAAGAGTGTTCCCTTTTCTCCACACCCTCTCCAGCATTTATTGTTTCTAGATATCTTGATGATGGCCATTCTGACTGGTGTGAGATGATATCTCATTGTAGTTTTGATTTGCATTTCTCTAATGATTAATGATGTTGAGCATTCTTTCATGTGTTTGTTGGCAGTCTGTATATCTTCTTTGGAGAAATGCCTCAAGAACGCCTTCTTTTACCTCTGATAATCCTGTATTTGTAATTGAGTAGTTGCCACCATTTTGGGTGAGATGTACTCAGTTTTAGTTTGCTACCTCACCAAATGTCAGATATGAACAGGATTTGGGGTATCATCAGGCCAAATCCTTTTTAAAAAAGTAAGTACAAAAAAACAAACAAAAAATACAAAGTCACAGTGATTTGAGGAACTTTTCCCAAAGTCATTTAATTAATTAAATATCTTTATATTAAAAAAACTATCCAAATCCCTGATGCATAACTGATTGAGTAACTCATATGCTTATTCAAAGTGTGTTTATTGAAAACCTAGTACTTATCAAGCCACTGTACTGGAAATTGGGTATAAAAGGTGAACAAGGCATGGGCACTTCTCTGAAGGAGCTCACAGATCAGAGGAGTATAACTATAAAGAAATAATTTTGACTCCCGGTTAAAATAGTGTCTAGTTATAGCCTTCAAAGCCTCCTTTCCAAATTTATCATTACAAGGAAGAAAAAGGAGAAAACTCAAGGAAACACCAGAACAAAACAAAAACTGAGAAAACCTAGTGCTGGAATTTTGAAGAATTGAAGATAATTGTAAGGTAAATAAGGTGCGTATGTGAAAAACTAGACCTCAACATCTGACCCATCCTAAATTTTGATAGAGGTTATTCTGAATAAAAATATGAAGATGCTTTTCGTGTTCCTGTTTAATGATGTATACCACCCTGAGAAATTGGCAGCCAGCCACTCTCAAGTGTTTTTTTATGAGGGTGGCAGGTGTTGTTTCCAAATACTTTGCTCTCACCCCCCAGGTACCTTGGTAAATAAAGAATGCAAATGCCAACAGTTTACTCTGGTAGGAAATCTTTGTGCACACACGTGTGTTTGTGTCTTTATAGAGGTGTGTGAGCTGGCAGTGTAGCCAGAAATTATGAAAAGTATAGTCTTCATCACAAAATCATTATAAGGGGGTATGACAGCAGGAAACCTACGAGCAGTGCATCCTGGGAATTATATCCCTTTCACTTACTATGTGGGTGGATTGCTTAAGGCAATTGGAAAGTAGAAAGAAAGTAATAAACAGTTATTTACATTTCAAAATTTTATTTTTCTTAAATTTGTATCTTCATAGTAGTCTAATAATATACATCACATACTGGCATGGTGGTATAAATGCTGTATTTTATACATGAATTCATGTACTTGTATTATGGGTTCACATTGATGACTTGCTGGTGACTTCATAATCAAAATGCTTGCAGATGACTAATGTAGACAAGCAGAAAATCATGCAGTGAGGGAAGGAAAAAAGCAGTAAAAAATATAGCTGACTATAGAGATGAGTTATATTAATAATTCTACGAGCCTTGCTATTGATTATAAGGAGCTCTGATAACTTAGGCAGACTTGCTGCCTTACACATGGGTTGACTTTTTTTTAATAAAACAGCTTTGTTGAGATATAATTCTATGCCATACATTTCACCCATTTAAAATGTATAATTCAATGGCTTTAGTAGATTCACAGAGTTGTGCAACCATTATCACAATCAGTTTTAGAACATTTTTATCACCCAAGATGAAAGAAAAAGAGGAAAGAAATCTGTGACCTTTAGCAGTTATCCTCCATTTCCCACCAACCACAACTATATGCAAACAATAGTCTACTTTGTTTCTATATATTTTCCAATTCTGGACATTTCATATAAAGGAAATCACACAACATGTTGTCTTTTTCCGACTTCTTTTACTTGGCATAATATTTTCAGTTTTCCTCAATGTTATAGCATGTACCAGGACT
The DNA here is from genome assembly GCF_949752795.1 of Hyperoodon ampullatus. NCBI lineage: Eukaryota > Metazoa > Chordata > Mammalia > Artiodactyla > Ziphiidae > Hyperoodon > Hyperoodon ampullatus. Next base: position 81,249,749 of record NC_136926.1, read on the forward strand.
GCATCCTTTTTCATTGCTAAATAATATTCCATTGAATGGATATACAACATTTTGTTTATATATTTATTAGTCATTGAGCATTTTTTCCCTATTTTTTGGCTATTATAAACAATGCTGCTGTAAACATTTGAGTACAAGTTTTTGTGTGGATGTAGGATTTTATTTCAATTGCATATATGCCTAATAGTAAAATCACTGGGTCATATGGAAATTCTATGTTCAACATTCTGAGGAACTGCCAGACTATTTCCCAAAGCAACTGGACCATTTTACATTTCTACCAGCAACAGATGAGGATCCCATTTCTTCCACATCCTTGCCAATACTCGCTATATGTCTTTTTGATTATAGTTATCCCAGTGGATATAATATAGTGTCTCATTGTGGCTTTGATTTCCATTTCCTAATGATGAAGATGCTGAGCATCTTTTCATGTGCTTTTCATCTGTCTGTGTATCTTTTTTGAAGATATGTCTATTCAAGTTCTTTGAACACTTATTAATTGGGTTGTTTATCTCTTTGTTGTTGAGTTGTAAGAGTTATTTATATATCCTGGGTGCTAGGCCATTATCATATATGTGATTTGCAAATATTTTCTCTCATACTCTGGGTTTTTTTTTTCTTTTCTACATAGTGTTCTTTCATGAACACAAAATTTTAAATTCTGATTAAGTTCAATTTATCTATTTTTTATTGTTGCCTATGCTTGGTGTCACATTAAAGAAGCCACCGACAAAATCCCTGGTAATGAAGATCTGACCTTATGTTTATTTCTAAGAGTTTTATAGTTTTAACTCTTAAATTTAGGTCTTTGATACATCAAAAAAAATTTTTTTATATACAGCAGGTTCTTATTAGTTATCTAGCTTATGCATATTAGTGTATATATGTCAATCCTAATCTCCCAATTCATCACACCACCACCACCACCCCCTGCCCTCACTTTCCCCCCTTTGTGTCCATACGTTTGTCCCTACATCTGTGTCTCTATTTCTGCCTTGCAAACCGGTTCATCTGTACCATTTTTCTAGATTCCACATATATGCATTAATATACAATATTTGTTTTTCTCTTTCTGACTTACTTCACTCAGTATGACAGTCTCTAGATCCATCCACGTCTTAAAAAATGACCCAATTTCATTCCTTTTTCATGGCTGAGTAATATTCCATTGTATATATGTAACACATCGTCTTTATCTATTCGTGTGTCGATGGGCATTTAGGTTGCTTCAATGACCTGGCTATTCTAAATAGTGCTGCAGTGAACATTGGGGTCCATGTGTCTTTCCGAATTACAGATTTCTCTGGGTATATGCCCAGTAGAGGGATTGCTGGATCATATGGTAATTATATTTTTAGTTTTTTAAGGAACCTCCATACTGTTCTCCATAGTGACTCTATCAACTTACATTCCCACCAAGAGTGAAGAGGGTTCCCTTTTCTCCATACCCTCTCTAGCATTTGTTGTTTGTAGATTTTCTGATGAAGCCCATTCTAACTGGTGTGAGGTGATACCTCATTGTAGTTTTGATTTGCATTTCTCTAGTAATTAGTGATGTTGAGCATCTTTCCCTATGCTTCTTGGCCATCTGTATGTCTTCTTTAGAGAAAAGTCTATTTAAGTCTTCTGCCCATTTTTGGATTGGGTTGTTTGTTTTTTTAATATTGAGCTGCATGAGCTGTTTATATATTTTGAAGATTAGTCCTTTGTCCGTTGATTCGTTTGAAAATATTTTCTCCCATTCTGAGGGTTGTCTTTTCGTCTTGTTTATGGTTTCCTTTGCTTTGCAAAAGCTTTGAAGTTTCATTAGGTCCCATTCATTTATTTTGTTTTTATTTCCATTACTCTAGGAGGTGGATAAAAAAATATCTTGCTGTGATTTATGTCAAAGAGTGTGCTTCCTATTTTTTTCCTCTAAGAGTTTTATAGTGTCTGGTCTTACATTTAGGTCTCTAATCCATTTTGAATTTATTTTTGTGTATGGTGTTAGAGAATGTTCTAATTTCATTCTTTTACATGTAGCTGTCCAGTTTTCCCAGCACTACTTATTGAAGAGACTGTCTTTTCTCCATTGTATATCCTTGCCTCCTTTGTCATAGATTAGTTGAGCATAGGTGCGTGGGTTTATCTCTGGCTCTCTATCTTGTTCCACTGATCTATGTTTCTGTTTTTATGCCCGTACCATATTGTCTTGATTACTGTAGCTTTATAGTATAGTCTGAAGTCAGGGAGTCTGATTCCTCCAGCTCTGTTTTTTTCCCTCAAGACTGCTTTGGCTCTTTGGGGTCTTTTGTGTCTCCATACAAATTTTCAGATTTTTTGTTCTAGTTCCAAAAAAAATGCCATTGGTAATCTGATAGGGATTGCACTGAATCTGTAGATTGCTTTGGGTAGTATAGTCATTTTCACAATGTTGATTCTTCCAATCCAAGAACATGGTATATCTCTCCATCTGTTGGTATCATCTTTAATTTCTTTCATCAGTGTCTTATAGTTTTCTGCATACAGGTCTTTTGTCTCCCTAGGTAGGTTTATTCCTAGGTATTTTATTCTTTTTGTTGCAGTGGTAAATGGGAGTGTTTCCTTAATTTCTCTTTCAGATTTTTCATCATTAGTGTATAGGAATGCAAGAGATTTCTGTGCATTAACTTTGTATCGTGCAACTTTACCAAATTCATTTATTAGCTCTAGTAGTTTCCTTGTGGCATCTTTAGGATTCTCTATGTATAGTATCATGTCTTCTGCAAACAGTGACAATTTTACTTCTTCTTTACCAATTTGTATTCCTTTTATTTCTTTTTCTTCTCTGATTGCTGTGGCTAGGACTTCCAAAACTATGTTGAATAAGAGTGGTGAGAGTGGACACCCTTGTATTGTTCCTGATCTTAGAGGAAATGCTGTCAGTTTTTCACCATTGAGAATGATGTTTGCTGTGGGTTTGTCGTATATGGCCTTTATTACGTTGAGGTAGGTTCCCTCTATGCCCACTTTCTGGAGAGTTTTTTTTTTTTTTTTATCATAAATTGGTGTTGAATTTTGTCAAAAGCTTTTTCTGCATCTATTGAGATGATCATATGGTTTTTCTTCTTCACTTTGTTAATATGGTGTATCACATTGATTTGCATATATTGAAGAATCCTTTCATCCCTGGGATAAATCCCAATTGATCATGGTGTATGATCCTTTTAATGTGTTGTTGGATTCTGTTTGCTAGTATTTTGTTGAGGATTTTGCATCTGTATTCATCAGTGATATTGGTCTGTAATTTTCTTTTTTTATAGTATCTTTGTCTGGTTTTGGTATCAGGGTGATGGTGGCCTCATAGAATGAGTTTGGGAGTGTTCCTCTGCAATTTTTTGGAAGAGTTTGAGAAGGATGGGTGATAGCTGTTCTCTAAATGTTTGATAGAATTCACCTGTGAAGCCATCTGGTCCTGGACTTTTGTTTTTTGGAAGATTTTTAATCACAGTTTCAATTTCATTACTTGTGATTGGTCTGTTCATATTTTCTATTTCTTCCTGGTTCAGTCTTGGAAGGTTGTACCTTTCTAAGAATTTGTCCATTTCTTCCAGGTTGTCCATTTTATTGGCATAGAGTTGTCTGTAGTAGTCTCTTAGGATGCTTTGTATTTCTGCAGTGTCTGTTGTAACTTCTCCTTTCTCCTTTCTGATTTTATTGATTTGAGTCCTCTCCCCCTTTTTCTTGATGAGTGTGGCTAATGGTTTATCAATTTTGTTTATTTTCTCACGGAACCAGCTTTTAATTTTATTGATCTTTGCTATTTTCTTTGTTTCTATTTCATTTATTTCTGCTCTGATCTTTATGATTTCTTTCCTTCTGCTAACTTTGGGTTTTGTTTGTTCTTATTGCTCTAGTTCCTTTAGGTGTAAGGTTAGATTGTTTATTTGAGATTTTTCTTGTTTCTTGAGGTAGGCTTGTATAGCTATAAACTTCCTGCTTAGAACTGCTTTTGCTGCATCCCATAGGTTTTGGATCATTGTGTTTTCATTGTCATTTGTCTCTAGGTATTTTTTGATTTCCTCTTTGATTTCTTTAGCGATCTCTTGGTTATTTAGTAACGTAGTGTTTAGCTTCCATGTGTTTTGTGTTTTTCCCCCTGTAATTGATTTCTAATCTCATAGCATAGTTGTCAGAAAAAATGCTTGATATGATTTTAGTTTTCTTAAATTTATCAAGGCTTGATTTGTGACACAACATGTGATGTATCCTGGAGAATGTTCCGTGTGCACTTGAGAGGAAATTGTAATCAGCTATTTTCAGATGGAATGTCCTATGAATATCAATTAAGTCTATCTGGTCGTTTGTGTCATTTAAAGCTTGTGTTTTCTTATTAATTTTTCTGTCTGAATGATCTGTCCATTGGTGTAAGTGAGGTGTTAAATTCCCCCACTATTATTGTGTTACTGTTGATTTCCTCTTTTATAGCTGTTAGCATTTGCCTTATGTATTGTTGTGCTCCTATGTTGGGTGCATATATATTTATAATTGTTGTATCTTCTTCTTGGATTTATCCCTTTATCATTAGTTAGTGTCCTTCCTTGTCTCTTGTAACATTCTTTATTTTAAAGTCTATTTTGTCTGATATGAGAACCGCTACTTCAGCTTTCTTTTTATTTCCATTTGCATGGAATATCTTTTTCCATCCCCTCCCTTTCAGTCTGTATGTGTCCCTAGGTCTGAAGTGGGTCTCTTGTAGACAGCATATATATGGGTCTTGTTTCTGTATCCATTCAGCAAGCCTGTGTCTGTGGTTGGAGCATTTAATCCATTCACATTTAAGGCAACTATTGATATGTATGTTCCTATTACCATTTCCTTAATTGTTTTGGATTTGTTTTTGTAGGTCCTTTCCTTCTTTTGTGTTTCCCACTTAGAGAAGTTCCTTTTCCATTTGTTGTAGAGCTGGTTTGGTGGTGGTGAATTCTCTTAACTTTTGTTTGTCTGTAAAGCTTTTGATTTCTCCATTGAATCTGAATGAGATCCTTGCTGGGTAGATTAATCTTGGTTGTAGGTTCTTCCCTTTCATCACTTTAAGTATATCATGCCACTCCCTTCTGGCTTGTAGAGTTCCTGCTGAGAAATCAGCTGTTAACCTTATGGGAGTTCACTTTTATGTTATTTGTTGTTTTTCCCTCATTGCTTTTAATAATTTTTCTTTGTCTTTGATTCTTTTCAGTTTGATTACTATGTGCCTTGGTGTGTTTCTCCTCGGTTTTATTCTTCCTGGGTTTCTCTGCACTTCCTGGACTTTGATGGCTATTTCCTTTCCCTGTTAGGGAAGTTTTTGACTGTAATCTCTTCAGATATTTTCTTCGGTCCTTTCTCTCTCTTTTCTCCTTCTGGGACCCCTATAATGCGAATGTTGTTGCGTTTAATGTTGTGCGAGAGGTTTGTTAGGCTGTCTTCATTTCTTTTCATCCTTCTTTCTTTATTCTGTTCCTCTGCAGTGAATTCCATCATTCTGTCTTGCAGCTCACTTATCTGTTCTTCTGCCTCAGTTATTCTGCTATTGATTCCTTATAGTGTATTTTTCATTTCAGTTATTGTATTGTTCATCTCTGCTTGTTTGTTCTTTAATTCTTCTAGGTGTTTTTTCTTTAATTCTTCTAGGTCTTTGTTAAACGTTTCTTGCATCTTCTCGATCTTTGCCTCTGTTCTTTTTCCAAGGTCCTGGATCATCTTCACTATCACTATTCTGAATTCTTTTTCTGTAAGGTTGCCTGTCTCCCCTTCATTTAATTGTTTTTCTGGGGTTTTATCTTTTTCCTTCATCTGGTACATAGTCCTCTGCCTTTTCATTTTGTTTGTCTTTCTGTGAATGTGGTTTTTATTCCACAGGCTGCAGGATTGTAGTTCTTCTTGCTTCTGCTGTCTGCCCTCCGGTGGATGAAGCTATCTAAGAGGCCTGTGCAAGCTTCCTGCAGGGAGGGCCTGATGATGGGTAGAGCTGGGTGTTGCTCTGGTAGGCAGAGCTCAGTAAAACTTTAATCCACTTGTCTGCTGATGGGTGGGGCTGAGTTCCCTTCCTGTTGGTTGTTTGGCTGAGGTGACCCAGCAGTGGAGGATGCAGGCTCTTTGGTGGGGCTAATGGCAGACTCTGGGAGGGCTCACACCAAGGAGTACTTCCCAGAACTTCTGCTGCCAGTGTCCTTGTCCCCACGGTGAGCCAAAGCCAACCCCCACCTCTGCAGGGGCCCCTCCAACACTAGTAAGTCGGTCTGGTCCAGTCTTCTATGGGGTCACTACTCCTTCCCTGGGTCCTGATATGCACACTACTTTGTGTGTGTCCTCCAAGAGTGGAGGCTCTGTTTCCCCCAGTCCCATCAAAGTCCTGCAATCAAATACCACTTGCCTTCAAAATCTGATTCTCTGGGAATTCCTCCTCCTGTTGCCGGACCCCCAGGTTGGGAAGCCTGAGATGGGGCTCAGAACCTTCACTCCAGTGGGTGAACTCCTATGGTATAATTGTTCTCCAGTTTGTGAGTCACCCACCCAGCTCTTATGGGATTTGATTTTATTGTGATTGTGCCCCTCCTACCATCTCATTGCAGCTTCTCCTTTGTCTTTGTATGTGGGGTGTGTTTTTTGGTGAGTTCCAGTGTCTTCCTATTGATGATTGTTCAGCAGTTAGTTGGGATTTTGGTGCTCTCACAAGGGGGAGTGAGTGCATGTCCTTCTACTCTGCCATCTTGAACCAATCTCCTTTGATACATTTTGGGTTTTTTTTTAATATGTTTAGTATGAGATAAGGGTACAGTTTCATTTCTTTGCATGTCATCCCAGTCCTATTGGTTGAACAGATTACCCTTTTTCCATGAAATGATCTTACCACTCTTGATGAAAATCATTGGCCATAGATGTATAGCTTTATTTCTGGACTCTCAGTTCTATTTCATTGATCTATATGTTTATCTTTATAACAGCACCACACTCTTTTGATAAGGATATCTTTGCAGTGAATTTTAAAATTGAGAAGTGTAAGTCTGCCAACTCTGTTTTTCTTTTTAAGATTATTTGGCTGTTTGGATACCTTGTAATTACATATGAATTTACATATAATTTACATATGAATTTCCACTTCTGCAGAAAAAAGGCTGTTGTGATTTTGATAGTAACTGCTTTAAATCTGTAGATCACTTTGAGAAGTATTGCCACTTAACAATATTAAGTCTTCTCATTTTTGAGCATGAGATATCTTTCCATTTATTTATACATTTGTTAATATCCATCATCAGTGTTTCACAGTTTTTAGTTTACAATACTTGCACCTTCTTGTTTAAATTTATTATTAGATATTTTATTCTTTTGGATGCTATTGTAAATGGAATTGTTTTCTTAATATCCTTTCATATTGTTTGTTGCTACTGTATAAAAAACACAAGTGATCTTTGTGTTGATCTTGTAACCTGAAACTTTGCAGAATTTGTTTATATGCTCTAACAGTTTTAATATGGGTTCTTTAGGATTTTCTGCATATGAGGTCATTTCAACTGTGAATAGAGATAGTTTATATACAATTTTGATACTTTTGAATTTATTTTTCTTGCCTAATTACTCTGGCTAGGACTACCAGTACAACATTGATTAGAAGTGGTGAAAGGGGGCATCCTTTCTCAATATATTAGAGAGATAGTAGAGATAAAACTTTCAGTGTTTTTTAATTGAGTTTTATGTTAGGTATGTGTCTTTCATATATGCTTTCTTATCATGTTGAGGACAGTCCTTTCTATTCCTATTTTACTGAGTGTTTCTATCATAAAAGGCTGTTGGATTTTGCAAATTGCTTTTCTGTCATCTATTAACATGATCATATGTGTTTTTTCCCTTCCTTCTATTATAGTGATGTATAACATTGATTGATTTCTGTATGTTGAAATACCCTTTTATTCCTAGGATATATCCCACTTGCTCATGGTGTAAAATGCTTTTAATATGCATTAAATTCTATTTTTTAGAATTTTGTTGAGGAATTTTTTGCTCATGTTTATAAGGGACATTGTTCTGTATTTTACTGTGCTGTTGTTGTTTGGCTTTGTTATTAGGGAAATGCTGGCTTCCTTGAATCCGTTAGGAAGTGGTACCTCTTCTATTTTTGGAAGAGTTTGAGAAGGGTTGGTATTAATTCTTCTTTCAATGTTTTTTAGAATTCACCGATGAAGCCATCTTCTGCTCCTGGGCTTTACTTTGTTGGGATGTTTTTGATTATTCATTTTTCTTTACTTATTAAAGGTTTGTGAGACTTTCTGTTGCTTCCTGAGTCAGTTTTGACAGTTTGTGAATTTATAGGAATCTGTCCATTTCATTTAGGTTATCCAATTTATTGATGTATACTTTTTCATAGTGTTTTCTTTTTTTTTTTTTGAAGATGTTGGGGGTAGGAGTTTATTAATTAATTTATTTTTGCTGTGTTGGGTCTTCGTTTCTGTGCGAGGGCTTTCTTCAGTTGTGGCAAGTGGGGGCCACTCTTCATCGCGGTACGCGGGCCTCTCACTATCACGGCCTCTCTTGTTGCGGAGCACAGGCTCCAGACGCGCAGGCTCTGTAGTTGTGGCTCACGGGCCTAGTTGCTCTGCGGCATGTGGGAACCTCCCAGACCAGGGCTCGAACCCGTGTCCCCTGCATTAGCAGGCAGATTCTCAACCACTGAGCCACCAGGGAAGCCCCATAGTGTTTTCTTACAGTCCTTTTTTTAAATTTGTGTAAGGTTGGTAGAAATGTCCCCACTTTTATTTCTGTTCCATTAATATGATTCTTCTCTCTCTCTCTCTCATTAATCTAACTAAAAGTTTGTCAGTTATGTTGACCTTTTAAAGAACAAACTTTGGCTTTGTTCATGCTCTGTATGGTTTTTTGTTCTCTATACTGTTTATCTCTGATCTAATCTTTCTTATTTTCTTTCTGCTAGCTTTGGGTTTAGTTTTCTTTTCTTTATATACGTCCTTAAGGAGTAAAGTTAGTTTACTGATTGGAGCCCCACAGATCTCCTACTCTGTTTCAGTGAACTTTCTCCTGGTTAATTATTTGTTTGGTTAGTGTAAACATTTGCCTATCTTCCAGAGTTTCAATAGGTGGATTCTGACAGTTGTAACAAGTTTTCAGTGTTTTTGAACTCCAGCGTTGCCTACTCTGCCATTTTTGCTGATGTTATTTGGGTCAGAAAAATTTTGTATTCACTTGGAATGGACAGCCTTGTCACAGATCTATGTTAACTCTTCTTATCTTTGTCATAATATGTTCTGAAGTGACCTGGACCAGTGTCAGAAAAATGACTTTATGCTAATCATACCAGATGAGGGATAAGTAGCTAGTTCATTGATGGTCTTGCTAAGACACCTGCCCTACCAAGAGTGGAGGAAGAAACCCTACCACATCAGTAAGAGTTTTAGGTATACAGGACAACACATTCAGATTAGTATATCTTGTACCTCCCACCATGTTAAAGGAAGCACAAATTATCTGTTGGTCATCTGTAGTAATTAACTAACAATATCATGAATGGTACTTGACAAGATGTCTTCATTACTTATCTGATCATGAGAGTCATGGATAATAGTCTTATTCGAGCTTATTACTATTTTCTGATCTCTGTAAAAAGAAATATCCCTTAATTATGTAATAAATATTTTTGACAAAAACATATTTAAGTTCTCAAGAAATTAAGAGAAGAATGAGTGGGCGGACAAAAAATTTGAATGTGTAATTTTTCTTTGCTGAAGTCAAGATTCTTTATCTGTAAAATAATGACTTTATTATATTAGTCGTTTTCCAAAATGCTCCTTAGAGTCTGGGGAGGCTATGGATGACCTCCAAAGACCATTGTCAGAGGAAATTAGATATGAGGAGAGTTTCCAAGTGGGCAGTTATCCAAGCATTTCTCCAAGCATTAATGGGAGAAGTTCCATTTTTGACATATAAGACTTCTGTGTAATATATACTGTATTTTTTATTCTTAAAAGAAAGGGCGCCACTATGTTAAAAAATTTTTGAAAGCCAATGTGAAAAATAATTTCTTAGGTTAATTCTGATGATAAGCTGTCAAAATATTAAAATATAATTGTTATTTTTTTAATTGCCTACAATGTCATCTGAGTTTGGCCTGTATAATGATTTGTGAAATAAATAGAAGACAAAAGTGTTGGGTATGGGCATTTAAAAATTTTTTATAGCAACACTTATTGCCGAGCCTTGTAAATTATTTCAGGTAAAGTGATAATATACATTAATTTTAATTTTTGACATCTAAGACATATTATAAACAGAATAGTCCTTGAGGTATTTTTGAGGGTTTCTAAAAATCAACAGATAAAAGAGACTGTAAATACACAAACTTCCTTTATTATAGTTCTCTTTTGTTAATTTTCTATTGTTTAACCAGAACGGTAAATTTTCACCAGTCTGAACCACTAACAATGCATTTCCTGCCCGAAGAAACAAAGTCCTGTTCTTATACTATCCTACCAAATACGTTATCATCATTGAATTCTCTTGGAAAGATGTTTAATAATGTTTATAGGCCCAATTTTAGCATATTTTTCATTTTGAACTTCCAGGATTTGGATGAAACTGTACATTTTCATTTGGCTCATCACCAAATTTTTTCTATTTTTATTGATTTGGGACATTTTAACATTCATGAAAAAGATGAACATATACATCTTTATGTCATTATTGTATAGGAATATACTAAAAATCGCCTTTCAAAAATATTTTAAAAATATGAACCTTGATTCCTTGTTTCTTTTCTCCCATAGTGTTTCAAAGTTAGTAGAAGTTATGCCTGGGTAATGGAGATATGTATTGAAAATATTTGTGCCATTATTTAATTATCTAATGGTACTATATAGTTCATTTTTACTTAAGTTAGAACAATGTTTTTGTTTATCTTTTGCTTTTGTGTTAGAGTTTGATATTCTCAGTCGTGCTCGATCTTTATCAGAGGTGTATTGTCCTCTTACAGTTCAGAGATGCCACTGTAATGCTCCAACTTACAGTAGCTAGAAATAAAGATTTGAATTCTTTAATATTGATTCACCAGAATTAAATAAAATTATGAGGGACATTTATTCCTTTTAAGTGCTTAGAATAAAAAGAATATCATTCACTTTTTTCATGTTTGCTCTGTAATTGAATCTATATGATGATGATGATGATGTTACTATTATTTTTATACCTACTGTTTAATTGAGTGCATGCTATATGCCAGACTCTGGATTCTGTTCTGCAGGTTCAAGATAATCCTTACAACATTGTGTTGCAGGTGAGGTGTCTGGTGCCAGTGGAGGTTGGTATAGTGGGTACATTTGTTTACCCAGCTGATCTGGCCCCTGAAAGGACCCCCTGATGAGGGCTTTGTGAGCCTGTTTCCAGGAGGATTTTCCACTGTGTTGTGTGGGTGGAGAGCAGGAAAGCAAGCTCTATATACCACAGTCATTTTTTTTAAGTCTTTTATTTTTGAGTGGATTGCTTCAGTATATTTCACTACAAGTGGGGTCTCTTTTCTTTATTCTTAAGGGTTTTGGATTTACATGAAGCTTTGTTGTACTTTGTTACACTTCCTCGCTGAATGTTGAGTTGTGCTCTTTCAAGAAAAAATGATAATTGGCATTATCAATTTAGATGTATCGATGAGAAGCTTTTTAGTTTTTGAATATGTGGTCATTCTGGAGTTGAAGTTACCAAGAAAAATTAATCATGATACTGTAAGGCTGAATTAGAAGTGGGTTCCCTGAATTAGAAATGGGTTCTGTAATATTTTTGTTTACATTTCTTATGCATTTGATACCCTGACATACACAGACTGCATGAGTGAGTTTGAAAGGTGTGAGTAGAGTGGTAGTGTATGTGTGTGTGTGTGCGTGCATGTGTGTGTCTGTATGTACGTGTGTCTGTGTGTGCATGTGTGTCTATGTCTGTGTGTGTGTCTGTGGGGGTACATATGTGTTGTGTCTGTGTGTGGCGGGTGTGCGTGTGTGGGTATGTGTGTATGGGGTGTGTGCACGTGTGTCTGTGTGTGTGCATGTTTGTCTCTGTAGGTTTGTTTGTGTGTGTGTGTGTGCACCTGTGTCTGTGTGTGGAGGGGGTGTGCGTGTGTGTCTGTGTGTGTGCGTATGTGTCTGTGTATCTGTGTGTGGTGGGTGTGCATATGTTTGTGTGTGCATGTTTCTGTGTGTGTCAGTGTGTGTCTGTGTGTGTGTGTCTGCGTGTGTGTGTGTCTGTGTGTGAGAGAGAGGGAGAGGGAGAAGAAGAGAGGCTAAGGTGCTTAATGTTTTGGTAAAATAAGCTTTTGAGAGTATCTAGTCTGATTTCCTGGGTGTATATGTGGGGAAGATAAGGCGTGGAATGATAGAGTCACTTTATGCACCACTGACAGCACGTTATTAGCAAAGCAAAGCCATGTCTTAGTCTCACCTTCCCACCACTCCATCACTCTAAACAATAAATCTCCACTGATAGAAATTTTGCGCCTCAGGGGACATTTGGCAATGTCTGGACACATTTTTGGTTGTCACAGCTTGGGTGTTCTGCTGATAACTAGTGGGTAGAAGCCAGGGATGCTGCTGAACACCCTACAGTGCACAAGACAGCCCCACATAGAGTTATTTGGTCCAAATGTCAACAGTGCTGAGTCTGAGAAATCCTTTCAAAATGTGAAGTATATCACATCGTGATTAACCAAGGAAAGAAGGCTTAACCATTAACCTCTGCTATGAATTTGATCAAAATCCAATGACTAAATATTTAATTCTAATTATGTAAAATATCTGATTACTTAAAAAGAAAGTATTTGCCTCTGGGCCATTGTCTCATTAGTAGGTATTCCTAAGGACTGTTCAAAGTCTCACAAAGATAAACTTATTATAATTTCACAGAGTCTCACTAAGACAAGTTCATCATATGCTTATTACAAGCCCGAGTAATATATCTAATTGTTTTCAGCAGGCCTAAGAGTTGGGTGCCAGAGCAAGCTTACAACCATGAAGCTACCACATAGAGACACAGCAAAATAAGTCCATCAAACTGGGCTATGATTACATCTGCTTCATGTTAATATTTAGAATATAAAAATTTGCTTTAAAATATTTTGTAGACCTTGTAGTTAAGTCAACCTACTACTTTTTAAAATAATTAACACTAATGATAGCTTCAATTTATTTAATGTTGGGTCTGTTTTAAGCACTTTATATCCATTATCTCTTAGCCCTCAGCATGTGTCTGTTGGTCATAACATTTGTTTTATAAATGAAGGGACTGGCGGGCTCTGAGATGTGACTCTGAGGTCTGTCTGAGATCAGGGCCTCTTCTTTTTAAAATATGTTCTACTGTGAATCAGATTTATTTTTCTTACAGGTTTTTTTCTTAACTTTTCCCTCAACTGACAAAATATAAATCAAGTTTGCTTTGTAGTACAACTTAGACATTTTCACAGAAAATATGCATTGTTTCTGTAAAGAAATTCTGGACATTATGAAACAATAATTCCTATTTCTAAAATGATGAGAGAAAAATGATATTTTCTCTGACACTACAGTAAGACTCACACATTGACATTCAGATTTTTGTGGCTGGTGTATGTGGGTAGGCACAAGTCAGTTTAATAAAAGATGTGGCTTCCCAGCTGGTCTCTTGATTGATGAAGGATGTATTTGTAAAATCACCGTGTACGCTGTGATTTTGTACATACATGTTTCTAATCTGTGATTTCAAGTCACCTAGTGCATTTCAATCAAAACCAAAATTGGCTTCCTTGCAAAAATTTTTCAGTTACTGAGACAATTATATGTTGCTTTAGAATAACCTACAAATATTGTTAATGCCATTGAAATTGTAGCAATTAAAAGCTAACAGCTGAATTCAAATAGTTACTGAGGTCCACAGAAAAATCTTTTCCATTTATCTTACTTTGTCTATATTTCTATTTTTCTTACTTTGTCAGTGAGAGGCATATACGTGTAATGTTTGACACTATTCTTTCAACTTATAAAAGTAGGAAGAAAACCAATGTTAGAATAAATTTTTAAATCACCAAACACTTATTCAATGTTTTGAAGTATATCTTTCTAATTTATTTTCTCTACAAGTCACCCAATCTTGAAATACTCTCATTCTTTTTGTTTTCTTCATTGCTTTCATAGAACATCCATATATTTATTCATTTATCCATTTATACCTTCATTCATTTATTCATTAATTTATTTGCCTATTTGCAAAAGATCTGAAGACAAATACAACATTATCTCCTTAAGAAATTTACAGTTCTCTGAGGAAACAGACATGTAAATAAGTCATGAATATCGCCTTTGGCTGTAGCATTAACTCTTTTTGTGGGGACCAGGAGAGGTGATTTCTCACAGAGATGGTGAGAAATAGCTTTAAAATTGGGTAAAGGTTGCTGCGGGGGTTTTCAATTTCATGGTTTCTTCAGGGCTCCTCAATTAAGTGATAGGGATCCAGAGTAAAATCAGTTCTGATTAGTATTTATTCCCAATGGTTTCTGCAGTTAGATGCTGTTACAACTTTTTATTGGCCTGTAGCTCCCACTGTAATAAATAAGGCCACAGGAGAAACCTGATGACAGTGGTTTAACCAGAGAAGTTCTCTTTTCCTCCCATCACCAAAGTCTGCATGAGCCAGTCATGGTCCCAACTCCTTCTGCCCTTCTTAGTGTGGCTTCCCTTTGAGTCTTGACCTCATGGCCTCACAATTAGTTAAAGAATGCTTCTCCATCTCAAGCCTCCTATTCTTGTTCAAGGAAGGAAGAAGAGGAAAGAAGTGAAATGGAGAGTCATCCACATCAGGAAGATGAAACTTTCCAAAAATGTTCTTCAGACTTTCACTTATGTTTCACCAGCCAAACTGTACCATGTGGCTAAGTGTACTTATACTGGGAGTCTTGGTAACATAAGGTGTTTTTTTTTTTTTAAAAACTGACCACTTTGTTGCCCCAAACAAAATAATTCTTTTTGTAGGGAGGAAGTAGAGAAATAATACTGGTGAGAAAATACCAGAATTCACAGGGAGGACCTAATATATAAAGTGAAAATGGAATAAACACACAAAAATTAACTTTCATTGATGTGTGCTGAGTACCTTAAGCTATTGTGAACTGGCCAACACAGCAAGTAATAACACAGCAAGTCCATGGAGGAATGATGATTTCAGTTTTAAATATCTTGATGACATATTGTCGTATTTTCTAGTAGCAGAGTGCAGTGTGCTGATGTATATAAGTGTTGGAGACTCAGAAAAGGATTGGATCTAAATATAAGTATTTGGTAAAGAAAGGTGATAATTGAAACTGTTAGAATGGGTGAAATTATCCAGCGATAATAGATTTACATGAGGACATACCTGAAATATATGTAGGGATGGGAGGGAAAAGAGGCGCCTCCAGAGGGCGGGGAGAAGATGGTGAGTGCTCATGAGGAAGACCAGGAGGATGTATTGTTGAGATCCGAGAAGTCTTCATGTAGGTGGGGCTGTGAACAGTATCAAAGGCTGCATAGAGGACAAGTAGCATATGGGCTGAGAGGAGTCTTCAAACTTAAAAAAACACAAAATGTGCATGTGTGTGAATGCATATGCATGTGTGTGTGGGAAAGTGTCTGTTTTCAGAGAGTCACTCTGGTGTACTAAAGGGAGTAGATAGTAGATTCAATGGGGTTCCTGGCTGGGAAGAGCTCGTTCAATCATCTGACCATGAAGCAGAAGAGAATAGTCCCTACAAGTGACACTAACCAAACTGAAAGCGAGATTCATTGCCATAAGTGAAACTGACTGAAGAACTGGTGGTGTTTAAATGTCATGAGGAAAATCCAGCTGAAAGGGAGAGTTCAGGGAGGGAGAAGAGAGTATGGTGATTGAGCACATTTTCTGAAAAGACAGAACGAAAGGAAACCTCAGAGGGTTAGTTCACTTTTTATGGGAGAAAGGTCACCCCCTCCATTGCATCAGGAAGTAAGGAGGAAAGGATGCTGTTCAGTAGAAATAGATGACAAATAGGTTATTCAGCTAAGAATATTCTTCCAAATTAAGAGGGAAGGAAGAATAAAATAATTTGGAGATATTAGCTCCCTAACTTTCAAATGCTGTTTTCCTGCTATTTATAAGGATATAGTGATTGTGTTTCTTCTTCCCTCTCCTCTGAAAAGAAACCTTGGGCATTCTATGCTGTTAGTTCAACCAGAGAAGCTCTCTTTCATGTGGTCTGCCATCACCCATTTGTCAGAACACTTCCTGACAGCTGCATCATGCCACCAGAAAGTCACTCCTTTTTTTTCCCCAGGGAAAGGGGCTGGAGAGCTGTCACTGGGGGCCCTGGAGACAGCAGCTCACAATTCCTGCCAGCATGACTGAAATCAAAGGCTTTGACATACAGTTTTGTATCTTGATTTCTATACCCAAATAGTTTATTAATTTTTTTTTCTTTTCTGGGGCAATCTAATAAAGATCAGCTTGGACCAATGATGTTTCCTATTGTTCCTGTAATCTGCACTATAATCTTTCTTTAAATCTTTTGCAGATAGATACGGTATTAGTTCTTGCTTTGCCATTTTATTTTTTCTATTACTATTGCAAGTTATACAAATTGTTATTAAACATTAAACACACTGGTGGATGAAGGGGTGGTTGTTTCTTCCTTTTTCACTTACAGTACAGTTCAAATAGGTTGTGCAGAAAGTATTGGATAACCATACTGAGTTAGGGAACATTAAAATGATTTCATTTTGGATAGCTCACTTGTGATCCACAGAGAGTGTTGTGGTATTGGTTTTGATAAAACTTCACAACCAAAGGGAATCTTTTTCGAGTTAGTGTGGAGTGGCCTTAATGCTGGAAATAATCCTGTTGGCCAAGACCCCAGAGCTATACAGATGAGAAAAGGATGCCGGAAATTCTGTTGTTTACATATGTGTCTGTAACACTGAGCCGCTAGAGCAGCCCAGCAAGCCCAGAGGGTAAGATGCTTAATAACCTTGTGGTTTTCTATTTAATTTTTATATTTTCCTGCTGGGGCAGAGCATGTGTTATTCTCAGAGCAAAGAAAAGACAGTTGCATATAAGATGCAGAACTACTGTAGGTCTGGGAAACAGAGGGATTCGGTGTTTCTTCTTAAAGTGGACTTGATTTCTTCCCTCCCTCTTCCATTTTCCACGTTGGTATTCTTTATCCTGACAGCTTGTCATACATTTCCTGTTTTGTAAAAAAATAACTGTGTACTAACAAAACTCAGGTAAGATTTTCAACTCTAAATTTAGACAGTAATATATTATGTTGATAATAAAACCTTGTTTTGTAGTTCCAAATGAATATGAGTTAGTCAATGTGTTTGAAGTAATCTATATTCTTAGAGTAAAAATAAAGTAGAATTATTATACAAATACTTATATTTATGCCTCATGCATTTAGAGTTATTTTCATTTTGCTGGTCCTCATGATAAATTCCTGTCACGGTTAGCAGAAAAGTATACTTCAAACTTAGCATTAATATTGATTTCTTTATATAAGCTACTTGGATAGTGTGGAGGAGAAGAGACATAGAGTATAATAATAAAATCCTGACATAATAAAAGGAAATGGGTGTTTAGAGAAAGTAATTACAGAACTAAGGAAAAAGGATCTCTGAAAACCGTTGAGAAGTATTTGCTTATGTTTCCTGCAAAGATAAATTATAAAATAAATGTTAAATGGGTAAATCTGTTAAATAGAAACATAAAGGAGATATTCTTTTTAAAATACAATTATAAACATGTAAGTAACATGGAACTGAAATACACAATGATATTTCTTGATATCATTTAAATAAACACTAGTTTTCCTTTTTTCTAAAATCATCTGAATACACTTTTGCTAATATTTTTGTGGGATAGGGTATTGTTACAACTTTTGATTAAATATTTTGTTAATCATTTTATTGTCAAATATCCTATTGTCATATCCTTTAAAATATCCATTAAATATTGTCAAATATTTAGAGACATATAAATTAGTCTTTAATTCTGACTTTTCTCCATATTTTTACATAAGCATTAGATTAGAAAGGAATCTTGACAAGCTAGTGATACAATATTTGTATAAGTTTTGTGTGATTTTGCAATAGTGATTTAAAATATCAATGTCTATTTGAATATTTAGAAAAATGTTTAATATGAATTGTATTTTTTCCTAAAACTTTAAAAAATAGTTTTCTTGTGAAATAACATCATTTAGTGGTCTCTCTTGCACTGTTCATATGTTTTCTTTGGATTCAGTATTTGCTTGACCATTGGGACCTAGCTTCTTGGTGCCTCACTATGGGTGTAACCTTGAAATTTATGAGGGTTTCATCTAATTATTAGAGCCACACATATAATGGCAGTAATTCTTTACAACTGAAAATGATCTCAGGCCACTTCTATTTGAAGAAGCATCATATCTCCTATACGTGTATTACAAGGTCAATTGAATTCTGCCATAATGCCAAAACCTTCAAAATTCCCTTTTTAGCAAGATTTTAGAGAAGCCTTGAAAGAAAAGTCTGGCTGCCTGAGCTGAGACTTAAAAAATCAGTGGAACTTGGATAGTTGCTGAAAAGCAAAAAGACTCTTCTACTGTTTAGAAGTAGTTGGAGCAAAGGGTTTTGAGGCATAAATTAATATACAGCCAGGTAGGATAGGGATGAGTGATTCCCCTCACTGGAGCAGAAAAAAATACACCTTGTGAATAATGGACATTGTGCTCAATAGCTAGAACAGGATGGAGTTGTGGAGCATCTTAAAATTCACACAGATTAATTTTGCCCTTATATATTAGACATTGGGGACAATTGCAAATTTCTGAAGATATGGAGTATTTCTTCTTCTCATCATCTGCTTCCTCCTTCTTCATCATCTTATTCTTCTTAATCATCATCTTCATTTTCATCATTGGCATACTTTCAACACATGATTGTGCTTCTGTGTTCAAGGTAACTTACATACATATCTACAATTTTGATAGCTGTGCGACCAAATGAACTTTATTTTACATAATATCTTTATTTTACACGTGAAAAAATCTGATGTTCAAAAATGTTGAATGATTTCTTTGAAGCCACAAATATAGTAAGTGGAGCCAGAATTCCAGACAATGTCTTTCTGGCTCCAGAGCTATTCCACTGTGCTGCACTGGTATTTTAGGGATGTGAATCTGGCTGGAGTTATTAGCAGGATGCTTTGGAATGGGCATTGGGGTAACAGAACTCAGGGAGGGGCGGTGAGACAACAGGCAGATCAATTCCAGCATGTGTAAACCCAGCCAATCACAGTCCTGTCAGGAGGTCCACTCTTGGCATTGGGAATAGAAAGAAGAAATTGATCCTGAAAATAAGCAGGTTTTACATTTAAATTGGCTGTTCTCATATTCATCTCTTATGCTTTCCTCTCTCTTTTATTTTCTTGAATGTTGTAGTTATATTCAGAGAAGATATATTTTGATTTCTCAAAGGAAATTTCATCTCTGATTTTCATCTAATATTACTGACTCATAAATGAAATATGTGAAATGACTGGAAATGATATTGGGATTACACTGATATTCCTTTGTTTCTTTTTGGTGCATGATATGAATGAATGCCTAGTGACCACACATTCTTCAAATTATGGAGAGATGCAATTATTACCAAAAAAATTATCCTATAAGTTTTATTTCACTGGGTGAAGAGTAAATATAAAATTTATGTTGCTAATAGATAATTTTGAGAACAGTGTATGTATAGTAAAAACAATAGAACCTATTTATCAACACTTCCCTCTTCAAATATCCAAACCTTAAATGTATTATTTTGCTTTTCCTCTAAATAGAATAATCTCTGCAACAGCATTCATTTTCTTCTCTTCTATTTTTCAATGTTTTTGACGAAATAAAATTAGAAAAGCACCTTAGGTTATAATAATGAGTTTTGGATAATATGTATAATTTCTATGATATCATTCTATTTATTTATTAATTTATTTTAACATCTTTATTGGAGTATAATTGCTTTACAATGGTGTGTTAGTTTCTGCTTTATAACAAACTGAATCAGCTATATATATACATATATCCCCATATCTTCTCTTCCCTCTTGTGTCTCCCTCCCTCCCACCCTCCCTATCCCACCCCCTCTAGGTGGCCACAAAGCACTGAGCTGGTCTCACTGTGCTATGCGGCTGCTTCCCACTAGCTATCTATTTTACATTTGGTAGTGTATATATGTCCACGCCACTCTCTCGCTTTGTCACAGCTTACCCTTCCCCCTCCCCATATCCTCAAGTCCATTCTCTAGTAGGTCTTCATCTTTATTCCCATCTTGCCCCTAGGTTCTTCATAACCATTTTTTTTAAGATTCCATATATATGTGTTAGCATACGGTATTTGTTTTTCTCTTTCTGACTTACTTCACTCTGTATGACAGACTCTAGGTCCATCCACCTCACTACAAATAACTCAATTTTGTTTCTTTTTATAGCTGAGTAATATTCCATTGTATATATGTGCCACATCTTCTTTATCCATCCATCTGTTGATGGACACTTAGGTTGCTTCCATGTCCTGGCTATTAAAAATAGAGCTGTAGTGAACATTCTGGTACATGCCTCTTTTTCAATTATGGTTTTCTTAGGGTATATGCCCAGTAGTGGGATTGCTGGGTCGTATGGTAGTTCTATTTGTAGTTTTTTAAGGAACCTCCATACTGTTCTCCATAGTGGCTGTATCAATTTACATTCCCACCAACAGTGCAAGATTGTTCCCTTTTCTCCACACCCTCTCCAGCATTTATTTTTAGTAGATTTTTTGATGATGGCCATTCTGACCGATGTGAGATGATATCTCATTGTAGTTTTGATTTGTATTTCTCTAATGATTAATGATGTTGAGCATTCTTTCATGTGTTTGTTGGCAATCTGTATATCTTCTTTGGAGAAATGTCTGTTTAGGTCTTCTGCCCAGTTTTGGATTGGTTTTTTTGTTTTTTTGCTATTGAGCTACATGAGCTGCTTGTAAATTTTGGAGATAAATCCTTTGTCAGTTGCTTCATTTGCAAATATTTTCTCCCATTCTGAGGGTTGTCTTTTGGTCTTGTTTATGGTTTTCTTTGCTGTGCAAAAGCTTTTAAGTTTCATTATGTCCTATTTGTTTATTTTTGTTTTTATTTCCATTTCTCTAGGATGTGGGTCAAAAAGGATCTTGCTGTGATTTATGTCATAGAGCGTTCTGCCTATGTTTTCCTCTAAGAGTTTGATAGTGTCTGGCCTTACATTTAGGTCTTTAATCCGTTTTAAGCTTATTTCTGTGTATGGTGTTAGGGAGTGTTCTAATCTCATACTTTTATATGTACCTGTCCAGTTTTCCCAGCACCACTTATTGAAGAGGCTGTCCTTTCTCCGCTGTATATTCCTGCCTCCTTTATCAAAGATAAGGTGACCATATGTGCATGGGTTTATCTCTGGGTTTTCTATCCTGTTCCATTGATCTATATTTCTGTTTTTGTGCCAGTACCATACTATCTTGATTACTGTAGTTTGTAGTATAGTCTGAAGTCAGGGAGCCTGATTCCTGCAGCTCCATTTTTCTTTCTCAAGATTGCTTTGGCTATTCGGGGTCTTTTGTGTTTCCATACAAATTGTGAAATTTTTTGTTCTAGTTCTGTGAAAAATGCCAGTGGTAGTTTGATAGGGATTACATTGAATCTGTAGATTGCTTTGGGTAGTAGAATCATTTTCACAATGTTGATTCTTCCAATCCAAGGACATGGTATATCTCTCCGTCTATTTGTATGGTCTTTAATTTCTTTCATCAGTGTAGTAATTTTCTCCATACAGGTATTTTGTCTCCTTATGTAGGTTTATTCCTAGATATTTTATTCTTTTTGTTGCAGTGGTAAATTGGAGTGTTTTCTTAATTTCACTTTCAGATTTTTCATCATTAGTGTGTAAGAATACCGGAGATTTCTGTGCATTAATTTTGTATCCTGCTACTTTACCAAATTCATTGATTAGCTCTAGTAGTTTTCTGGTAGCATCTTTAGAATTCTCTATGTATAGTATATGATATCATTTTAGAAATGTACTATGTACTATTTTAGAAGCTTGCTGTCACTTAAGTAGCCTTTATTGGAGCAATACCTTTTGCCAAGCATCCAAACAGATAAAGATAGTTGAAATGTAAAGATTCATCCTTTTAAAATTATCATTACTAAAAGAATAAGTACATTTGTTGTTTCAAATGCTTTGGTCACTGACTTTATGACATTTTATTTTAATTAAATAGGTCTAGGCTGAATTCCAAGGCAGTTTTCCAAAGAGGGAATTTTGTATACCCCAGTCCTCAGTGCCATCACCAATTATAGATGTTCAGCTGTGATCAAGTATGAATTGAGACTTTGGTTATAAAAAGGAAAACTGGATAGGTATTTTATTGGAGAAAATCAGCCCATCAAAGAGGAGATGGGTTGGGCTCAGGGCCATTTCATTGAAATCATATCAATAGCTTTTCAGAGGATTATTAATCTTATTATATGTTTAAATATTATCTTGATGAGTTATAGTCAATGGTATTTGCCAAGAATTGCTGTTACGTGTAACAAAGATATAAAGATATTTGATGTTAAAATTCTGATAGAAGCATCTTTTTTGGTAGCTGAAGACAGAGATATCCTTAGTATTGGGTAGGAAACATGCTCATTGCAAAACTTACAAATCGTATTTTATCCCAATGCTTGCTTTTAATTTGTGGAATTTAAGGTTCAAAAAGATAGTGAGTCTTTCAGTCACAGACTCATGAACATATGTTTCTACGTTGCAGGAACTGTTTAGAAATGTAACTCGAGGTAAAGTGACAGTATTTAAATGAAGAAGAGCCTGAAGCAACTTTAGATTAGTTTTTATGGAAAGAGTTCTGAGGGCTTTTCATAGAGTCTTTCATTTCCTCCCTTAGTGAATTTAGGATTATGAAGGCATTATGTCAAAAGTTGAATTTATGATGGCTGCCAAAGATCAAGTGGCTTTATTATTTGGCATATATTCATAGATTCCTTTCTTCTGTTTACTCATGATGTGAATGAAGTAAAAACATAACTCACAAATTATAAGTGCTCAGTGGAATGGTAACACTTTGAAACAAAGGAGGCGGGGGGAGGTGGAAGTGCCAGGCAATCCCTGGAGTTTAATGTAGTTCTGGAAAATTCTATTTGTAAGCCTTTCCTAGGTAGGAGCTCAAGTAATTGCAGGGGTTGTGTAAGGACTTAGGTGTGCCTCATTCCATTTTTAGTTCAGAATCTCCTGTAGGTTTACCTATGGCAGGACTGGGTCGGACCAAAGCCAGACAACTTAGAGCTGCTTTCATCCCATTCTCTGATGCTGCCCAGGTTTCTCTGTCCTTCTTATCATGACAGAGCTTAAGTTATAAAACTTATGACTGTGTGGATTGAAAACATTGATTGTGACAATTATGGTAATAAATGGACTCTAAAAATGTTGATGCTGTATGAATCTACATGCTGGTTTCTGAACTTTGGATGTGGACTGAAATAAATTTGACCTACTAGTGCAGATTGATAGGAAAGACTCCAGTACTCACCGAGCCATAGGCAGGTCCCCTCTCTTAGAAGTGGGCTTCTCACAGAAGGCGGGGCCTAAGCCTAGCTGACACCAAAGCTCGACTCCTAGGTCTTTTATTAATATATTCACTTGTCTATATCTACTCTGTGGCTGTAAGTGGTTATTGAGTATTTTGTCTATATAAATTAATGAAAATGACACATTCTAGTAACCTAGATGTTTATCAGAAACAATATCAGAAGTATAAGTAATGCAAGAGGCAAACTCCCCCTCCCAACTTCTCAGTCCTGTGAAACCCCTTGATTCTCTTATTTTTTGGAAAGGGTACACATGCCTTTTTCTCTCAAGTCCCTCATCAACTTTCCACACTATTTCAAAAGTATTTGTGGCTGACTATGTATAAACATTTGTCTTTTGTAGATAAAGATATTCACTGTAATATATATATATATATATATATATATATATATATATATATATATATATATATTTCAGATTATTCAAAGAATTAAGTTCCTGGTCACGATTAAAATGGACGTTAACCTCACTGAAAACTTTTTCTATATTAATTATAAAAGTCTATCAGCATCCAGTTTTCCAAGGTCACCTTCTTTAGGGGAGTCTGATTTATTTAGTAAAACTTGTAATACTTGTCTTTTGGGGAAAAAAAAGAATAGTTGTAAGTCATTCTGTTTTCTTGCAGGTTTATTCACTTAGTGGTGAATATCTACTCTGTCTCTGACCTTGTTCTAGCAATAGAATTAGAAATGCAAACTAAACTAAAAATCCTCTGATTTCATCAAGTGTAAATTTTAGCTAGTGAAGCAATAGAATCCACAAATTCTGTAATTATATATTAAGTAATGATAAGTTCTTGATGAAAGAAAAGGCAGGCTAAGAGGGAATGGATAATGTGTGTCCTTTTGACATAATCTGAGAACTGCCCTCCATCAGGGTGAATGAAAGAAATCTACCATGAGGAATCTTAGGAGGAAAAGTTATAGGCAGATTAAAAAACACTAAAGTCTCTAGTCAGGAGAGTATTGTCTTTTGAAGGAATGGCTAGAAGTCCAGCAGCTGCAGAAAGTAAGCAAAGCAGAGGCAGGTGTACTGTGAAACGAATCCAGCTAAGTTTCAAGATAATCTTTTACATTAAAAAAAGGCCTCCTCACCCCATAATGGTATGAATCTCAGGTCCAGAAATCTCAGATCCTGGAGAATAGTTTGGAGAAGTAGCCTGTACCCAGATCATGAGACCCTCACAGGCCACAGTGATAACTTCTTTTTTTTTTTTTTTTTTTTTTTTTTTTTGCGGTACGCGGGCCTCTCACTGTTGTGGTCTCTCCCGTTGCGGAGCACAGGCTCCGGACGCGCAGGCTCAGCGGCCATGGCTCACGGGCCCAGCCGCTCCGCGGCATATGGGATCCTCCCAGACCGGGGCACGAACCCGTATCCCCTGCATCGGCAGGCGGACTCTCAACCACTGCGCCACCAGGGAGGCCCGATAACTTCTTTTTTTATTGTGAGCCTGATGGGAAGTGAGTTAAGTGTTTTGATCCTAAGTTGAGTTTTAAAAGGATCACTCCAGCTGTTGTGGAGAATACACTGGAGTAGGGAAAAGTTAGACTGGGTAAAATACAACAGTCCAGGCAAGAGATAAGGCAGTTTCAAATAGATACTAGAAGCAAAGTTGATGAGATTATGGAAATACAGGATTTTCCAACAATGATGATGTGCAGTGTGAAAAAAGAGGAATCAAAGATGATCTCTTTAAAAAAAAAAAAGATATCTCTTGGCTTGATCTGAGAAACTGGAATAATAAAATATCTGTTTGTTGACAGAAGGAGGCCAGTGGGAGGAGTAGTTTAGATTGGGAACTGGTGTTTAAGAATTTGGTATTGGACATGTGAAATTTGAGATACCAGTTAAATATTGAAGTGGAGATGTCAGCTGGATTTATGAGTCGAGAACTAAAAGAAGATCTCAGAATGGAGAAATAATTTTGGTAAACATCAGGAAATAGGTGGTTTTGAAGGCAAAGGACTGGATGCATTCAGCGAGACATATTACCACTGGGGAAGAGAAAAGGTGCGAAGACTCAGCCCTGGAGCACTTCCACCTCAGAGGTCTTTGGTGAGACAGACCCACTGAAGCAGAATAAGAAGCAGCCGCCAGCAAGGTAGAGAAGAACCATGAGAGAGGGGTCTTCTAGAAGCCAAGTAAATGAATGATCTGGAAAGATGGAATGGCCAGTTATGTAAATGCGACTAATTGGTCAAGTAAGGAATTTCAAGCCTGGAATTTAACATTAATTAGATTTAGCAATGTAGAAGTCATTGATTGTTTTTGTAGAGATCTAGGCTTGAATATTAACACAGTGGGTTCAAGAGAGAATTGGATGAGTGAAAATGTCTTTTAAAGATTTTTGTTTCAAAAAATTCCAGAGAAATAGGATGGCCCCTGGATGGGGATCAAGATGATTTTTTTTAAGTTTGATGGTATTACAGCCTGCCCATTTCCTGATGGGAATGATCTAGAAGAGAAGTATAAACTGATTTTGTAGGAGAGAGGGGACTGTTTTCGGGGGACCCCCATCCTTGAGTGTGTTAGAAGTGATTAGATGGAGCATACAAATGGGAAGTTTGGCCTTAAGGGCCTGAATGATCCCTCCATAGAAACAAGAAGAGTATAATGGTATTAATGAGACTGATAGCTGTGGTAGAACCAGAGTATCGTGGTTGTCTTTGATAACTTTTCTTAGTGAAATAGAAAAAACAAGTTCATCAAGAGAGATGGAAGAGTTGAGAAAGACATGGGAAGTTTGAAGACAGAAAATGTGTGGCATTGTTCAAGAGAATGGGAGAGTGAATTGATCAAGTTGGCTTGGTAGCACTAAAGGCTGGCGTGATGTTCAAGTCAAGAAGTTGAAGTGAGACCAGATGACAAGGGATGTGTTTTCTCCAAGTATGATCAGGTGCTGAGGTGCATCTATGGACCAGGCAGGTAGTTGGAATTAACCAGAATTAGAGTTTTCTAGGCAAGTAAGTTGGAGAGAATGC
This sequence comes from Hyperoodon ampullatus, assembly GCF_949752795.1. Classification (NCBI taxonomy): domain Eukaryota; kingdom Metazoa; phylum Chordata; class Mammalia; order Artiodactyla; family Ziphiidae; genus Hyperoodon; species Hyperoodon ampullatus. Next base: position 81,276,388 of record NC_136926.1, read on the forward strand.
CATTCTAGCCAAAGGTAATTTGCTAATAATGGAGCACAGAATAGGGAGGGCAACGTTGATGTGAAGTAGATGAGAAACAGAAGGCAATAGAATCAGTTTATAGGACCTCTAAGTTGGGTCAAAGAAGAGAGTTATGGAGCCAATAGGAGAAGGTAATCAGAAAGGTGCTTGACATTGAAATGGGAAAGAAATGCTAACTTGGTAATGGCATCTAAGGTATATAACCAGCCAGTGGGTGGGTGAGGTAAAATTATTGGAATTAATAGGAACTGAGAGATGAGAATATTGCAAGGATAATGTATGTGAAAATACTTTGGATATTAAATGAAGTTTTTGTCCCTGAAAATATATTTCATCCCTCTACTACCTAATCAATTAGCACAACTGGTTTTACTAGATAAGCTTTATTTTTTATTAATATTTTAAAATTTACTTAAATGTGGAATACTTGCCTCATAAAAATACATGGAAAAGCATAATATATATATGTGTGTGTGTGTGTGTGTGTGTGTGTGTATATATATATGTATATATAGATAGATTTTTTTATGGTAGAAACATAAATATCCACAGGTAGACGCTAATTTTAATACCCATCCCATACTGAGACTCTAAATTTTTTTGTGTGATTTTATCTATTTACCTTCTTGCTATTTTTTATGATGTTTTGATTGGTCTTACAGATTGTATTAGCGAACAATCTTCAGGCAGGGATAAATCTAGACAGAATTTTCCACATCTAACAAATTGTAAGCCCATAATCTTTCTAGAGGTTTATTATTTTGCCAATGATTTAGATAAAAATAATGTTTATTAATAATGTTATTTAGTATTTTTGGGTTTAAGTTTATAACACAACCAATATTTTTACAATTACATGTATTTTTAAATATAAGAAACATTTTTGTATTGTTATGAAGGAATGTTGTTACATTAAAAAATTAAACGTTTTTGGACTTCTCTGGTGGCGCAGTGGTTGAGAGTCCACTCGCCGATGCAGGGGACGCGGGTTCATGCCCCGGTCCGGGAAGATCCCACATGCTGCAGAGCGGCTGGGCCCGTGATCCATGGCTTCTGAGCCTGCGCGTCCGGGGCCTGTGTTCCGCAACGGGAGGGGCCACAACAGTGAGAGGCCTGCGTACCGCAAAAAACAAAACAAAACAAAACAAAACAAAAAAACATGAAATTCATTTTAGTAGTATATTTTACTTAACTCAATATATTAAAAATATCATTCTAAAATATAATCAATATAAAATTATGAATGAGATATTTTACATTTGTGTTTTCTATACTGTGCCTAATTTACATATACAGTACATCTCAGATCAGACTACCCTCATTTCAAGAACACACCAGCTCCATCTGGCTAATGACTGCCATGTAGGACAGGCCCCAGAATAGAAACAATTACAAAGTCTTCTCACAGCAACCATAGATCATGGTTAGGAATTATATTTATCTCTGTGTTGTAAATGAAGATACGTGTTTGAGTGACCTTCTCAAGAAACAGATTTATCTCGGGTTTTCTGATTCTGAACCCAGTATTCTCTGGGTTTCACTATACCATTCTGATGCTGTTATATTGATATATTTTTGTTATACTGATACTGAGAAGGATGTGACATATCATGACCCGTGGAAATAACTGGTGTTAGTATGTTCTTTCCTTGCTATAATTTAAGAAAACCTAATTGGTGTGAAAAGCAGGCAGTGATGAAAACAACTAAACCCAGTTTCTGGGAATCCACACATTTCTTAGTTATTTTTTCTTCTTTTTCTTTTTATGAATTAAATGAAAGATACAATTCTGGGAGAGCAGGAAGAGACAAAAAGGAAAAATAGTGTTTTTGAGGAAGATTTAAAATTGTGGCATTATTGGGATTACTTGGGAAAGAGTTGAAAAATATTTATATGATTGAGAGGGTGAGTATAAACAAAGCAAGTTTAAAAAATAGTCTGAGTTTAATCTGGTTTCAGCTCTTTCCTTGCACATGTCTTACATTTTCTATGTTAGAGACTGGAAAGCCAGATCTGTTGAGAAATATAAACACTGGCTATTAACTTCCTGTTATTTTGACATTTTTAATGCAATTCCTTACTTGTCTTTAGTAAAGAAATAAAAAAATAACTATGCCTACGATAAAAATAAATGCATGAAAACTGATTCCAGATCAATTAACAACTGTGTTAAGAACTCTGTTTTATAGTTAAATTGCTTTTTTCTTTAGTGTTGTCTATTTTTATGCCAAAGGACAAAACCCAGAAATATCAGCTGTTAGAAAGATGATTGGAGAAGTTGAGAGTCTCTATATCTAAACAAATTACTAATACATTTTGGCTAAAAGGGAGAAAGTATAGCCAGGGAAGAAGTTTTTCTAGCACATAAAGTAACTGGTCTTCAAATCAAAATCTAACATTTACATCTTTAAATATTTCATGTCTTTTCTTTCAAATGAAATTTTCCCAGTGAAATCAAGATTTTGGATATATTATTATAAGACATAGCTTAAGTATTGCACAATCTCCATATTTGTTTTTCTAGGGTAAGGTATTTTCCTCCCAATGGTATATCTGAAAACTGATTACTTGTTTTATATTAATTGAAATGTAAAGAATTAGAACAAAACATTTGATTGATATTATTTTTTTCTCAGAAGAGTCCCTAAATCGATAGGCTATAAATCTAGTGCCAGTGACTGAGATAAGAAGTCAACGTTTCATCTAAACATCAACATCTTATTAGCTGCTGTTCTGATAATTTGTGATGAAATATATGTATATATTAATATTTCTCCTTTTGTTACATAATATAAGAATGTGCAGTTTTGAACAATTTCATTGTTCTCCTTTGCTTTTTCTATATTATTTTATTTCAGTTTTTCTGAGAGTTAAAATGCTCCTTAGCAAGAAAAAACAATTGGTTTAACATCCTTGTAATACTATAAATAAATATAGTATTATAAATGCATAGTTTTAATTATACACAAAATCAATTTCACATGTTCCTTTTATATTTTTTCCATTCATTCATAGGAGGTACAATATACTCTCTGAAACTTATGCTATTTCTATTCAGAGGTAGGTAGCCTTGTGATTTCAAAATAGATTAATCACGTGTTTTAAGGAAAAAACATAATTTTGCAACTTGGGTAGGTCCATATTCACTAATAATTTTATTTTCTCAGCGTCCTCTGTAATCATATCCACACGGGCATATAATTCAAGAACTAAATCTGACTTTTAGTAATTTGGAGTCGCCAAGGGCTTCACTGAACTCCTGCAGTTCTGTACCTTGAACATATTGCCGTGGGTGGGTATTGCAGCTGGTTTCCTGTTTAAAATATTTTGAGAACTTTTGAAAGTTCAGTTAATTCTCTGCCCAGAGTTTCTTCATTTTCCATAAAGAAAGAAGAACTGAACATCTGTAAATATTTATATTTGGGAGATTAATCAGTAATATGTGATTAAACTCTGAAAATTGGGTTACTCTGTGTTGTAGTTTATGCAATTCTATTATGTATAGTTCTTTCAACATGTTCACAGTAATTTGCTTTGTTTGTTGGTTCATAACCTCATTTTTGTTATATTTAAAAATGTGAACACATCTAGATCAGATGCTAGGAGTGAATCTTTGGAGAAAAAAATATCCTGGAATTTGACTTGAATATCTGTGAGTCATATTTCACAAGTAATCGGAATGTAAGCTCCATCAGGATGGACATTTAAACCTATTTATTTACTGATGCGCCTTCAACCCCTGGAACAATGTGCCTGGCAGTTGGCAAAAATTAAATAATATTAGTTGAATGAATGCAGGAATATTCAAGGCTCAAAAGCTAAAAAATGTTTACCCTTATTCTACACTAGGAACATGCAGAAATAAGTAGACATCATTGTATAGGCATGTGTATATTTTTAGTAAAATGATCATCAAAATATATTGTTTTACATGCATTTACTTGTTTGTGTGTCTCATTTTGCCTTTGCTTCACATGAGTGGCAGAAATCATTTTAAAATCCTAAACTGAATGAAGATAAAAGTAAAGACAAATGGAAATAAGTATAGGTACTTTAAAAATATTAAAAGTACTATTATTAAATTAATTAAACAGGGAACCTGTTAGACGGAGGGGTTCTAATGTCATGGTGGCCTGTGGAAGCAAAACAAAATCTAAGTCCATTAACACCTCAAGGTTACTAAATTGAAACCTAAGGACAGCTAATCACAAACAGCCAACTTGGGATTAAGTTATAGCTAATCAATAATTTCCTTCCTTTGCTTCCACCTTTTCTTTATAAAATTCTCTCCTCATCCCCTGTCAGTGGAGTCTTCTGCTTTAGCACTATCTGATTGGAGTCGATTTTTGCTGAAATAACATTTTTAATATGCCTCAATTTATCTTTTAACACTATATACTTACCACTACTTGTTTTTAATTATGTGTATTTTAGTTTGTGTACGAATTTTCCAGTCTAATTTAGAGCCATAGGGAAAATGTTCATCTTGGAACAAGGCACATCATGTACAAGAGACCTTGGCTTGAAAAAAGGCAAACAAACAAACAAAACCCTAATAGGACCAAAAATTTGGAAAGAGGTAGTGATCAGTGTTTTTCAGGTGATTTAGATTCTTATCTATCTGCCTTCTGCCTACCTATTTTTTTTTTAAACCAAGGAACTTATTTGTAAACTTCAGTGAAGGACTTTCATAACTGAACAGTCATTTGCACCAACGTACTCATCAGGAGGTGAAGCCCTGTCCAGACATGGTTATGCATCACACGTATGGCTTCTATCTAACTAAAATGAAAATGTGACAGCAAAAAAGCCCAAAGTTTTTTGTTTGTTTTTGCAATTCTACAATGTCATTAGGAAGAAAATTAAGGAGGAATTTACCCCAATCTGCCTTAATCTAGAAAATAAAATCTCTAGTGTTAGCATGTTTTAGTCTGTATTAATTTTGGGTGCTTTCTGAGTGCAGGTTACTCTCTGGGTGTTTATAAATTTAGTGATTTTTAGAGAGACTTTTTTGAAGAATTTTCCTAATTAGGAAGACTAAGTATAAAACCATATAGTGCCCCACGGAAACATTCAAGAAAACAGTTTTCTGTTTGTGTTGATACAGTGCAAACTTTAAGAAAGGGGGAATTTTGAAAAAGATAGCCTAGGTGATTAAGTGATTGAAAGGTAGAAGGCTTTTGGGAGATATGACAGGTGATGATCTTGGGGTTTCATGAAGCATGAAGGACAGCAATCTGACTTTCACAGGTAGGGAGAGAAGCTGAAATAGACAATGAATATCTGAATCTGGAAGAGACAAATATTAGACTGAGTTTGGCTTTGATGAACTGAGCATGTTCACGTAAATGGGTAAATGATTTAGTCACCAAATATAGGTGCCTTTTAAGTTTTCCACTTTGGAAATAAATATGATTCTCCTACTGACACTGAATGAAGTGAAACTCTCATGAGGGATAGGCAAAAATATACTTATAGTGTTAGATTTTCATCTTCACATGATGAGTGCTTAATCTTTTATTGTTAAACACTCTAGTGTTGAAAATAAAGGAGATTGCAAAAGCTTAAGTCGTGGTAGGGGTTTACGGAAAGGAAAATAAGCTTTTCATATTTCCATTAGGAATTTTCAGTGTTTTAATGGGACAATATATTTGAATAATTTCATTTAAAATAGATTCAAAATCCACATTACATTAACATGTCAAATAGTCTTTGCTCTACTTTATGAAAAGCATTATATTTTTAAGTGTATGCTGTGACAAAAATTTAAATGTTAACCAAAGCATTTATTTCAGAAAAATTTTTCCTTTTAAGTTCACTGAGCTTTATAATCATTTAGAAATTATGACTATATGTGATCACTGAACGATAGAAGTCATAAAACATTAGAAAACAACTTTCATGTGGTGGTTAAGATAATAGAAGAGCTTTTTAAAGAACATAATAAGGAATTGAAATAGTCTCTCTATAGGTTAGCATTACATATCTGTAGAACCTAAATTATGTCTTTCAGATGTTGAGTATTAATTGAATAGATTGATGTTTTGAATAAATCAGAAGGAGTAAAATACAAAAAGGAAGAAAAAATTAAGACTGTAATGAAAATTCAAGCATTTTCTATTTTTTTTGTTTGTTACAGAATATTTGGGAAATGCATAAAAGCAAAAATAAAGCAAAAATTATGCATAATCCATGCATAATTTTCTATTTTTTCTATTTTAAAAATATGAAACATGCATATTTTAGTTCAAACTAGAACTTCTGTGTTTCTCATAGAAAAAATATTCTTCCTGAAGAATTAACATATAGGAATAGAGTATTGACACCAGAGGAAGTTATTTTGATAATCCAAGACTAAAATCTTGTCTAGAATAAGTGAAATATCTAGGTATCCAAGCAGAGGAAACTTGGAAATGCTGAAAAGGCAAGGAATAGAAAGGAGGCCAGTGGGTAAGACTGGTACAACTGTAATAAGGATTTTGAAAATCCTAAAAATAATGGGAAAGCAGTAACACAACATTGCAAATCAACTGTACTTCAATAAAAAAAATAATGGGAAAGCAATTGAAAGAATTTCAGCAAAGAGGAAATAATCAAATGAAAAATAGAAAAACCTCTCTCCAGTTATTGAGTGGTGAAGACTGGTGAAAGGGAGAATAGTTGGAAATCAGTTTCAGTAATCTAAGAGTGAGACGACTGTACTTGGACTAAGTACATCTTCTCTGGGATGGAGAAAAGTGAACACAGATTACAAATTTCTTAGCAAGTAAAATGAGCAGGACTTGGTAATTGGATACAGGGGATGATGAAGAATGATCAGTAAGGAAAGTCTAAATTTGGGATTTACACAACTCATAGGATATTGGTGACTTTTATTAATAGGAAAAATAATGGATGAAAGCCAGAGTTAATCTTCTACAGAATAAGGAAAATAAAGAGTTTTCCCTAACCTCCTTGAAACAGCAAAGTTCACACTTTCCATTTCCACATAAATACACACACACACACACACCAAATACACTTTTCATTTCCAACAAGCCTGAGGATTCCAGATTAATGAAATAAGATTAATTTGTTATGGCACAATGGCATACATAAACAGTATTGCATGCATATGCATTTTGGCAGTTGTAAACTCTTTTCTAATTGAATAGTAGTTTTAGTCCCTTCTGGATTAATTAATTGAGTGTGTTCTGTGTTCTAGTCACTGCAGGACAAGAATAAATAAGATGCAAGCTCATAGACGATAGTAGAAACAGATATATTGAAATTATTCTGTGGTATCCTAAATCCAGAATAAAGTAATTAACTAGAGCATGGGGCCACGGAAAAAGGAGGAACTGACTGACAAGGAAACATAGTGTAGATCCATCATTCTCATTATTAGCCAGCCTTCACCACAATTACACACACAAGAACAAATTGAACTCTGTCTTCGTCTTCTAATAGTTTCTGCTCTGACATCTTTTTATAGGCACAAGACCTGTCTTTTTATCTAGACTGTGTACCTCATATAATATAAGTTTAAGCTAAGAGCTGATGACAGGGCTGGGGTAACCTCCTCTGTTTCTACGGTCTCTGTGAAATGTGCATCCTATTTGGGCAGGAACCAAGGAAAAATCAGTTTGAGTTATTTGCTTCAATTTATCATTTCATTGTTCCCATAGGTTTAGATAAGTTGGAAGTGGGATTGTTTACATGCCTATATCTTGTTCCTTATTTCATCTTTAAGTGCTTTGCTTTCTAAATTCTAATAATCTCATTTCCCTTGATTTCATTTTAGCAGATATTTTATTGCCCAAAAGAGGGATAGAAAAAAGAGAGTTGAAAGAGCTGATTCTCAGGATAATATCCCCTAACTTCACTGAAGTTTTTGTTCTAGTGATTAGAAACGTGTGAACATCGGTTTTACATCATGTATTTTAATTTCAGCCACAAATTCATGATGTACAGAAAGGAAATTTTATGTAGTAAAAAAGAACCATAAAATAATAGCTACCACTTATTGAATGTCTACACTGTGCCTAGATTTTTATATATATGATAGCATTGCATTCTCACAGCAAACTGATAAGGTATTATCACTCCAGGTTTATTGTTAAAACTGAATCTGAGAAAAATTAACTTCTCCAAAATTTTAACACCTGGTTGGAAGTTAAATCAAGTCCCTTTTCACTATACCTTTCTATTTTCTTCTCACTTTTTAGAGTAACAAAAGAAATTGCAGAAATTTTCTTTCAGAGCCAATAGTTATTTTAGAATCAGGAATAATGGCTAAAAGCAGTAGGAAATAGGAAAAAGAGGAGTTTGTCCGACTTTAACGTGTAACAAAATGAGAAGAAGATGTTTTTGTATTCACGTTAACTTCTGTTATGATTAAAAGATGTGCTTGACTCCTCTGTTGTTTTACATCATGGAAGAAAAAAAGCTGAGTTGTATTCAAGCCAGAACAGTTCCCAGGGTAATCAGAACACTTGCTGCTTTGCTGTTTACAAAAAAAAAAAAAAAAAAAAAAAGTCTGTTATCTTCAATTTATTTTACTAGTAGGGACAATCTGCTGTTATAAAATGTTACATGTGTTTTTCTATTTTCTGTTTCAATTTATTATTACTTTTATGAAATGCTTAATTGACTTATATTTGTCTGAAAATTCTTTTGACTTGTAATAGTACAGATAATCTTAAAGTATAAAAGAAATTTGAATATAGGTTTGTTTTCTAGATTTTATGCAACAAAGCTCTGGGAGACATGGGACTCTGAGGTCAGATTTTTTTATGCTGCCAAAGATTGTTAGAAATTTAAAAGTAGATCTGGCTGTCATAAACAAGATGAGTAAGTGGAACTTGACGTTTGAATTTAGTTTTCTTCCAAAATATCAGTTACTTTCTTTTTCACATTTTCCATTTTGATTTTAGCATTTGAATAGCAAAATAATGATCTTGATTCTGTTTTTATGTGTCCCAAATGTTTGAAAATGGAAATATATTCAAAGAAGTTGGAGGGAGTGGTTGAGTTTGTTTTTTTCTTTTTCCCTCAAGTCCAATTATCTTTGTGTTGTTAATTCTCATTATTTTGAAGCAGGCCCAGAGAATTCTGTTGGTTTTCAATTTAAACATTTTTAAAATGCAAGAAAGATAACTGGGGAGATGTTATAAAGCAAATGATCATAGGGGCTCGTGCGTGCACGTGTGTGTGTCAGTGTGAGTGTGTGTGTGTGTGTGTGTATGTGTATGTAGGGGCAAACAGGCCAATTGACTACTCTGTCATGAGACTTGTTAAGGGCTTTCCAAACCATGTGTTTGCTGAGAATCATGGCTTTAGTTCCATTAAGAGAAGTATATTTGATAATGAAATCCTGATAATCTGAACATGATTGTTTTAATGAGACTTCGTTTCATAAGACAAGGAAACATCTGGAGAACTTAATCTGAGTAGTTAGATAACTAAACCATGAATCAACTAGTGCATTATGGTCTGTTCCCTTGTATTAAAAAGACATGATTAGAGAAACAAAACAAGCTTTCATCTTAATTATATTCTGTAGGTACAAATTTCGTCAAGCATTTTATTGGAATTAAACACAATGACTTTACTGTACATTTTTGTATTTTATGCCCATTTAAATCTCCATACTAAACCACTCTATTTCACTACAGCTAATTGGGAACCACTGAGCTCAAGCAAGATGTTGTGTTGTCTTTTCATGGAACACAATCTTCTTTCAAGCAGAGCTGTTTGAGCTACAGTTTGCCGAGGACTGTGAACCACATGGACTGGTCCATGTTATCAGGTCCCCCCGTGTGACTGAAAATGTCTTACTCACACCATAATACTTTTTCCTCAGCCACCAAGCAGAATGACATTTCCCCTCTCCTATGCTGTCCCTATGCTCGGTACTCCCTTTAGAGCTCACGTTACTATGTTGTGATGTTAATATTCTCTTTATCATGTCTCTTCTGCTGCCTAGTCTGAAAGCTGCTTCTTGACAGCTAGAACTCTGGGTAGATGTAGTAAAGGCAGCACCTGGCTACTGACTTCTTTCTGATTATCTAAATGGTGGGGTTCAACCTTGATGGCTTCATGTGAAGTGAACAAACTGTAAGCATAAGCCCCACAATGAATTTTTAAAAAGGACACACCTGTGTAGCCACCATCCAGTTCGAATAAATAATGAACCTTGTATGCATACTAGAAGCCTCCCACATGCCTGCTCTCTGTCATTCCCACTCTATCCAAAAGTAAACACTATTCTGACCCCTGTCATGGTAGTAGATTTGCCTCTTTTTGAATTTATTGTAAATGGGATCATGTATCATGTATCATTTTGTACCAGCTTCTTTCAGTTATCATTTGTGATATGCCTCTCTTTCTAGCACCGATGCATCCATTTTTATTGCTATATAGCATTCTATCACATGACTATAGCAAAATTTATGTATGCAATTTTAGTTGATGGACAATAGACAAGTTCACTTTTGAGCTATTAGGAATAACGTATGATAATTTTTATGGACAGTGGTTTTACATTGTGGCTTTAAGTTGCATTTCCTTGATAACTAATGATGTAAGAACATTCCACGTGTTTACTAACTATGTGAATATCATCTTGAAGTACATTTTAAAACTTCTAGAATGTTTTAAAAAAAATCATGTTGAGTTCCCTGGTGGCGTAGTGGTTAGGACTCTGGGCTTTCACTGCTGTGGCCCGGGTTCAGTCCCTGGTCAGGGAACTGAGATCCTGCAAGCCACATGGCATGGCTAAAAAATAAATTAATTAAATTTAAATTAAATTTAAATAAAAATTTAAAAATCATGTAACTTTTTCTTGGAATTTGTAAAATTCTTTATACAGTCTAGATATAAATCCTCAAGGGAGAATACATACAGCTAATACCTTCTCCAAAGCAATTTTTTTTGCATTTTCATTCTGTTGACAATATCTTTGTTTGAATAGAAATTCTTAGTTTTAATAAAGTTCTATTTATAAATATTTACTTTACGGTCAATGTTTGCTATCCTGATTGGAAATCTTTGCTTACTGTAAGGTAGTGAGAGATTTTTCTTAGGTAACTTCTAGAGCTTTATTGTTTTCTCTTAAACTTATAGGTCAGTGCTCTATTGGAAGTGGTCTTTTATTTGGTGTGATGTAGCAATTAGGTCCAAGTGGCTATATGGTTGAGATGGCACTTTTTTTTTTTGAAAAAAAGGAAAAAAAGTTTCCATACTGAACTGTTATAAATCAGGCACCACAGGGATATGGGTCTGTTTTTGGACTCTCTTCTCTTCCATTAGTCTGTCTTTCCTCCTGCCAGTACCTCGTTGTCTTAATTACTGTAGCTTTATATTATTTTAATATCCAGTCATATAATTTCTCTAAGTTTGTTCTCTTTTAACATTTTCTTGGCTATTTTTGACTCTTGGTATTTCCAAATGAATGTTAGAATCAACTTTTCAATTTCCACAAAATAAACCTTCTGAGGTTTTTGACTGGAATTACACAGAATCTACAGGTCAATTTGTATAAATGTGCCATCTTTACAATTTTGAGCCTTCCAATTCACAAACATGATATATTCTTTCATTTATTTAGTCTTTAGTTTCCCCCAGTTACATATTGTAGTTTATAGAACACAAGTTTTCCTATCTTCTGTTATATCCCTAACTACTTTGATGTATTTCATGCTATTACAAAATAGTATTGGTTTTTAACATTTGTTATTTGATATGTAAGTATTAGTTTCTAGAACAGAGAAATACACATGATTGTGTGTGTTGACTTTACATCCAGTAATCTTACTAACTTCACTTATTAGTTCAATAGTTTGTGGATTGATTTGAATTTTCTACTTACACAATCATACTGTAGGAAAATGACAGTTTCATTTCTTCCTTTCTATTCCTATTTAATTTAATTTCCTTTTCACTTGTTAAGACCTCTCCTCTTGTATAATACTGACCAGTATTAGTTTTAGAAGGTACCCCTTTCTTATTTATGACTTGTGGGGGAAAGCTTTCAATAATTCACCACTAAGGATTATTGCTTTAGGTTTTCTGCAGATAACTGTTATTATATCACATGTTTTTCCTTTTATTTTTAGTTTGCCAATTTTTAAAAAACAGTAAACTCATGCTCAATTTTTTCAAATTCACCTTATTTATCTATTGAGATTTTTCTTGTTTATTTTGTTAATATGGTTTATTATGTAAATTGCAATGATTGATAATCAAATGCTAAATCAATTTATATTCCTGGAATATATTCAACTCCTTTGTTTTATATTAATCTTTTTAACCACCAGATTTTTCTTGCTAACGTTTCTGTTCACGTTTTTAGTGGGAGATATTTGTCATAAAGTTCTTATCAGGTCTTAGTATCAAGGCTGTTTTGATCTCATAAAATGAATTGGGATGTGTTCACTTATTTTCTTTTATCTGGAAAAGTGAAAAATTAGTACCATTTCCTGGTGTGAAAATATTTTCTTTATAAATTCTTCATAAATAATCGTTGCTGGATTTTAGAGACTCTTTTCTTTTAAATATCTCTCATTCATTCATTCATACAGTACATATTTACTTAATGTCCATTCTAACTCAAGCATTATGCTAGCCCCTGGGGATAGAATGGTAAGCAAAAACAAACATGGTCCTTACCCATGCTGAACTCACAGCTTAGTCAGTGGGGGAGATAGAGAGTGGTCAAATAATTTTAAAACGTGGACCACAGCTCTGTTTCACATTTATGAAGAGTATCAGTGTTCAGACATCATGGCAGGGGGACCTGATCTAAGTCATGATTATGGAAGCTTCCTGAGGAAGCCAATAGTCAGAAATAGATCAATTAATTTCATTTGCCTTATTTGAACTGACATCTAATTCATATGGCTAGAATTCTGTAAATGAGAATAACTGATTATCCAGTGTGGCTCATTTTCTGTGTTCGGTAGAGAATTTCCCAACCTAAAGGAGTTTCCACAATCAAATTCATGGCTTTCGCACTAAATGAGAATCTGGCACAAAAACTACATGTTTAAGTCAAAAAAGAAAGACTACAGGCAATAAACAAGCCTCACTGGGCCTTTAATAGCAACGATTAAAATAAATACTTGTTGCTTGTCTTAAATTCAGTATAGTAATTTTTCTTATTTTTACTTGTTCACAAGTATATTTAAGTCTGCATTTTCCAGGATGTTGTATTTTATAAAATTTTTTATTCATTAGTTTTATAAATATAATATTTATATTTTATGTTAACTGTTGTTGGAATACACTATTATAATCGCTTTCATAACTCTTCTGCTGAACTCAAATACAGCACTTGAATACCCTAGAGAGAAAACAAACCTTGCTTCCTCAAAATTTTTCTCACTAATGAAAAATGCTAAGTGTTGTTCTGTGTGGGAAGTGTAATATGAAACCATGCCAAATACAGGCAGCAGGATAATGTACACAATATGTTTCAAAGTCCTTTTGTATTTTCTAGGGAAAAAATCAGTAGTATTTAATTAATAAATTGAAAAAGCTATTTTAAATTTAAAAACATATACCATTTTGTGTAAGAATATAGACACTAATGTAGTTACAGGTAAAAATAAAAGAAGGTATCCAAAAATAATTTCAAAAGTCCCTTAGGAGACAACTGTCAAAGAGTTTTAAATTTAAGTTCTTCTTTTGGGACATAGTGAGTGTAGAGGTTTTACTAGATATGTTACATCAAATATCACTTTACCTGAGAAACTTGTAAAACTATGAAATTGGAGGCCATTCTAAATATCGCAAAAACTGCAGTGAAGTTTTCCAATGATGGAATTTTTTATTGTTTAAAACAGATTTTACAGATGCAAATGGATAAATGTTTAACATGTCAAATTGGTACTTTAGTTTGAAATAGCAAATTTTTAGCAAATGATTTTTGATCACATTCCTAAAGTCGATATTATTGGGAAAAATATACTCAGAGAAATGAAAATATTGAAATATGTACAAGTCATCATTTGAATAATATAGAATAGCCAAACTAAGGTAGAATTATAAATATTTTAAAATCTTTTCTGTTAGCCCAGAGGCTCTGTGAAATTACAACTTGTAAAAACAATTTACAATAATGATAATGTGGGATATACTTTTGCTGAATTGAAGAATCTATTTGTCTATCATACATACATATACTCTCACACATAGACTCAGAACAAATAGAAAATAGAGAGGCATAAAGACAGAAATACAGTCAGATATGCCTCTTGGTTATGGTGAGAAGTAAAAAGGTTAATATATGTGAAATGCTTAGGAAGTTGCTTGACAGTTTCTCTTGCTCTTTCTCTCTTTTACTCTGTCTCCAAATTTCAATTTAAGATGCCATACAGTTCAGTTTATCTATCATTTGATTTGCAGAATTTATTCTTATCTAAAGATAAATGTTATAAAATATGTTAGTTGATAAGCATTTAAAAAATGAATTATCCTCAAATCAAACATGATTGATGAAATTACAAAACTTCATGATTTTAATGCCACCTTATGTGTTCAAAATTATCACTACTGAACTTTAAAAAAATGCTGTTTCAATAGAAAGCTTTTCTCGTGTGGTTGTATTTCACATTCAAAAATGGGAAAGAAAAATTCTAAACAACTAGTAGGCATTCTTCATTTTTCCAAAAGCAAATCAATATCTTACTGTCAATTGTAAAAAATACTTTTCAATAAATTATCAGAATATTAAAATGTAAAAATGAGCATGCCCGTTTTCACTTATCTCTAGAGAGGAAAATCATATGCATTGAATTAAATGTGCTAGAGCAACTTCAAGTCTTCTGTAATTGTAGACTGTCATGTGCTCTAGAGAAACATTTTAGGAAAGTGAATTGTACACTGTCCTCATTTTCTAACTTTAAGTTGTTAAAGGCATTGTTGAATGTCAGTTTATATTTCCTGTTATTATTACCTCTTCAAAGAGCCAAAATATACTAATTAAAATCCAAAATATTTCTCCCTTATGGTTTTTGGTTTCCCAAAAATCAACAGAGACTAAAAATGGATTTTTTTGGACAATTCAATTTTTGCATGTGTGGCGATTGCAGTCTTTTAGCTATTTCACAGTAATCTGTAAAGAAACTTTTCTGTGCTATCAAACTAACATCAAAACTTTAGAACAGTGATTAATATACTGAAGCTGTTCGAATACTCTAAAGTATTTGAATTGCAATATAAGTACAATAGTCAAAACAATAAGAGGTAATTTTGTTGATTTCTTGTGGTCGCTCTGATGACATTTATCATTTGCTTGGTTTGTGATGGTTTTCTTCATTTTTTGAATTGGCTTCATGATGTTTTTCCTGTAAATTAATGACGTGGGTAGCTGTCTCTTATTTTGATGGCTCTCAAAAAGACCAGCCAGTTTTGCCTAATGTCAAGATATCTAATTTAAATAAGGTAATATTTATTACATTTATTCCCTTGAATACAATATATCTGTAGTGCCATGAACCCTTTACATTTTAACATTATCTGAAGAAACATCATAAAATTTATTTTCTCTTAATCCTATGATTGGCATTTGGATTGATTTTTACTGCTTCCTTTTCCCTCATTTTATATCATTTAACTTTTGTATTGATACTGACTTTAATTGGTAAATGTTAAAATTTTATTTCTTAAGTACTTTCACTTTTGTGTGAGCTTAGACTAAATTGTGATGGATGGCCATGACAAATGATAATTTGAGGAAGGGATTTAATGGTCATGGATTGTCTTTCTGTATTGCTGTATAACAAATTATACCACAATCTAGTGACTTAAAACAGCATTTATTGTCTCATAGTTTCTGTGGGTTAGGAATCAGGTGTGGCTCAGTTGGGTCCTGTCTCTTATTCCCTCAAAGGGCTTTAGTTAAGTTGTCTGCCACAGCTACAGTGGTCTTTAGCTCCATCTTGGGGGTGGATCTGCTTCCAAGCTCCCTCAAATTGTTGTAGGCGGGATTTAATTTCTCATAAGCTGTTGACCAGGGTCGGCCCTCAGTTCCTTGCCATGTGAGCCTCTCCACAGGAAAGCTTATGACATGGCTCTTGGCTTCATCAGAATGACCAAGAGAGGGGGTGATAGGCAGCGTGCTCATAAGACAGAGGTGGTTTCCTTCCATAACCTAATTTCAGAAGTGACATTTCATCACTTTTGCAATATTATATTAATTAGAATCATGTAATTAGAGCTAGCCCCCAGTGAATGGGAAGGAGTTACACAAGGTTATGACTATCAAATGGTGGGAATAACTGGGGGGACATTTTAGAAATGTGCTTACTACACGTTCTTTTTATAATGATAATAATAAAGATATTATTCATGTGCATTGAAAGAAAACATTTTGAACTGACTGTTTAAAAATCATTTTATCCAATTATCCTTAGGTAAGGAAACATTTGAAGCCATAGAACAAAACACAGTTATATGGCTTGAAGTCATAGCCATAGTCTTGCTTTTTATTGGCATTTATTAACACATGATTAATCACATTAATTGCTATATAACTACTATATAACTACTATCTATATTTGATATTTTTAAATGAGTTAAAATGAAAGATTTTTATATGCCGTAATATTTATGTTGCTAAATAAGCAGTGCTGAATTCTTAATACAAAATGTCAACACTTGGAACACCAATTCAATTGTATTTTTTACCTGAAGTCATGGAAGTTACAAGGAAGCTACAAGTCATGGAAGCTACAGCTTATAGTCATGGAAGCTACAAGCTGAAAGAAAATCAGTATCAAGCACAAATTTTACCTAGTGAAATTTCCTTTAGGAATGAAGGGGAAATAAATCAGACGAGAGAACACTAAAAGATGTTGTCATTAGCAGACTTACCCTTAAAGATTGACTAAAGGAAGTTCTTCAAGCAAACAGGAAGTGATAAAGGAAGGAATCTTGGAGCATTGGAAAACAAGAAAGAAATCAAACAGCAAAAATAAGATTACATATAAAAGGATGTCTTTCTCCTCATAGGTTTTGTAAATCACATTTGATGATTGAAATGATAATTACAACACCATCTTATACTCAAGAAAGTGATGTTTAAGAACAGAAGAGGTAGAAGCACCTAAACAGAAGTTTTCCTCACTTCACTTAAAGTGGTGAAACATTAATTCCAATAGACTATGATATCACATCTGTCTATTTTTATTCCCAGAGCAACCAGTATGAAAACGGTACGAAGTGAGTGTATGAACACTCAGAAATTCTATAGATACATCAAGCAGATGGAAACCTAAGAAATGTTCAAATGGCCTATAGGAAAACAAAAAAGAAAGGAATGAAGCAGAGGAAACAAACAGAAAACATAATAAAATTGCTTAGACTTAAGGTCCAACATATCAATAATTACCTCAAATATAAATGGCTTAAATACACCAATTAGGCAGAGATTGGCAGGGTGGATAAGACAAGCAAACAAAAGAAAACAAAAAACCATGAGCACACTATATACTATAGTGTTTAACAAGAAATTAACTAATTTAACAAAAAATTCATTTAAAATTCAGTGACATAAATAACTTGAAAAATGAATGGAAAAAATACACCATCCAAACATTCTTTTTTTTTTTAAAGCTAGGGTGGTACATTAATGTCAGAGAAGGTATTTCATAGCAGAACAAAACAAAACAAACAAAAAAACCACCATAGACCTAGGCAAAGAGGGAAATTTATCAATCCATTAGGAATACATCACAAGCCTAAATGAATATACATCAAAACAACACAGCCTCCAAATATGTGAAGCAAAGCCTGACAGAGCTGAAAGGAGAAAGAGATAGATCAAAAATTGGGGACTTCTACAACCCCTTTAAGCAACTGATGAGCTAACTGATTGGTCTAGCAGATTACTAGATGCAGAATCAACAAAGATATAGAAGATCTAGATAATCAACCAAAAGGATCTAATTATCATATATAGAATATTCCACCCCCCAAATTCAGAATATACATATTTTCAAGTGCTGTGGAATGTTAACCAAGATAGACCAAATCCTAAGCCAAAAAAAACACTTCAACAAATTAAAAAAATTGAAATCATGCAGGTATGTTCTCTTACCATAGCGAAATCAACTAAAAATCAACAATAGAAATATTTCTAAAGAAGTAGAAATTAAATAGTACATGTCTAAATAATCCATGGGTCAATGAGGATTTCTCAAAGGAAAGAAAAATTATACAGAAGTGAATTAAATGAAGATATAACATCAAATATTTGTGAGGCAACTAAAGCAGTGCAGAGAAGGAAATTTGTAGAACTAAATTCTTACATTAGAAACAAGGTAGGGTCTCAAAACAGTAATGTAAGTTTCTACCTCAAGAAACTAAAAAAAGAAGAGCAAACTATACCCCAAAAAGATGAAAGAAGGAAATAATAAAGGTATAAGCAGAAATCAATAAAATTTAAAAGAGGAAAACAGTAGAGAAAATCAATGAACTCAAAGCTGGTTCTTCAAAAAAATCAAGAGTATTTGATAAACATTTACCAATACTGACAAAAAGGAAAAGAGAGTAGACATAAATCACGAACATCAAGATTAAAATAGGGGACATCACTACACATCCTGCAGTCATTATGAGGAAAATAAGAGAATATTATTAAGCACCTTTATGTTCATAAATTGACAACCTATATGGTGTGGATCAATTCCTTAAAACCATAAAATATGAAAAGTCAACCAAGATGAAAGACAATAGTTGAATAGTCTAACAAACATTAAAGAAATTTGGATTTATGACTAAAAATTTTCCAAAAATGAAATTGCCAGGTCTATATAGCTTCACTGGAGAACTCTGTCTTTGTTCAGGCTACCATAACAAAATACCACAGAATGGGTAGCTTATAAACAACATAGACATTTATTTCTTACCATTCTAGACTCTGGGAAGTCCAAGATCAAGGTGCCATGATGGTTGCATTTTGGTGAGGTCCTTTTCTGATTCATAGCTGGTGCTTTTTCACTGTGTCCTCACTTGTGGAAGGGGTAAGCAAGCTCTTGGGGTCTTTTTTATAAAGGCACTAATCCCATTCAGGAGGGCTCCTGACCTAAGTACCTTGCAAAGGCCCCTCTTCCTAATACCATCACATGGAGCACTAGGATTTTAACATATAATTTTGGGGAGGACACAAACATTTGGACCATAGCACTACCAAATATTTAAAGTATCAATACCAATTTTGCACATGTTCTTCCTAAATATAAAAGAGGGAATATTTTCCAACCTAATTTTTTAAAGTCATTATTACCCTGATCCTGAAACCAAAGACAGTACAAAAAAAGAAAACTGTAGTCTGATATCTTGCATGAACTTATGTAAAAATCTTCAACATCATACCATGACAAATTCAAAAATGTTACAAATAATTATACACAACGACCAAAAGGAATTTATTCCAGTTATACAAGACTTCCAACATTTGAAAATCAATCAGTGTAATTTCCTATACCAATAGGCTAAAGAATAAATATCATATAATTATATCAACTGATACAGAAAAGCATTTGATACAATCTGACATTCATTTATGATAAAAAAAGTCTCAGCAATCTAAGAATGGAGACGAATGCCTTGACTTGATAAAAAGCACCTGGAAAAAAACTTTACAACTATTATCACACTTAATGCTGAAAGATTGAATGTTTTTCCCCTAAGATTGGGAACATGGAAAGAATGTCTGCTCTTTTATTTAACATAGCACTGGAAGTGCTAGCCACTGCAACAATGCAAGAAAAAGAAATAAAGGGCATTTAGATCAAAAAGGAAGTTATAAAACTGTTCCCATTTACAGATGGCATGACTGTCTATATAGAAAAATGCCAAGAAATTTGCAAAACCCAAAGCAAAACTGTTAGAATTAGTGAGTTCAGCAAGTTTGCAGTATACAGGAGCACCACACCAAAAATCAATTGCATTTCTATATACTAATATAAATGCATGAAAAAATAAACTAAAAACACAATATCATTTATAATCACTCCAAAGAAAATTCAACCTAAAACATATATAGGCCCTGTATATTGATAATTGCAAACTTCTGCTGAAAGAATCCAAAGATCTAAATAAATGAGAAGCATGCTGTGTCCATAGGTTTGAAGACTCAGTGTAATAAAGATTTTACTTCTCCCCAAACTGATGTATTGGTTTAATGCAATTTTCATCAAAACCCAGTAAGGTTTTTTGGTACACATAGATGAGATTGTTTTAAAGTTTATAAAGAAATGCACAAGCTCTAGAATAGTTAAAGCAGTCTTGACAAAGAAGAATAAAGTGGGAGGAATCACTCCACCGGGTATTGTCTCACTACATAGTACAATAATCAACATAGTGTTGTACTTGTAGATGGGGAGCAATAGACACATAGATTAATGGAACAGAATAGAAATAGACAACCCAGAAATGGACCCAAACAAATATGCTCACGTGATTTTTGACAAAGATGCAAAGGAAATTCAATGAAGGAAGGATAACCTGACAACAAATGGTGTTGGAACAATTGGACCTCTACAGGTGAAAACTGATACTTGTCCTAAACCTCACACGTGATACAAACATTAACTCAAAATGGACTTAACTGTAGAACATTCCACTTTGCACGTTTATAAAAAGATGTAGGAGAAAATCTTTGGGATCTAGAGCTAGGTGAAGGATTCTTAGATTGGACACCAAAAGCACAATCCACCAAAAAGTTGGTAAATTGAACACCATCTAAATTAAAAACTGTTGCTCTGTGAAAGGCCATGTTTAGGGAATGAAAAGAGAAAATACATATTGGGAGAAAATATTTGCAAACCATGTATCTGACAAAAGACTGTATCTCTGAAAACCTAATAGTAAAAACCAAAAATACAATTAGGAATGGCTAAGACACATGAAAGGACATTTCACCCAAAATGATATACATTATAATATGTAAACACATAAAAATACATTTTTAGCTATCAGGGAAATGCAAATTAAAACCACACTGAGATATGCCTATCAGAATGGCTAAAATGAAAACAATAGTGACAACGCTTATGCTGGAGAGGATGAAAATGTAAAATGGTATAGTCACTCTGGAAAACTAATTGCCAGTTTCTTATAACACTAAACATGCAATTACTTTATTTTCCAACAGTTGAACTCATGGACATTTATACTAGAGAAATGAAAATTTATGTTCACACAAAACCATTATATCAATGTTTATAGCTGTTTTATTTCTAATAGCCAAAAACTGAAAACAGATCAGATGTCTTTCAATAGGTTAGCAGGTTAAACAAACTGTGGCACATACCTACCATGGGATACTCCTCAGCAATGAACAGAAAAACCCCAAAGCAGAATATGTATACTTGCAGCAACTTGGATGATTTCCAGAGTACTATGCAGAGTGAATGAGTGAAACAGCCAATCTGTAAAGATTGCATGATGCATTATTAAACTTCCATAATATTTTTGCTATGAGAAAATTTTTGAAATGAAGATAATTTAGTGGTTTCCAAGGATTAGTGACAGGGTGAGGGAACATGAAGACTGTGGGTTCTGTCTTGACTGGAGTGGTGGATACACAAACCCATACATATGATAAAATTGTATAGAAAAAATACATAGACAAACCAAGTGGATACAAGTTAAACAGAAAATCTGAATAAGTTCAGTGAACTGTATTGATCTCAATATCCTGACTGGGACATTGTACATAGTTTTGGAAGATGTCATCACTGGGAGAAACTGGCTAACAAGTTCATGGATTTCTTGGTATTATTCCTACAACTGCATGTGAATTTACAGTTATCTCAATAAAAATTCAATTATAAACAAAGTATGTGCCTTTCTTATTTTGCATTTTCTCTTCATCTCTTAGTATTTCTGGCTCCAGAATATAAAAACAAATAATAAAAAAACCCTCTCAACTAATATATATAGTCATTAATATTTATTGCAAGGTTACATAATAAGGATTGACATTTTAATTGTAGAGTACAGATATTTCAAAATAGTAGGAGAGAAGGTTCAGTTTACTCAATATTAGAGTAGAAATCTCTTCTGTCTTTGGAGTAGTTGAATTCCCTAACTTTTCAAATGTTTTGTGTAATGGAAACCTCAAATATGTTTTTTTTTAAATTCTTTACCCTTAAGGTTTAGACTCAAGAGTAGTTTAAAGGAAATTCCATCCATATGTTTATAATTTAACATGTTAGGCTGCTTTTTTTCTTTTCTTTTTTATATTTGATGTCTGAGAACTCTCTTGAACTACTTCTTTCTGGGATCTTTTGGCAAGATTAGACTACGTCACAAACCAAAAATTTCAGTTTGGATTTCAGCATACAACAATAATGTATAGATTCTGTACAATGCCAAAAAGCTTTCTCATTTTGAGTCTAAATGCCATAAATACAGAGTAGAAGATTAATCAGTGGCATTGAAGGGCATTGAAAATAATTCTGGTTAATGTTAACTCAGAGTCAATAAATTATTTTATTCTTAAGATGTACTTGATTTTGGAAATTTGTTAGTTTTCTTAGTAATTCTTAAAAATATTTTTTATCTTACCACTTACTATTTAACAGAAATGAATGTTCAGTGAATTATTTCAACTGCACATCTGCCTCTACTTGACCAGACCTATCAAATAATTTTTAAAAGTCTAGTCTTTTAAAATAGGCCCTGCTCTTTTCTATAATAGCATAAGCCATGCTTAGTAAGCATGTATGATTTGGATGTAAAAATATAATCTTAGTGTATGTTAGTGATTATTAATTCATGGTCTACAATGAAATAAACATTTACTGAGAATGTGATAGTCTACGCAGATGATTTATATTTTTTGAATCCGAAAAAGACTTTATAAGTATGTTACATGAACCTTGGAAACAATAATGAAACAGAAATTTATATCCAAAATACATTGAAAGTAACTATAATTTTCCCTTAAGTCTTTGCTGCTGTGTAATTGTAGCAAAAACAGAAGAGTATTTTGCCAGGAAGGAATTATTTTCACCAAGTACTGTTGACATTCCTAAATACACACAAAAGTGTAGTTCAATCTGCTAAATAGTACTATTAAAATCATACACAACCCAGTTAAAATGTGTATTTTCTATTTGTATAGATATGTATATGTACATTTTGTATATACACATGTAAACATGTATATACATACACACTCATGTATGTGGTATACATTTTTTGAGGTGGCTTGGGAAAGCACCTTCAGGGTACTGAGACCTAAATTCCTTAATTTTCTTCTTTTGAACAGACAATTTAATGCTACTTTGATGCGGGAAAGCTGGGCTCCAAAGGCAAATCTTGTTCTGAGACTAAGGTTGTGAGAACAGGGCATGAAGTGTTCGTGCCACAACCTTCTTCTTCACCCAGTCTTCCTAGCATTTAGATCTTTCTGTTATAAGAAACACAAGAAGGTAGTATTGGCTGATAAATTCTGTAGCCTTCTGGATGCTTTGATGGGTTGAAATGAAATTCTTCCCCCAAGCCCTCGCTTTCCTTAAATTAAGAGGCAATGAGACAACAAACTTTGCTGTGGTGTTTGGGTCAGGATGCTGATATTTATCCTGAACATTTGTGAAAGAAACAATTCAGTATAGTGACAATAGCGCTAAACTTTGAGATGAAACATCTGAATTAAGTCCTGTCTCTGCTACTTATCAGGTTTCTTGACTTTGGTCCAGGTACCCATACCTACCAAACAGAACTTCCATAAGCATCATGTAAAATGTACATTAAAAGTGTTTTAAAAATTGTTTTATTATACGCATTTTATTATACATCTGGATGTTGATGCTTGAAATTCTACTGTTAGCATTTTACCCTCTTAGTTTGAACCTTCATTCCCTTTTAAATTTTAAATACTCAGAACAGAACATTTTGAAATCCAAGGATTGAGGGAAGAGCATTCCACTCACAGATCCCAAGGCAGGAATGATCATGGCCTCTTCAGAGAACAGGAAGAAAGTCAGCTTGACCAGAGCAAGAAGGGAAGGTAGAGAAGGGCTGGCGTGGTAGGAATTGAGGTCTGGAGGGAGGCTGGTGCTAGATCATTTGAAACTGAGACTGTGGTTGAAAGTTTTCATTTTATTCTAATTGTTATAGGGAGGCATTGGTAAGTTTTAATTAGAGAGTTATATATTTTTATTTAATTTTTTTAAAGGATTCTTTGGCTGATGCATACCAAATAGATAGAGAGAAGTGTTAATAAACGTTTCAGTAGGAGTAATGTTGAGACGGGTGGTGATTGTTTCCACAAGACAGACACAATGAAGGTGGATGGAAGTACATGGATCTAGGAAGTAACTTGAAGAAATGAGACAATAGAACTTGCT
Organism: Hyperoodon ampullatus; assembly: GCF_949752795.1. Classification (NCBI taxonomy): domain Eukaryota; kingdom Metazoa; phylum Chordata; class Mammalia; order Artiodactyla; family Ziphiidae; genus Hyperoodon; species Hyperoodon ampullatus. The sequence goes on from NC_136926.1 coordinate 81,300,756, forward strand.
GACTAAATGTGGGTCAGAGAGAAACTAGGTTTTTGACTTGAGCTGTTGGATGGATGGTGTTGCCATTTACTGTGATGTTAACAATGGGAAAAAACAAATTTGCAGAGGGCTGAGGATCAAGATTTCAATTTGGTCAATGTTAAGGTCGAGGTAGAGATTCCTATTAGACACCCAAGTGGAGATATAGAGAAAATACTACATTAATCTAGAACTCAGGAGCAATTGAGAGACTGGAGATATGAATTTGGCAGTCAATGGCAAAGACATTCTCATTAGTGTCATCAAGCTTTGGACTCGCTAATATTTAGGGAGGCACAGTAGGGAGAAACAAAGGAGACCAAGAAGGAGGAGGTGATGGAATAATCAGAAGGGTGTGGTGATAAGGAAAACAAAAGACACGTGTTTAAAAAGCAAGGAATTTTCAGCGGTTTTGAATATTACTGAAGTCAAGTTAGGCAAGGGAAAAAGATGAATATCCGATTTGGCAATATTGAGGTCATTTGTGACCTTGACAAGTGGAATTTCTGTGGAATGGAGTGTGCAGATTTCCAGTTGAAATGGGTTGATGAGAAAATGGGATGTGAGGGAATGAAAGCAGAGGAAATAACACATTAGTTACATTGTCTCTTTTGTTATGTGTGCAGGGAAATGGGACATTTACTTGGTGAGGAAGGTGGTAATGATGCAATTGGTGTGCTAAAGAGAATGATCCAGTATCGAGGGAAAATTCATGTGACACTCTTGAAACAACTTATTACACAACTATTAATATCCCCATTTGATAGATGAAGAAGCTTTATCACAAAGGTTAATTAAGTTGCTAAGGTCACAAAGTGGTAAATGACAAAGCAAGAATTTGAACTCATATCTTTGTAGTTTCAAAGTTCAATCTCTTTTCACTATGTCACCTGTTGTTGGCTGACTAATGCCCCCCATCCCAGGTGCCCAGATCCTAACCCCTAATCTCCAGAGAACCTGCAGTAAGTTACCTTATACAGTATGGTAAAAGAGACTTTGCAGGTGTGATTAACTTAAGCATTTTGAGATGGGGAGATTATTGTGGATTATCCAAGCAGGGCCAATATAATCACAAGGGTCCTTATAAAAGGAGAGAGGATCAGTGTTAGTAATAGATGTGATGATGGGAACAAAGGATTGGGGTGATGTGAGGAAGGGACCACAAGCCAAGGGATGCAGTTGCCTTTAGATATGGATTCTCCCTTCAGATCCTCTAGAAGAAACCAGCCCTACCAACACCTTGATTTTAGTCCAGAGAGATTTACTTGGGGTTTCTGAACTTCAGAAATGTAACATAATAATTCTGTTTTGTTTTAAGCCATTAAGTTTGCGATAATTTGCTACAGGGGAAATAGGAAACTAATATACCACCTTTACTGTGTTGATTATTTGCAGAATCATCTACTGCCCCTGAGCTCAACTTAAATGTGTTTTATCATGGCACTGTCTAATGATTATTACTGAATAAATAAATACTAACTTCTGTATTTAAAATGTTGCTTTACTTGACCATCAAGGCAAAGATGACAGTCTTACACAACTTCTTGTTGGGGGGTAGTAATTTTGAAACTTCTGAAAATTACTGTGGCAAATATTTTGGGTATGAGGCCCTCATTAACTCTTACAAAGAGTAGCTGCAAACCCAAGGGCTGCCAAGTTACCTCTTGAACTCTGGGGGGTGTGGATTCCTTAAATCTGGTCTTTCTCTTGTCCGGAATAAAACCTGTCTTGCCCCATCTTTTCTGTATGCTCTCTATAGCATATGATGAACCAATAGTCTTGTGATTCGGGGTAGCTGGGCTTTTTAAAGACTTTTTCTTTGATCTGATCATTCAAAAGGGTGAGTTTTTATCTCTGCGACCAATTTTAAGCTCTTTACACTGATAATTAAATTCCAGGTCATGCATAAGAAGTAAAGCTTCACAAACAATATCATACATGCCTTTATGTGAATATTACTTTGCTTTAGTAAGAAGTAGTGTGAATGAAACAAAGTGTTTGGTAATATTATTCATAGGTATCGCTCACAAATATCTAAATACATTAGAACATTTCTGCTTCTGATATCAATTTTTTTCTCTTAGCTTTTTGATGTGGAATACATTTCAGTCAATTTGTATTATTAATGTAAAGAATGTACTGTCAGGAAAATTGAACAGATTTTAAGAATAAATATTTTTATTAAAATCTTTTATAACTGCATTTCAAAAGTAACTATGACAGTCATTTGGGTTATATTCTCCCAACTTCATTATTAAGCCTGTGAAAACTTGCCAGTCAGCTGACGTAGAATAGTTTGGCAGCTACACACACATTCCATCAAACGGGTGTGAGAAAACATTACTGAAACATACTGACATGAAAAGAACTTTCTCTCGTTCAGGACAAAGTGTAGCCAGGTCCATGAAGAATTTCTGACTTAGCTGCACACATTCTTTAAGAGCACGTGTGAATGGGGTGAATGGCTTAGGAATTTTGCTTAGGAAATGCATAGAAAGATTGGGATGGTTTGTGGTTTTGTTCACTGCAATCCTAAAATGGACATAAATATTGGAAAATGTTGATGAATTCAATATTAAAGAAAATTTATAATGTTAACAAATGAATACCTTTTCAATAAAGAACAAACAGAAAAAAGAATGGAAAGCATAGGTCCTCTCAGCACCACGTGGTTTGTCGTGAAATTGTGATAGGAGTTATTTCATAGGGTCATTCGTCTCACATTATGACTTAATAATGATAATTTGGAGTTGTTGGCTGTGTGCTCTTCTGGATTTTAATTTTCTAATATTTATGGACACAGTTTTATTGTCCTCTACATTATTTAATCTTTGTGAAATTACACAAAATGGTGTAAACACAGCAATGTAAATTCCAGCTTCAGGGCCACCTGCCCAGCTTTGGAAAGTGGTAGGATCTTTGACATGACAATGTTTTTGCTGTTCTTTCTAATAAAATGTGCACCCTGACTGTTAGCCACCTGGAAATTGTAGCAAGATTATTCTTACATGAAAATAAGATTTGACTGGGCTTTATAGTTCTACCGCAGCTAATACTAATGTCAACTTTTGGCTTAAGGTCTCAATGGATATTTTGGCTTATTTATTTGGCACGATTAAGTTGGATTAGATTGCATGAGAAAATTGGGACAGTTTGTGGTTTTCTTCACTGAAACCGTGAAATTAATATAAGTATTAAAAAATGCTAAGGAATTCAACAAGTGTCAGGCTCCCATACAAATAGGTAGTTAAGTAGCACAGATTTATATGTACTGTTAGAAGAAATATACTTAAGCTGTAAATGCACATCTTAGATGAAATATCTTTCTGTCTTAAGATTTGTTCACTGGTGAAACATTACAGGAATATTTTAAAGCAGAACCTTCTTGAACCTGATTGACACCCCAAGTACCACACAAGAATAGTTAAATTATGTTATATCCTCCAAGAAATTCTAAATTATCTGAACCTAAGTTTGTGCTTGGCAGGCAAAGCACTATAAAAGCTTCAAGGTGATCAGCCTGCCAAAAAACAGAAATTTTATTTTTCCAAGACTCATTACAAATGATACATTGGTACTTTATAACATGGATTTTGGATTTTGGATCTTTCTTTTTTCCTTCGTTCATATTCTTGAAGAAGTAAGACTGATCACTTTTACCTATGACCTAAAAGGTTATTATTTTAATGTAGCAATTCGTTTCTTAGCCTCTAAAAGCATAGAAAACATTGCTATTGTCTGGAAATGTAGCAATAACATCAAGATGCTATGTGGAGAGATTAATCTGAAATAGTTTACTTTATAAGAAATGAGGTTAGGGCTTCCCTGGTGGCGCAGTGGTTGAGAGTCTGCCTGCCGATGCAGGGGACACGGGTTCGTGCCCCGGTCTGGGAGGATCCCACATGCCGCGGAGCGGCTGGGCCTGTGAGCCATGGCCGCTGAGCCTGCGCGTCCGGAGCCTGTGCTCCGCAACGGGAGAGGCCACAACAGCGAGAGGCCCGCATACCGCAAAAAAAAAAAAAAAAAAGAAATGAGGTTAATTTTTTATTATTAAGCATTATCTAAGGAACACTATTTTTCTCAAATAATTTTTCCTGGAAACCTAGACTAAAGAAAAGACATCACATTAATTTAAAACAGTGATACATGGCTTCAATAATTCTAGGTAATAGTAAGAAGTTAAAAAGATAGGAAGCAATGAAGAGTCGACTAAAAAAAGGCAGGGTTTATCACATGAATTCCAGTTCTTTAAAATAAAGATTATTTCTATCTGATCAGATAATGCAATTTAAATTCAATAATGACTCTTGGAAAACATAAATATACACGTTTTATTGACAAAACATTTGCATTTGTGCTTATTTTATACTATACTACTTTTAGAAAATAAAGTATCTAAGCTTTAAATAAATGGCAACTTGCACAAATTTTATATTATTTAGTTGCCTTTTTTTGTGCAAGTATTTCCTGCCTCTACATGATTCCAGAATCTCACATTCACATCAGCAAATGTAGACTATAACTGTCTGTATAATTTGCCACCATGTATGGATTTTTAAAATATAATATTTTTAAAACACTGTGGGCAAAGCTTGACCTATATCGATGTGATGTCATATGGCCATTCTTTGTAATGATTTCACTTACCTCACTATCACAGCGGCAGTCTTCACGTTTAATATTTAGTGTTCTCTTGCAAAACATTCCTAAAATATATTGTATTTTTCTGCATTGACCCATACAAAATGCATATGTTTTTATACTAATCACTTGTGCATGTTTGACAGGCCACATTTTAAAATACAATACGATGTTTTACTTTCCTGAATATTAAAAACTTATCCTTCTTTTTCTCTTTCTATCACAGTGTATGGTGTCATATCTATAGTAACTATTTCTTAGCATTATGTTTTATATCTGTATTAATCTATTTTCTCCTTGCTATGGCTTTTATTAACATTATTGCTTATGCATTAGAGGTCTTGTGTGTCTTAGAAAAAAAACTAAGAAGGGTTTCATATAAAATTCATTTCCTATAGGTTAATGGAAAGTAATACATATAAACAATAAAACAAAAATCCCTTTGGACCCTATTTTGTTCTGCCCTATTTTAACTTATGCCAAAAATGCTTTTATTTCTGGTCCACCTCATTCTTCTGATAACACTTAAGACATCACTTCAGAGAGGCTTCTCTCAGTATATAGGTGTGTGTTAAATCACAACACACTGCTTATTTCTTTCAAAGGCAGTTAAAATTTGTGTTAGCTTGACTTATTGCTATTGGTAGTTAGCAAGGTCCCAGGATGGCAGAAGCCATGTCTATTTTGTTCACTATCCAGAGGAGGCCAGAGGGAGGGCCTCAGATGTAGGGCCTCCAGGGGATGGAGGAGAGTCAAGCATAGGTTCCAGCAGTTGCTACCTGAAGGATGGGAAACCAGGAGGAGCTGGGTGTTTGGAGAGAGGGGAGAGTGCACCTGCATAGCAATCAGATTGCACAGAGGAGATCACTGAGGTGAGGTTTGTACAAGGTACAGACACACCAGGGTGACAGAAGCATGGAGGAATGGACAAGCCTAGACCTTGCAGGTCCTTTAAGCAATGAGGAGGAAATTGAATTGACTCAAAAAGCAATGTCAGGATCAGTTGACTACTTGTAGTTTTGATTTAATGGGAGATATCTGAACGTAAAAATATCCAGCATGAGACTGTCAAATGTATTTATGAAATAATCTAAAAGGTGATCTCACTATAGTGGAAATAGGTATTTTGAAACTGGAGATTTTTGATATGGAGAGGCATTGGCCCTGGGTTCAAATTTCCTCAATTCCCAAACTGGATTGACCCCTTCTTTTTTCTTTATCCTTTCTTTTAGTTTTAAAATTTTTTTCTTAATAAGGTATAGTTGATTTACAATATTGAGTTAGTTTTAGGTATACAGAAAAGTATTCAGTTATATATATAATTTTTTCAGATTATTTTCCATTATAAGTTATCATAAGATATTTTATACAGTAAATCTTTGTTGCTTATCTGTGTTATGTATAGTAGTTTGTATCTGTTAATCCCATACTCCTAATTTATCCCTCCTCCACCTCCCTTTCCCCTTTGGTAACCATAAATTTGTTTTCTGTGGGTTGACTCCTTCTTAGTGTCTTACTTGGGCTGGCTGCATTAGAACCCTAAGCCCTAGTTTCTTCATATCTGGGATGGATATAATAATAGTACTGAATAATATTAATATGATATAAAAATTGAGATTGTACACTTATTACATGAAATTCAGAGCTTTCTTTTTTAGAAATCACATTTATCTGTTGCAATCCCTACTTTTTAAGCACAGCATTTCTCTTTCAAAAGAGAGGAAAGATACTGAAAAAAATTAAATAGTACAATAGTCCAAAGTGACATACTAGTGACTTGTATAGCACTGAGAATTGTCACCTCGCCTAAGAGACAGTCTGGGCTAGCCAACCTGAGGGCATTTTCCCACTTAATGGTCACAAGAACTCAGTGAGGTACATGATGATTCTGTTTTCCTTCACAAATAAGGATATGAGTCAAAGGCAATTTATGTGGTTTGTCTACTTTCAGCTACCTAGAAAGTGGCAGAGTCAGAACTTGGACCAATAGACTCTGGAGCCCAATGTCTCACACATTAAGCTCCTCTTTGGCAAGAAATAATACATTTAGTAATATAGTCTATACATTGTAGACCCATCAAATTTTATTAATATGGCTATATACTACATTCAAAAATACTTGCAGTAATCGTGGTAGCCTGGTTGTATGAACTTTTTAAAAACAGCTTTATTGAGGTGTAATTGGTATAAAATACTGCATGTATTTAATATATACAATTTGATGAGCTTGGACATATGTGTGCACCCATGAAACCATCACCATGCTCAAGATAATAAACATGTCCATCACCTCCAAGGATTTCCTTGTGCTCCCCCCTCCTTTTTTTTGTGGTAAAAACCATCCAAAAATTAATATAAGAAACCAGAGTCAATAGCATTAAAATATTTTCCTATATATCAAAGCCTTTGTGATAAAACCACTGAAAAATACTTTCATAGTCATCTGAAACAAAACGTGAAAATTAGGTACATATGTATAGAGAAAATGAATGCTTTAATAAATACACATGAGGATTAAATATCCCCATTCACTTGCTTGAGAAACAATTTAGAACAGGAAATACTATTGAAATTCAAGGACTAAATAATTAAACCCAACTCAATTTTGTTTAGTCAGATGTGAAAAAATACATAGTTAATTGGTAGGCAAGATCTCAATGTACCAGAGTCTAATTATAGAGTCTTCAAAACACTAGTGAAATAAAAGCTAGACATTTTAAAAGACATTACAATTATATGACACTGATTTATTTTGGAAAATGGCAAGGTTAAATTTAAGTTTAATATGCTGAAATAAATTTTCTGTCTTCATTTTGGAACTTCTACCAAAAGAAATATTTCATTAAATAGTGAAATATATATATATAAATATAAAAATATATACATATGTATACACATATAATACTTGGTATGCTTCTAATTAAGAGTTCCTTTTTTTTTTTTAATATTGGTCTTGGTTTACTAATGGTCCAAGAAATTTGGTCAGTTATATCATCATTGCCCTCTGAGTTACAGTAAATGTAAAGAACAGTTGCTCCAAGTCAGCACTAATTCAAATATGATTGGGCATATACTAATGCTAACAAAAATAATTACAACCACAAATCTATATTATTATAATAAGTATTAAACAAGGAGTGAATTGGTTTGGCATCTCTACAGAACACTTATTAAAATGTGTTTTTTTCTACAACTGCAAGTGGTATGCATTTAATATTATATAGTCTTGTTTTCAGTGAATAGAAGTTTATTTTGTAACTTAATTGGTATTATGAAACCCCTTCAGTTGATTAAATAGATGGTTCATAAAAAGACAGTTTATGATCTGTAACTATATAAGAGGAAATGAAAAAAAGGGAGTAGTTAAAGTCATGAATACAAAATGTTATCTAAGCTTATTTACACCAGAAAATCTTCTTTGATAATAAAAATGGGTAATCTTATACAACCATAGAACTTTATTAATTTTAGATTAACCTGCATGATTTGAGCATTTATTTTAAAGAAAATGTTCCACTTGCTAAATCCTCAATGTGGTTATGTTGCTATATTGAATAAAGTAATGGATGTACATACTGATAACAAAGGTTTGCATTTACCAATTAATTTGTCTTTGCTATTTATATGGAAAGCTGTTTTTAATTCCTTTTTAAAGCTTTGAAATTACTGAGACTTTGTTCAGTGTTTTCTGTGAAGCCTCTTAATTTCTAGGAAACAGCTCATCACTTCTTTAGCAGTTCTCCCTACAGTACCTTGTACATACCTTAGGAAGCTAACATTGATTTGACACATAAAACAATGCTAAAAAAATTTAATTAAATAAATGCATTTTTATAGGCATATTATGTATTTTAAATTTTATGTGCTTGTTTCATCTACTGGACTATAAAATCTTTCAGGAAAAAGACCATGTCTTATTCATATTTTATTTTTTGAATTTATCATAATATTAACCATAGTAGGAAATTAATTCATGTATCAGTTAGATGTCATTTTGACTCCAAGTAACAGAAAACTCAACAATCATAGCTTAGATAAATATAGCTAATCATTCTCACATAGCAAGGAAACCAGAGGTATGGATTCTTTGTTTCATGCTGCAGCTCCATTGTTACATCAAGCTCTTTTCATCCATCTGTTGCACCATTTTTAACTTTACAGGGTGGCTGTTACACTTACCTTCTTCCAGAATCATGTCTTTGTTCAAGCAGGAAGAAAGCAGAGGAAAAATGTTCTCTCATTTTGATGTTTTCACATTTTTCTAGATGGGAAACTTTTCTAGCAGACTTCCCCTCACATCTCATCAGCCAGAACCAGGTCATATGCTGCTTTAAGACCAGTGAATTGTGAATTAAATGGGGGTTGTCATGGAAGATTTAGACCACTCAAGATTTAGCCCCTGGGATTGGAATAGGGGCTTATCTTTCCAGAGATCAACAGCTTTTGCCTTCCACCTGAACAAATTGTGCTTTAGTTAGCAGGGGAAAAGGGGACCATTGAGCAGTTAATGGACAATATGTGTTACAATAAATATTACGTGAAAAGAATTAGATTTGTTAAAATCACGTCCTGTGCTATCTCCAGTTGCATCTTTATATATTTATTTGTATTTGTTTGGCAAAATTAAATGTGAGTGAATTCTGTTTCTTTGAGGATAATTACAAATGCATAAATTCCTCTCTATTTTTACAGTGGGAAGAAAAATATGCAATGTTGAGAAGATGCATTGTTTTTATCACTTTCTGTTTTAAATGTCGGTCTTGCTCTTATAATTGCAGAGGAAATTCAAATGCAATTATGTTCTCTGTCTTTTTTTAGGCCTGAAAAGATAAATATGAATTTAGATTCCATTCATCGGTTAATTGAAGAAACACAAATCTTCCAGATGCAGCAGTCATCAGTTAAACCACCGTGTGACCTGGGGGCACCTGCCTCATCCCCCAGGGACACCTGTAGCTCCTGTTTGCCCCTTCATGCGCTACAATCTCATGCCGCTCACAACTCCCATGCTCATTCCTGCAACATCAACGACTGGGGCATTTGTGAAGAACTTCGCCTGCGGGAACTGGAGGAGGTCAAGGCCAGAGCCGCTCAGATGGAGAAGACCATGCGATGGTGGTCAGACTGCACGGCCAACTGGAGAGAAAAGTGGAGTAAAGTTCGAGCTGAAAGGAACAGTGCCAGGGAGGAAGGAAGACAACTCAGAATAAAACTAGAGATGACCATGAAGGAATTGAGTGCCTTGAAAAAGAAGCAGAGTTTGTCACATCAAAAAGAGGCCTTGGAAGCTAGAGTCACCCAGGACCGGAAGCTTCCTAGTTTCATAGAAGTGTCTTATGCACAGAGAGACCCCTTTCAAATTGGTTCCAAAACGTGTGAGTCCATCAGAGAGTGCTTGGGAAAGAGAGAATATCCTACCAAGGAGAACATAAATAGTAAGGTCAGAAAAAAATCCAGAGGAATCTAGAGGTTATGTGCATATTTGAACGCTGTATATAGTCATGGGAAGGGAAAAGAAAATAGAAAAACCAGTGGTGACTGTATTTGTTTGTTTAGGCTGCCAGAACTAAGTACCCCAGACTGAGTGGCTTTAGCGACAGAAGTTTATTTTCTCACCGTTCTGGAGGCTAGAAGTCTGAGATCCAGGTGTCAGCAGGGCTGGTTTCTGCTGAGGCCTTCCTCCTTGGCTTATAGATGGCAGTCTTCTCCCTGTGTCTTCACATCACCTTTCCTCTGTGTGTGTCTGTGACCAAATTTCCTCTTCTTCTTCTTTTTTTAAAATTTATTTTATTGAGGTATAGTTGATTTACAATGTTGTGTTAACTTCTACTGTATGGCAAAGTGATTCAGTTATACATATAAATATATTGTTTTTCATATTATTTTCTATTACAGGACATTGCATATAGTTCCCTGTGCTGTACAGTAGGACTTTGTTGTTTACCCATCCTATATATATGAGTTTGCATCTCCTCTTCTTATAAGGATACCATCACTAGGCCCACCCTGATGACCCTCATTTTGAACTTAATTACCTTTTAAAGACCCTGTCTCCAAAAACAGTCACATTCTGAGGTACTGGGGGTTGGGGGGTGCAGACTTCAACATATGGGTTTTAGGGGAGACACGATTCAGTCCATATTACAGATATTACTAGTATTTTTAGCCAAAGAAAACCCCCAGCATTTTTTTATGTTAAAAGAAGATATTTGGAGAGATTTCTCTCCATTTACCCTAATAAGCCACTATTAAATTATCCATGCAGTAGTTTAAAACATTTCCCAAGGTTTGGGACTCTGGCCTCACAATTAATTCCTGTAAAATGGGTACCATAGGGAAATACCTTTAGGGAATACTTCACACTACCCACTTTTGGAATTTCTTGGTATATTTGGAATCTTGAAATTTCTGAGGACTCTGAACATAACAAAAATTTGTAAACTTTAATCTAGCAGTTCACACACTTATCTATTGATGAGCCACTCCCCATATATATATTTTTTAATCTGGTAAATATTATTAACAACTCATGGAACATACTTTGGGAAGCTTTAGGAATTCATGTTATCTCTTTAAATAGTTTGTATTATTTACCCTTTATATTATTACCCCTTTCTATTTAATTCCATCTCTAAAAACATAAAATAAATTAATATCTTGCTTTTCTATAATTCCATCTAAAATGTTAAGCTTTTCATGATGTATGGAGTGTATGTTAGATATAACATATTCCACTGTAAATGGAAAATTTTAAGAGACTGCAGGGAAACTTATTTTATTAGAATATGGTAGAACATTGAAAGGAAAAAAAAGCCTAAAAATATATAAGTTAAAGTTTGTCCATATAACACTATTAGAAAATGATAAATGAATGAAAATATGAATTTGATGCTGAATCATAATATTTTATTTCCTTTCAAAAATGTTTTCTTCATGATTTTTCTACATTGGATTTTAAAATTCAACAATAATAATTGTTTTGTTTTGTTTTTTCTTTCAGGAAGAAGGTTTGATTATTGACCCATTAAAATTAAATGAAGAGGTGAAACTCAATCTAGATTGTCCTGATTTATTCAAGAACGGTGGTTCTGAAAACCATACAGTGAGACCTGGATTAAGACTGCAGGCAATAAATCTGCCTCTGGAGAATGGAGTTCCTGAAATTTCAGCTTTGCAGGTGCATCTGGATGAGTTCCAAAAAATCTTATGGAAAGAAAGAGAGTAAGTACTAATTATTGTCTTCCTTAACCAAGTCTGTTTTTCAAACTTCTTAAAATTGTTAAGTCTCTTAAACTAGCCATCTGCTAATGTATTTTACCTATGACTAGTCATTAAGTGCTAATATTTGAAAAATGAGTTTGAATTTTATATTCATTTTTTGAATTTTGAAAAGTTATAACAGGTTCGTTTTTATCATTTTTTTTCATAACCTTGTTCTCATCTTCTCTGGTAGATTCACCTTTATTATATTTGAATTATTAATGATTATGATTAAAATAACCTGTGTATTATCTAACTTTTACAGCATTCATCGATTTCAGTGAGTCAATAAAAATGAATAGATATGTTAATATTCATAAGGGAAAACTCACAAATTTGTGAGGTGCTGATTGCAGAAAAAGATGCTTTATTCATTGACCATTTATAGTATAGAGGAAGGAGCACTAGACTTGATTAAATCACCTGGACATTCATCTTGGTTCTGACATACTCTAGCTATATGATATTGGGTTAGTAAAGGGTGTGCTATTGTCAGCTTGGTAAAAATATGGATAGTGATACCTGTGTTCCAATGATCTATTGTTTTATAACAACTTCGCAAATGATTATTATTGAGACAACAATCACCATGTATTCTGTTCATGAATCTTGAGCATGGATTTATATGGACAGCTCATCTCTTGCTACATGTGACCTCAGCTGGGATGGCTCAAAGGCCGAGGGTGACTTTAGGTCTGGGGGAGCTGTGTAGAATTATCTGAAGTCTCACTTACTCCCATATCTGGCAGCTGATCCTTTTTCTCATCTGGGATCTCAGTTGGAACATCTGTATATAGCCTATCTGTGTGGCCACTTGGCTAACTCATGGCATAATGGCTTGGTTGAAAGTGAACATCTGTCAAGCACAGAGAGAAATAAATGGTATTTTAATGACCTGGCTTTAAAAGTCACATAGCATCACTTCTGCCCTCTTCACTGGATTCTTATGAGGATCAAACACAATGTCTGGGAAAGTGGCCACTAATATGAATTACTCAATATGGATTTTTTTGTTATTGTTCCCTCACGATCACCCTAGAAACTAATAAGTGGAATATTGGATGTACTTTAAAATGTGTTCCCCAAATCTGAAAACAATTATTTTTCCATCTGTTTAGTTATAAGACTCTGAATGGGCAGAATAAAAAAAAAACTGGGAGTGATGTATATTATCACTAAGTATGAAAATAATCATATATAATGGTTTTAATTTCCCTGGTTTACATGGATTGAAACAGTGATAAGTATGCACACAAACCTTGTACCGGTACTATAAGCTCTTTACCTGCCAATCCTTTTCTGTCTGTCACAAGTCCCTCTGAAATTTATTCCTACCACTAATTCCCTTTTTCAGATTCTTTGCCTATACCTCACCACATGAACAGATTGTGATAATACAAGTATCTGTGTAGAGAATAAATATTTATTATTCTACCATCAAGTGTAAATTCCTAACAGAGGCAATCAACATTAGTAGAAAAGAGAATAAAATTGAACGCCTGCATCCATATTAACAATTAATTTACTCTGGAACTACAGGTCTCAGTCAAGTTCTAACCTCTGGGCTTCATTTCTTGAAGGATTTAACATTTTAGTGGTTATAGACTTCTCTCCAACCCACTCACAATGCTACTTCACCTACATAATATAATAGGAGCAATGTGAAAATGCTGTTTCCTGCATGTAAACCCCCAAATGTACCAGTTTTAATGATATACATGTGTGTCTTTACACTCTCACTTGTACACATGTACATGTACATATATATCTGCTTTCCTTGGAATAAATGAACAATACCCATAGTATTAAGTAAATCCCCCAGTTCTCAGCAAATTCAGCATATAAACAAAAGACAGGCTGAAGAATAAGGGGGAAACGGGGCCTTTGATTCCATTTTGCTTTCTCACCCTCCTCTTTAAGAAGCAGTCCCATGGGTATGATATGTCCATGAATTAACATTAGCCCGCAATCCATGTGAGGCCATGGCAAAGCCTTTTTTTCTATCACAAGAGAATGTTTCCCAAGGATACACTATATACTTTTACTACAAATCTCTCTAATCTTTTAAATTCTTCCTCCTGGAATCTCAGTGAGTGGGTGGCTGGAGTTGAGAAGATGTGAATATAATTTTTTCTATGTTCCCAGCTAGTGGGAAACTTCTCTTGACTAGAGCACAGGAATCAACCTAGAGAACTCAGGGAACCATTTCCACCATTGACTGACTAGAACCCCCTCATTTAAAACACTAAAGTTTATCTATTATTTGTATTATTCATACTGTTCAGTCTGATGAATAATTACCCAGTATCTGGAAGCTGTTCATGTACTGAGAATTTGTATATTTCTGATCTCTTAAAAAAAATGACCTTCCCAGGTAGAAAATTTGAGATGAGGGTGGGAAAACTGATCCTCGTACAGAGCTAGGTGTACCTAAACATTCAGGAAGAGGAACTTTGGCAATATTACGTCTTAAGTAAGAGAGATGATGAGGCAAAATATTTTGATGTGCTGCTTTAGCCTTTAGAGTTAGTTCTAAAGTTAAACTGCAGATGGCACCTGCATCCCTTACAAAACGTTAACTTTCTGTCAATGTGAGCTTTAATCTCCCTTTCAGTTTTATTTCTTAATTTGTTTTCTATATAAGAAGAGCAGTATGCTTCAATTATTTTTCTTTGCTTCATTAAATGTTAAGTTTTTTTCTCAATAAAATGAGATTTTAAATCTTGGTGAGATAGTACAGCCAACTGAAAATGCTCCAATGATTAGTATGAGAAAGAAATCTATATATATGGTTGTGAATATTCCTCAAGACAATGAAAAAATTGCATGCAAGTCTGGTTAATATTATTTAATGTAATATTGTTAAAGAATAGAAAGTCAGATCTACTTTACTTATTTATTCACTGTTACTAATGGGATATACAGTAAGCTTATAACTGACAAATAAAATTTGTATATATTTAAGGTATACAACATGATGTTTTTGATGCATATACATACTTGGAAATGATTACCATAATCAAGCTAATTAACACACCCATCACTTCACATAGTTATTATTTTTGTGTGTGATAAGAACACTTATGATCTACTCTCTTAGCAAATTTCAAGTATACAGTACCATGTTGTTCACTATAGTCATCATGCTGTACATTCATCTTTTTTTTTTTTTTTTTGCTATTGAGTTGTATGAGTTCCTTTTATATATTTTGGATATTAACCCCAGTGTGGTGTGCAAATAATTCCTCCATTCCATAAGTTATCTTTTCATTTTGTTAATTGTTTCTTTTGCTGTGCAGAAGCTTTTTAGTTTGCTACAGTCCCACTTATTTATTTTTGCTTTTTTGGTATCTGTGCTGTTGATGCAGAATCAAAATAATCTTTGCCAATACTAATATTCAGGAGCTTTCCCCTTATGTTTTCTTCCAGGTGTTTTACATTTCAGGTCTTAAATTAAGGTCTTTAATCCATTTCAAGTTAATTTTTGTGTATTTTTACGATTTCTTTTTTACTCTAAAGTATGTTTGTGTTTGGGCAGTCCTGTACCTAATGAGAGAGTCTATCTCTCTGTGTAGACAATAAAAGCACTAGTAATTCTCTACCTCAGTCTCCTTTGCAGTTAGGGTGCAGATGGTTGACATAGGAACAGCTATTCAAATGTAGCCACCTAGTTGTTTTAGCATAAATTAATCCTCCAAGGAGATGAGAGCACCAGCATCCATCCTGGTGAGGGGAGAAGGCAGTGCCAGTAGCTACATCTTGTTTTCAGAGGCAGCAGCAGCCTCAAGTCTCTGGTGACATCATCCCATGACTCGAGTTGAGGGGATGCTGAAGTCATGCTGTGATGTCTGTACCTAAATGGTGGCCCCAAGAAAGTGCTGATGGGAAGATTTCTATGGCTTTATCTTTGGTATTTCTGACTGCAGGCTCCCATTTTGCTTCACTGACTCTCCCAGAGATTCTTTGTGCTATTAATGTCTTCTATTTAAATTAGCTATTTTGAGTATATTTGTTTGTTGGACACATAATTGATATCAGGAGAGTGTACAGGCAACAGGCAGTGGGGTCTTCATTGGGCTGGTTCTGTGACATGAGACGGGTCTTATTCCTGGCTGCATAGCCTTGTCCAAACCTTGGTCTCTGGTCCTCCTGGGTGTCTCTGAGCTTAACAGTATTCTTTAAAGTCATCTATTTTCTAATTAAATTGACTATATATGGCTTTGGCTATTTGCTGAAAATGCTGAAAGGTGATGAAAATGAAAGATATTGAAAGATGTTACTGCTGAAATATGTAGTTATAAATAGGGAAATCATGAAATCATAAATAGGTTGCTTATTAAAAATATACTTGTAAAAGATTTTGTTATTCATCATTTAATACTAACTCTAAATTTTAGACTAATGAAAAAATGGATATCTAGATGTTATTACAAATTAATTATTTTTGTCTGGCAAAAAATTTTGACATTAATAGACCTCTAAGAAAATACTGACTAGACATTTTACAATGAAATTTCACACAGTTCAAAAATGATTAATATTTATTACCAGATAGTAATGTTTAGGAATTTTTATCTCTGAAAAAATTTTGATTAATCTTCCTGTCTAGATGTTTAAAATTTATGCCCATTTATTATGGGATCATTATGGGATGATTAAAAAGTATCAAAAGATTGCATTGAAATATAATCATATCTTTTCATAAAAATCATTTTGGTTCATACACTATTTTTTAGATCCTGCAAATATTATACATTTTAACAATCTGATTTTTAAAAGTTTATATCATCATATTAAAATACTATATTTTTTCTGAGCTTTGCCTTAGTAATTTTTTTAAAGAATCTGTGCATAAAATATGCAATATCCTTTAGAGTAAAATAGGGTTTTTTTTGCCTTCTTGTAGTTCAAACAATATGATGATAGTTTAAATTTCAATTATAAATGTAAGTATAATTAATCAATTTTGAAAATCTCTCTAAAATGTAGAATACATTGATTAGGCCAGAAAATTAAGGATTTAAAGAGTGCCCTCTGCTGCATAAATTTAAGTGTGCACAGTCCTTAT
This sequence comes from Hyperoodon ampullatus, assembly GCF_949752795.1. NCBI lineage: Eukaryota > Metazoa > Chordata > Mammalia > Artiodactyla > Ziphiidae > Hyperoodon > Hyperoodon ampullatus. The sequence goes on from NC_136926.1 coordinate 81,317,743, forward strand.
GTCCTAATGCTTGAAACAAATAGTCACAATTTTTTTTTATAAAGCTATGCTGAAAAACACCCAAGCATCACATTGCTATTAAATAAATGTTTATGAATTGCCTGTTCTCTTACTTCTCTAAATTGTACCATTTTACAGAATGAAATACATAATTTTCTTTCACTAAACTAATAAATATCAGTTATTTTATTTAAGATGCATACTTAGAAAAATAATGCTATATTTTAAATGTGACTAATCTGCCTTAAATAAAGAATACAAATGGTTAACTATTCATTTTAATGCTTTTCAAAATTATTTTCATTTCATGAACTGGCCTTGAATACTTAGTCTAGATATAATTTACATATAATTATATCTTTAGACTATATCTATACTTATATGTAGCTAAAAGTTTAATGTAATTTGCAGTGTTCTTGAACTTCTTATAAAACCCCTGAGGGCATAGTTGCCACAGTAATTCTGATGACAATTTCAAGGATCAACATTTATTCTACAGTAATTATAAATCATTTTTATGTTAATATGAGCTTTTTTGGTAACATCATTTGATTTATTAGAGTGTAATGTTAAAAGCTGACACTGATTTCTCAACATGTATAACTTTGAATTTGTAAATTTAAAAATGTAGACTTTTCTCAAATTTTCAAGTATAATTTTTATATCAATCTATTTATAAATAATTCTCAAAATTAATTTTGAGAAAATTTTCTCAATGTATGCTTCATCACACAAATGTATTTGATCAATATCCTTTAATAAAATTATTTTATTAATTTAAGATATTCCTTTCACTGATGAAAACATTGTCATGTTCTACTCATGTAATTCTTTTTTTTTTATAATTTCATTTTTTTTATTAGTTTCTTCTTTATAACAAAGTGAATCAGTTAAACATATATATCTGTTCCCATATCCCTTCCCTCTTGTGTCTCCCTCCCTCCAACCCATGTAATTCTAATAAATTAAAATTATAAATATGGTGATTCTTAAGTATTTCAATGAAGTCACAAACAATACAATTTTATTTTATTTTTCAACTTAAATTTACAAAGGTCAAAGTCAATACTCAATTTCTTTTAAATATTCAAAAATACCTTATCATCCAAAACTTTAAAACCTGAATGCCAAATACATAACATATTTTAATATACAATGGCTTTTATGTATTTGTTCTATATTTAACACAAAATGTTACTATTTGGCAATTTGTTCCCAATTTCTATATTTAATCCTATTCTTAAAATCTCAAACACAGTCACTAAGAGCAAAAATCGTGTCATGGTAAGCAACTGGGGGTGATCAGCTAGCTAAATGTACTTATCTATCAGAATTTTTGGCTGTGGTTGTTAATCTGGACCTGTGGACATCTGTAGGAGTGTTCTGAAGAACTTATTGAGCCTTTTCCTTTGTTCATTGTAATATATGTACTGTGTTAGTAAGGGATTCCAAATTATAGTCCTATAAATAGTGCTGGTGTCTTTTGCAACTTAAGTCTTTTGAGGTGAAGTTAAGCTGTAACAAATGCTTTTATTATCCTCTTTCAATTTTATGGCTTGATTCATGCAAATATTATTATGTAACCCCTTATGCTTATGCATTGACTGGATTAAACTAATATATTTATGGCCTAATTCTATTTTGAATTATTTTCATAGTATTGCTACGTAGAAGATTCATATTTCTTATAAATATGGAAATGGCATTCAATTTTGATTCTGGATGCATCTTCTAGCTCTGTGAATATGTCCCAAGATCTTTCTAGCAGCATTATCACTGAAATAGATCTGTATGTGCATTAGCTAATTATAAATACAGTAAGACTGTAACTAACAACTACAGAATCTTAGAGGCATGTAACAATCAGAATTTATTTAGTTGGAGTCTGTGAGCCACTGGAGGTTGGTTAATCTGGACAGGGCTCTGCAGGGAAAAATCAGCTGTGATTCATGGCTCTTATCTTCCCCTGAGAACAGTGGGCCTGCACAGGTATGTATTTCTCATAGTAATGGCCAACATATAAGTGAGGAAGCCCAGTTACACAAACACTTTTTAAGTCTTTGGCCACATCGTGCCCAACAGCATCCCATTGGTAATGTCAGGCACATTTTCTATTTCCAAGGCACAGCAAGTGACAATTTCATCTTGTGTTTCACCACTAAATAACATGTATCACTATTTTTCTAGCTTGTTATGTTTTCTTTCCAGCCCCTGTCCACCATATGACCCCTAAATTAGGTCTACTTATTTTTCATTTTTGTTGTTGCAGCATCCCCTTTTAAGTATCATTTCCTGTATCAGCTATCTTTTGCTGCATAAAGTAATAATAATAATTCAGTAGCTTAAGACAACAAAGTATTTTGCCTGGGTGGATGCAAGGTCAGCTGACCTCCACTGGACCAGCTGGGCTTGGCTCCTTGGTAAGGTTGAGCTCAGATCTGCTTCATATGTTTATTTGGGGACAGCAGTTCCCGGGGGAAACTTTTCACAGTGACGACTGAGGGATAAAAGAAGCCTAATCACACAAATTCTTTTCAAATTTCTGTAATCTGTCACATCGGATAATATCTCATTGTCAAAGCCTAGAATCTAGGGATGGGGAAAGCAACTCTGTCCTCTCACCGTTGTGGCCTCTCCCGTTGCGGAGCACAGGCTCCGGACGCGCAGGCTCCGCGGCCACGGCTCACGGGCCCAGCCACTCCGCGGCATGTGGGATCTTCCCAGACCAGGGCACGAACCCGTGTACCCTGCATCGGCAGGCGGACTCCCAACCACTGCGCCACCAGGGAAGCCCGAGAATGAGTTTTTTTAACAATAATCTACCACACAGATGAGGACTGACCATTTGCAAAGGTCGATATATGCTAATTATCACCAGAAATAAACAATTATTTTCAGTGACTCACTCTAATAGATGTGTGGGCATGGGAAAAAAATCAGTGATGAGATATTAAAAGATTAAAGATTTTCATCCAAGTTCTGTCACTTATTCTACAAATAGAGAAATTAATTTCAATTATTTTAAATAATTTAAATAAAGATCCCAGTGAAACTGCTTTATTAAAACAGAATTGCAGATATTTAAAAAGCATTTTTATATCTCCAATAAATGACTGATTTCTTAAATGGTTATGTGGGCTCTTTGGTATTCTCTGTCATATCAAAGAATTCTTCATTCATATACAGTCACGATATGAAGTTGGATAAAAACCATGTTAAAATTAGAAACATATATATATCCTCCCATGTAAGGAAACAATATGAATAAGAAGCATTGAAAGAAATGAATAAATAATGCAGGAGACAGCAAGCAGAAAGTCAATTATTTTAATACTGGCAAAGCCGAATTAAATGTGTTTAAACTACTGTAAACCAACTTTTATTCAATATTTTTAATCTTTAATAAGCTGAAAAAAGTTTTCTGTCATGACAATGATCATATACAAATATAAAAAAAATAGGAAAATAGAAAATCTAAAATTGAATGCATTCCTAAAATTATTTTAAAATTGTAAGTCTATTTTGCTTTTAATTCTCTATTTAGAATGCGCTTATCTTTGGAAAAAGAAATAGAACGGCTGGAGTCAGCTTTGTCTGTGTGGAAATGGAAGTATGAAGAACTGAAAGAATCAAAGGCAAAAAGTCTGAAAGAGGTAGGGAGACGTATGATGGAAAGGAAGCAATGACTGTTTTCTCTGTTCCAATGTGTAACCTGGTGGGCAGAAGACTGAGTAGACAAGAGGAAAGGTGGTTAAAAGATTGAATTCCTTCTATAAAAGGAATATTTGAACTCACGTATTAATAGTGGACTCAGTCAAACTCAAGCCATAAGAAATCTTGTTCTAAATAACACATATTTTTAATGATCAACCACATGACACAATTAACTATCTATTCCAGGCACATGTGAGGGACGGACAGCCTAAGATGCCATCATATCATAGCATCTATAATAAACAACTTTATCTTGCTCTTTTATAAAGCATTCTGAAAATATTAATTTATCTTAAGTGTATTTAGGTTCTTTTCACATTGGCATTATAGTTACTCAGAATCAGCCATTAGCCTTTATACATCTCCTTTGCATTTTCATCAATAAAATGCTGTCATGAACACTTTCCATGATTTATTAATATTCATTATTTAAAGAATATTAATTGCGTGTATTTTGTGTACTAAAGCACTATGCTAGGTAAGTATGTGGGATAGAATAATGAGCAAAGCAAATCAAAGAAAAATACTGAGCAAAAATAATGACAAACTAAATGCTCTCCAATGAGTTAGCATTTAGTTCATCTGTGTGCTAATACATACATATATATACACACACATACAAACTGTACATGTGTTGACAGCTATCAAAAGAAGCTGCTTATCGAAATCTGTTATGTAATCATGCCTTAATCTAAAGCACTCCTCCATCAGTTGTTTAAAAAGTGGGAAGCAGTATTCCTCTTTGTTTATGAAATTCCATATGAATGTTGTTTCAGCTTTGTTTCCAGCAAGTGATAAAGTGTAGAGTCATTGACTCAAGTTTGCAGAAATCCCGTGAAGGAATATTCAAGAACCTTAGTTGCCAGCACTTGCCTTATTTATGGGTCACATGCAGGCATCCTGATGTTCGTAGAGCATAGTAATCATCATGCAGAGGTTCAGAACTAGTCGACTATGTCAACCCTGAGGACCACTGAGATCTGAAAAGAGGGAGGGACTTCCCTGGCGGTCCAGTGGTTAAGAGTCTATGCTTCCATTGCAGGAGACACAGGTTGGATCCCTCGTTGAAGAACTAAGATCCTGCATGCTGCGTGGCACAGCCAAATAAATAATAAATAAAATAAAAATAAAATAATGTTTTCCAAGAAAAGGGGTGGGGGGAACTTCCCTGGCAGTCCAGTGGTTAAGACTCCATGCTTACACTGCAGGGACATGGGTTTGATCCCTGGTCAGGGAACTAAGATCCGGCATGGCCCACAGCACAGGCCAAAAGAAAAAGAAGCTGTTCCTCAGCTTTAGGAAACTGTTGAGTATTGCTCAAAGGGAGATGCTTCCCCCTCCTTTCACCTTATATTCTCTCCGTCCCATAGCTAGAATTGAAAAATGACCTCTACATTGAAAACATACAAGAAACAAAGTCAGTAAATGAAAAGAGGGAGAGAGTTTCCTAAAACCCTTAAACAAATATCTCCTGCCTAAAAATCATTTATTAACAGAAGGTAATTTCAGTGAGAACCACAGAAGGTTAGTTTGGGAACATTTCTCAGTGAAGGGTAATTTAAACAAAGCTAACAAGCTAGATAAAGTTTATTTCTGCTTTATAGATTCATGTTATATTGTCAGAGTGTTTTTGTTTCCAGCTTAAACTGTGGCCATGTATGTAGTGTATGTGTGTACACATACATGCATTTGTGATGGATTCATCATACTTATATTCACAGGTACCTAACTGAACATGGTCTCTGGGTGTGAGCACTGACAGTAAATTAATGTTCTACAGGAACAATATCTCATAACACAAAAACCGTGTTACGCTTAGAGTGTAGGTGTGTTTGTCTTATAACGAGTTTTAAATTTGATTGAGAAAATTAATATTTAAGATAGAACTGGTCTTCAATTTAATTAAAATCATGCATTTACAATCTCTTGCCACTAATGGGCAGTGCAGACTTGATAACATCAATTTAACATTTCCGAAGCAGCTGTTTATGAAAAAAGTCGTGGTTTTCAGTTGGTTTACAAAATGATATGTATATTTTAAAATGTTTAATGTTTTCTATTCAAAGATGATATTTTGGGGTATCAAATTGGAAAATGTCTACTTTAAATTGCTTAAGAAAGCTTTATAGATGAGAAAAAATAAAATCAACATAGCATTTTACAGTGTAAATTGGGTCTATATTTTGACACCCATACAGAAGTATATATTAATACATATGTGACCCTTCTACTAGATAAAATGATAGGGCTTTTAGGGGCTTCCCTGGTGGCGCAGTGGTTGAGAGTCTGCCTGCCGATGTAGGGGACACGGGTTCATGCCCCGGTCCGGGAAGATCCCACATGCCGCGGAGCGGCTGGGCCCGTGAGCCATGGCCGCTGAGCCTGCGCGTCCGGAGCCTGTGCTCCGCAACGGGAGGGGCCACAACAGTGAGAGGCCCGCGTACCGCAAAAAAAAAAAAAAAAAAAAAAGAAAAGATAGGGCTTTTGGAACAAAGGAAACTTCAAAATTGTTACGGAAAATTTGTTTAAATATTTAAACTTTTGAATGCATGTTTCAGTTAGATGAACTACAACCTTGAACAATGAAGAACAGTGACAGTGAATGAAAGAGTTTTTATTGTAGATGATGGAAAGTTAATTTACCAGAGATTTTTAAAATATTGTTTGAATTATTTATATGGGATTATTTAAAAAAATATTTCTTTCCACTTCCTAAAGGGTGTTTATGATATTCATAGAGCCTTTGGAAGTCATGTGGCATAAACATATATTTAAGTTATTTTTATAAAACATTATGGAATGTTTAAAAAAATTTTAGACAATAAAAAATAGTCACGTAATTTTTATATATTCTTTGTTTAATTGTTTTATAATAGATTATAAGAGAACAATAATCTTACGATACATTTAGAAAGGTCATTGTACAGTAATTAAAGTGTAAAATATTTTAAATTCCCATAAGTTGATTGACAATCAGAAAAAGTTATTATGATACATCCTCTGGACCTTCATATGAATTCTCCTTTCTTATTCCACTTCTCAACAATTCTGATAAATGACCTTTTCTTTCACTGTAGCTCTTCATCTATGAAAATTTTTGAATACCGTGTAATTCTTTTTTAGATGCATGAAACTTACAAACAAATACATGCCTGGCTAAAAACTGGCTGCTGGAAAATTTAGCAATTTTTAGAGCTGGAAAGAGATGTGCTTAATAGACCAGAATTTTTAAAAATGTATTTGGAAGTCTGGTGTGCTTTAGAGGGAGATCTTTCTTAAATTATTGACATTTAGAGAAGAGTAAATATGAGAATTTAATTGTAAAATCGAATAGGTATTTAAAAGGCAACCAAGACGATGAGCGGCAGAGATGGTTATATTCAAAATGCTGTTCCCATGCTGAATCTAATACTTAGTCAGCTTTTCCTCTGCACATCTGTAAATACTGATTTGGAATTAGATTATGAATTGCAAGAGTGCTGTAATGACAATTTTTATGAAATCTCATGATCTAGAGAATCAAATATTCAGATAAGTAACATTGATTACAAATAAGTATGGTACCTTGCTTTAACAATAAATGACTGATTATTTTCATAATGGAAGATTTTTTTTACCATATGTGGAGAAAACTGCTAGCATTTTAAAATTGGTCTCAAGCTAAAAAAATGAAATTGTAACTTTTTAATCTTTCTTTGAATTTTTTTTTTTTTTTCGGTATGCGGGCCTCTCACTGCTGCGGCCTCTCCCGTTGCGGAGCACAGGCTCTAGACGCCCAGGCTCAGCGGCCGTGGCTCACGGGCCTAGCCGCTCCGCGTCATGTGGGATCCTCCCGGACCGGGGCACGAACCCACGTCTCCTGCATCGGCAGGCGGACTCTCAACCACTGCGCCACCAGGGAAGCCAAATTTTGTGTTTTTACCTGGTATCTTTTTAAGGATTTTATTTAGAAATCTTTTATCTTTTTGTGATAATAGCAATATTTCTAGTAGTTTATAATTTACAGTGTTCCTTTACAAATATTTTATAAATATTTGTATTAAGTACTTAGGGAGACATAGGCTTCATGGGGCCTCTTTATGGTACTAATAGCTGACATAGAAGCCTTATCTGAAACACCTCAAAACACCTTTCTAATTTGAGGGAAATAGAAGGTTAGAATTATGAGTTATCTGTAGCTAAAATTCTATACTGATACCTTCACTTTAGAAAAGGTTGTGTCATGGGGGAGCTACTCTGCCCACATAAAGAGAGGGTCCTTGAAGATACTTAATTGAAATAGGTATATGGTAGAGTACAAGTATAGTTGTTAGCTCGAAGCTAATTTCAAAGCTGTCTCATATTGCTATCTTTGTGGCTTAAAGGAAATACTCCCTAGAAATGACCCAGAACATTAATGTATGTTGTCAGTTCTAACTCGTACCCTTCGCTCACCCAGGCGGAGCCATCCTGTCTCCTACTCTGTCCTCTCCTCTAGGTCCCTTGCCCAGCACTGTTGACCTATTCACTTGTCCACCCAGCAAGCAGGGTGATAGTTCTCAGAACATAAACTGGATCATAAAAACACTTCAGTGACTTCCCGCAATGCAGGTCCAGCTGGCTAAGCCACCTGATGTTGACAGTTCAGTGGGTGCCCGGTAATAATACCCCTCTTTCCACCCCAACTGCTCTAAAAGGCAACGCCCCAAATTCCAGCAGACAGTACCCAGCAGTGAACTATTTTTGACGCATATACATTCCCTACCTGTGTTTGGAGTCCAGGCTTCTTCTGTCAGTGACTCTGCTGTGCCCTGAGCTCTCAGAGGTCATTTAGCTGGACACTCTGCATCACACTAGAGCTTAGACACAGGAGAGAATGCGGGGGTGGGTCACGTGAGGACGGTTTGTACGGACCCGGCCAGGAGTGCTGTACATTGTTTCACTATTCACAAGCGAGTACTCATTGCCATATATGTGTGTGTGTGTGTCTTTGTGTTTATGTTTATATTTTCTGTTTCAGGCTGGGTTTTTTTTCATCGAAACAGTCACACAACAACCCTTTCACCTCCCATCCACCAGTCACATCTTGCCATTAACTTCAGTTTACATGTCACTTTATAAAAAGGAATGGTTTTATTCCCAAAAATACTTTCTTTACTATTTTCCCTCAGAAAAATGTACAAGATTTTTAAAAGACCTTATCAACTGCAATTATTGTTTCGTTTACTTTCTGTTTGCCTTTCCCACTGAACTCTGAATTTCATAATAATATATGTCACGTCTGCTTTATTCATTTCCCTCTATGCAGTGCTGATCAAACGTGGTTATGATTTGTGAAGACCAAAGCTTTTATATCTAGCTCTGTATGCTTGTATTCCTGAATGGTGGCTATGGCTATAGTGTAAGGAGATTAGTTGAGATCCTAGTTTTGTCTCTTTTTTTTTTGCTAGTTATTCCTTTTTAATTTTTTTTCATGGAAAGACATTTTATTTTAATAAAGCAGTGTGTGCATGTCAAGCCTTTTATTACCTGATGAGGCTACTGCTCTACATCCCTGAAGATTTTAGATTTTCCAGGGCATTGGAGTGAACCTTCGCCCCTAACATCCTATCCATCATGAAAATCTGTTTAGCTTAGTCTTTGCCAGATATAAATTAGCTTATCAGGACAAAGAGTGAGGCTGATAAAATACCATATTAGAATTCTATAAATGTATAAGAACAATGAAGCCTATGGGACACCACTTTGCTCATACAAATGCCTTCAAGACCTTTTTAAACAAACGTAATTAAGAATAATGTAAGACTAAATTACATAAGTCAGAATTAATTGAACTACTTTTGGATAATTCATAGACATCACCAAGGTAACCCTCAGAACACCGAGATGACTTCCTTAACTCTAAGGCTATTGTAAGTATTATGAAAGAAAATTAGGCTCTTCAGAATCTACTTTACTTGTAGAAACATAAAATGATAAAGGAAAAGATAGGTTGAAATCAGATGTTTTAGCATCTGTTTAAGTTAACCAACACTATTTTAAAATTTAAAATACAGTACAAAGGAGTCAGCTGATATTTAATTAATCTATACAAATTAATAGTTTGAGAGTGATGTTAAAAGTAGGTTGAAAAGAAGTAAAAGATAAGGTCCCTAAAGGAGTGGCACAGTGACAATGGCCTCACATAGAGAGGAACATTCAGTCTGCATAACATCTTTATTTTCTATTCCAGCTGACAGGACACTTTCCAGGGATGCATGCCTCATAAATCCAAAGATTCTGGTTTTATCTTTTCCTGTAAGAAATTCCTATGCAGGGATATTCAGTTAAGACCATTCTGAAGATAAGGATCTTCCTTTTAGTAAAGAGCATGAGGATTTTCACCTGCAGGAGCAGTTTTCATGTTGAAAAGGAGATTGAATCAAGGCACTCTGCTCATCTTAGCCCTGTCATGTTCTGACACCAAAGGTGGTGATTGTATACACCTGAGTGAAAGAATCAGCTATAAAACAGGAATGTATAGCATGCCATTTAAAAATTCTCTATGATATAAAAGATCTGGAACAATAAATTAAAAATTGTTCATTCTTTTCATATACATTATGTATCATTTTGTAACTCTATAAACGTCCCTTTTTTTTTTCAAATATATAGTGTAAAGACAAGGACACTGGAATTAGGAGTACATGATTGCAGGGGGTTTAGAGGGTGACTTTTTTTTTTTTTTTTTGGTGGTGGGGTGTTCCAAGTGTTTCTAATGATTTTGTTTAGCTTTACTGAGGTATAAATGATATACAAAAAATTGAGCACAGTGTATGCATTTTGATGAGTTTGGACATATGCATACATCCAAGGTACCACCATCACATGGAGGCACTAAATATATACATCACCTCCAGCATTTTTCTTGTGTTCTTATGTGTATATGTGTGTGTGTGCTTGTTTGTGGTAAGAACACTTCACATGAGATCTATCCTCTTAATATTTTGGGTTGGCTAAAAAACTCGTTCGTTTTTTTTTTTTCCATAAGCTGGCTCTAGTAGTGCTTGTTGTCTTTAACTTCATTTGAAACAATTTTGTTAGATTGTACTGAGACAGCTGTCATATCAGCGTGCATTTAAAAAAAAACTAATAAAAAAACAAACAAAAACAAAAAACTAATCAAAACTGGTGAATTTTTGAATATTGAAGATGGAAGAAAACCACAATATTTTTGGCATATTATGCTTTATTATTTCAAGAAAGGTAAAAACACAACTGAAACGCAAAAAAAGATTTGTGCAGTGTATGGAGAAGGTTCTGTGATCGAATGTGTCAAAAGTGGTTTGTGAAATTTCATACTGAATATTTCTCACTGGATGATGCTCCACGGTCCGGTAGACGAGTTGAAGTTGATGGTGATCAAATCGAGACATTAATTGAGAACAGCCAACGTTATACCATGCAGAGATAGCCAACATACTCAAAATATCCAAGTCAAGTTTTGAAAATCATTTGCACCAGCTATTGGTGCAAATGGTTATTTTAATTGCTTTGATGTTTGGGTTCTACATAAGTTAAATGAAAAAAACCTTCTTGACCATAATTCCGCATCCAATCCTCTACCAAAATGTAATGAAAAAGTTCTATTTTTAAAACAAATTGTGATGGGCCATGAAAAGTGGATACTGTACAACAATGTGGAATGGAAGAGATTGTGGGGCAAGTGAAATGAACCACCACCAACCACACCAAAGGCCGGTCTTCATCCAAAGAAGGTGATGTTGTGTATATGGTGGAATTGGAAGGGAGTCCTCTATTATGAGCTCATTCCAGAAAATCAAATGATTAATTCCAACAAGCACTGCTGGCAGTTAGACCAACTGAAAGCAGCACTTGATTAAAAGCATCCAGAATTAGCCAACAGAAAATGCATAACCTTACATCAGAATAATGCAAGACTGCGTGTTTCTTTGATGACCAGGAAAAACTGTTACAGCTTGGCTGGGAAGTTCTGATTCATCGCCGTATTCGCCACACATTGCACCTTTGGATTTCCATTTATTTTGATCTTTACAAAATTCTCTTAATAGAAAACATTTCAATTCCCTGGAAGACTGTAAAATGCACCTAGAACAGTTCTTTGCTCAAAAAGATAAAATGTTTTGGGAAGATGGAATTATGAAGTTGCGTGAAAAATGGCAGAAGGTAGTGGAAGAAAAGGGTGAATATGTTGTTCAATAAAGTTCTTGGTGAAAATGAAAAATATGTCTTTTATTTTTACTTAAAAACCAAAGGAACTTTTTGCCCGACCCAATATTTTAAAGGACACAATACTATATGGTTAACTAAAGTACTATGTTGTACAACAGATCTCTAAAACTTATTCATCTCACACAACAGAAACTTTGTATTCATTTAAAAGCAACTCCCCATTTTGCGCTCCCCCCCAGCCCCTGGTAACCACCATTCTATTCTCTGCTTGTGTAAATTTGACTGTTTTAGAAATACCTCATATAAGTGGTATCATGCCGTATTTGTCTTTCTGTTACTGATTTATTTCACTTAGCATAATTTCCTCTAGGTTCATCCATGTTGTTGCAAATGGCAGGATTTCCTTACTTTTAAGGCTGAATGATATTCCATTGTACGTATATACCTCATTTTCTGTATTCATTCATCTGTCAAGTTGGGTTGTTTCCATATCTTGGCTGTTGTGAATAATGATGCAGTAAATGTGAGGATGCAGGTATCTCTTAGAGATCCTGATTTCAATTATTTTGGTTATATACCCAGAAGTGGGATTGCTGGATCACATGGTACTTATATTTTTAATTTTTGGAGGAACTTCTATACTGCTCTCCAAAGTGGAGATTTCCCATATACCTCCTGTCCCTACACATACAAGCCTCTCCAGTTGTCAACATCATTCAACAGAATGGTACATTTTTTACCAAGGATGAACCTATGCTGACACATCATAATCACCCAAAGTCCACCATTTACCTTAGGGTTCACTCAGTGTGAATGTACCTTAGGGTATATTCTATGGGTTTAGACGAATGTATTATGATATATTTCCACCATTATGGTATTATACATAGTGTTTTTACTGTCCCCCAAATCCTCTGTGTTCCACATATTCATCCTTCCTTGACCCACCTCCTTCAACACCTGGCAACCACTGATATTTTCTTGTCTCCATAGATTTGCCTTTTCAGAATGTCATATAGTTGGAATCATACAGTATGTAACTTCTGAAGATAGGCTTCTTTCACTTAGTGATATGCTTTCCTCCATGTCTTTTCACAACTTGATAGCTCCTTTCTTTTTAGTGCTAAGTAATATTCCATTGAATGGATGTACCACAGTTTATCCAGCTACCTGCTGAGGGACATCTTGGTTGCTTTCAAGTTTTAGCAGTTATGGATAATGCTGCTGTGAACTTCTATGTGCAGGGCTTTATATGGTTTTCAGTCTCTTTTCATTTAATTATTACCCCCTGGTGAAATGAGTTCCTGTCTTAGATTATTTTATGGGTCATTGACCACCTTCTAAGACAGCAGCATTTGAATGAGGCATCTTCGGGATTGTGTCCAGGATCACATCTCAAAGTATGGCAAGTTATGTGGGAGGAACTGAGTGTAGCTGCTCTGATGAGAAAGGTCTATAGATGTGGTGGAGACTCAGGGCATCACTGTCTCCTCTTCAGGGCTGTGGTGCATCCTAATTAGTACCAGAAGTTTTAAAGAGAGTTAAGAAATCATAAAGACAGAAGGCTCCTTTAGCTGGTATTTTTATAGGTATCATATGGGAGAACTGAAAAGGCACAGGTGACACACAAGAACAAAGAGTATTCTTTGAAATGCACTTTAGAATGTGTAATTATCACTTGAGGAAATTTTCCTTTATAATGTAGATCTGAGTTTACGATCAAAGCCAGTCAAAGATATAATTCTATATTCAAATTAAACATCTTCTGGTATATACAAAATGAGTTGCTGATGAAATCTCATGAGAGTTCTCACATGGATAATTTGGATATTATAAAAAACGGTAAATAATATTTTAATGCAGTTGTACTGAATTAGCAGAATCCATTAGATTCAACTGAAAATAATTTTTTAAAATATATCTGTCCAGCTGTCTCTTGAAAGATTTTGATTTAATTGGTTAGGAGTACCGATTACATTTCTGTTTTTAGAAGCTCGTTATCCTGATGTGCACCTTAAATTGATATCTGCTGCTCTAAAACATCACCTGGGGAGGGGAGCGGGGACTGTGGAAATCCCCAAAACCAGTTGTGACCATTTTATGTTAAAGATCAACTTGACTTGGCCAACACCAAGTGCCCAGATATCTGGTCAAACATTATTCTGGGTGTGTCTGTGAGGGTGTTTTGGCATGAGATTAGCATTTGAATGAGTAGACTGAGTAAAGCACATTGCCCTTCCTAATATGGGTGGGCCTCATCTAATCAACTGAAGGCCTGAATAAACAAAAAGTTCAACTCTCGTGCAGGTAAGAGGGAATTTGTTCTGCCCGACTGTCTCTGACCTGGGGCATCAGTTTTGCCCTGGTTTTGGATTTGAACTGAAACATCAGCTTTTCCTGGATCTGGAACATGTTGACTCAGGTGGGAGCTCTATCATGAGGCCTTCTGGTTCTCAGGTCTTTTAACTTGGACTGGAGCTTTCACCACTGGCTCTCCTTGGTCTCCAGCTTGCCGACTGTAGATCTTGGGAATATGTGTGTGTGTATATATAAATATATAAATAAATATATATGTGTGTGTGTGTGTGTGTGTGTCTTAGTCTGTTTCTCTAAAGAACCTTAATACACCAACTTTACTGAAAAAGTCATAACTTGACCATATCTGCTCGCTGCAAGTCCTGGTTTATTTCCACTCAATGATTTTTCTCTTTTTCCAGTTGTGCAATTGGCATTGGAAGCACTACCTGTACTCCTAGTTAGTAACATCAATTATAAAGTGAAATATATACTTTATATATTTTATGATTTCTTTGGCCTATTTTCCATTGTTCTGACTTTTTTTTCACTATTTAGATGGCTTTAGCTGATTCTAGACATTGCATTGTTTACACAAAAAAGCATAAAATCCCAAAGAAGAAAAGTGATTTTATCAACTATTTGGTTGTGGGAAAGATTTGTACAGTTCAGGCTCTAGTCTCCAATGATTTCAAAACGCCATATCTTAGGGGAGAGTAAGAATGTATTAACAAATTTCAAGTCACCAAATTAGTGAAAAATCATGTAAAATGGAATGTTTCCAAGAGTAACTTAATTACATTACCAACAGCATCATATGCATAAGTTCAAGTGCCATTTTAATATTGACAGAGAGAGTTTAAGTGTGAAATGTTCGAATTCATTTTGAATTACATTCTCTATGTTTAATTATGAAATACACAGAGAAGTGGGTGATGAGGCTTTTTGATTCTTCATAAAATAAGGGTGCCATTGAGACAAATTAAGAGGTGAAAACTCGTATTGTGTTTTAGATAGTTTGATTAAGTATGCTTCTAACAGAAGCTCTTTGTGATTTTAAAATTAAATTAGAAGGCGTAATTGCTATAAATCTTTTGACTAAAATAATCTTGCTTTTTACAAATTTTAATAGATTTATTGAGATGTAATTCACATACCATACAACTCATTGTAAGGCATATAATTTGGTGTTTTTTAAATATATGCACAGAGTTGTGCAACTGTCCCCATAATCAACTTCAGAACATTTCATTAGTCCAGAAAGAAACCCTTAGATCCATTAGCAGTGACTTCTTATTTCCCTCCAATCCCCACAGCTTTAGTTAATTACTAATCTAATGTAATACTGTAGATTTACCTATGCTGGATGTTTCATATAAATGGAAATTTATGACTGGCTTCTTTCAACTTACATAGGTTTTTAAACAGAGTTTCTATAATCTGCCTTTCTACCAATTCTTCCTGTTACAACTCAAGAACACAAACATGTTGAATTATTTTATGGCAACCTCATTTAGAAAAAACTATTGTGAGGCATAAGTTTCTGTTTCCCATAAGAAAATATATTAACATTTAGCTGTTTTATTCATGTCTGAAGCAAGATGTAAACATTTTAAAATTATATTACTGTCCTTAAATGAAAAGTTTGATTTTGACAGAAGTACAGGTCATCAAGAGACCAAGACTAAGTAGGAAAACAAAGA
This sequence comes from Hyperoodon ampullatus, assembly GCF_949752795.1. Lineage (NCBI taxonomy): Eukaryota > Metazoa > Chordata > Mammalia > Artiodactyla > Ziphiidae > Hyperoodon > Hyperoodon ampullatus. The sequence goes on from NC_136926.1 coordinate 81,333,627, forward strand.
AAAACATTTCAATTTCTAAAGCTTTGTAGAAATGTAAGATATTTTTTCATTATTACCAAAGGTGGCACTCTTTTTTCACTTGGTGAAGTTAAATCACATACTTTAGCTCTAAAAAAAATATATTCAAACATGAATATTTGATTTTCCTAGTTTTATACTATGGTAATTATGTGCAGCTTCAGGCAATATTTAATTAAGAATTAAACCATGCTAATCCTTTAAAAACCCTATTTTTCTAAAAGTAAAAATCTGAAACATGTTTTTCCTCCCCAAGAACTATTATATTCTATAATTTCATGTTCTTTGTGAGCTAAAGGACTTGGAGCTCTGTGTGTGTGTATGTGTGTGTGTGTGTGTGTGTGTGTGTGTGTGTGTGTGTACTTGGAGAACAATACTCTGTGGAGTTTAAAAGCCTTAACAACAACAATTAAAATGATATCACATTCAAAAGTATATCTTGAAGATGCTTCTATTCATGGATAGGAAGACTCAATTCTGTCAAGATGCTAGTTCTTCCCAACTCGATCTATGGATTCAATGCAGTCCCAATCAAAATCCTAGCAAGTTGTTTTACGGATATTGAAAAACTTGTTCTAAGGATAATAGGGAGAAGTAAAAGACCCAGAAGAGCTGGTACAATATTGAAGGACAAGAACAAGTTGGAGGATTGATGCTGCCCGACTTTAAGACTTACTATAAAGCTACAGTAATCAACAGAGTATGGCAATGGCAAAATAATAGACAAATAGACCAATGGAACAGAATACAGAATCCAGAAATAGACCCACATAAATATAGTTAACAAATCTTTGACAAAGAGCAAAAGCAATACAATGGAGCAAAGATAGTCTTTTCAACAAATTGTGCTGAAACAACTGGACATCCACATGCCAAAAAAAAAAAAAAAAAAAAGAATCTAAACACAGGCCTTACACTTTTCACAAAAATTAGCTTAAAACAGATCATAGATCTAAATGTAAAACACAAAATTATCAAATTTCTAGAAGATAACATAGGAGAAAACTGGATGAACTTGGGTATAGTGGTGACATTTTGGATAGAGCAAAAGTGTGATCCATGAGTGAAATAATTGATAAACCAGACTTCACTAAAATCAAAAACTTTTGCTCAGCTAAAGACAATGTCAAGAGAATGAAAGGACAAGCCAAGGACTGGGAGAAAGCTTTTGACATATCTGATAAAGGACCATTATCCAAAGTATACAAAGAACTCTTAAAGCTCAACAATAAGAAGACAAGCAATTGGATTAAAAAATGGGCCAAAGACTTGAACAGACACTTCACCAAAGATGTGCAGATGGAGAATAAACATATAAAAAGATGCTCACGCATCCTATGTCATCAGGAAAATGCAAATTAGAACAACAGTGAAATACCACTACATACCTATGAGAGTGTCCAAAATCCAGAACACTTGACACCAAATGCTGGCTAGGATGTGGAGCAAAAGGAATTCTTATTCATTGCTGGTGAGAATGCAAAATGATACAGCCACTTTGGAAGACAGTGTGATGACTGTAGTTAATAATATTGTATTGAGTTACTACATAGTAACTCAAAAGTTACTATGAGAGTAGAGCTTTAATGTTTTCGCCATAACAACAACAACAAAATGGTAATTATGTGAAGTGAAGGATGTGTTAACTCACCTTATTATTGTAAACATTTCACAATATGTAGGTGTATCAAATCATCACATTGTACTCCTTCAACTTACACAATGTTACATGTCAATTATGTCTCAGTAAACTGGAAAAATATACAAAAAATATTTTAAGGCACATTTGGTAGTTATAAATGATGGAAAAAAAGACTTTCTTCTTTGCTGGCTTTGAGCAATTTGATTTTAATGTGTGTTGCTGTGATCTCTGCATATATCTTTGTTCTTGGGCGTGTGTTGAATTTCTTGGATCTGTGTGTTTATACTTTTTATTAAATTTGGAAAATTTCTCATCATTATGTTTTTTAAATATTTGTCTTCATCCCTTTGTCAGGGACGCCAATTATAAGTACATTAAGACTCTTGAAGTTGTCCCACTGTTTGCTAATTGACACCCAGTGTAGTCCTACTGGGGTGAGTGAATGGTGAGTACTGGGAGGCTTGGAAGGGGAAGTTTGGTCAGTGGCATATACCAAGCACCTTGGTTCCTGAGTTTTCAAATGTTCTTCGTTATGATTAGGTTATCACTGTTTGCTAACTGCCTTCCCATAGAGACCAGGCAATAGAGGTGCTACCTCCTTCAATGTTTACATTTCAAAGAGATAGTTCCCAGGTTCTAGAGAAGGACCTCCCTGGGTTATAAAGCTTGCAAAAGGCTGTCAGATTTATGCCTCAAAGGGGCAGGGAAAGAATTTAAAATTACAAGTTGTTGTTGTTTTCAAAATAAACACTCTAAGACAATGAAAGCCAAGAACCTGTAGTCACAAATAAACCCTTCTAATTTTAGTCAAGCTGAGGGGAACATTAAGCCCTTTTGGTCACTTCTAATTCTATCATCTTTGTTCTTTCTGGGCCAGTTTCAATTGATGAATTTTTCTCCTCATTATGGGTCATGCGTTCCTATTTGTTTGCATGACATGCAATTTTTGACTGGACTTCTGTCATTAGCAATTTTATCTTGTTGGGTGGCACTGAATATTTTCATTTTTAAAAATTATTTTTGAGCTTTGTTCAGAGATATAGTTTTATTACTTGGAGATAATTTAATCTTTTTTGTCTTAAAACCTTTAAACCTTGTTAGATAAGACCAGAGCAGCATTTAGTCTAAGGCTATATTTCCTACTGACTATGGAGGCAAAACCATTCTGAGTCCTTTTCATAATGGAAATGTGAATTATGAGGTCTTCCATTTTGACAGCTGGGAATAGGAATTATTACTGGCCTTATGTGAGTCCTAGGCGGTGTTTCTTTTAATTCTCTTGGGGGTTAGTTTTCTTACAAGTATGCTCAGATCACCGCCCTGGTGAGTACCCTGCAGACCTCCAGGGTTCCCTTCTGCTCTGTTCTCTCCGCTCTGGTACCTTTGCCTCAGCTACCCCTCATCCCATCACTCCCAGGTCCACCCAAACTCGGGGGTACCACCAGCTTCTTCCTTGCTTCCCCTCCCTACTCTGTGAACTGAAACTCCTTCCAGGTAATAAACTGGCTATTTTTAGGGCTCTTTTTGTTTTCTCAGGGACTGCCTGATAATCAGTGTCTTTACAACAATCGTTTCTTCCATTTTTCTTGCTTTTTAGTGGTTTCAGTTGGCAAATTTAGCTTCTGTGACATCACCTTGTTTAGCAGTCAGTATCATTTTGATTATGTATTAGAAGTATGTTTTTTTATCTTGTTTCCCTTTAAATATTATTTTTTGAAAAAGCAGTCAATTTTTATACAGAATATGGGTTTATATATGTTTTGTGAATGTTTTGATAAGTCATGATAACCTGTTTTAAAATAACACATATTTTTATTCAAGATATTTTATTTTTTACTGAGTTAAAAGAACAAATGTCATTACCCTTTTTTGTGTAATATTTTATTTTTTACATGGTTTCTAAGCTGTTAATCACCCTTCCTTTTACTAATTTATCAAGAGATAAATAATTCACATGAAGCTCAGACATTTTAATTGGATATATCTTTTTAAGTGTGTTTTAATATGTAGGTTTTTCTTTATATTTCTTTTTCCTTTTTTCCTTCTTATAATTTATTTAAAAAGCCAAGTCATTTGTCCCGTGAAGTTTTATTTTGGATTTTAGAGATTGCACCCTAAGGTATGATTTGCTATGTTTCTCTGTTCTCTATATTTCTTATAAAATGGTAGCTGGATCAATAGGTTTGATGTAATTCTCTTTCAAGATGTTCTCCTAGGTGGGGTATTCTTCCCTTAAGAAGCACATGGTGGGCTTCTCTGGTGGCGCAGTGGTTGAGAAGTCCGCCTGCCGACGCAGGGGACATGGATTCGTGCCCCGGTTCAGGAAGATCCCACATGGCGTGGAGCGGCTGGGCCTGTGAGCCATGGCCGCTGAACCTGCGTGTCCAGAGCCTGTGCTCCGCAACAGGAGAGGCCACAGCAGTGAGAGGCCCGCATACCAAAAAAAAAAAAGAAGAAGCACATGGTATTTAGGTGTCCCTGAGGTGCTAGCAGACCGATGCTCATTGCCTAGAACCATCAATTAATTCGAGGCTGCAAAATTGTGATATTCTCTTATTTCTCCTTAAGCTATTAGTTGGAATATTTAAATGAAGAGAACTCCTCACATAATACTTTATGCATTTAGATATAGTCAGGATACATGAGAGATTATTTTCCCTTTCTTTACCAATTTACAAAATAAAAATTAGTTCACTAGTATTCCCCAGTGTTAATCAAACTAGTTTTTTTAGCATCATTATGAATTCATGAATTTAAACTTATTGAGTGTGCTTTGACATACTGCAATTATTATCCCTACTGATATTCAAAAATTCCCATATTTAGAGAGCAGAAACTTCTTAATATTGGCTACTGAGAACATTTGATGCAATCCTAGCAAACTTTTATAGTTTCCTTACTCTGTGGTATGACAAAATATACTAGATATACCAAAATATCTTTGTTTTAGATCTGGAATAAGCCATTTCTTCAGAGTCCTGGATTCTCAGTGAGGAATAGCTCAAGACCACAATCTGTGTGTAGAAATGTGCTGAGATGGTCATTACTTCTAGGCCATTTCAGTGGAAAGAACTGGTAAATTTATAAATATGTTGAATCTTCTTTATCATTCTCCTCTGTTCATCACAATTTGTTCATTACTTTTGGTTATTTAGCATCTTATTTCTTTTTACCTTGTCTCTTACGGCAGCATCTGTTGCACTATTTTGCTCTTGTGTTCCTTTTAGTTTATTCGGAAGTGATTTTTATTTCCAAATCTTTCCTGAATATTATTACACTTCTGAATATTTTAAATTCTTGGTTGCATTGCTCTTTCATGTTATTTATAATTTTATTGATGTTGTTTTGGTCACATTGAAAAATTTGATTCTTCTTTTTCTCTAGTGGGTATGTATGTCTAGAATGTTCTCACTATTTATACCATTTTCTCATTGTATTTAAGATTATTCTGTTCCTCATTCTTTTGTCCTTATATAACACTACATACAACTCAACTATGACCCTCTTGTTGCTCATTCTTAACTGGATTTAGGTTTTTTTGGTACATAGAAGGGAAAGTGGGTGAATAAAGAAATGTTTGCTAGCTTCACTGCTTTAGAGCTCATTACTCTTAATATTTGTGCAGTGGGCCCCAAATTATGGCCTTGTCCTCTCCAAAACCTCCTGGCCCTGTTCTCCAGCGGACTTCTACATGGATCCCTTCTCTGCCTTTATTGCCACTGTTCCTCTCAATGTGGATCCTGTTCTCAGCATTACCCTCTGAGGGGAGGGGCTATTTTTAAAAGAAGTCTTGTCTGCTTTTTTAAAGAGTATATAGGGTAGAGACTGCTCAGTTCTTCAGACTTTACAATGGCCCTCTCGCATAAGCTCCCCAATTAGAAATTGTGGAACTCCCCTAGTTTCATCTACTGTTTTCATGTTGACCTGACACACTTCCCAAGTATTGTATATTGTCAGTTTGGGGTTCTGTTCTCAGATCATGATGATTCCCTTTAGTTTTCTCAAGCAGCTGCTGATCTCCTGCAATTCTTGAAGCTGTGAGTGGGTTGTCTTAACCCACTTGTATCTTGGGGTCCATAGGGACAACTTGTCACCTAATTTTGCTGTAGGCATCCATAGGTTTTTTAGTTTGTTATTCTCATTGCTCTGTTTTCATGGAGAGATCTGAAGTCATTAAAATAATTACCACCACCAGACCACTGCCTTCTTCTCACAGTTCCCCACAGGGATAGTAATTTGGTTTTCAACCCCAGATTTCCAACTTCCACATGGGACCTTCAAAAATTGATCTGTCTAAGGAAGTACTTTGCAAGTGAGTTCTCTTAGCCCACATTACCCTCTACCCACTTCTCAAATGAGAGGCATATTGATCTTTCTAATCCCCAGTATTATTTTAGAACATTTTGCCAGACTGAGAAAAACTAAAGAGTGCCAGACACAGAGATATTTTAAAGTATTGGTATTAATATGCCAACTAACGAATGAGTCACAAAACCTTTGGCATGTCAGGTGGTTCCTACTTTTCCATTTCATAAAAATACTGGAATAAGACCTAATGGATTGGTCAGTTTATAGATAATAAAAAATAAATTTTGATATAAAATCAAAATGTAGCTTTGCCATATATTTAGTAGGATATTAAAAAATAACACAAACAATGACTGGTATACCAAAATATCTTCCATTTCTGTCAACAAGTGTGATCAACTATCTCAGTGCTCCTATTTTAAAAAGAATAAATAAAACTGATGATAATTCTTATTTTATTCTATCAATAAGTAATTTCATCCATGGTTTAACAAACTAATTGAAAAAATGTGTCTAACTGTCTCATAAAGAGATGCATTTCCAGTAAATGATTAGTTTATATTTAGTAATTATTTATCACAATATGTGCTATCCCATCTTATTTTTAAGCAACCATGTACCTGTAATAATAGTTAAGGTAATTCTATCCAAAAGAAACGTTTTAACATTTGGAACCTTACAGTTGTAATATATATAATACACCCATATTTTATATATATATTTTTATTGCATGTTGTAGAGTAAAAACATTTTCAAGTATAAACATATGTTACAGTAAGATGATGTGGAGGAGGTGGAATAGAAATAAAAATTTAAGAAATAAAATTAACAATATATATATTTTTTGAACAGATGAGAGTGAATATCACATTTCTATGGATTTTAGATATTGCATGAAGTGTGATGCAACCATTTTATTTAAAGTTTCAATATTTAATACTCACCAGAAATTTTACTTTTTGAATCTAAATAAATATAATATTTTAAGACAAACTTTAAAAAGGTAGAGGACACATTAGCATGAGAGAAAAAGAGTTTAAAAACCACTAAAATCAGTTATTTAGTGTTTTTATTTTGACTTGAAGGATACAGTAAAATTTGCATTAATCATAGTTAAACATTCCTTAGTGTCTTTGCTACCATTCTTTAAGGTTGAGGGAGGGATTTAGGTAAAGTTTACTTAAAAGAATTTTTGGCTAAGTTTTGGAGCTATGATATAAGTGATGACATTTTGGAGGCTTCTCTGTATACTTACAGCTGATTCAAGTTACTTGAATGAACTGAACCTCGTTGTTAGCTGTCCCTAGGTCCACTGCATTTGGGTAGCCTTCTATTGGGGCACATTTCCTTCTTACATTCCTCACCTTTCATAAGAATATGGTATCCCTACCAGAACCTGCCTAGCTGTTAAACATTTGGTCTTATATTCTGAACTAGTTGATAGTCAATACTTATCCCAAAAGCCAAATTATAAATGTATGTATCAACATGAAGGCAATGGGAAGAGCTGTTAAAGTGTGTTGACCAGGGTCAATCTGATTACAATAAAACAAATAACTCAAACTTCAGTGTGAAGAAGAGATTTGGGGGCATGGGTGATGATGAAACTGTTGTGAGCCTAACATGGTAACCCGAAAAGAAATAATCAGGTACCCTAAGCTTGGTGGGGGATGTGGAGAGATGTGGAGAGTTGAGAAATATACAATTGAAAGAAATCATGATGCTTGGTGATTAATTGAATGTTGAATGCATTTTCCTTCTCCTATATTATATGATTAAATAAGAAAATATTTTTATTTATATTACACAATATTTTTATTTTCTAGACATTTTCTCTTGAAAGATTTTTCCACTCTATGCTAAATCTAAATATATTAGAGTAAATATTTATGCATAATGTTGCTAATTTTCCAGAAGCAAATTATGGCAGATATTTCTGAAGTCAGAGATATGATAAGTTGCCTGGTTTAACCTTTCACAAATACTGCAGTATGAAAAGGGAATTTTAATGAAGAATTTTGGAATTATACTGTAATGCAATTTCAAAAAAAAACTATTGCAAGAGACTATACTTAACTGAATTTTAATTAAAGGGACATGAACTTGGAAAATGCTTTCTAATTCTGACTCATTCACTTCATCAGATACCTTCTATTTCTGTCATTTTCAATTTAACTAATGTGATATATCATTTGTGGATGACATTCATAATTCTGCTAAATTAATAATCCTTACCATCTCCCCATCCATGGCTTTCAACTTTTCATTTGCTAAATAGATTTTTAGTTACAACTCCATTAATCTAAACCTAAAGTTGAAGAGGTATGTGGCAAAATTAAGGTGATTTTGAGTTCAAAAATAATTTTTAAATGATCAAAATAACTCAGATTTTTAATAGGAGGGAGTATAGTTGTTTCATTAATTTGTTAATCAATTTTTTTCTGTTATATTGTTTTAATTGCTTTAGCTGTTCAATATTTCATTTACTGTTTTTATTTTCTTTTTTGCTCTTGCCTGTCTGGAGTGTATACTAACTGTGAGGTTAGAGGGGCTGGCTTAGAATAAGGGATAAGAATAGGAGACCAGGACTGAGGGTTATAGGACCAAGCAGCTGGTAAGGACTTTGACTTATACTCTGAATGGATTGGGAAGCCTCTGGAAAGATCTGAGCAGTGGAGTTACATGATTTGATTTACTTTTTAAAAAGCTTTTTTTTAAATTTTATAAATTTATTTATTTATATTTGGCTGCTTTGGGTCTTCATTGCTGCACACGGGCTTTCTCTAGTTGCAGCGAGCGGGGGCTACTCTTTGTTGAGGTGCACGGGCTTCTCATTACAGTGGCTTCTGTTATTGTGGAACACGGGCTCTAGGCACGCGGGCTTCAGTAGTTGTGGCATGTAAGCTTCAGTAGTTGTGGCTCACGGGCTCTAGAGCATAGGCTCAGTAGTTGTGGCATGCAGGCTTAGCTGCTCCACGGCATGTGGGATCTTCCCGGACCAGGGCTTGAACCCGTGTCCCTTGCATTGGCAGGTGGATGCTTAACCACTGTGCCACCAGGGAAGTCCCTAAAAAGCTTTTTTTGATGGCTGTTTGGAGAAAGGGAATATAGATCCATGAGGAGAAGCAGAGCGTGTGGCAGTTATTAAAATAACTGAGATTTTGGTGGTTGATCAAGGCAGTAGTGGTGAAGGTAGAAAGTGGATGGATTTATTAAATAATTTGAAGGCTAAGTTCAATTGATTTGTTTTTAGTCTGAATGTGGCATATCAAAGAAAGAAAAAAGTTAATCATAAGTCCAATATTTTTGGCCTGATCAAAGGGAAGGATGGAGGTGATATTTGTTGAGATGGCAAAGACTAGCAGAGAAACCTTTGAAGGAGAAGTACTTAGTCTTTTCAAAGTGTTAAGCTTTAGAAGCCTATCGAAGTGATAAGTAGCAAGTTGGGTGTGTGGGTCAGAAGTTGAGGGGAGACTTTAAGGATGGAATGAGGCACTTGAAGGTTGTCAGCATTTTGAGTGGTATGCAGTGCCATGGGTGCACATGAGCTGTCCAAAGGAGCAAATGCGTCAAGAGAACGGGTACACTCCAACATTCAACTCTGTCTTCTAACTTTTCTAGTAAATTTTTTCTGAAGGAAGGATGGCTAGTCACATTTTTAAAAATCCTATTATTGTTCTTTAAATTTTTGAAATTGCTTTGTCCTTAATTTATGAATGCAATATATATTCATTTTTTTCCCTGAAGATCGTGATTAGATTTTTTTTAATCATTCTCTTTCATATCTTAAATTGTACTATTTTTCTGTTTTGTTTGTTTTCTATCAGACATTCTGTTTCTTAATCTTGGTCATATTTTTTCATAGCCTTGGGGTTCTTCCTATGTCCAGAGATCCTTGATTTTCTGCTCACAGTGATGAATGAAAATGGAATTATTTTAGGTAATTGATGTGGATTCCCTCTTCTGTTGCATATGAAAGTGTACTTTCCTGCTTCTTCTCTCCTTTGAGTGGTTTACTGAAAGTTCTGTTGACAATGGGGGCCTTTATGATTGATCTAGTTCCCTGAGAAGTAATGACCAAGATTTCAGAAGTTCAGCTAGGGGCACTCAATTACCACAATGAGTTACTTTTTTGTTTTTTGGTGGACACAACACAAAACCTGTTGCTTGCAATTTGTTATCCTTTTTTTAGCAAAGTGACTTTTCTTTTATTTTGGCCAGAGATTAATGCCACACTCTCTATTTAACTGACATGAAACTGGAGTGAAACATGCATAGACAAACTTCCAGTGGACTTTGTGGCATAATGTCCTGTTTCACTCTTGACTTTTGTGGTGTATTTTCCACATTACAAATTCTGAACATGAAGCCTCTGTGCAGTTGGCAAATCAGCCCCTCCCTCCACCATGGTCCATTTGTAGTATGTTGGCATGATAGTATCTTCTGTTATGCTCCCTCTGTTATTTATTTCTGTAAGTTTATTGCCTTTCAGAAAATTATTATGACATTTAGCTTTACAACTATAAATGCAGTATTGGTTTATACACTGGTTTAAGAACTCAGGTAATGAATTTGGCAAGAATGTTCTCAAATTTGCTTCCCCCAGCTATTAGCTTTGTGAATTTGGGAATGCTACTTAAGCCTAGTAAAAATATGTTTTATTTTTCTTTAAGGTAAGGGGTAATAATAATAATACCTAACGCAGAAGATTACTGTTAGCATTAAGTAAGGAACTATATCTCGAAATATATATCAAGTCCAGTTCCTAGAGACTAGTACATGCTTACTATTACTATTAACAATATTAATGTGAGTAAGATTATTTAAAAATTTTAAATAAGTGGTGTAATGATAGCTTTTATATTCTAATTTATTGTCGGATTACATACAAATTATGTAATTTTAATTCTGGAAACCTACATAGTGTAGGAAAAACATGTTAATAAAACAAAATAGCCTATGTGTATATATCTACATATTATATATATATCAAATTTCATGATTCTGCTGAAAACTTCTAATTATAAGGACAGCTATGGGGAAAAATCATTGTTTGCATTTCTAGGATTTTTCTCATTCCTATGTTTCTTTTTATAGACTTAGATTTTAGGTTCACTGCAAAATTGAATGGAATGTACATAGATCTCCCATATACCCCCCCCATAGGTAGCTTCCCCCATTACCAAGGTCCTTCACCACAGTGGTACATTTACTACAATTGATAAACCTACACAATACATTATAATCATCCAAAGTCCATAGTTTACCTAAGGTTCACTCTCGGTGTTGTACATTACTGGTTTAGACAAATGTATAAGGACATGCATCCATCATTAGAGTTTCATACAGAGTAATTTCACTGCCCTAAAAACCTCTGTGCTCCACCAAGTCATCCCTTCCTCCTCCAAGCCCTGGAAACCACTGATCTTTTTATTGATGACATAGTTTTGCCTTTTCTAGAATGTCATATAGTTGGAATCATACAGTATGGAGCCTTTTCAGATTGGCTTCTTTCACTTAAAAATATGCCTTCATGTTTCCTCCATTTCGTTCCATGGTTTAATAGTGCTTTTTTGTTTGTTTGTTTGTTTGTTTTAGTGCTGAACCATGTTCCATTGTCTGGATGTGCCAGAGTTTATTTATACTGTTTTCCTGCAGTAGTTTTCTATAGAAATTTATTGGCATCTTTTATAGATGTTCTACATACATTTTACCAGCTTGAGCATTATACAGATGTATTTTTTCCATTGCCCAAATTTGTCTCTGTTACAATCTATACACTATTTATACTTCATAGAAAATATATGTAAGTAGGATTACAAAGAGTACTATGGGACTAATATTCAAGACTGAAAGATCAGAATTAATTGGATTAGTTTAGAATCCAATTAGTCAATTAATTATTAAGAATCTGTGGAGGTAACTAAGCTTTGTCCAATTTTCAACTTGTGAATTTAGATTAATGGAGATTTGCTGATTTGTTTTCCAACAACATAGGAGTTTTCAACTACAAGTGTAAAGAAATACATGGTTCAACTACAATATTTATAATAGCAACAACAAAACCTACCAGGTTATACATAGAAAAAAAAAAAGAAAGCAAAATGAAAGACTAATGTGAATTATCCTGGAACTAGCCTTTGTAATATCATGTGATTATGATTTTAACTTTCTTTTTTCAGTTTGACATTCTTCATGGTCAACATAAAAATAAAATGGAAGAAATATCAGGAGATATAAAGGAAGGATCAAAATCTAAAAATAGCAGTGACAGAGTGATCTATGAGTTAAGAGCAGAGGTAAGATACTGGGTAAAGAGTAATATACTAAGACATATCTGAAGGTTATTAAATGATATAATGTCCTAAGAAGTATAATTGAGGAGTCTTTGGTTATTTTATGAAAAAGAATGCAGCTGAACATCAAAACTAAAGTATCAGTGTACATGTGATCTAAAATGCTGTGAAATGATATTGGTCCAACACTATATCTGAATTGTCTGAATGTTATATATAAAGACAAATTGACTAAAAACCACCTGGACACACCCCTACCCTCACCCCATATAAGGAACAAGTTCCCCCCCACTCAGGAAGCGAGCAAGAAAGAGAACCTGTTTGTTCTTGTTCCCCCCTGCTGCAGGTGGGGCCCCAATAAAGCCTTGCCTGAAAAAAAAACCCCACCTTATAGCTGATACATCTTACTGTGAATAAATACTTATTAAAAGTTTGATCAGCTGCTGGATCTCATGTGTTAAGATATTATCGGGAACAATGGCATTCAAAATTTGTTACATGTAGTTCCTGGTTGAATTCACACGGCTGTTGGCAACTAGCAGCAGGCAGAATTACCTCACTTTGGTTATGGTTAATTCATTTCTTAGGTGTGCCGAGTAAAATGGTGGAAACATCTAGTTTCCGCTCCCACCACCACCACCAACGACAAATTAATTTTCACAGATTGTACATTCTGTTTTCTTTGTCTTGTTGGTAAAGGAGGAATTATCATCCTTAGAGATAGGAGGGGATATTAAATTATTTGTACTTTATAGAACATTGTGTTAGTGCATTAAAAGTGGGAAATCATAAATTATGTATTATGTAATGTGTAATTCTGGAAGATGTCTTAGATACAAATGTGTAAGAACAATTCAGGAAATGGAATTAAGTTAGTGAAAAATATAGGTTGGGAGGAAAGTAATTTGTACTAGAAGGTTTCTTCCTTATAAAATTCTGTAAAGACTGAATTCACACCTCAGTATGTTTTATATCAGATGAACATAGTGCAATGGAAAATGCATAGATTTCAGAACAAAAGTGGTTCCATCACTTACTGATTACTTTATTCTGGTCAACTCCTTAAGCCTCTCTAAATCTCAGTTTACAAATAGTCATAAGGGAAGTAAGAGTAATACTAGTTATCACACAGGAATTTTGAAAAGATTATGTATTGCAGGGGAAAAATTGTCAGAGGCAGAGTGCTTTACTGTTGGGAATTAGCTAAGATATTCAGGAGAGTTTGCCCTTCCTGAGATTAGCTCTTCCCTTGTCACCTCTTCTATGAGTCATGTAAGGGGTGTTGGGGTGAGGGAGGATATATAGAGACATCCGTGATGAGAAAGACTGAACTGTTGAAAACATCGCTTCCTAACAGTGAAGTCAAAGGGAAAAAAATGATGGCTCGTATATCTTTTGTTTTCTAAGAGGAGCCAAACCAGCAGGATAGGTACCAGTTTTCCTTGGCCCTGAGATCTGAGAAGTATCTTTGATTAAGCATCACACGCACACTATGTCATGTACAAGCTTATTTAGGAGTTAGAGGCAAATGCAGAGGAAGGCACATATGGTTGTTAATACTCTCCTCAAAAGTTGATGGCATTGTCTTAGATCATCATTTTCAGGATACATTGGGAGCCATAGCAATATAGGATCTCTGATATACAACTTTTTTAGTTTGGTGTAATAGAAAGTTCTGAGACTCATTTGAGTAAGCTATTTCACATCTATAGAGCTCAATTATGTATCTTTTGTTTTTGTTTTTGGGTTTTTTTTTTTTGTGCTGTACGCGGGCCTCTCACTGTTGTGGCCTCTCCCATTGCGAAGCACAGGCTCCGGACGCGCAGGCTCAGCGGCCATGGCTCACGGGCCCAGCCGCTCCGCGGCATGTGGGATCTTCCCAGACCGGGGCACGAACCCGTGTCCCCTGCATCGGCAGGCGGACTCTCTACCACTGCGCCACCAGGGAAGCCCTCAATTATGTATCTTAAATTAGGATAGAAACATTTTGCCCACCTAAAGGCACTTTTCCATAAGATATTCAAGCACTATGGTATATAATTTTTGCTATTTTGAAATTCTTAGTGAAACACTTAATGCTGAAAGCAAATGTAGACATGAATTGCCTATGTCTTTTACTCTGTGCACTTGAATGTTATATTCAAATGAATTAAATTTCAGAAAGAAGGCTTTGTTCAAAAGAAAACAAATATTGGGACAACTTCTTATAGAAACAGTGAGCTGTGTGTGTGTGTGTTGTATATATGAGCCTATGTGTTCATTTAAATTTTAAATTAGGATAGAAGCTACATCCTTTCTTTGGAAAAGAAGACATAACCACTCTGTTGTCATTATTTTGTTTTTTATACTGGTTATGTTTAGGTCTTAAAATCTTATCATAACTTTTTATGTTTGCATAAAAGTCATTGGGTGATTATACCATAATTTAATTAAAATATAATCTATTTTTAAAAATCTGCTTAGTTTTATTTTTACATATATAATCAATATTGCAGTAAACATGCATGTCCACGTGCATCTTTAAACATTTTAAAATGGCTTAGGGTAAATTCCTAGAAATGTTATGGCTTTTTCAAGAGAATGTTTATTTTTTCAGTATTTTATACACACTGCCAGATTGTCCATTAGAAAAATTATATCAATTTACATTCTCACTCACCTGCAGTGTATAAACATGCTCATTCTATAGCCAACAGTATGTATTATTGTTTTTAAAATTTTCCTAGCTGATAGGCCAAAAATATCATTTTAATTTGTATTTTATTGATCTAAACATACACTTCTGGTTGTTTGCTCATTTTTATTGGTATAAGGTTTATTATAATAGCTATCATTTACTGAGAACTTACTGTGTACATCACACATATATTGCTGAGCCATTGAAATATAAAATCTTATTTAATATTTTAACACTCTTATGATCTGTGTATTCTTAGCTACTTTTAATGGAAAGAATTTTAGAGGACTTACCTTGATCAAGGGTACAACAAATGTTATATAGATAATCTTTTACCTATGTTCTTATTTAGTTCCAATTTCTCAGAGGCACACACTCAGGTCAGATTGTTCAGCAGGTTAGGATCTTACCAAAGGCCACCAGCCCATAAGTTAAATCCTGAAGCCACATGTTACCAGCAGTCAGTATCTGACATTGCTACCCCAGTCTGTCCTCATTCTGTGGGTTTACTGAAGCAACAACTATGGAAAAACAATAGATTTTAATTGTTGGAATTAAAAAATAATATCTTCATATCAAACATCATGATTTTCTTACCATTGGTGATCCCCATATGTCATGGGCACCTTTTAAAAACTGTTACTAACACCCACCAATTTGATAATAGTATTGTTTGCACTTGAGGAGTGTGTTTTACTTATGTCTTAATCTGCCCAGTCTCTTTCAGAAATAGTTTGATGATGATCTTCCCATTTTGGAAATCTGATTGGTCAAAGAAATTCAAAATGCAGTCTTGATAAAAAGGCCCCAGAGTATTTAAATAATTGACTCTTCTGGACAATGTGTAATGAGGTGAATTCTCTGAGCAGGAAGTTACTTGGTAAATGAATATATCTTAACATATGCATATATGCATATGCGTAACGGATGCATTCGATCTTTTCTCCACATTTAAGATCAAGACCCCTTGAACTAGAAATGAGAGTTTATTTAGAATGGAAATGAACTGGCATTCTGAGTGAAGAAATTGTTACCTTTTTCTACAACCTGGCTGCTGCCTGAAAGAAAACTCATAATTAGGAAACAATCACATTACATTTTTTAGGCCAAATTTTTGGGATAAACATTGTCCAAGGGAAAATAATTAGTTTATCTTGTATTATTCCAAAAATATATCACTTTTATTTCAGTTTCAAATTTTGGGGAATTTTGATTTCATACTTCTTTTCTGTGGTTTGTTCTTTTCTCACCTATTCACACATTTATATCCTATTCCTATTCCACTTTGGAAAGATTAAGTAGACATACTTTTCCCTACTTAATTCAATAAATCAAATAAAAACTCTGAACATTATAAGTAAAGCAAACATAAAAGACTCAAATTTGAAGAGAAAAGGCATTCAACTAGGTATCTTGGGACCTAAGAAATTACATGGAGGAGTTTCCTGGATTTTCTTTTCTCTTCATATATGCCAGAATTGGAGCTGAAGAAGCTAGCAGCCTGGAAATAACAACAGGCACAGATAAAAACAAAACCAAAAACAAAATGCAACTGAAGTCTGCTTGCTCTAGTTAAAGGACTAGGGACTGGTCAGCTTAGCAAGACAGGAAACCACTAGACAAGAATTGTTCTGATCCACCAAACATTACAGAAAGCAGTGGTGCCCCACTCAGCTCCTGTTAGTGAAGCTGAATGGGGAGCCTATACTTCCACCCTCACAAGAGAGTAGAAAGTTGCCCAATCCTTCCTTCTGGAGTGTTGGCATAGAAGGCTGAGCTGGAACCAGGGTTTCATCCCTGCTGGGCAGCAGTGAGACCCCCAGAGCTTGTGGTGTCAGTGAAAACCACGTAGGGGGCCTGTACTTTCACCTCCACCCTCTCCCAGCTACAGAGGTCTAGTGGATAGCTGGAGCACCCATCCCCATCCAGCAGTAACTAGGAGCATCCCCAGTCGGGTACCAATGGAGGTTTGGTGGGGCCTGGACTTCTAACTTCACCTGGAAGTAATGAGTCCATGCTGCTGCATTACCTTCCAGAAAGGTGCATCAGAGGAACCTAACACAGAATGTTTAGATGAGAACCAGAGTCTCATAAGATAATACCCAAAATGTCCAGGACACAATTGAATGTTACTCATCATATCAAGAACCAAAATATCTCAGAATTAATGAAAGAAGACAATCAACAAATGCCAACACTGCAAAGACAGAGATGTTTCAATTTCTTGGTGAGAATTTTAAAGTGGCCATTATAAAAATGCTTTAATCAGCAATCATGACCATGCTTGAAACAAGTGAAAAAAATAGAAATCCTCAGTAAAGAAATGGAAAGTATCAGCAGAGAAATAGAAAATACAAAGAAGAAACAAATGGAAAAGTTAGAAGGGAAAAACACAATAACCAACATTTTAAAAAATGATGAATGGAAGGGACAGAAGAAAGAATCAGTGAACTTGAAAACAGAGCAATAGAGATTACCCAGTCCAATGACAGAAAGAGAATCGTCTAAAAGAAAACAAAGCCTTTGCGAACACGGATTGAGGTAGGGGCCTGTGGGGTGCTAACAAAGATCAAACACTTATGTCACTGGAGGCCAGTTTGAGAGGAGAAATTGTGAGGGGCTGAATATTACTCAAAGAAATAGAGTGAAAATTTTCCAAATTTAGGAGAAGGGTCAAAGCTATAGTCAAGATGCTTAGGAAACCCCAATCAGCATAACTTCAAATATATCCACATCCAGATACTTAGTCAAACTTATGGAGAACTGAGAAATAATGATCTTGACAGCACCAAGAAGGAAATTACACCTGACCTACAGGGAAAAAAAAACCAAATGACAGTGAAAATTTCATCAGAAACCATGGAGACCAGAAAGAAGTGGCACACTTTTCTCCAAGTTCTAAAAGAATTGTCAACTCAAAATGCTATATCCAGTGAAAATACCTTTTAGGACATTCTCAGGTGAAAGAAAACCAAGATAATTTGTCTCCAGTAAATAAGCACATGAAAAGGTGTAACACATTAGTCATCAAGGAAGTGCAAATTAAAACCACAGTGAGATAAAACTACACATTTATCAGAGTGGGTAAAATAAAACTTAGTGACAACAGCAATGCTGGTGAGAATGCAGAGCTACTGGATCACCCAACTCGCTACAGGAGATGTAAATGATAACAGTCACATTGGGAAACAGTTTGGTGTGTTCCCAAATAACAACTATCATGTGACCAGGAAATTGTACTCCTGCGCATTTCTCTCAAAGAAATGAAAACATATCCACACAAAACTTATACATGAATCTTTAAAGTAGTTTTGTTTATAAATGCCAAAACTTGGATACAACAATGATACCTTCATTGGGTAAATAATTAAAAGCCATTACAGCTATACCTTGGGATAAACTCCTCAGCAATAAAATGGAATGAATTCTTGATCTATGCAGCAGTCTGGGTGCATCTGTGGAGAAGCATGTTGAATGAAAAATATCAATCCCAAAGACAATATAGCCCATGATTCCATTTATATTACAGTATTGAAATGACAAAACTTTAGAAATGGAGAGAAGATTAGTGGTTGCCGGGGAAGAAGGTATGATGGGTGGGGAGTGTGCGTGGCTATTAAATGGCAACATAATGCATCCTTGTGATGGAAATGGTCTGTATTTTGACTATGTTTTTGTTAACATCTAGTTATTACACTGTACTATAGAGTTACAAGATGTTATCATTAGGGAAAACCAGATAAAGTACACATGGGATTTATTTTGATCATTTCTTACAACTGCTTAAGAATGTACAATTATCTCAAAATAAAAATTCAATTAAAAAATCCTAATCTTCTCTCAATATGTGTGACAAGTTCCACCCTTTCTACATACTCTTCTGAAAATATGTATCCCTCATTTTATTTCCATTTTTGGGATCCAAGAGACCTGGGTCCAAGTAACTTGGCACTGACTTGCTGTCTGACTTCCTACTAACTACATGGATTTTCTAAGTCTGTATGATTATCTGCAAAATAGTATTTAAGTAACAACTCATCTAAAGGATTAATTCATCCATATATGTAAAGTCCTAAAAATTGTACATTATGTGTACGTAGTAGGTATGCAAGAAATACGTGTTTTCTCCCTTGTCATTCAAATTGTATTTAGTACATCCTATATTGGAATGACAATCCAGATTTTTAGATATTAGTAACATTGTAGATAATTCTGTGATATCCCATAGAAAACTTCAGAATACTTCTATATGTGTGTGTTCTTCCTCTCCTCAACTGTAAGTTTTTTGGAGTTTAAGGGTACTGTCTTACAGCAACTGCACTGAGCACAGTTTCTGGTGCCAAATAGGTTTCCAATAAATGTTTGACAGGGGGAAATGCATCTTTTTTTTTTTGCTATACGCGGGCCTCTCACTGTTGTGGCCCCTTCCGTATGCGCAGACTCAGCGGCCATGGCTCACGGGCCCAGCCGCTCCGCGGCATGTGGGATCTTCCCGGACCGGGGCACGAACCCGTTTCCCCTGCATCGGCAGGCGGACTCTCAACCACTGCGCCACCAGGGAAGCCCGGAAATGCATCTTTTAATGTGAATAATCTAGCTCCAAAATTAGTCTGTAAATCTTCCAAAGGAGTAGAATAGATTTTCCCATTCCTGGATCACCAAGGAATGGTCTTGCATATATCTCTTCACGCATTGACAGTTAAGGCAAGTCTTTAATGATTATATGGACAAAGACCATGAAAGTCTTGAGCAGGAAAGAACCTAAAGATACAGTCTAGTCCTTCATTTCACAGATTGCCTTTCTCACGTTAGCGAATTACTCACAATGGGCTCTTCTGGCTCTAGATGTGTCCCCATCCCCATGCCATTGACACACATTGTCTTTGATACTTCATTAGGATTAAAATCTTTCCACATGATATGAGAGAATGCTCTTTAAATGATTTCTTTTTCTTCCTAAACTGCAATATGATATAAATTGAAGGAACAAAGTATATTCATTTTTTCTCTTTTTCAGAATGTCTCTATATATTTACTTTTAAAATGCTGCTTCCCAATTAAGGAAAAAAGACCCAGCTGGGTAACATGTTAAATTTAACTTGTGATTATATAAGTAGTCCTCTTTATTTTGCTTATGCAAGACAAAACATAAACATTTTGTAACAAAAGTTTTTCACACCCAGAAATTGTAGCATTGTTGAGGTTTAAGGGAACATTCCTCCACATGTGTACCAACTGGATTCTCTCTGCATAGGCAAAATGATAGTGAAGTGAAAAACAAAGCAAGGCAACAAAATAAGTAATTTGTATGCTCATTCATTCATTGTCAATCATTTATTCAGCAAGCAC
Source organism: Hyperoodon ampullatus (assembly GCF_949752795.1). Taxonomy (NCBI): domain Eukaryota; kingdom Metazoa; phylum Chordata; class Mammalia; order Artiodactyla; family Ziphiidae; genus Hyperoodon; species Hyperoodon ampullatus. The sequence goes on from NC_136926.1 coordinate 81,353,917, forward strand.
TTATCAACCATCTACAGTGTCCTTGGTACTGGAATTAAGCACTGAGGAGTTGATAGAATGATAGCCATCGTGGAAAACAAACAAACAAACCCAGCAGTTAAACACAGTGTGTTATGTACTTTGATGGGTAATGTATAGTGATCTATGTGAGTTCATAGAAAAGATGTCGAGGATGAGATGTGAATGATGAACAGCATCTAACCCACGTAAAGGGGAAAGGTAGAGGTAAGGACTGTAAATGATAAAGGCAATAGCAGGTGAGAAAGCTAGAGACCACAGTATTGCCAGGAAATAAATGTAATAAAAAGAATGTTCTGACATGTAAAAGATTTAGAGCATTTCTGTTGAGTAGGAGAATATATTGAGAAGTCTTTTTTAAATATTGGGATATTGACAGTAAAGCAAAAAATTCCTCCTTTCGCTCTTACGCAGCTATAGAATTATGCTCATTTGGGGGGAATATTTTGATCACTAGAAGAGTAACACAGTCTAGCGGAGAGCAATTCATTACCAGGTTTTTTATTTTGAGTAAGGTGGGGGAAAATACAGAGGGCAGAAAAATGTTTTGTTCTCTGTTTAAAAAGAGAAAATATTTTCAACGTGTTTTCTTAACTTACAAATTCAATTTTTAGTCCTGCAAATATTTTATAGTACCTAATATGCTAGGATCTAGTAATTCAGTGGTGTCCAAAGTAGAAATGGGCCTGTCTTCAGAGAACTGCCTTCAATGAGAGACACAGGATTCATCAAAAATCGTACAGTTAATTGCATGTTTTCAGCTCTACGGGAGCTACATAACAGATGTGCATGACGGCGGGGGAGCTGACCTAGTTAGGAACTTTAGACTTAAAATTGTAAATACCTGAGATTTATTTACGAACATAGTTAAATAGAATCTTCTTTATGAGAAGGCTGTTGTATAACTAGAAATCCAGTGCTGTAATAATTTAATTTTCTGAGATTGCCACAATAGGTGTTGATTTGAATTGATTTAAATTTCTTGTATCTCATACCTCTTATCGACTTTACATGTTCCAGCAAAGAGAGTTAGGTTACTGATAATACTATGAATGTATCTGAAATGGTTATATAATTTTGAAAGAGGATATTGATGTTTCCAAGCAGGTTAATTTAGAAGTCTGTTAGTGGCATGGATTTAATCATTCTGGCACACTCTGAGTTCATATTGACGAAACTCAGGAAACAGAATCTATAAAAAGATATTTGATATGAGTAAACCATTAGAGAAAAATAATATTCCGGTAAAAGTGAAAATTAAACTGTCACACATGGATATGCATTCTGGTCATTTAGACAAATATAAGTCTAAATGGTCTAATTATCCAAGACGAAAACTGTCACTTGTCCTGGAGTTACAGAAAACTGATAAACACAAAATCAAATAATGGATGAAAGCTTGTGATCACTTTTCCAGGAAGTATTAAGTGCCTTGAGTAACAGGTTTTATTTTTTCAAAAAGGATTTTAAATTATGTGGAGTAGAATAAAGTATTTATACATCTTTGCTCAGGTATCTCAACAGCAGTAGATTTTCCCTGGTAACTAAGTCTTTGGAAAAGTTTTCTAGCTAAGTTAGATTGACGATTTAATTACAATCTGAGATTTAGTTTCTTTAAATGTAAATTTCTTACTAACTTCTGTTGGATAGAAAACAGTCTACCAAAGATTGGGATGTGGGTGGTAATAGAAGAAACTGTGTTAATCAAAACTCTTAAATGTTGGTTTGTCTCAGAATCAGCCCACATCTTCAGAAATCCCTGCATGTTTTGGTGCCAACCTAAAACTAACCAACCTCAAGGCACCTAGTGTTTCCTCAGTGTCCTCAGGTGACCTAAGGTCTCCACTGTGGTCCCCTCTATGTCTTGTCCTCTTTGGGTCACACACATGCTTTTGGGACTTTTCCTGGTCCTTTGGCCCATAAGCTCTGTACAATTCTTTCAATATCCTGTTTACTGCTTTCCATGGTGGCAACAAGTGAACTTAGCAAGTTCATATTAATATGCTATTTACATTTTCATGGTATCATATCAATTATTCCTCTCAATGCTTCAAATTCAAAACTGCTTTGCTAAAAGTGTTACAGTATAGTTGCATGGAATCAGGATTCAAATCTCCAGTAAAGAGAAATATTGTTTTATGCTAGAGGCATTTGATTTAGAACTTTCCTATTGCCATCCTTAAAAATGCTTCCCTTAGAAAACATGTTTCCATATGAACAGAGACCTTCTGGGAACATGTGCTTTAAATTAAATGAGCAGTCACAGTCTCTTCTTCCACCAAAATCCCAGGTTAATATGAACATGGCATAAAAGGTGAAGCAGAGGCCTGTCAGTTTAGATGGTGGAGATCTTAGCCTCATCCTGCAGTAGGGCTTGGTCCATGGTAGTTGCCCTCAACATGGCTGTTGGTTGAATGGATGAGGAGAAGGTAAGGTACATATCAAAAAGATGAGAGCCTTCTGTTTCAGCCGTCTGTGAGGTTGAAAGAAAAAAAAATCAAAATGGGAGGAAGGTATAACTGAGCATAACATACTCACTTGGAAAATGATTTGATGCGTTTTATATTTGACTACATTTGATGTGTTCAAAATACACTGGTTTCCTATGTGCCTATTAATACAGCTTGGTGGATATAACATTTTTTTTAAGATTTAGTTATTATTTATTTATTTTTGGCTGTGTCCAGTCTCATTTGCAGCACACAGGATATTTCGTTGTGGCACTCGGGCTCTTCATTGTGGCGCATGGGCTTCTCTCTAGTTGTGGCACATGGGCTTCTCTCTAGTTGTGACGTGTGGGTTTTCTCCTCTCTAGTTTTGGGGCGCAGGCTCCAGAGCGTGTGGGCTCTGTAGTTTGCAGCACACGGGCTCTAGTTGTGGCACCCTGGCTTTAATTGCACCACAGCATGTGGGATCTTAGTTCCCTGACCAGGGATCAAACTTGCGTCCTCTGCATTGCAAGGTGGATTCTTTACCACTGGACCACTGGAGAATGCTCTGCTGCTCTTGCATATTTATTGTCCCTCTTGCATGTGAATCAAAGTTTCTATTACACTGTCTCTAAATTATATTTATGGAATAGATGATTTTATTTCTTTCCATTTTTGAGTTTTGGAGGCTGTGTTGAGAAAGAGAGATTTAGTCTGTGGTCGTGTTCTAAACTGTGATCCCCAAAGGATACTATTTTTTGACCACTGGTGGGCATTTATTATAGCATTGATTACAGAAGATAACTTTAAGAAACTCATTTATTTGGATATTGGAAAAGAGACATCTAAGTAATATAGGTTAAAGAAAGAAATTTAATTAAATTTCAGACTGAAGGACAAGAACGCTGAAATCTTGAGGGATGCTGCAAAACTCAGGGATACTTACAACGTCAATGATTGTATTAGGAAACAGTTATGTCTGCCGTGGGATAGTGCTTCTCAGATCTCAACTACAGGGAGTGTACTTAACCCAGAACCCCAGCTGCTGTACTCTGAAATCCAGGCAATGACACTGCACTTGCCATAGACTACTCCCAGCCAAAGACAGGCTTCCTTGTTTTGGGAGATGCAACCCTTCCAACCAGCGACTTTGACTCAAAACTCCTCTGTGGTCTCACCTACCTTTCCCTGGAAGGCACTGATGTCTGAGATGATTGGACCCAACCTTCCTTCTTTCCCTGTCTCTCCGTTACTCAGAGTCAATCCTGACCACAATCTGACTGTTCTCTGCCTTTCCTGACTCCCCTGCCCTGCATTATCTCTCATATGCATTCCCCATAATAAATTCATTACATTTAAAATGTCAATTGTAAGAGTTGCTTCTTGAAGTACCCAGAATAACCCAATAACAAAGACAAAGAGTTAGCAAGCTAAATTCTAGCAGAAAAAAAAGAAACAATGGATGTAGAAAGAGGGAATGTCAATATTAGGAATTAATAAAATACATATATATATATATATATATATATATATATATATAAAATAGAGTTAGCAAAGGTAGAAGTTGGTTCTTTGAATCAAAAATGAAACTCAGGCAGAATTAATTAAGAGCTATAATTAGAAAACACTAGTGATAAACAAGGGACACAGATTTAGATAGAGCAGAGGATGCTAATAAAAATAAAATCTTACATGAGATGAATTATTGGCCAGAAAATATAACTTACCCAGTATGACTCTTGTAAAAATAGAACATCTGAATTGATTTATAACATTAAATAAAGTAAATTAAAAATTAATGAATTAAAACTCTTTTAGTAATAAAACTCCAGCATCAGAATGCTTTATGGTTAAGTTCTACCATTCAAAGTAGATAATTCCAGTTTTATAGAACATCTTCTAGAAAAGAGAAAAAAGAGGAAAAACTTCCCAATTCTTCCCACTGTGTTAGTTTAATCCTTATACTGCATCTAGGCAAGGGTCATATAAGCAAGGAAGGTTATAATCAATTTCACACGTAAGTATAATGGCAAAAATACTAACCAAATACGAGTAGTCTTAATCTTATGGTGAATAAAAATTTTGATTTGTCACAGGAATGCAAGGTATACTATAACATTAGATCACTTATTATATAAGTCAGCACATTAAACAGAGTACAAGAAAAACTCAATTATGTGGTTATCTACAAGTTCACTTTCAGTTGCTACAACTCAATTCATGATTATAGGGAAAAACATTTTAGCGCACTAAGAATCAAAGTGAATTTTTAAACCTGATACAGTAACAAAATTTTAGAGCAAATATTTTATTTAATGGTTAACTATTAGAAGCATGGTATCACTTTTTATTGAACATTCTATTTCAGATGCTAGGCAGTTCAACAAAAGAAGAAATAGTTACAAGAATTGGAAAGATACAAAACTGTAATGATCACAGATGGTGCAATTATCTATTTAGAAAACACCAAATAATCTAAAAATTATAATTCATAAAAGTTTAGAGATACCACTGGATATAAGAGCAATTAATATGTATATACCAGCAAAAATTATATCTATCTATCTATCTATATATATATATATATATATTATAAATAGAGTGCATTTGTGTAATGATTGGTAAACCAAAGAAACAACAAAATAAGAGCCCAGACACAGAGCCACCCACATATGGACAGTTGATCTATCAACAGAGTTGGCTTTGGAAGCCAGTGGTAAATAGAGTAGCCAGTAAAAAGCACTGACTTTAGATTAAAGATGAATGGAAGGAATTAACTTGCATTATAATATTCATCTTTTTAATGAACAATCTCAGTTTAATGCTTTAAAAGACTGTGTGATTCTGGCTTAATCAACAAGACAAACTAATTTTTTATTCTTCACTATGTTTTTGAAAGAATTCATCAATATATCTCTTTTGTCAGATTTCCCCCCAAACATACTAAAAAAGCAAAATTAAAACATAAACTTGTTACACTAAGTCATATTTGATGTAAAGTGGTGACTTAGGGGGTTCTCATTAATACTTTTGGCACTATTTCATTTTTGTCATCATACCCTAGATTTAATTCACTCTACCATCTCCTTTTCTACTATTTCCCCCCTGTAAATCATGTACTGTGTACTTTTTTCTTCTTTACAGATGTGTTAATAATGAAAGTTAACTTTCTATTGTATCTGAACCATCAGAGTACAATTAGTCAATATAACTTCTAATTAAAATGGTTGTTAATCCTTTAGAAAAAATAAATACATGGATTAACATGAAACATAACCTCAGTCAAGTGGAAAACCTTGCTTCAGGTGGTATCAGCAGTTTCATGTTATTTAGACACTGAGAGCTATCAGAATCTCTGAGAAGACCATCCCTGGGGCCAAAATAGTTTGTCTACTTTTAAAATTACTTTTAGGAGAGATTCTGTAAATAAAGAGGGTCTACCATTTATGGTTTGCTTAATTTCCCGATGCACATCTTATTAAACATTTTACATTTACATAGTTTTTCCTAGTAGTAGAGCACACTTGAGGTTGTAGTTAGTGAGTGGCAAAATTAATTCCTATTATATATATCATATGTAAACCTCTGGTTCCTATTATCTCTGCAACAAGATCCACATTTTAAAGCCTCTGTTGTGCTTCACTTCTCAAATTCTGTAAGTACTGCTTTTGTAAAGGTCCATGCCTTACTAAGTTTATAAGAAATCCACTGTAGCATATAAAAGTTTGGCAGGAGAGTTGCAGGAAAGCATATTTCACTGTTCTCGTTTTATGTTAAAGCTTTTCTCTGACTGTTTTGGACACACTCATAAAACAGTTAAAATCATTTGGGATAATAGCAATGTGTTCATTCATATTTTTTATCTTAATAGTTACTAGGCTATATGTAGACAATTATTAACTTCTACATGGAAATGAGGAAAATATTTGCTTATGAAATTTTGTAACACCACTAAGAATTTTTGAGACTGCCTGGCTGTTGCAAAATCAAGGGTCCAAAATAACCATTTAGAGGTTTACTTGTGAAATTTATAAGTGTTCTCTACCAGGGCATCAGTAAAGCCTTTATGAATACATTTCTCTTGTCATTCTCTTGCTATAACATATACTGACACATTTAGACATAGATGCATTGTCCTTTTTAAATTTGCATTGCTTTTGATTTATGTTCAATCTGAGATACAAGTTTTAGCTTCCTTTTTTATTAAAAAAAGTTAATTTGGACTTTATTAAAGTTTACAACTTTTACTATGTGAAATATACCACTAAGATAATGAAAACATAAGCCAAAAACTAGGAGGAAATATTTGCAAAACATATATCTGAGAAAAGATGAGTATCCAAAATATAAATAGTTTATCTTTAATTTTTTTAAATAAATTTATTTTATTTTATTTTTGGCTGCATTGGGTCTTCGTTGCTGTGCTCGGGCTTTCTCTAGTTGTGGCGAGCAGGGGGTATTCTTTGTTGCGGTATGCGGACTTCTCATTGCGGTGGCTTCTCTTGTTGCGGAGCACAGGTTCTAGGAGCATGGGCTTCAGTAGTTGTGGCACACAGGCTTAGTAGTTGTGGCTCATGGGCTCTAGAGCTCAGGCTCAGTAGTTGTGGCCCATGGGCTTAGTTGCTCCGCGGTATGTGGGATCTTCCCAGACCAGGGGTCAAACCTGTGTCCCCTGAACTGGCAGGCGGATTCTTAACCACTGCGCCACCAGGGAAGCCCTCTCTTTAAATTTTGTTTTAAACTTTATTTTTTAAAGAAGTTTTAGGTTTACCACAAAATTGAGGAGAAGATACAGAGATTTCCCATATGCCCTCCACCATAGACGCTCCCATTTTCAACATCCCCTACAGAGTGGTACATTTGTTACAAATGATGAACCTACATTGACACAACATTAATACCCAAAGTCCATAGTTTACATTAAGGTTCACTGTTGGTGTTGTACATTATATGGATTTGGACAAACGTATAATGATATGTATCTATCCCTATAGTATCATACAGAGTATTTTCACTGCCCTGAAAATCCTCTGTTCTCCACCTATATAACCTTCCCTACTCTCACCTTTCCCTTTTCCTCCCTGCAACTTCTGGCAACCTCTAATATTTTTAATGTCTCTCTAACTTTGCCTTTTCCAGGATGTTATATAGTTAGAATCATACAGAGTATAGCCTTTTCAGATGGCTTATTTCACTTAGTAATATGCATTTACGCTTCTTCCATATCTTTTCATGGCTTGATAGTTAAGTTCCTTTTAGTGCTGAACAATATTCCATTGTGTGGACACACCACATTGTATCCATTCATTTACTGGAGGACATCTTGGTTGCTTCAAGTTTGGGCAATTATGAACAAAGCTGCCATAAACATCCGTGTGCAGGTTTTTATGGGGACATAAGTTTTCAACTCCTTTGGGTAAATAGCCAGGAGCACAATTACTAGATAGCATAGTAAGAATATGCTTAGTTTTGTAAGAAACCACCAAACTGTTGCAACATAGCTGTGCTACTTTGCCTTCCCACCAGCAATGACGGAGAGTTCCTGCTGCTCCACATCTTCACTAGCATTTGGTGTTGTCACTGTTCTGTATTTCGGCCATTCTAACAGCTGTGTAGTTGTATCTCATTGTTTATTTATTTATTTTTTTTTAGTTTTTGCAGGAAATATTTAGTTTTTTAATTTTTAAAAATTTTTAATTTTAATAGATTTTTATTGGAGTATAATTGCTTCACAATACTATGTTAGTTTCTGTTGCACAACAAAGTGAATCAGCCATATGTATACACAGGTTCCCATATACCCTCCCTCTTGAGCATCCCTCAATGCTCCCTATCCCAGCCCTCTATGTCACTGCAAAGCACTGAGCCGATCTTCCTGTGCTATGCTGCTGCTTCCCACCAGCCAACTATTTTACATTTAGTAGTGGATATATGTCGATGATACTCTCACTTCGTCCCAGCTTCGCCCTCCCACCCATGTCCTCAAGTCCATTCTATATGTCTACTTCTTTATTCCTGCCCTACAACTAGGTTCATCAGTACCTTTTTTTTTAGATTCCATATATACGCGTTAGCATACTGTATTTGTTTTTCTCTTTCTGCCTTACTTCATTCTATATGACAGACTCTAGGTCCATCCACCTCACTACAAATAACTCAATTTTGTTTCTTTTTACAGCTGAGTAATATTCCATTGTACATAAGTACCACATCTTCTTTATCCATTCATCTGTCGATGGACATTTAGGTTGGTTCCATGTCCTCGCTATTGTAAATAGTGCTGCAATGAACATTGTGGTATGTGTCTCTTTTTAAATTATGCTTTTCTCACGGTATATGCCCTGCAGTGGGAATGCTGGGTCATATGGTAGTTCTATTTTAATTTTTTTAAGGAACCTCTATACTGTTTTCCATAGTAGTTGTATCAATTTACATTACCACCAACAGTGCAGGAGGGTTCCTTTCTCACCACACCCTTCCCAGCATTTATTGTTTCTAGATTTTTTTTTTTTTTTGCGGTACACGGGCCTCTCACTGCTGTGGCCTCTCCCGTTGCGGAGCACAGGCTCCGGACGCGCAGGCTCAGCGGCCATGGCTCACGGGCTCAGCCACTCCACGGCATGTGGGATCTTCCCGGACCGGGGCACAAACCCGTGTTCCCTGCATCGGCAGGCGGACTCCCAACAACTGCGCCACCAGGGAAGCCCTGTTTCTAGATTTTTTGATAGTGGCCATTCTGACTGGCATAAGGTGATACTTCATTGTAGTTTTGATTTCCATTTCTCTAATAATCAGTGATGTTGAGCATCTTTTCATGTGCCTCTTAGCCACCTGTATTTCTTCTATGATAAAATGTCTATTTAGGCCTTCTGCCCATTTTTTAGCTGCATTGTTTGTTTTTTTGATATTGAGCTCCATGAGCTGTTTGTATATTTTTGAGATTAATCCTTTGTCTGTTATTTCATTTGCAAATACTTTCTCCCATTCTGAGTGTTGTCTTTTTGTCTTGTTTCTGGTTTCCTTTGCTGTGCAAAAGCTTTTAAGTTTAATTGAGTCCCATTAAGTTTATTTTTGTTTTTATTTCTGTTACTCTAGGAGGTGGGTCAAAAATGATCTTGCTGTGGTTTATGTCAAAGAGTGTTTTTCCTATATTTTCCTCTAAGAGTTTTATAGTGTCTGGTCTTACATTTAAGTCTTTAATCCATTTGGAGTTTATTTTTATGTATGGTGGTAGGCAGTGCTCTAATTTCATTCTTTTACATGTAGCTGTCCAGTTTTCCCAGCACCACTTATTGAAGAGGCTGTCTTTTCCCCATTGTATATTCTTGCCCCCTTTATCAAAGATAAGGTGACCATATGTGCATGGGTTGATCTGTGAGCTTTCTGTGCTGTTCCATTGATCTATATTTCTGTTTTTGTGCCAGTACCATACTGCCTTGATTACTGTAGCTTTGTAGTATAGTCTGAAGTCAGGGAGCCTAATTCTTTCAGCTCCATTTTTCTTTCTCAAGATTACTTTGGCTTTTCAGGGTCTTTTGTGTTTCCATATGAATTATAAAATTTTTTGTTCTAATTCAGTGAAGAATGCCATTGGTAGTTTGATAGGGATTGCATTAAATCTGTAGATTGCTTTGGGTAGTCTAGTAATTTTCACAATATTGATGCTTCCAATACAAGAACATGGTATATTTCTCCATCTGTTTATGTCATCTTTGATTTCTTTCATCAGTGTTTGATAGTTTTCTAAGTACAAGTCTTTCACCTCCTTAGGCAGGTTTATTCCTAGGTATTTTATTCTTTTTGTTGCAGTGGTAAATGGGAGTGTTTCCTTAATTTCTCTATCTGATTTTTCATTGTTGGTGTATAGGAATGCCAGAGATTTCTGTGCATTAATTTTGTATCCTTCAACCTTCCTAAATTCATTGATTAGTTCTAGTAGTTTTCTGGTGGCATCTTTAGGATTTTCTATGTATAATATCATGTCATCTGCAAACAGTGACAGTTTTACTTCTTCTTTTCCAATTTGTATTCCTTTTATTTCTTTTTCTTCTCTGATTGCTATGACTAGGACTTCCAAAACTATGTTGAATAAGAGTGGCAAGAGTGGACATCCTTGTCTTGTTCCTGATCTTAGTGGAAATGCTTACAGTTTTTCACCATTGACTGTGATGCTTGCTGTGGGTTTGTCATATATGACCTTTATTATGTTGAAATAAGTTCCCTCTATGCCCACTTCTGGAGAGTTTTTATCATAAATGGGTGCTGAATTTTGTCAAAACCTTTTTCTGTGTCTATTGAGATGATCATGTTTTTTTTTGTTTTTTTGCAGTACGCAGGCCTCTCACTGTTGTGACCTCTCCCGTTGTAGAGCACAGGCTCCAGATGCACAGGCTCAGTGGCCATGGCTCACGGGCCTAGCTGCTCCGCAGCATGTTGGATCTTCCCAGACCGGGGCATGAACCCATGTCCCCTGCAACAGCAGGCGGACTCTCAACCACTGCACCACCAGGGAAGCCCGATCATATGGTTTTTATTCCTTAATTTGTTAATGTGGTGTATCCCTTTGATTGATTTGAGTGTTGAAGAATCCTTGCATCCCTAGGATAAATCCCACTTGATCATGATGTATTGCCCCTTTAATGTGCTGTCGGATTCTGTTTGCCAGTATTTTGTTCAGGATTTTTACATCTATGTTCATCAGTGATATAGGTCTGTAATTTTCTATTCTTGTGATATCTTTTTCTGGTTTTGGTATCAGGGTGATTGTGGTTTCATAGAATGAATTTGGGAGTGTTTCTCCCTCTGCAATTTTTTGGAAGAATTTGAAAAGGATGGTTGTTAGCTCTTCTCTAAATGTTTGATAGAATTCACCTGTGAAGCCATCTGGTCCTGGACTTTGGTTTGTTGGAAGATTTTAAATTACGGTTTCAATTTCATTACTTGTGATAGGTCTGTTTATATTTTCTAATTCTTCCTGGTTCAGTCTTGGAAAATTGTACCTTTCCAAACATTTGTCCATTTCTTCGTGGCTGTCCATTTTATTGGCATATAGTTGTTTTTAGTAATCTCTTATAATCCTTTGTATTTCTGCAGTGTCAATTGTGATTTCTCCTTTTTCATTTCTAATTCTATTGATTTGAGTTTTCTCCCTTTTTTTCTTGATGAGTCTGGCTAAGGGTGTATCAATTTTGTTTAATTTCTCAAAGAACCAGCTTTTAGTTTTACTGATCTTTGTTATTGTTTTCTTCATTTATATTTCATTTATTTCTGCTCTAATCTTTATGATTTCTTTCCTTCTACTGACTTCAGGTTTTCCTTGTTCTTCTTCCTCTAGTTGTTTTAAGTGTAGATTTAGATTGTTTATTTGAGATTTTTCTTGTTTCTTGAGGTGAGATTGAATTGCTGTAAAGTTCCCTCTTAGAACTGCTTTGCTGCATCCCATAGGTTTTGGGTTGTTGTGTTTTCATTGTCACTTGTTTTTATGTATTTTTTAATTTCTTCTTTGATTTCTTCAGTAATCTCTTGGTTATTTAGTAGCACACTGTTTAACCTCCATATATTTGTGTTTTTTAGTTTATTTTCTGTAACTGTTTCCAGTCTCATAGCATTGTGGTCAGAAAAGATGCTTTATATCATTTCAATTTTCTTAAATTTTCCGAGGCTTGATTTGTGACCCAAGATGTGATCTATACTGGAGAATGTTCTGTGTTTACTTGAGGAGGAAGTGTATTCTGTCACTTTTGGGTGGAATGTTCTATAAATATCAATTAGATCTATCTGGTCTACTGTGTCATTTAAAGCTTGTGTTTCCTTATTTATTTTCTGTTTGTATGATCTGTCCATTGGTGTAAGTGGGGTGTTAAAGTCACCTACTATTAATGTGTTACTGTCGATTTCTCCTTTCATGGTTGTTAGCATTTGCCTTATGTATTGAGGTGTCCCTATGTTGGGTGCATAAACATTTATAATTGTTATGTCTTCTTCTTGGATTGATCCTTTGATCATTATGTAGTGTCCCTCCTTATCTCTTGTAACTGTCTTTATTTTATTGTAACATTCTTTATTTTAAAGTCTATTTTATCTGATATGAGTATTGCTACTCCAGCTTTCTTTTTATTTCCATTTGCTTGGAATATCTTTTTCCATCCCTTCACTTTCAGTCTGTATGTGTCCCTAGGTCTGATTTGGGTCTCTTGTAGATTGCATATATATTGGTCTTGGTTTTGTATCCATTCAGCCAGTCTGTGTCTTTTGGTTGGGGCATTTAATCCATTTACATTCAAGGTTATTATCAGTATGTATGCTCCTATTACCATTTTCTTAATTGTTCTGGGTTTGTTTTTGTGGGTCTTTTTCTTCTCTTGTGTTTCCCACTTAGATAAGTTTCTTTGGCATTTGTTTTTTTTTTTTTTTTTTTTTTTTTTGCGTTATGTGGGCCTCTCACTGTTGTGGCCTCTCCCATTGCGGAGCACAGGCTCCGGACGCACAGGCCCAGCGGCCATGGCTCACGGGCCCAGCCGCTCCGCGGCATGTGGGATCTTCCCAGACCGGGGCACAAACCCGTGTCCCCTGCATCGGCAGGCGGACTCTCAACCACTGCGCCACCAGGGAAGCCCGGCATTTGTTTTAAAGCTGGTTTGGTGGTGCTGAATTCTCTTAGCTTTTGCTTGTCTGAAAACCTTTTGACTTCTCCATCGAATCTGAATGAGATTCTTGCTGGGTAGAGTAATCTTGGTTGTAGGTTTTTCTCTTTCATCACTTTAAGTATATCCTGCCACTTCCTTCTGGCTCCTAGAATTTCTGCTGAAAAATCAGCTGATAACCTTATGGAGATTACTTTGTATGTTATTTTTTGTTTTTCCCTTGCCTCTTTTAATATTCTTTCTTTGACTAATTTTTCTTAGTTGGATTAATATGTGTCTTGGTGTGTTTTTCCTAGGGTTTATCCTGTATGGGACTCTCTGTGCTTCCTGGACTTGGGTAACTATTTCCTTTCCTATGTTAGGGAAGTTTTCAACTGTAACCTCTTCAAATATTTTCTCAGACCCTTTCTTTTTCTCTTCTTCTGGGACCCCTATAATTCGAATCTTAGTGCATTTAATTTTGTCCCAGAGGTCTCTGAGATTGTCTTCAATTCTTTTCATTCTTTCTCCTTTATTCTGTTCCTCAGCAGTTATTTCCACCATTTTGTCTTCCAGCACAGTTATTCGTTCTTCTGCCTCAGTTATTCTGTTATTGATTCCTTGTTGTGTATTTTTCATTTCAGTTATTGTGCTGCTCATCTTTGTTTGTTCTTTAGTTCCTCTAGATCTTTGTTAAACATTTCTTGTATTTACTCAGTCAGTGCCTCCATTCTATTTCTGAGAGTCTGGATCATCTTTACTATCATTATCCTGCATTCTTTTTCAGGTAGATTGCCTATTTCCTCTTCATTTATTTGGTCTTGTAGGTTTTACCTTGCTCCTTCATCTGTGATTTTTTTTTTTTGCCATCTCATTTTTTTTTCTTTATTTTATGAGTGGGATTGTGTTCCTGTCTTACTGGTTGTTTGGCTTGAGACTTCCAACACTGAAGTTTTTAAGCTATTGGGTAGAGCTGGGTCTTGGTGCTGAGATGAGGAACTCTGTGAGACCTCACTCCAGTAAATATTCCCTGGGGTCTGAGGTTCTCTGCTAGTCCAGTGGTTTGGACTCAGAGCTCCCACCACAGGAGCTTTGGCCCGACTCCAGGCTCGTGAACCACAATCCCACAAGCCACATGGACAGCAAAAAAAAAAGAACAATAATAAAGTAAAAAATAAAATTAGACTAGGAAACTAACAGATATGTTAAAAAGAATATAAAAATAAAAATATAGATGAATCAACAACCAGAAGGTACATAAGTACCACAATAGTAAAAAAGAGGAGGAGGGAAGAGAAAAAAAAAGGGGAGGGAGAAAGGCCTTGGTTGTGGAGGGTGGGGCCTAAGCAAGGAGGAGGTTTGGGCAGTGGGCAGAGCCAATGCTTAGGATCCCCAGGGCTGGAAAAGGTCCTGGGAGCTGTTCGGGTGTGGGGCTTAGGCTCAAGGAACAGAAGGGGCCCAGGCGTGCCCCCCACCCCGGTCTCAGAGGGCAGCAGACCTCACCTGGGAGCCCAGCAGGCTTCCTGGGCTCGAATGGGTGGGGCAAACACCCTCCTCTCCTCTCCTGCTCCTCGAGTCTGGGAGGGCCCCTCCCACCTGCCTCTCCTGATCTCCCTGGCCTCCCTCCTATGCCCCCAGGGCCAATGAGTCCGGGGGACAGAGGGGGAGGTACAGGAGGGACTTGGAGGGCAGGGGACTCGCCTGGGAGCTCAGCAGGCTCCCATGCCCAAGTGGGCAGGGCAATTGCCCTCCCTTCCTCTCCCATTCATCCCAAAGGACCCCTCCCACCTGCCTCTCCTAATCTCTCTGGCCTCAGGGGCGCTAATCCTGTCTGGTCTCCATTTCTCCTCCCCCCTCAGTCCCCCTAAGTTCTACCAGTCCACTTTGGGGTCCCTTGCATCTTCTTGGGCATCAGAGTTTCCCATCAGCAGCCAGCAGGCACCCTAGTTGTGGGAAGATTCTAACTCCGCATCTTCCCACACGGCCATCTTGACTCCACCCCTCTCATTGTTTTAATTTGCATTTTTCTGATGACATATGATGTGGAACATCTTTTCATATGCTTATATGATATCTGTATACCTTCTTTGGTGAGATGTCTGTTATCCATATGTCTTGGGTCCATTTTTAGTTGGGTAGTTTGTTTTCTTATTGTTGAATTTACATAGTTATTGGTATATTTTGGATAACAGTTCTTTATTAGATATATTTTGCAAATATTTTTTCTTTGTGGCTTGTTTTCTCTTTCTCTTGACATTGTCTTTCTAGAGCAGTTTTTAATTTTAATGAAGTCTAGCTTATCAATTATTTCGCTCATGGATCATGCCTTTGGTGATGTATCTAAAGAGTCATCACCAAACCAAAGGTCATCTATAGTTTCTCCTAGGTTATCTATCTTCTATGAGTTTTATAGTTTTGTACTTTACATTCAGGTCTGTGATCCATTTTGGGTTAATTTCTGTTAAGGTTTAGTGTCTAGAGCAATTGTTTCTGCATGTGGATCCCTCTCCCTGTATTTAAGTTTGACATACATTTAGATTCAAATTAGTTCTAGGACTCCTTACTTTTAGAAATTCTCCAAGGATTTTAAATGAAATTAAAGCAACTAAAGTACACATGACATTACCTATTACTAAAATTTGTCATTGCTCTGTTGACTTTTGGTAAAAGAGGGAGTGAGCTATCACTGAGCTATAGTTAACTGTGGACAGGAGGGAAGTAGACTGATTTAGGAGGAGGTGTCCCCACTTCTTATTTGTGATTCCATGACACGGTTAGAGGAAGAGTGTTAAAAGATCCAGGGGAGGGGGAGGGGTGGCATCAGCGACATGCACACTGCATTTAGGTTTGTTTCCAGACTTTTGAATGTGAGTCTACAGAATCACTTCTCCTGAGTTAGTTTGCAATGAAGCAAGGATCAAAATCCCCAAAATATATCAAAACAAAAGAAAAACATCAAGAAAATCTTTGCTGCAGTGTAGTACAATGGATTCAGAGTGTGTTGTTTGCTATGGCCAGGGGATATGCATACATCAGTGGCTATCTGTTAGCGTGGTGCGGGTGGAGTGAACTCACGACTGGAATCAGAGAGACACCTTAGGTGAACCATGGCCTGGACTCTTTTCCCACCTTGAGAATTACTTCTAATCTTAGAACTCCAGTGTCCTCCTGTGTAGCACATACAAATTTACAGGATTATTGTAAGGATAAGAAATAACCTATATAGCTCTTTACCAGGAATATATTAGGTCCTCAGTAAAAGGGTAATCATCTCCTACTGCTAGGAAATAACAAGCTTCCTGATTTTTACCTCTTACTTCCAAAATCACAGTGCTTGTAATGAGGTTTTATAGCTGACTTGTCTGAAATGAAAATTCTGAATATTTGCAATCAATTACTGGAACATGCACATTGTTTTTAGGTGGCACTTCACTGGCCTGCAGAACGCCATATTGTGCATTCTGTTGGGGTTTTTCTCCCTTGAAAAGGTCCATTTACAAGATGCCATTTTGATAAAACATGATGAAAAATAATACACTAGTTCACCTGTCATTACTTGAATTGGCTGTTGATATGTTTTGTTCTTTAGAAAAAATATTTATGACAAGAAATATTTGTGTTGAGTTTGAAAGTTTAATAACTATTTTCCCTAAATAATTCCTGCCTCATAACACTAAGCTGTAGGAAATATTTTCCACATTTTATAAATGAAAAATAGAGGCTCTCAGGATAAAAAGAATTGGGACTCAATTCTAGGTCATTTTACTGAAAATCCTCTCTTTACCTCGCTGTATTTAGCTATCATAAAATTCAACGCAACCATGACAGCATTAATAAGAGTTAAGAGTAAATGTACTGAGAAATTCTATTGGCATTAGGTAATGGTGAGTAAATAACTGGCTCTTCTAGGGTGCTATCTTAATTTCACTTTGTGCCCAATTGTTGTAATTGAAATACAGAGGAGCTTTTTCCTGGAGACTACCAGTATGTACTTTCTCCTTCCTTCAACAGGTCCTTATGAAGCACTGACACAGCACATGTCAGGTGCCAGGCTGATGAGCAAAATGACACGGTTCTGGTTTCATAAAACTTACGTTCTAGTTATCGAGTTCACGGCAGTCTATTATTGATGTCCTTTCAGCAGTATCAAGCAATGACAATTTGTGAAGATCGAGCTTATAGATGAATATGTTTAGAAATGACTGAATCGTTACACTGCACACCTTTAATGTGTACAGTGCTGTGTCAATCATATCTCAGTAAAACTGGAAGGAAGGAAGGAAGGAAGGAAGCAAATACATAAACACATACATATATACCTATATAAGTAAAATAAATGACCCAATATTTCATCCTTGAGAATAATCAAAATATTACATTTTTTCACAAGAATCTCAAATGATTCTTAAATTCACCCTTGCTTTTAAGCATCAGTGACTACTTGTTTTCAGACTTATTCTCCTGAACTTCTAATACTTCATGATTGGACTCTTGGATCTTATAATGTTCAAACCTATTTCCTACTTCCCTTTATTGAGATACTCTTAGCTTGATTCTGCCTCTCTGCCTTCTTAAACTTCAGGTTTCAGCTTAAGTATTGTTTCTTCAAATAACCTCCTCTGATTACCTAATTTACTGCAGGTCTTTCCCATAGTATCCAGGGGTTTTTCTCCTTTACAAGATGCCACCCAATTTATACTTATATATATACTTGTATTTTTACAATAGTATATCCAGTGCCTGAAAGATACTCAATAAATATTTGTTAAACAGCTGAATAGTTGGATATTTATATATTTTCTCAATGTTTAGTATTCATAAAATTGGAGGTCATTAAATCAACAAATATTTTAGTGTTTACTCTGGCTAGAAAATACTTCTACATTAAAAGTTTTTAGAAAATATTTTTCAATAATTCCTGTATTACCTGAAATTCATTTCAGAGTAGTACCCACTATTAGTTAAAATTCATAGCATATTAGAGTTAGAATTAAAATGTTCTAGAATGTTTCTCTTGATCATTGGAAGCAAATCATGGAATTCCATTTCAGTTCGATCAGTTATTAGAATTGTTTACAAGAAACCCTGAAAGTTTAAAATATTACCTGATCTTTCTTTCATCATTTTAACTTGCATTTAATTGAATGGCTTTTAAGGGGGTAGATTTTCGTATGATTCTTAGAAAAGACTAATCTTACAAGAAAGAATTTTGAAAACTGAAATAAAAAATAAAACTGCTAATAATATTTATGATCCGATTTTCACAAAACCTTTACTTTTTTTCATATGTGTTGTATACCTAAATTTATCAGATAATTGGCATGTCACTAATAATCTTCAAAGAGCAAATAATCAACTCATCATTATTTAAGCTTTGTTATTACTGTTAATATAATTCCTTTCTTCAATTATTTTTTTTTAATTTAGAGTTTACTCATTCAAACTATCTATTACTTATTTAAAATCCTATTTGTACCTCTTATCTGTTATTAGGTATAAAACTGACTTCAGCAATTTCTTTTAAATACTTACAATTTTACAAAGACTTGACATAGCATTGTATTTGTCCTTGACCAAGAGTACATTTATTCTCCTAAAATTAATTTTTCATCACTAAGTTGATGACTTTTATTACAACTTTATTATTTTCATTCTGATAAGTGATGTGATGTTAGTCAAAAAGTTTAAGCATTAATCTTAATAATTAAAGACATGTCATGTTCTAAATTGCATTTTGAAATACTGTTTTCACCTCATATCCCAAACAGGCATCCCAAATGTCAAATCACGTCATCTAAAATTTGATCCCTTAGTTTATTATATTTAATTGATAAAAAAGGTCTAGTGCCAAGAATGTAATTTTAATCTCTTGTTTTTTAGAAGCTAGAGCCTCACTTAGATTTGGGTACAGAACATTTTTGACAATAATGGCACAATTATATGTGTATGAAAAAGCAGTTTTTAGACTTTTAAAATCAGAATTAATTTCCAAAGATATTATTGGAGTCTAACAGTTTCTTAATGTTGACATCTCTTTTAGAATTTAAAATGTCATGAGAACTACTTTAAAATAGTATAATACTGTTCAATACACATCAAGCCATTTAAAACTAAGTGTAAAAATAAGTAATTTTCAATCTTTATCCATAACAAATAGTTTAAAAATACCTCATATTTTAATCATGTTGCCAACCTCTATTCCCTGAAAATCAAATTGGCCATTCACTCAGGTGAATTTGATTATATTGTATAGTATTTTAATCATGGCATTTATATTTTATTACATTCACTTGTCTTTATTTGCAGTGCCTACAAGTTGAAAGCTATAGTAAATAACTAAATGAATGAGTAAATGAATACATGAAGTATATCCATCCAACCAGAATTGCCCAAGAAATGATTTTGTGCCTTCTAAACTGATAAATGTTCATCAATTGAGTGGAGATTATTGACAAAATATCATCAGTTTTTCACTTAATGTATTTATTTGACCATATGGTCTGTTTGGTTATAGAAATAGTGCCATAACCAAGAAGGCAGGTGTATTTATCTAGGACATGATCTGGTCTTAGGACTTTTGTGTTGTCCTCAACTTTTCAGACAAATAGAGTTTTCTTTTTAAAAATTGTATAAATGGACATATCCACGAACCTTTCTTAGTGGATGCCTGTTTGCTGGGTGCCTGGCCTTTTAGCAATTACAAATGCTACATGTTGCTTTTCTGTGTTTTCTGTGTTTAGCTAGAGAGATTGCAGGCTGAAAATACATCCGAGTGGGACAAGAGGGAGATACTTGAAACAGAAAAACTAGGACTGGAGAGAGAAAATAGAAGGCTAAAGTTCCAGGTGAAAGACATGGAGGAGCTCCTGGATAGGAAAAATAGATTAATTGCAAACTCTCAAGGTCCTGATTTCAAGAAATCACAAATTGAACTACAGGAAAGAAACAAGGTATGGGTACTCTTTGGAAGCAGATGTTCTCACTTTCTGTATATTCCTGCCCTGATGTCTAGTAGATGCTGCTTTAACTTTCACATACCTCAAATCTGAATATTTTCTTTTGTATTATCTCATATCTGATAGTTTGATTTTTTCCCGTTGTAATATAAAATATATGTAAAATGTTCATGATAGGAAAAGAGTGTGACAAATGTTGTATGAAGATGTTAGAATATGACAAATCGGAGAGCCAAGCTTTTCCAAAAGGAAGAAAAACATGAAGTAAGGGATGAACCTTTGTGTGTTTGGTTTCCTGTTATAGCTTTGTCTCAGTTTTCCACTCAACTGATCTTATTTTCAATGAGTATATTTCTCCATTAGTTTGGGCAACTATGCAATAAGCATTTGTCAGTAGCTATGGTAAGTATCTGCATAAACATTTAAATGTAGCTGGTTCACTCCTATTTGGTTTCTTTTAGTTAGTCTCAGAAAAATTATTTTTGAGTCAATTAAACACATCGTGTTACAAATGGCCTTTATAGGCTATGACATAAATGTTAAAACCAGAATTAAATTCAAATTTTGACTTTGGGAAATTTAGGTTGTTTTGGTATTGTTTTGTCCTAAAGCCAACAGACATATTTACTGCTATGGATGGGATTTTTTTGATAAATGGTTGTTAGATTTTTAAAATATTCTCTTAGTGGCAGTTGTAATTTATGTGTTTTAGTGTCAATATGCTACAAAACATATACAGCTTGTTTCTATTTCTTCCATGAAAGTATCTATAGTACCTTAATGCATAATTCTATTTTTTTCACTCAATTCCTTTAACAGTGAGTTAAAAGTGAGTTTGAAAAGTTCATATTTTTGAGTTATGTAAGTAGTTCTTACTCATATGAGCTCTAATAGCTAAATGGGCAGAAAAATTGAATTCCATATTACTTTTCCTTATTCTTTGTGATTTTAGGGATTTATTGCAAATGCAAGATTACATTGGATTAGTGTTTCATGACTTGGCAATGCAAATATCTAAAGTTAACTGTTATGGTCAGTGATCATAATTTTCTATTATACGGATTCATAAAGCATCTGTAATGGTGTATGGTTCTGACATGTACACAACTGAAAAATCTGTAGAGAAATTTTTGCAGATTGCCATTGTGAAAGCACAATTGTTTCGATTATGGAACGAGTTTTGGTCATCAAAATATCTATTTCCCTTTGGTTCACTTGAACAGAACAAGCATTTATTTATATTATACTCTGTGTCAGTCACTGCTCTAGATGCTGGTGATGTGAAGATGAATGAATCTTTTTTTTTTTTTCATTTATTTTTGGCTGCGTTGGGTCTTCATTGCTGTGTGCAGGCTTTCTCTAGTTGTGGCGAGTGGGGGCTACTCTTCGTTGCGGTGTGCTGTGGTGGCTTCTCTTGTTGCAGAGCATGGGCTCTAGGTGCGTGGGCTTCAGTAGTTGTGGCACGCAGGCTCAGTAGTTGTGGCTCATGGGCTCTAGAGTGCAGGCTCAGTAGTTGTGGTTCACAGGCTTAGTTGCTGTGCAGCATGTGGGATCTTCCCGGACTAGGGTTCGAACCTGTGTCCCCTGCATTGGCAGGCAGATTCTTTTTTTTTTTTTTTTTTTTTTTTTTTTTTTTTAGAAGTGTAGTTAATTTACAATGCTGTGTTAATTTCTACTATACAGCAAAGTGATTCAGTTATACATATGTATATTCTTTTTCATATTCTTTTCCATTATGGTTTATCACAGAATATTGAATATAGTTCCCTGTGCTATACAGTGGGACCTTGTTGTTAATCCATCCTATATATAATAACTTGCATCTGCTCTTGTCACATTTTATTTTTTTTTTTATTTTTTTATTTTTTTATTTTTTTATTTTTATTTTTTGCTTTATCACAAATTTAATCAGTTATATGTATACATATGTTCCCATATCCCCTCCCTTTTGCGTCTCCCTCCCACCCTCCCTATCCCACCCCTCCAGGCGGTCACAAAGTACCGAGCTGATCTCCCTGTGCTATGCGGCTGCTTCCCACTAGCTATCTACCTTACGTTTGGTAGTGTATATATGTCCATGCCGCTCTTTCACTTTGTCACAGCTTACCCTTCCCCCTCCCCATATCCTCAAGTCCATTCTCTAGTAGGTCTGTGTCTTTATTCCTGTCTTACCCCTATGTTCTTCATGACCTTTTTTTTTCTTAAATTCCATATATATGTGTCAGCATACAGTATTTGTCTTTCTCTTTCTGACTTACTTCACTCTGTATGACAGACTCTAGGTCCATCCACCTCATTACAAATAGTTCAATTTCATTTCTTTTTATGGCTGAGTAATATTCCATTGTATGTATGTGCCACATCTTCTTTACCCATTCATCCGATGATGGACACTTAGGTTGTTTCCATCTCCGGGCTATTGTAAATAGGGCTGCTATGAACATTTTGGTACATGTCTCTTTTTGAATTATGGTTTTCTCAGGGTATATGCCCAGTAGTGGGATTGCAGGGTCATATGGTAGTTCTATTTGTAGTTTTTTAAGGAACCTCCATACCGTTCTCCATAGTGGCTGTACCAATTCACATTCCCACCAGCAGTGCAAGAGTGTTCCCTTTTTTCCACACCCTCTCCAGCATTTATTGTTTCTAGATTTTTTGATGATGGCCATTCTGACTGGTGTGAGATGATATCTCATTGTAGTTTTGATTTGCATTTCTCTAATTAGTAAAGATGTTGAGCATCCTTTCATGTGTTTGTTGGCAGTCTGTATATCTTCTGTGGAGAAATGTCTATTTAGGTCTTCTGCCCATTTTTGGATTGGGTTGTTTGTTTTTTTGTTATTGAGCTGCATGAGCTGCTTATAAATTTTGGAGATTAATCCTTTGTCAGTTGCTTCATTTGCAAATATTTTCTCCCATTCTGAGGGTTGTCTTTTGGTCTTGTTTATGGTTTCCTTTGCTGTGCAAAAGCTTTGAAGTTTCATTAGGTCCCATGTGTTTATTTTTGTCTTTATTTCCATTTCTCTAGGAGGTGGGTCAAAAAGGATCTTGCTGTGATTTATGTCATAGAGTGTTCTGCCTATGTTGTCCTCTAAGAGTTTGATAGTGTCTGGCCTTACATTTAGGTCTTTAATCCATTTTGAGCTTATTTTTGTGTATGGTGTTAGGGAGTGATCGAATCTCATACTTTTACATGTCCCTGTCCAGTTTTCCCAACACCACTTATTGAAGAGACTGTCCTTTCTCCACTGTACATTCCTGCCTCCTTTATCAAAGATAAGGTGACCATATGTCCGTGGGTTTATCTCTGGGCTTTCTATCCTGTTCCATTGATCTATCTTTCTGTTTCTGTGCCAGTACCATACTGTCTTGATTACTGCAGCTTTGTAGTATAGTCTGAAGTCAGGGAGCCTGATTCCTCCAGCTCCATTTTTCGTTCTCAAGATTGCTTTGGCTATTCGGGGTCTTTTGTGTTTCCATACAAATTGTGAAATTTTTTGTTCTAGTTCTGTGAAAAATGCCAGTGGTATTTTGATAGGGATTGCATTGAATCTGTAGATTGCTTTGGGTAGTAGAGTCATTTTCACAATGTTGATTCTTCCAATCCAAGAACATGGTACATCTCTCCATCTATTTGTATCATCTTTAATTTCTTTCATCAGTGTCTTATAATTTTCTGCATACAGGTCTTTTGTCTCCTTAGGTAGGTTTATTCCTAGATATTTTATTCTTTTTGTTGCAGTGGTAAATGGGAGTGTTTCCTTGATTTCACTTTCAGATTTTTCATCATTAGTATATAGGAATGCCAGAGATTTCTGTGCATTAATTTTGTATCCTGCAACTTTACCAAATTCATTGATTAGCTCTAGTAGTTTTCTGGTAGCATCTTTAGGATTCTCTATGTATAGTATCATGTCATCTGCAAACAGTGACAGCTTTACTTCTTCTTTTCCAATTTGGATTCCTTTTATTTGCTTTTCTTCTCTGATTGCTGTGGCTAAAACTTCCAAAACTATGTTGAATAAGAGTGGTGAGAGTGGGCAACCTTGTCTTGTTCCTGATCTTAGTGGAAATGGTTTCAGTTTTTCACCATTGAGGACGATGCTGGCTGTGGGTTTGTCATATATGGCCTTTATTATGTTGAGGAAAGTTCCCTCTATGCCTACTTTCTGCAGGGTTTTTATCATGAATGGGTGTTGAATTTTGTCGAAAGCTTTCTCTGCATCTATTGAGATGATCATATGGTTTTTCTCCTTCAATTTGTTAATATGGTGTATCACGTTGATTGATTTGCGTATATTGAAGAATCCTTGCATTCCTGGGATAAACCCCACTTGATCATGGTGTATGATCCTTTTAATGTGCTGTTGGATTCTGTTTGCTAGTATTTTGTTGAGGATTTTTGCATCTATGTTCATCAGTGATATTGGCCTGTAGTTTTCTTTCTTTGTGACATCCTTGTCTGGTTTTGGTATCAAGGTGATGGTGGCCTCGTAGAATGAGTTTGGGAGTGTTCCTCCCTCTGCTATATTTTGGAAGAGTTTGAGAAGGATAGGCGTTAGCTCTTCTCTAAATGCTTGATAGAATTCGCCTGTGAAGCCATCTGGTCCTGGGCTTTTGTTTGTTGGAAGATTTTTTATCACAGTTTCAATTTCAGTGCTTGTGATTGGTCTGTTCATATGTTCTATTTCTTCCTGATTCAGTCTTGGCAGGTTGTGCATTTCTAAGAATTTGTCCATTTCTTCCAGGTTGTCCATTTTATTGGCATAGAGTTGCTTATAGTAATCTCTCACGATCTTTTGTATTTCTGCAGTGTCAGTTGTTACTTCTCCTTTTTCATTTCTAATTCTATTGATTTGAGTCTTCTCCCTTTTTTTCTTGATGAGTCTGGCTAATGGTTTATCAATTTTGTTTATCTTCTCAAAGAACCAGCTTTTAGTTTTATTGATCTTTGCTATTGTTTCCTTCATTTCTTTTTCATTTATTTCTGATCTGATTTTTATGATTTCTTTCCTTCTGCTAACTTTGGGATGTTTTTGTTCTTCTTTCTCTAATTGCTTTAGGTGCAAGGTTAGGTTGTTTAGTCGAGATATTTCCTGTTTCTTAAGGTGGGATTGTATTGCTATAAACTTCCCTCTTAGAACTGCTTTTGCTGCATCCCATAGGTTTTGGGTCGTCGTGTCTCCATTGTCATTTGTTTCTAGGTATTTTTTTATTTCCTCTTTGATTTCTTCAGTGATCACTTCGTTATTAAGTAATGTATTGTTTAGCCTCCATGTGTTTGTATTTTTTATAGCTCTTTTCCTGTAATTGATATCTAGTCTCATAGCATTGTGGTCGGAAAAGATACTTGATACAATTTCAATTTTCTTAAATTTACCAAGGCTTGATTTGTGACCCAAGATATGATCTATCCTGGAGAATGTTCCATGAGCACTTGAGAAAAATGTGTATTCTGTTGTTTTTGGATG
Source organism: Hyperoodon ampullatus (assembly GCF_949752795.1). NCBI lineage: Eukaryota > Metazoa > Chordata > Mammalia > Artiodactyla > Ziphiidae > Hyperoodon > Hyperoodon ampullatus. The sequence continues at coordinate 81,379,413 of NC_136926.1, forward strand.
GAATGTCCTATAAATATCAATTAAGTCCATCTTGTTTAATGTATCATTTAAAGCTTGTGTTTCCTTATTTATTTTCATTTTGGATGATCTGTCCATTGGTGAAAGTGGGGTGTTAAAGTCCCCTACTATGATTGTGTTACTGTCGATTTCTCCTTTTATGGCTGTTAGTGTTTGCCTTATGTATTGAGGTGCTCCTATGTTGGGTGCATAAATATTTACAATTGTTATATCTTCTTCTTGGATCGATCCCTTGATCATTATGTAGTGTCCTTCTTTGTCTCTTCTAGTAGTCTTTATTTTAAAGTCTATTTTGTCTGATATGAGAATTGCTACTCCAGCTTTCTTTTGGTTTCCATTTGCATGGAATATCTTTTTCCATCCCCTTACTTTCAGTCTGTATGTGTCTCTAGGTCTGAAGTGGGTCTCTTGTAGACAGCATATATATGGGTCTTGTTTTTGTATCCATTCAGCCAATCTGTGTCTTTTGGTGGGAGCGTTTAGTCCATTTACATTTAAGGTAATTATCGATATGTATGTTCCTATTCCCATTTTCTTAATTGTTTTGGGTTCGTTATTGTAGGTCTTTTCCTTCTGTTGTGTTTCTTGCCTAGAGAAGTTCCTTTAGCATTTGTTGTAAAGCTGGTTTGGTGGTGCTGAACTCTCTCAGCTTTTGCTTGTCTGTAAACGTTTTAATTTCTCCATCAAATCTGAATGAGATCCTTGCTGGGTAGAGTAATCTTGGTTGCAGGTTTCTCTCCTTCATCACTTTAATTATGTCCTGCCACTCCCTTCTGGCTTGTAGAGTTTCTGCTGAGAGATCAGCTGTTATCCTGATGGGGATTCCCTTGTGTGTTATTTGTTGTTTTTGCCTTGCTGCTTTTAATATGATTTCTTTGTGTTTAATTTTTGACAGTTTGATTAATATGTGTCTTGGCGTATTTCTCCTTGGATTTATTCTGTATGGGACTCTCTGTGCTTCTTGGACTTGATTAACTATTTCCTTTCCCATATTAGGGAAGTTTTCAACTATAATCTCTTCAAATATTTTCTCAGTCCCTTTCTTTTTCTCTTCTTCTTCTGGAACCCCTATAATTCGAATGTTGGTGCGTTTAATGTTGTCCCAGAGGTCTCTGATATTGTCCTCTGTTCTTTTCATTCTTTTCTCTTTATTTTGCTCTGCATTAGTTATTTCCACTATTTTATCTTCCACCTCACTTATCCGTTCTTCTGCCTCAGTTATTCTGCTATTGATCCCATCTAGAGTATTTTTCATTTCATTTATTGTGTTTTTAATCGATGCTTGATTCATCTTTAGTTCTACTAGGTCCTTGTTAACTGTTTCTTGCATTTTGTCTATTCTATTTCCAAGATTTTGGATCATCTTTACTATCATTATTCTGAATTCTTTTTCAGATAGACTGCCTATTACCTCTTCATTTGTTAGGTCTGGTGGGTTTTTATCTTGCTCCTTCTCCTGCTGTGTGTTTTTCTGTCTTCTCATTTTGCTTATGTTACTGTGTTTGGGGTCTCCTTTTTGCCGGCTGCAGGTTCGTAGTTCCTGTTGTTTTTGGTGTCTGTCCCCAGTGGCTAAGGTTGGTTTAGTGGGTTGTGTAGGTTTCCTGGTCGAGGGGACTAGTGCCTGTGTTCTGGTGGATGAGGCTGGATCTTGTCTTTCTGGTGGGCAGGTCCACGTCTGGTGGTGTGTTTTGGGGTGTCTGCAGACTTTTTATGATTTTAGGCCACCTCTCTGCTAATGGGTGGCGTTGTGTTCCTGTCTTGCTAGTTGTTTGGCATAGGGTGTCCAGCACTGTAGCTTGCTGGTCGTTGAGTGAAGCTGGGTGCTGGTGTTGAGATGGAGATCTCTGGAAGATTTTCGCCGTTTGATATTATGTGGAGCTGGGAGGTCTCTTGTGGACCAGTGTCCTGAAGTTGGCTCTCCCACCTCAGAGGCACAGTACTGACTCCTGGCTCCTCAATTTGGGATGATTTGTTGTCTATTCATGTATTCCACAGATGCAGGGTACATCAAGTTGATTGTGGAGCTTTAATCCGCTGCTTCTGAGGCTGCTGGGAGAGGTTTCCCTTTCTCTTCTTTGTTCTCACAGCTCCCGGGTCTCAGCTTTGGATTTGGCCCCGCCTCTGCGTGTAGGTCGCCGGAGGGCGTCTGTTCTTCGCTCAGACAGGAAAGGGTTAAAGGAGCAGCCTCTTCCGGGACTCTGGTTCACTCAGGCCGGGCGGGAGGGAGGGGCACGGAGTGCGGGGCGAGCCTGCAGCGGCAGAGGTCGGCGTGACGTTGCACCAGCCCGAGGCGCGCCGTGCGTTCTCCCAGGGAAGCCGCCCCTGGATCCCGGGACCCCGGCAGTGGCGGGCTGCTCAGGCTCCCGGAAGGGCGGTGTGGACAGTGACCTGCGCTCGCACACGGGCTTCTTGGCGGCGGCAGCAGCAGCCCCAGCGTCCCACGCCCGTCACTGGGCTCCGCGCTTTCAGTCGCGACTCGCGCCCGTCTGTGGAGCCCCTTTAAGCAGCGCTCTTAATCCCCTCTCCTCGCGCAGCAGGAAACCAAGAGGGAAGAACAAGTCTCTTGCCTCTTCGGCAGCTCCAGAGTTTTCCCGGACTCCCTCCCGGCTAGCTGTGGCACATTAGCCCCCTTCAGGCTGAGTTCTCGCCGCCAGCCCCAGTCCTCTCCCTGCGCTCTGACCGAAGCCCGAGCCTCAGCTTCCAGCGCCGCCCGCCCCGGCGGGCGAGCAGACAAACCTCTCGGGCTGGTGAGTGCCGCTCGGCACCGATCCTCTGTGCGGGAATCTCTCCGCTTTGCCCTTCCCAGGTATGTGGGGAGTTTCTTGCCTTTTGGGAGGTCTGGGGTCTTCTGCCAGCGTTCAGTAGGTGTTCTGTAGGAGTTGTTCCACGTGTAGCTGTATTTCTGGTGTATCCGTGAGGAGGGAGGTGATCTCCGCGTCTTACTCTTCCGCCATCTTACCCGGAAGTGGCAGGCAGATTCTTAACCACAGCACCACCAGGGAAGTCCCAAGATGAATGAATCTTTATGCCTGCCTAGCATGGGCTTAGAGTCTGTCTGGGGAGATATACACAATATATCTATGTATAACAATATACACATAAATTGTTATCAGTATTACATTGTGATGATTGCTAAGAGTAAAGTGGAATGGGAACTCAGATAAAGAAGTAATTCACTCTATTCCACTTTGATGCCTTTCTAGTTATATCAAACTGTTATAGCATAAAGTGTGTCATTTAGGAACTATGAGGGCTGATTGGGGTCTGTTTGGAGCTAGTATATATGCCAATTCCTTGTCCTGTTAAGAGGCCACCCTAAGTTTAGACCTGGGCTCTTTGGGACCAATGTAGTTCTTTGGCCCAGAACAGAACAGACCGTGGAAACTGGGAAAATTCTGGAAGGTCTGAACAACTCAGTGGGTGTGCTCATCAATCAGAAGACTATTCCCTAAGTGTATATCATTTTGATGGCTGGAGGAGGTGTTAGCAATTTTTTACAATCTTCATTAAGAGTTCAGACTCACCACTTAAACCAAAATAATTACTTGTCATGGAGCAGCTGTGGGTCAAAATCCTTGGTGCCACAGAGATCCCCATAGGTCAAAATATCAAGATTCAGATGTCCCCAAATGTCTAATGAATCAAAGCTGCATATGGAACATGCCAAAGGCCAGGGAATAGTATAGATGTCATTATAACACAAAGCTAAATTGTGGTTTTAACATTTCAATAAAAACTAATCTATATGTATAAAATTATGTGCATAAGTACCACAAAGGAGAAACATGTATATGTATGTATATAAGTACCCTATAGAATTACCAGATATATAAATGCATAAAAGTACTATATATGAGTGAGATGGGCAGATAGGTGCTGGCATATAAGAGACACAACTGTAAACATCACTCATCATCAGCCTCTAAAAGAGACGTAAGATACCTTACCACATTATATTTACATCTAATCACATTTAACAAATATTTGTGGCAGATACAATTCTACTTGCTGCTCATAGAAATCTCCATATCAATAAATTTTGTTAATTTCTTGAGTTTTAACAATCTCATAATTCAATGAAATTTTTATAAATCCTACTTATTTGGGAGGGGAGGACTTTTACATAATGTTTTTGGCTTTAGTATTATAGGGAATGCATTTTTAAAGAAAATGGCTTTCAATTTTAAATTGTACTATTAATTTAAAGACAAAGATTCTTCCTCACACGAGTGATTTCATCACATAAATCTCCATCTGGTAGTTGCTTTTATAGCTTATGTTTAAGGCTATGTGTGTATCAATTTTCTACAATTAATAAAAAGCAGTATACCTGAATTTTTAATGGCTAGATTGGAAAATTATTACTCTAGTAGTAGCAAATTATTTTTAAAGCATAAACCACTGCCACAGACTTTTCTAGAACAACTTCAGCATGTGGATCTTTTGGTTTGTCATTGCTTTGGGTAATAGTTGCACTGTTCCATGGCTTTAGTATAATCGACAGAGCAACTGATATCTGATAATGGACCTTCTGCAGCAGTATTGAGGCTACTCTTATCAGAATGAAGTTGCATTTTAAATGATGGCAAAGATGCTTGAGAATAGCTTTGGACAACATAAAGGAATCAAAGTGTGTGGTTTAAGAGGAGAACCATGGAGCTACATTTGAAATTCTGACTCCATGGCCAATAGGTAAGTGTATTGGCAATGCCTGATCATTAGTCTGTGTATCTCCATACAACATTAAAAAAAAATCCACTTATGAATATACAGAAACACATATGCTGGGATCATTAATATTTCATATTTTTAAAAACATATTACAGGCAGTCAGCAAATTTGAATTCAGTTACCTGAAATATTTGTTTAAAAATGTTCTTCATTTTCTTTCACAAGATCAATTTCACTAAAAATTTGAAGTGTATTAAAAATTATGGTGATATCTAAAGTAGGGTGTTCATATCACACTGTAATGTGGAAAGAAATTACTAATACTTTTTTTAGCTCCTACTTTTTGAGTTTCCATGTTATGAAGAATAATAAAATAAAATATTTTAAATTAGTAAAATAGCATCTCCAAATAACATAATCAGATTAACATATTATTCAATTAATAATCATTAAATATAATCATTTAAAAAATGCTAAACTCATAAATCTCATACAGGCATAAAATGAAAGGTTTTATTTAATCCATTCATTCCTGAAGAAACCAGTAAGATGTTATAGCCAGTTGAGAGAAGTATCTAAGTATCAGACAAGGGACAACCAGGAATGCTGAAATGAATTTTGTTAATAGATGCAAAACTGATTTTTTCCACGAGGGGTAAGGACATAAATTGCACTGCCACCAGGCAAAATTAATCTGCAGCTCTATGGATGAGAATAATATGCATTGCTGTGGGTTATCTAGAAATTACAGAGTTGTGTGTAAAATACCTTAAAGACACTGAAAGTTGCTGGTCCCTTCAGGGTGAGAAAACCCTACTTGGAGGACTGTGTTAGAAAGGACCATCTTCTCCAGGGCTTGGTGAAAAGAAAAAATAAAAATAAACAGCTGTATGTACTTTACTAATTCTAATCCCTTTCTGAGCTCTTACTTGTCCCGTTTCTCCCTTTGTTCACTTCTTTGAACTTCAGGACAGAGGATAAGATAAGAAAAGATGAATGAGAGAAAAAGAAATGAAAAGTGGGATTTGTGACCACCATAAAGTGATAAAACATAACAAAACAACCAAAGAGGCAACAGACACATATAGCCTAATATTTATCAAAATATGTCATCATTTTGCTGTAATGGAGAAAAGTAGAACTGCAATTCCCAACGATTTTTTTAAAAATTATGATACCTATCCTATAAAGGCTGATTTGCTTTTCTCAATGTATGACAGAGATTCTTGTTCTTGTGAAGCCTTAATTCTGTTGATGTGCGGTATATGTATTTCCCGTTGCAAACAATACTTTTTCGAGTGAAATGTTATTGGAAAAAGTGGTCCGTATTAGACTGAGCAAAGCCCCATGGACTAGTTGACATGCCTCTCATGAACAGCTTTGGAAGCTTGTTTTCTTAAATCATTCTGGCAACTAATTCCCTTCATTCAGGTCACATACTGGGTCATTCTCAGAAAGTTAATGTGAAAGAGTGGTAATTGATGTGTCTCAGGAAAATGATGAATTAATCTGAAAGTAGAAAGGCCATCAAAGTCAATTCCTAATGAATTTACTGACAGTGTCCATTCCTTCAACAGGAATGGCATTATATTTATTTTGCTTGGCAACTTTGTCTTCAGAAATATTTTGTTTCCATTCAGTGGTGTAGCAGTCAAACCTATGGATCTGTTAATTTTTCCCCATTCATTATTGTTCTTCCAAAGCCTGCTTCTACTCATAGAATTATTGAACAATTTAAGAATAAACAATAATTTTATGTATTCTTTTACTGTTGTGAAATAGTAATAATTTAAATATAGAACATTATAATTTGATATTATTAGATATTATCATTTTATGTCTTCCTTTAGCTGTTCTTAGCCAGCTTTGTTCTCTGAGATACATTAGAAATTTCAACTTTTAATATAGTTTTTAATATAAACTTTTATTACTGTAGAGACTTTTATATATATGGAAAATTTTAACCCTTTTGTATGTGAAGTATGTTATATTTTGTTTATAAAAAATGAAAATAATTTATTTTGAGGAATGGCGTGTATATCAAAACACTAGGCTACACACAAGACATTCTTCAAAATAAATTATTTCATGAAACTTAGAAACACACCCATGATTTCGTATACATTGTAACAAAGGTGAATGGGATTGTGTGGATTGGGCAGAACAATGTCCTTTTGCCCAAGAATTTCTGAAGTTAGCAGAGAGAAAAATGCTTAAGTACCATTTACTAATGTCATAAGGAAGGTATCTACTGAAAGTGCCCCACTGAACTGAAATAACTCAATATACTGCAAAATAGGTTGGCATTTACTTTAATATAATATGATTGCTTTCGCCCCTTCTCAAATACACACGCATGTGCAGGTGCACACACATACATGCACACACACACACACAATGAATTGATTTCTACAAGATTAATTCTAAAATAGGAGTATTAGTTTTCTTCCTGTTTTGTGATTCTCTACTGGATCAAAGGTACACACATAAGATTTTGTATGTATGAAACATTATTTCTAGGAATAAATTATTGCTGGGTGGAGTTTCACTTTCTCTTACTAAAACATCAAATGTTGTCATGTCTTGTTAAATTAAAATTATGAATATTAAATCTCAGTCCACAGAGGTTGGCACGTTCTCATAAATGTGTGGAAGATTAATAAATAAATGTATGTGTTTATACTTTGATTTCATTATTTAAATTTTATTGTGTATTTTGATTTATCTTTAATTCTTGTAGTCTCCCTTTTATTATATTACAGGGCAAATGTTAGAGGACAACAAAGTCTGTAGGGTTAATGGAAGCTTTTATCATCTTTTAAGACCTCCTTCTGTGTATCAAGTAAATTACATTTTGTCCCATAACCAGTTAAAATGAAGATGCAAATTTTGACACTTCAGGTCACTTATATTTTACAGAATTAGAGCTTCATGAAATTTTATAAATTGTTATATTCAGGTATGAAATTATTTCTCATTTTGTATTTGATATGACTAGCATACTACTAATAATCCACTATTTTATTATAAAATGACTGGCAGTTCCCATAGCTGCTATCAGTTGATTTATATTAGCTTGATTTAAAGCAGTGATAAAAAAATAATATGTAGCTTCTTATTTAAAATGACAAAACACTATGGTTATAATATTTCTTTAAAATTAAAGCTAAAATTCAAATTAAAAATAAAACTATAAGATTAATGGAAACTCAGATAACTTTAATAGGTCTGAAACATTCACTATTTTTTTTCTTTATTTTTCTTTATCTTGAAGTGAAATCACATTACATGAAATTAACCATTTTAAAGTGAATAACTTAGTGGCATTTAATATATTGACAGTGTACAATCACCTCTAACTGATTCCAAAACATTTTCATCACCCCCAAAGGAAATCCTCTAAGCATTATACAGTACCTCTCCCAAGTCCCCAGCAACCACAAATCTGCTTTCCATCTCCATGGATTTACCTATTCTGGCTAATGCATATGAATGGAATCGTACATGTAACCTTTTGTGTCTGGCTTCTTTAACATAACATAAGGTTTTCGAAGTTCATGCCCTTTGCAGCAAGCATCAGTACTTTATTCCTTTGTTGGCTGTATAGTATTTGATTGTATGGATATACCACAATTTGTTCATCCATTCATGGGCTAATGGATACTTGGGTTTCCATCTTTTGGTTCTTTTGAACAGAGGTATTATGAACATGCATGTACATGTATTTATTTGGTTACCAGTTTTCAATTCTTTTCAGTATATATCTAGGAGTAGAATTTCTGGTTCATATGGTAATTCTATATACAACTTTTGGAAAGACCCACAAATTGTTCTTTTTTTTTTTTATGACACAATGTATGAGAATTCCTATTACTCCAGATCCTCAGCAACACTTGTTCTTTATTGGTTTTTTTTTAAAATTATACCCACCCTAATGGGTGTGAAGTGGTATATCACGTTGTGGTTTTGATTTGCATTTCCCTTTTGACTAACAGTGTTGAAAATCTTTCTATGTGCTTCTTGGCTACTTGTGTATGTTCTTCAGAGCAATGTCTGTTCAAGCTCTTAGCCCATTTTTAAATAGGGTTGTTTGCCTTTTTGTTGAGTTGTGAGAGTTCTTTGTATATTCTGAATACTAAACCCTTCTCAGATATATGATTTGCAAACATTTTCTACCACTCCTTAGGTTATCTTTTCACTTGCTTGATAATGTCTTCCGATGCATGCAGTTTTTTTTTTTTTTTTGCATGCAGCTTTTAATTTTAATGAATTCCAATTTATTTTTTTTCTCTTGTTGTTCATGCTTTTAAAGTGTCATTTCTAAGAATCCATTGCTAAATCCAAGGTTATGATGATTTACTCCTATGTTTTCTTCTAAGACTTTTATAATTTTACCTGTTATGTTTAGATCATTGATCCAATTTGAGTTAACTTTTGTAGATGGTTGTAAGATAGGGGTCCAACTTCATTATTTTACATATGGATTTCCAGTTGCCCCAACAGCACTTGTTGAAGAGGCTACTTTTTTCCCTATTGAATGGTCTTGGCACCTTTGTTGAAAATCAGTTGTTAATAGATGTATGGGTCTATTTTCTGGATTCTCAGTTCTATTCCATTGGTCTACATGTTTACTATTATGCCAGAGAATTCACCTACCTTTGTAGTAAGTTTCAAAATCAGAAAATGGGAGTCCTCCAACTTTGTTCTTCTTTTCCAATATCATTTTGGATATTCAGGGCCAATTGAAATTCCTTATCAATATGAGGATGAGCTTTTCCATTTCTGCAAAAAATGCCATGAGGGTTTTGATATGGACTCCTTTGAATCTGTAGATGACTTCTGGGAATATTGAGATCTGCTGAATATTTGTGTTTCTCCAAAATTCAGAGCTTAAAACCTAATCTCTAATGTGATGGTATTTGGAGGTGGGGCCCTTGGGAAGTGATTAGGTCTGAGGGCAGAGCCCTCATGAATGGAATTAGTGCCTTTATAAAAGAGGCTCCAGAGAGCATACCACATTATTATTTGATGAAAGTGGTAACCACTAAATGTGTGATTCAACTCATATGTAACAGGAAAATAGGACCAGAGGTTAAAGAATGAAAGAATAAAACTCTTATCCAGGGTCCATGCTCAATATTTGAGGAATTTTGGTGAGGTAATACTCTTTGTACTTTAGTTTTTTAATTTTTAAAAGAAGAGTTTGGAATAAATACCTGAGACTCTTCCATCACCCAAATTCATGATCCTATTATGTTTTCCAAAATGTAGCTACTGATTTAAATAAAGACACTCATTCAGGTTCATGAGGACAATATATTTCTTTGGAATTTCAGTTTATTTTCACTAAAATAGCTTTTGGCTCCTGGTACAGCTTAGTGTACTCTTTCTACTTGCTGGATCTATTTCTTTTTAATTCACACAGTTAAATTTAATATGGTTGTTGACATAATTGAGAGATTTTTCATTTCATATTTCTCTGCTACTGGCCATCACTTTCTGTTTCCCTATCATTTTATTATGCTTAATTTAATAGTATTTAAATCTCCACAGCATTTGGCAGCCTTTCTAATTCTCTCTAAATTCTAGGAAGATCGAGGAGAGGAAGCATCAATACATCAGTAACTAACAAGAATCATCTCTTTGCTTTTTAACCAATTTCTATTTAATTTTCCATTACATAGTTTCTTTTTTTTTTCTTTTGTGAGTGTGGTTCTGTTTTAGTGTGAAATGTATAGGAAATCAATCAAAAATAATAATTACATATAACATTCTTATTTCACATTCTATTTTCTATTATTCCGAAAGTATGTTACTTCATGTACATTTGGTAGAATTTACATGGTGAAGAGAAGGAATTTAAAAAGAGATTAGATGTTCTGATCTCCTAGAGTAGTGTTTATTAACATCGGATCCTGATCCTATCTCTCCCAGATAGGGTGCTGTCTGAAAATAAAAATTCTGAATTAGTAGGCATGTGACTTGGGAACTAGAAATGTAAATATTTTAACACAAATAACTAGGTGACTTCTTTGTGCTCTAAGATTTGGAAAACTACCAGTTAACATCAACGTTCTCAAAATATTTTTTAATACCCTTTGTGATAACTGTAAATGACTTCAGATTGGTTCCGATTTGGCATTACTGAAGTTTGTGTGTGTGTGTGTGTGTGTGTGTGTGTGTGTGTAACTTTAGGGAGGATGATGATTGGGGTAAATATCTTCTGTTAATGGTAATTTTTAATTATTTATTTTCAAGGATATTTTATACACTTTATAGTTAATTTAAGTAAATATCACAAATGAAATTTATTTTCTAATCTGCTACACCAGTGCTTGAGAATCTGGTTCTCTTTGCACTGGAGGCATGTTGGTGGCTGTTTTAGTGGCATGTCCTTGACAGTGTGAGGGACAAGCAGTGAAATGTGAGATGTCTGCCATGCCAGGGTGAGGCAGGTTTAGGGGAGCAGTAATGTATGGAGAAATAATTAGCTGACTGAGTCTGTATTACAAGAATAATTTTACCTTTAGCCAGTTGAAATTAATTATCCTACTTAAGCCAGATAGAATTAATTCAGTTTCTCCCAAAGAAACTATGTATTTGGCATGACTGGGGGGTGGGGTGTAGCTGGAGTGTTTTTTACTCATATTAACGAGCACCTTATAATTAGTACTATGTCCTTTGGCTCTATGTAAAATACAGGACAAAAGAAAAAAAATTCAGACCTAGAAATTTTAAAAACCCAAATGTGTCCTTCTCTCCAGATAATTATCTGAGTTTTAATGTTTTCTAGTCTATATTTGAATGAGTCACTGCTTATTAGCCTAACATACCATATAAGAAATGTCCCTCTTATTCTTTCTTCTTTTAGATTTGTCTTATCCACTTTTTGCTTATTAACAGGTAATCCATTTTAAGAAAAAAAATCAAATTCAGTCTGCTTTTAGTTTTAATAGCTGTATAAGAAGTATAAATGAAGAATTTTTTTTCAAAATGAGTTAAAAGGATTTTCAGTTTTTTTCCTGTGATGTAGGGAGCATGAGCTTTCAAATGTTGTAATCCATGTCACTACTTATTTCACGTGTTTGTAACATATAATTTACAAAGAATAAAAAAATAACATTAAGACATGATTTTATTAAAGGTTCAAATTATCTCATCCTATCTAGTGTACATATAAGAAATTTCATTTAAAGCCAGGTAGCACCTACTTTCATTAGTCTATTGATTTAATCAACAAACATTTACTGAATTCTGTATCACTCAGAGTTCGGGTGTAGGGATCAGAAAATAGATAAATTACAAAAGTATACAATGCAAGGAATCAGATGATTTCAAAAGAATCCCAAAGGATTGGGGGGAGCAGACTCTCCTTTGGACGTATAGGAAAGACTCCTGGTAGACCACCATGGAATGAGCCTAACTAGAGAATGAGTTCCCCCAGGAAGGTATCAGGAGGATATGGGGCTCGATGTCCCTGTTTCATCCATACCTCCATGATCACTCCACCTTAGCTACAAGCTGGGGGTAAGGAAGTCACCCATAGCATTGGGTCTGCTAGCTCTGTAACTTCTTTTTGCCTCTCTTCCCACTGAAGTCAGCTCCAAATCCAAGCCTCTCTTGAGAGCATCTCTTTTCCAGCATCTAAATCTTAATCTGAAACTCTAGCTACAAGAGACTCAGGAAAACACAAATGTTTAGCATTAAAAAAGGGAGAACTAGAAGGAGTCTGGAAAAGTGTTGATATAGTCAATCTATTGTATGTTTCAGACAGACACAGTGTAGATAGGGTATATAAGAGTGGCAAGACACACACGATTACAGCTGTCCTCCTGAAAACTACAGTCAAATCAAATCATCAGCATAGAGATCTACAATGGTGACTCTATTAAATGCTGCATATTAGTAGATTCATGTCATTGCTTCTTCCTGGGAAATGATGATTCAGATTGAGATCAGAAAGATGGAAGGAAATAGTTACCTGGAAGAGTGATATAAGAGCATTCCACACCAAGTGAAGAAGAGCAAGAGCTCATTTGTACTGGTGAAGTTTGTATCTTTTGGGGGAAATTAAGTTCCTTGAAAACCACTAATTTTCTTTTCTTTTCTTTTCTGAGATCATTTTAAGTGTCTCATGGCTTTGGGGAGAGATACTTGGAAGAAAGCTGAGGTTCTGAGACTCTGCAGTCTTGTCTACTGTCTCCCAAGTCCCTGGGCTGGTGATAGAATTTCAAGGAATGCTGGTGAGTCTAGGGAGGAGACTTGCTCAGCCAGAGTTCGTGTGCCGTGGAAGTGGTAGGGCAAGCACAAAGAAAGGGTCATGGGATCTCCTAAATTAACCTCCTAACTACCCCCCTGGAAGGATCTGGCAGTTATACTTTCTTAGTTGGTGCAACTAAAGGAATTGTTACGTTATGATCTTTTCAAGTTGCTTTATCCTTAGATCCTGTTGTTCTCTGTCCAAATATATCAGCACTGAAATTAAAGTACCTTTGTATATTGTTTTAGGGACTTCCTCCATGAATTCAGATTATTCTTGGTGTATGCTAATGACATAGTTTAGTTTCTTTAATTATCAAGCCTGTGTCAAATGGTTATTTTGGACGTTTTCTGTTACCATCCTCGGCAAAATACTTGTTGATTACTTATTTACCTAAGAATGACAATGTTTTTCTCTGAATCTTTATCTCTTTTTATTCCAAAAGCCTAAAGTACAATCAGTGTTTGCCTCACCATAGAAATACAGAGTTATTTTTATTGGTATACAACCTGAAAATAAATCTCAAGTAGAAAATGGACAGGGCGACACTGTCACTCCTGACATAAAAATATGCCCACTTCTTTTGTTTGCCATATTCATACTATAGAAACACATATTACATTTTCCCCTCTTTATACACACAGACATGCAGAGCTACATATACACAAGACATTGTCACATATACATATGACAGTGTGGTAGGCCAAATAGTGATAAATCCAATATGATAAAGACAAGTAAGTAGTTCCCAATTTTATTTTATTTTTAGAATAATGACATGGTCACCTGAGATCAGAAGATATAAAATCTACATATAAATCTCTATTTTATCAAAGCAAAACTTAGAAAATTAAATACTTTTGGAGATTCAACACTCATTTTGTCTTCTAAAGCCTCGTGGATGGCTGTTGTTTATGGGCCCCTGACGTCTATTCACCTGGCTTCTACTTAACATGCATTGGTTTTCCTCTAGGTTCAACTCCATCCCCAAATTTCAGGCCCCATCTTGTGGTTAGGGCTGACACCCTCTCTACCTCTAGGTTGGGTAAGTGATTCATCTTTAGCAATTAAAATATTTAAGTTTTCTGGGCACACACACTAGTATGGGCAAGTAACCATAACAGAGACAATTTAGTGTAATGATGCTTAGACTTTTCAGAGACACATTTTCTTGTCTGTTAAAATTAAACCTAAGAAAATATAGCTTTAGAGCTGTAAAAGCCATCTTCCCATCACATGGAGCCACCTGGAAAAGCGAGAGCAGAAGTCTCGAGAGGGACCTGACCAGGAGACACCCTGAGCCTCTGCCTTCAACATGGCCTGGATTAAGATGCCCCTGGGATTATCAGTTATTTGTGTCAAGGAATTTTCTTCTTCATTTAAGAAAATTTGAAATGAGTTCCCAATAAATTCCAATAAATCAATATTTATTTTCTAATAAATTAAAACCATTGCAGTATTAAAAGCAAATATATTCTTTATAATAAGCAGTTTTTAAAGGAAAATAGAGTTTAAGTAAGTTTAAAAAACTCTTCTATTTCAAGAGAAAACAGGGAATTAGGATATGCAAGTGGTATTTGGCTTCTAGCTATCAAGTGTGTGTTATATATAAAAAGAAAAGGGAAAGGCAGGATCACAATCACATACACAGGCGTGCTTAATAATACATGTGAAATATGGGTAGATTTTTTTTCATATGTGTGTTGGAGGAAAATACTCCCTAATGTATTTTATATTTTTATATCTATTTGGAGAGGTGTATTCCATGATATAGATTATATTTTTATTACTTATAAATGGCCTAACATTAAATAATTTCCCCAACTACTAGTTACCAACACAATATATTTAAAGTGACAATGAAACTAGGTTATTCAGTATCTATGTAAATATCTGGACAGTAGTAGAGGGATTGAAAAACTTATATTGACAACATTCTTATTAGCAGAAATCTAGGCTTCTCTGTGGCAAAACCTGAGAGAGATAAGTATAAATATCTTACCTATGTTGAGCTGAAAAACATTGGCTTCCTCATAAACTCTACCAGGCATATTTCAGCAATTAAACTTTTTAAATTTGGACATTCAGAAGCAGCATTTCAGTGTCTGGAAAAACTACTCATCTTGTTAAGGTAGTGATCATACCAGAATATGAGGAGATTTAACGTACAGAACTGTGTTTCCCTGAAAGTCTTTTTACTCTTCTAGAGGTACAGAATGTGAAGTTGAACTCTGATGCAAATTTAGTGCGAAACAAAAATTTTCTCTCCCTATTTAAGTCCTGAATTCATTATGAAAATCCTCTTAGTATTTGTAGGTGTGAGGGTGAGGTAGTTACACAGTTTCTCCAGTCAAAATTGTGTTGAGGTATTAGAGTTTATTCAGATGTGTGGTTCCAAGATTTGTGCGAAAATAAATTCAGTGCTTTCTGTGGTGAATTTTGCATGTGTTCTTGCATTCTTGTTTTATAACAAGGACTTAATTACCAAGATGCTAGGCTATTTCAAAAATGTAGTTGAATTTTGGCAAGAATCTGAATGATGCTGTATCCTGAAGAACCATATTATTAAACATAAAAAAAAGCCACCAGGTCCTCTTGTAGGTACTGTGGGAAGAGAAGCAAACAGCTAATAATAATAATGATAAAAATCCCTGCTCCCATGAATGCTGCATTACAGCATGTGATACAGATAACAGCATACAATACATAATTCAGTGCATATTCTTTATGAGGAAGAACCCCAACTTCATGAAGGGTAGCCAGAAGTAGCAGGATTCCAAAGGAGATGACTGTATTCATTTTCTAGGGTTGTCATAACAAATCATCACAAACCTGGTTGCTAAAACATCAGAAATTTATTCTCTCGTAATTCTGGAGGCTAGAAGTTCAAAGTGGAAGTTTTAGCCAAGTAAGAGCCATGTTAGACTTCTGACCTCTAGAATTCTAAGATAATATATTTGTGTTGTTTAAACCTCTAAGTGCATTATAATTTGTTACAGCAACAATAGGGAACTACGCCGTGCTACTACACTGCACTTGGATTTGATGTTCTGACAGGGGCTGGGATACATACTTACATCTCTGTGTAAAATACTTCTGCAAACTATACAAAGTGTACATGATGCTAACATAGTATACAGAAAACAGCTTCCACGAATTGAGCACATAGTATGTACCTTGCCTTGAGCTAGGTATGCTGCAAACATGGCATCATATAAAATTTGCTGATAGTTTTTTTTTTTTTATCATTCCCCTTCTAGAACTGAGAAACTTGACATCCTGTGAGGTTCAGTTACAGCCAATAAGTAGAGGAACCTGTATTCAAATGCAGGTTTCCACTGAATGATGAAAAAAAAATTATTTGAATCATGTTGCCTTCCTGTGAACTAGAAATTAAAGAGCTAGAAGCAACCTTGGTAACAGAATCGCATTAAGCTTGCTGTCTTTATATCACCTGGAAAATAATATCACACATGAGTAGCCACCAACACAGAGTACATGGCATCCTGGGACATGATTCGCCTGCATTTGCTGTGGGTGGATTCA
This sequence comes from Hyperoodon ampullatus, assembly GCF_949752795.1. Lineage (NCBI taxonomy): Eukaryota > Metazoa > Chordata > Mammalia > Artiodactyla > Ziphiidae > Hyperoodon > Hyperoodon ampullatus. The sequence continues at coordinate 81,395,908 of NC_136926.1, forward strand.
TAATAATGAATATATGGATCCCAGGGGAGTGCTTTTAACTTACTGTGACAAGGGTTCATCAGCAAAACTTGCTGTTTGTACAGAGCTACTTTCATGAAGTGCTTGTTTTGTCCCATGTTTACTGCTGTAGGTGGCGTCATAACCAACCAGGGAACTCTCCTGTGAGTGAAATGATTGAACTTCCTAGTTTACTAAAATTAGTCTTATAACTTCTGATATAGTCTCCGCCCCTCTCCCCCTCCTTCCCTCCGACACTTAGCAGATCTAGTTCTACTGACCCATTCCTCACCTTTTCCTTAATACAGCAGATTTGGTTGGAAATATCAACAATAGTACAACATCAAAACATGCTGGATCCACAGCATTTCAAATTGGAAAGAATATTTCCATGTGAAAGGAAGCAAGTCGATTCACTGACTCGTATCTGCCAGGGCCCTCACTTTGGTCTCTGATATTTTTTTGGGGGGAGGGATATAGTTGCTTTACAATGTTGTGTTAGTTTCTACTGTACAGCAAAGTGAATCAGCTACACGTGTACATATATCCCCCCTTTTTTTAGATTTCCTTCCCATTTAGGTCACCACAGAGTCCCACTGTCATTACCTGTTAGCTCATGCTGGGCTTCATCGACCTGTGAACTCTGGTCAAGCCCTGAAGAAATGAATTCTTCTCTTGACCCCCCCTTAACCTAGCTGAGTTGTATCAACCTCTTACTTTCTGCCAGTAATTCTCAAGTTTTAGCGAGTTTCCAGAAACACCCAGACGGCTTGTTAAAACACAGATTACTAGTCCCCATCCCCAGCTTTGCTGACTGGGAAGGTCCGTGGTAGGGCTTGAGTATTTGCATCTTTAACAAGCTCCCAGGTGATGCTTATGCTGCTGGTCTGAAGACCACACATTAGGAACCACTGCTACAGCTGAAGCACTCAGAAAGGAAGCATGGAAAAAGCAGGAAGAACAAATATTCCCCCAAATGACAGTTCTCTGATCCTGCTACGGATAAGCACCCTGTGAAGTCCCCCCATCCTCCATGCACCCACAGCCTCTCTGAGACAACAGTCTTGCAACCCATTGGTTCTCAGCCCTAGCTTTGTATTAAACTCACTTGGGGGAAGTTATTAAGAAGTGCTCAGATACCACTCCCCAGATAGTCATGAAGTCAATCCGGTCTGTTGAGGTGATAGCATTTTTTTTAAAGCACCCCACTTCCACCAAGTGATTTTATGTGCAGCCAGGATGTAGACCCAAAAAGGGAGGCCTGAGTTTACAGGCAGGCGTCCAGCAACCAGCCCTCCCATTCCTTTATCCTGGATGCACTTTCATGGTCTCCTCTCATTACAATGGCCCAAAGATTCAAGGTTTCCCCAAGCTGAGGTTCTTTTCACTTATTTCTTTATTCTCTACCTAGAGGTGCTTATTTCCTAAAGGATGACACGATGAATGACTTCAAAAGGAGACTCTGCCCCTCTGCTCAGTGCAAAGCTCATCTGAGAAGGTGTAAGCACATATCAGGTCAAAAGTTTAGCCACGGCAGAAGAAAACCAATGCATCACCAAGGTAGTAATTAGTAAAAGCTTATAGTGCATGCACCAAAGAGACAGTTCACGAACCAGGAGCCCTCAAACCAAATATGGAAGGAGGCTCAGGGGTGTATTGAGATAAAGCAGCTTATATAGTGAGGAGGCAGTGACGGTTTATCCTTCACAGAAGTTGGTTATAATATTAGAGTTTTCTTAAATGATAAGGATTGGTTAGTGGTTACCTCGTATCAGTTTTGGGAAACAGTTTAAGTTTTGGCTTATGGTTTCCAGACACATAAGCAAGAAAGGACCCAGGTCATGCTAATCTGGCAAAATAAGCTGCATTAGGCTTGTTTGTGTGACTAAATTGGTTTTGCCTGCTCAGGGAATTTTCGAGGCTGGTCTCCATTTGTTTTGAGTTTTCACAATCACCACACCACGCCCAGCGGACTACCCTCCAGTCACGTTCGAAGGGAGGGGAGGGAGGGAGTTGAAAAGAATCCAGGACGCGGGTCTCCGTTTTCGACCTCCCTCCAGCCCTCTTCTGAGGTGAGCTCTTCCAGACGCTATTTCTCTTCGGGATTACTTTTCTCTCCTAGTCGCACCCTCCACCGCGGGATGGGGGTGTCATCAAATCAGACAATGAAATGGAGCTCCAGATAGTCCATTTCCTGATTTCAGTTTCTCTTCATGATGTTCTTGACTACAAAGCCTCTTCCCTTACGTATGTGTAAGTAACGTCTCTGTATTCTTGTTTCATGAGTATCTACAATGTGTCAGTGCTTTCCCAGGCTGTGGCATCAATTATTTCATCTTGTATTTATATTTGGTTACTAATGTTACCAAAATTCGGCCTCTGTACACCAGTGCTGGATTAAATCTCGACAGAGTTTTGGGTGAAGTAGAAAGAAGGAGCTTTATTGCTTTGCCAGGCCAAGGGGGCTACAGCGGGTTCATGTCCTCAAGACTGTGTGTCCTGCCCTGGAGGGGGTCGTGAGAAGTCTTGTGTTCAAGGAGTGGGGTGTGGTAAGTTCGTGGACAGTGTTCTCACTGGTCGGTCGTGAGGTCATGGGGAGTCAGCATCATCAACCTTCTGGTTCCAACCGGTCTGGAGTCTATATGCTTGTGGGCAGCACGCAGTTAACATCTTCCACCTGGTGAGGGTTTCAGTATCTGCAAAAACAGCTCAAACGATGTGGCTCAGATTATTATCTATAGTCCTTGAGGAAGAGCTAAAGGTCCTTGACTTTTTTTAATGGCTAAAGTATTATTTTGTCTTGCTTGATGGTTTTCCTTTCTTTCTGCATTTTCTCACTTCTCTAAGTTTATTCTTTGACTAAAATTTTTCTACAGACAAAAGGAAGGCAGAGGACATGGGTGAGGGGTCTGTTCTGGGAAGGCCTCATAGGGTCCTGCTTGGTTACACCAATTCAGATGAGCAGCACTGATCTTTAAAAAGTGGAAGGAAGATGTCACTCTGAGCCAGTGTTTATTCGGAAGATCTCACACCGGTCTATAAATGTACCTACCGATGATCACCCCCCTACCACAAAGCCCACTGCCAAATGGTTAAATTGGGGAGCACTGTTACAGTGGACACGTGTTTGTTCTAAGATTCAGTTATTTTGGTAGCACACTAGCTATACAAAAGCTATGAGACATATTTTAAAGACTGAATTAACACCAACGTCTTAACACATTGCTTTTTATGAACAAACTACTTAAAACAGAAATATTCTGATTGATATTACATTTATAAATTAAGAGTTTCTTCTGATGGGAATAATAAATTTGCCAAATGTTAAAACTGGATGAAAAATGAGGATGAAAAGAAAGAAAGCCAACGTGGACATATTATGGCTTTTGTTAGCATTTCGTGAGAAATGTAGTGCAGGAATATTTTATTAGATTTTCTTAAATATTTATATTATAACAATAGTGGTAGTAATACAGATTATTTTTAAATATGTAAGGGCTAGAAAAGTTTCAAACTCTAACCTAGAAATGTAACTAGGAGAAAATGTAAAATTTTTTTTTCTGTTTAATTAATGTGGTCCCCAGATTTACAACTTTATATTAACCAGTGTTTCTGCCTATTAAAATGTCTATTATTTCTTTGCACCAGCAATAATGAATCAGGTTATGAGATCAAATATGTATGCTTATCTATAAAACACGCATTAGGGAAAAATAGATTTTAAACTCTTTATCTTTGACTTGCTCTTGGTATCTATCAATATAAATTAAAAAACAGTATAATATTCAAGGAGACAGGAGCTAACGAGAATATAATTCTCCTTTAGAACAACTACAATAGACATAGTTGTTCAATTGATTTAAAGTTAGTAAATGTATGTTATTTTCACACACATTAAAAGTCATAAATACCTGAGCTACTGTGAAAATATTTCCATAATGACAATGATTGCCCTCATTTCCATGAGTGACTTTTGTTATCATTAAACCTCCTTATGTAATGAATATCTTCGTGGCACTGCCTTCTTTCTATATCTACTTCAAGCTGCGTTTCACTTTTGAAATGCTTTTTCCTTCTGAGGTTTATTCAAGTTTGATTTGTGTTCATCATTCTTTATGGAGTGTATTTATTATTAAAGGGCAGTATGGATACTTGTTTCTAAATTAAAAATTTCAAATTATTACCTGAAGCAAAATTTGGAAGATCAACAATAAATACATCAGGAAAACACTAAATTTTAAGTCATTCTTTAAGATTTTTACAAGTCAAACCATATTCTCCTGCCACTGGCTTATACGAAGTTCATACAATAAACAAGCCAAAGATTAGAGTTTATTTGAAATTTCATGTGTTTCTGCTACCTGGAAATACTTGAGTCTAAAATAAATGGAGTCAGCATATGGAATGGGAAAGCAGTGCAGTACATGAGAAAGTGTGGACATCAGAATCAGACATGCATTTGTTCCGGAATCTATCATTGGATAGATTTTTAAACCTCATCAAGTCTTAGATTCCTGATTAAAAATCCTCATAAAAATATTGTGAACATTAAATAAGATTATGTCTATTACACCCTGTTAATGCTAGACACATGAACATTGTTTCATTCAGTTATGTAAGCATGTATTCATTTATTCAATAGCGTGAACACCTGTAATGCAAGAGCACTCTGGCAGGCATGGAAGACCCTCTGTTAATAAGAAACTTAGTTTCTGCTAATAGCGTTTAGATGTTAATGCTCAACGGTTTTTTTTACCTCCCCTATTCCCTGTCCTCATGTAAGTGGTCTATTTTATCTAGTACATGATATATTGAATCGAAATTTTCCTAACTGAGAAGTGGCCTAATAGCTGTCAGAAATGACAAGAGGTTCGTAGTTCTAAATTTCTATAATTACACATGATATAACATCAATAGTAAATACAGTTAGTCCATCGGTTAGAGTTTTTTTTTTTTCTGAAAGTCAAATAATTCTAAATATTTCCCCTTCCTCTGGGGATACAATAGTGACCAAGACAGAAAATGCCCTAATGGTTTGTAAAGCCTGCTAGACAAGCAGGGTCTTATATAATTGCAGACAATTTAAGGATTAGAAATATGTCGTCAAGAACAGGACATGCAATGGATTTTTCTTAGGGAATGGGAGAGGGGAACAAAGGCAGTCACCAGATCTCTCTCAGGTGTGTTTAGTTTGGAGCACAACAAACATCTCGTTTGCAGACAATAAGTGGGCAGTTAGGTAATGTTAACAAGCTCAAACTTGGGTCGCTGTTGAATTCTGATTTCTCCACCTGCTAACTGTGTGACCTGAGCACCTCTTTGATCTGAGACTGTTTTCTCATTTATAAAGTGGTGATGATAATAAACATTTACCTTAAAGAGCATTCGTGAGGATTAAATGAGATACTTCAGAGAGCTTATCCTCATGGTCAGAGCAGAGTAAGGGCTCAAAACATTTCAGTTATGGGGGCTTCCCTGGTGGCGCAGTGGTTGAGAGTCCGCCTGCCGATGCAGGGGACATGGGTTCGTGCCCCAGTCCGGGAGGTCCCACATGCCGTGGAGGAGCTGGGACCATGAGCCATGGCCGCTGAGCCTGCACGTCCGGAGCCTGTGCTCTGCAATGGGAGAGGCCACAGCGGCGAGAGGCCTGTGTACCGCAAAAAAAAAAAAAAAAAAAAAAAAATCAGTTATGAAGTTATGATTGTATTATACGGGCTTAGATATCAGGTGTTGTCTGGATTATAAGTATGAATTTCAGAATTTTGGACTCACAGGTGATGATTGATTCTGTTGGGACAGTGAAAAGGTTAATAACTGTTAGTGGAGGAAGTAAAACTAAGACACGGGTATTGATCCCATAGAAATCACATATGATAAGTAGTTAGAGAAGGTGGAGTTGGCCAAGTAGGCTGCGAAGGAGCATCAGAAGAGGGAAGAGAAAAGTTGAAGGTGGTGTTGCTTGAAAAACACTGACTCCAGGAAAAGGAAGCAGTCACCCCTGTCAAGTGCTGCTGAGAGCACACAGGGACTAAATGACATCCTTTGCATTTAGGCCATGGGAGTCCTTGGTGCTCTTGGTGAGAGCTCTTCAGAGATGTAATGGGGCAGAAGCCATTGGAATGGAATAGGAATAGATTGGAGTGAAAGGGGAAGAAATGGAAGAAGCTACTATAGACCACTATTTTAAGTTGTTTGATTGTGAAATTTTTGAAAAAGAGAAATAGAATAATTATATTAGGTAGTGGAGTAATTTTTCTTTTATTAGAGACATGAGCCTTTTTATTGCTGGTGAGTAGAGAGGTAGGGTTTGAAATTATGTGGCAGGAAGGAGATAACCAGTAATTTAAGTTTTCTGAACATAGATGGATGCATTGGCTGCAATGGGATGCTGTCACCTCTTCTATTTTGGTAAATCGGGAGGAAGACCAGATGTATGCTGATGCAGGGACCTTTTCCTGTCAAGAGTATGACTGATGCCTTTTTGGGCAGGTGGAATAGAGGGGAACAACAGCTACTGTAGGGCAAGAAAGTAGTTGAAATAATGGCTCTTGGTACCTAAGCTTAATAAAGTAAGTGGTGGAGAAATTACAGGGTGATGGGCTGGAGGTCATGATGAAATGGCAGAATAGGTGTGTGCTCAGGTGGTGGTGATGAGAGCAATAAAGCAGATCAGCTAGAAGATTAGGAACTGGTGCTCAATAAGTTGTTTAGGATTTTAATCAAATGTATTGTAAATCATCACAACGAAAGATCAGTATGTATAAAGTTATGTATTTTTCAAACCTATAAAGGACATTGAAAAAGACATTGAAAATTCAATGTCAGTTTTATTGGATTGGAGCAGAAGTTTTAATTTGAGCAGAAAACTTGGCCTACCAGAGGGCTTTTCTCTCTCAGAAATTCCACACAGCAGGGGTGTCAAAGCTAGTAAAGCCTTGATTTCACCCTTCAGTGTCTCATAAGACTAAAAACTTCAATTTTGACCAAATGGATGGAAAGGCTGTGTAAAGAGTTTTCTACCTGAAATGGAACCATTTAACCCTCTGCTAAGTTTTCCACTTTACAAAAGCTTTGGTTTTCCATCAGACTGCCTTTGCATTGGCTTCACTGAGGCAAGAATGTGGCTTTTATGCAAGCCCCTGCTGGTGGACTCTACGAAGCTTCAGTTTCTGCCTCAGCAAGGCAGAAACACCAGGAGCCCTGAGTATTTTAGCATTAAAAACAGTGCAAAATTTAACCTGGTATTTCAACTTAAATTCTTCTTTCTGCCTTGTTTGAAAATTTCTGGGAGTTAATGGGTCAATTACATCGACGTAATTTGATTTTAAATTTCCAACAATGAACCATCTCAATAGCTTCTAAATATTTCAGAGAATGAGTTTCTGATAATTCTATAAAATTTTCTTGGGTCCTACCTTTCTTAGACCAAGTAGGGATGGAGTGTATGGAGCACAAAGTGAAGAAATTTTGTGTGTGTATAGTATGACTAGAATCACCAAATCTACCTGGTCTTTAATATTTTCTGACAAAATTTATTACTATAGTTGCACACAATTCTGAAAATCAAAAGAGTAATTGTGTTGCCTGCTATACCAGGATTAGTGTTTTACTTGTTTGGTTTATGGTTTTCATTTTGCTCCTCTTTAATTTCTCTAATATCAGAAGTTTCCTAGGACTGAATTGTGATAACCACACCGACCTTGCTGGAAAGATCTACAAGTAAACATAGGGCAATGCAAGCCATAAAGGACCCAGATATTTTGATTCATATTTACATGACATTTAAGTATGCAAGATGTAGATTCATATTTTTACAGGCTATTTTTATTACACGTGTTCTCAGGACACTAGTAAAGGCAAATCTCACTGACTGACTGCCCTAATAGTGACTGTTACCGATTTGTCATATACTAAACTATCCCGAGGAAAATAATTCAGGGAGTGCCACTGTTGTAGAAGGGTGATGATGAGTGACATGCAGTCAGGTCTGTTGTGTGTGTCGCTGTGCTGACTGGATCCTGTGGAAGGTCACCTGGAACAGAGAGTGAAGGGGCTGAAACTAAGGATGTGCCACGTTCCTCAAGTCGTGGGCTCTGGGCTTCTGCTCTGTGTCTGCTGGGGAATAACTTTTTTAATCTATTGGAAAGCAGCATGTCAGCTATCCGCCCATAACTGTCAAATTGTATAAATATAAGGGTCAAAATATTTTAGTAGTGACTAAGGGATTTCCTTTGAAAATTGTCAGAAATCAGCATTTTGATGGTTAACTTACCTTTTTATATCCCCAAAATGGATCTTTGGTTACATTTAGGTATATTGTATTAGTAAAGTCTAGTTTAAAAGTGAATATTGATGAGGTACAATGTTAAGAGATCTATAGAAAACACAAATCACTATAGCAATTGTATGCACACATACACACAGACTTTTTTCTCAAACATGTGATGTATTTGAAAAGCCTATTTTATTTCACCTGCTAGAGAACCCTCCAATTATTCTGATTTTGCTTTATATCACATATCTCACTTAGAAGCATGATCAATCACTTTAGTTTTTTACATTCCAATAGTTCAGACATCTTACAATTTAAGGTAGGTTTTACAATTTGTTTTTGAGATTATCAGTTTTCTTAGTCATAATGCAAATTCTTGGTAGAGATTTTTCTTACACTTATTCTAATCTGACACCACTTTTGTATAGTTGGGAAATCAAAGAATCACTTTATATTCAATAAATTTAGTCCCTTAAGTGACACATGCTATTAAGCTGAATTTTTTTTTCACACTCATGAAGCCATAATAGATGAATTTGGAAATCTGCCACCCCTCTCTTCCAATTAAAAAAAATGACATAAATTATCATTAGTTGATAGAATTTCAGCTGAACCTTCAGTTGCCTATATATTTAAAAAATTAAAATGATTGGAGGAAAATGATAACAGAAATTTAACTGTCAAAGTAATAAGAATTAGAATATTTCATTACCTAATTAAATATATCAGAGGAAAATTTGTATTCAGGAAACATTCACTGTGCTTATATCATACAATTTAATTTAAATTTTTAAAATAATAAGTTATCTTGCATTTATGTACTCTACATAAATGTTGCATTTATTTTATATTCCAGAACTAATGTAAATGTGAACTTAAAGGATTCTAAGTTTATTTCATTTTGATAAGCTTGTATATTTTTGTGGAAACACAAAAGTGAACTATTTGAACTGCAGGATGTTTTTACTACTATGTTTAGTATGTGTTTAAAGTGAGAAATATTGGGTTTGGGGATATTCTAAGAAATGATTAGTTTTCTATAGAGACAGCTCTGAGGGCAGTGCGATTAGGTTACTGGGTTGTAATTAGGCCCTTCATTGCCCCACCCTCTACCCTAACCCACCTTCCCCTTACGTTTGTTTTGAAGGGAGTTCTGCGTTTGAAGGGATAAACTAGTAGCCTGATCACATTGTGGTCAGACTTTATCTTTTAAAGGGAAATATGATCTGTAAGTCTCTACTGTCTAGAGAAATTATTTTGTGTTTTGTGTATAGAGGCTTTACAGTTTGTTGTTTTGGGCCAACTGTTGGATTGTATAGCTAAACAGGCAAGGAAGATTATTGCATTTTATATAAATACATTTTAAAGACACTTGTACTAGCCTACTTAGGATAGCCTAAACTACTATAACATATGGGCCTAAAAAGTATAATGCCTCAACATACTGGAATGTATTTCCTGCTCATATAGCCATCTAACTTGGACCCTGACTCCTTCCATTTTGTGGTTTCATGATCCCCTAAGGTATGCATTCTCAACATGTTGAAATTTGTTTTTTGGGGGGGTGAGGGTGAAATATTTTAGATATTATGATAGTTCGCGGCCTTCTAAAGGGACACAGTATGTTAACAGATATACAATATGTCCATAGTATTAAAATTTCATGAAGAGGTAGGATTAAGGAAAAAAAAAAGTCTAAAGAGCCTCCTTGGGGAAACTAATAATGGGAAGGGGTGTTTGACAGTCTCCTAGGGCTTTGCTCTTGTTTGCTTGGGTTTTGTTTTGTTTTTTCCCACCTGATAGAAGATAGTAGAGAGCAGAAGAGTATGTGTAGAAGGGCTTTACGACCCAGCATGCAAGTGGCCTGGAACACTCCCAACTGTAACCACTGGCTAAAATGGAGTGACTGTAGCTAACTGTAAGGGAAGCTAGGAAACATAGTCTAGCTGTGTGTCCAGGACAAGACAAAAACAGATTTTGGCGAGTAGCTAGTGGTCATTAAATTCCAACTCACAGACACATACCTATCACAGGGTGGATGTTCAGTGAATGTTTCCTGAATTGTTCGCTGAGCTGACGTACACATCTCTGTGTCAGCTTCTCTCAGATACCTCAGATCCCAGCTCTGTAGATCTTGTCAATGGGTTTTTGACCAACTATGGATAATTGAGTCCATTTTACCTTTTTTTGTGTTCTTTCTTACTCAGTGTTGACACTACATAATCTATTAGTATTTCTGTGAGTTTAGTCCAGGTTTTTGCTGTGTCTCTTATTTTTGAATGATATTATTTTGATATTTAAATATGAATTTATCTTATATAAAGTGCCTCTTATTACTAATCTATAAACATCTTATTCTGTTTTAAAGATACTTTTTGAACAACTGTTTGTGTAGATGTAAGATAAACCATTTTGAATGGAGAAGCAGTCCTTTTCTTTACAATAACTAGATGATAAAAATTTCTATACCACGTTGTAGTTGTAGATTGTTTATATTGGAGAGGATTGTAGATAAAGACACCTAGATGCCTTAAACTGCAAACTGGAGCGTACGATTACTTCCAGTATATTCCTTGGATTAATATTTCTTTCTCCTTTATTCCATTTTATGTAACAATCTTCTGAAAAAAAATTGAGACAAATTCTATCCATTTCAAAAAAAATGTTTAGTTCAGGATTAGATTTGAGGTAATGGGGTTTGGGGAGACAAATAAATAACACTGTTATGAGAAGCAAGAAACCTTGGTTCTAGACCTGCCTTCACCATGAAACATACAGATCATTAAATCACTCTGTGTCTTAATTTCCTTAAGTAAATGGAGGGCCTTCCTCAGGTGAACTTTATAATCTCTTCTCCTTTATAGACAAGTGATACAGAAAGGCCGTACATCCAACTGTTTACTGAGCACAGCCATTGAATTAGTGCATTATATAGATCCAATCATCTAAAATTAATCATTAACAACCATGAGATCAGTATTAGTATCACGTTTCACAGATGTAAAATTGAGTTACCATGGGAAAAGTGTGATAAAATCACTTTCTTTTTGATAAAAAAATTACTCTGTGAGTAGTCTGCATTGTAAGCTTTAGTTTAAGTTAAATCTAATAATCAATATAAATAATAAAACACAAATTGCAAAATTAATACTTTCAAGGTCATGTATATGGTTTGCTTATCATGAGCAAATCAAAAATTTAAAAGCCATGTTCATTTAACCACCCACATCTATGGATGTAGAGCAAATCATTTCTTTTGACAATTTTAATTCCACAATTAACAAGTAGTCATATAAAAGTTAGACACCTAGTTTATTTGACCTGACTTTGTTTTGCTGCTTGGTGGAGTATTTTATAGTTTGTTGACTCTTAGTAGATAATGGATTGAATCTGTTTTTAATAGTGTTGTTTACTGAAGCATGCGGTTACAATGTAACCTCAAGGTATCCCTCATAAATGTTGTGGAAAATCTCTTGTAGAATAGCAGTAAAGCAATTTGTCCTTGTTTATTCCCCAGAGAACACATCCATACACTTTGTTCCTATGATAGGATCCTTTCAGAATTGTCCGTTTTAATGTTGATATTGTAATTGGGGCCTGTTATTGCTGATACCACTACATTTTCTGATCTAATTTATGGATATTAAAATGACTGACCTTGCATACTACTGCCTTGGACAAAAGGCATTTTTAAATACAAGCTTCCCTAAAATGATCACTTTATTTTTTGCTTCTCTTACATATATTGTGTATTCATTTTCATATTTTTTTCAGTACATTTTATTGAATTTTTGGTTTAGTGGCTTAGTTCTTAAATATCTTTGGTCTCTAAGCACTTTGTAGCTTTTCTGTGGCTTTATTACTTTTCATATTCCAAAATTATAGCAAAGGAAAAATCAGAATATATTGAAGCAAAACTGAAACTCATCCACAATTCTACCATCTAGACCAAACCACCATTAAACTTGTTATATATGCCATTAGGACTTTTTCTGTGTTTATGCATACAAATTATCTCTCATGTATATCATATGCACATACTCAAAAAGAACTGTAGAGTTAAGCCTCTGATTTCCACTTAGCAACATATATTCCTGTAACCATGATTCATGTACTTGCTTTATACACACACATATAAGCATAAATTTATTTTCCATCTTAATACTGTTCAAAATAACTTTTTATCATCTCAATTTATAAATTACAGATAGTTTATATCTAAGCACTTTAGAAGAATTTCTGAAATTTTCATATAATTGATCAAGACCAGATATTACTGATTATTTGAAGCATGGCAGGGTTACATTTTGGGTATCCCACTGGTAAGGTGTTCCCATCTGGTAAATTGTTATTTAGCCAAACGTTAAGAACTCTGGAGGTGAAATAGTTGTTGAATTATATTTTAATATGGCTTCTGAAAACTGAAAATTTAACTACTAAGATAAAGATTTTCATTCCAAGTTGGACCACTCAATCATACATGATTTACTTGTAAATTGCATTATTCTGTGACTGGAGTCATGCTTCAGTAATTTTGTGTCATATATGTAATTATTACAGTAATAATCCCCAATGCATACACCATAGACCAGTGAATTTCTTATAACATACAGGATGTAATATTTTTAGGGGAAATGAAGAATTGGATACATAATGTGTGTTGCAGGACATAAAAAAAAAAATCACAGTATTATGTAACAATGTATGAAAAATGCCTTAGCATGGACGTTCGAAACAATTTGAGAAAAGGAGTGAGTATGGGTGTGGCATTTTTATGTTGAGTAAAGCATTTATTTCTCTATGACCTTAGGGTAATCTGGTTTTGCATCCTTCTAGAGAAAGAGGGGCATCAGTGACCTACGATTTCTGAAACAGCCGTCTCATCTAATGTTACCTATCATTTACATACAGTCATTGTTATAGGTGATCAAGTCATAGAATAATTGGAGTAAGTAAAGAGATTTAAGGTTAGAGACTTTGAATGGGATTTGAAGCTCCTGTTAACAGTAATGCCCAGTGCTTACTTATAGGGCCCAAAATATAATGGCTGCACATGCATTATAGGTACCTTAGGGAGCTTCAAAGTAAGGAAAAGGCGAGAGATGGTCACGTCTCTTTAGTTTATGGTGGATCCAGAAGTTTCTTTGCTCTGTTTATTCCACAGTTACCTATTGTTCATATGAAGTTCAGGAAATTAAGTGTGATATATTCGCTTAAGTGGTTTCCTCTTAATAGATAGCCATTTTTCAGCCTTTCCTCTGCAAGCTCCCCTGCCCACCACCCATAACTCCACACATATTTATTTTTCTCATTCTACAAGAAGAGGAACTTGGCATGTTTTAAGTTTTTTCTGATTAATTAGAACATGTGTGTGTTTCTGTGTGTGTGTTTAAACTAATTAGAAATGTATGGCTTCTGAACTTTCACATGACAATATGAATGAAGTTAGCACATTTGTTTTCATGGTAGCAATACTGAAAATAAATTGGAATTACAATAGAATCTCACTGTTGATGTACAGGGTAATTGTTTTGCACCTGTTTACTTTTTTTTTCCCTCCTTAAACCCGGGATACAAATCTCCTTCCTCTATCATAACTAAATGCATAACTTCTTTTAAGGCACTACTTAAATTCTACCCACTCTAAGTTTTATTGTTCAGTGATAATACCTTTTTCTTTTATTTGCTATCTAACATATGCTATCTGGTATTATCATTTTTATGTTATTTTCTTCAATTTCTGGCCTTATCCATGCTAAGCCAAATAATTGAGGTATATCTGGAGAAATTAATGAAACATGGAAGATGCTACTACCATCAGTGCATGATCACTGCATCACCAGGAGCCTCAGATGGGTCCTCAAATTGCCTGGAAAACTGACCTTGTATCTCTTGCTTTTCCACTCCCTGCACACCTTTCCATTTCAAACCTTTTCAGCTCTTCTGAAACTTCTGATAGGTCTACTCTCTCTTCCCTCCTCTCTGTATCCTCTCTACCACTAGCAGAATATTTATCGAGCACCTGCTGGCCAGGCACTGGTGGTCCTGGGTGCTGAGTATACCTGTGACCCAAAGGTGAGGAGTTCATTTTCTTATACAGATTATGGTCCATAAGTAAAGAAGTATTCATTCATATGCTAGATGGTGATCAGTCAGGGGAGATGAAGACAAGTCATGGGAGACAGAAAATGACGATCATGCATTTTGGATAGGAGGATTAGAGAAAGCATCTGTCACTTGAGCAATTCATGCTGATACCCAGGTCTGGATGGTTTCATATGGAAGAAGCAGAAAATACTGATACTATGGGCTGGGAGCATGCTTGGTTTTTCCGAGCAACAAGCAGAATATGTTTTATAGTTCTGTATTTCATAGAGAAAACAGAATCCCTTAAGTGAGTATTTGATCATCTCTTCATCTCCCAAGTTCATGGTGGATGCCATCCAGTCTCTCCTCTTTACCTCCTGCTATGATGACAGAAGAACCCTTCTATCAGAAGCCAGTCCCTCCATCAGGAATACTATCTCTGTTTTACTAAGAAGTCTCACCCACAAGCAATTAATTCTCTCTGTCTTATATATTCTATCTTCTTCCTCTACTTTATATTTCTTATTAACGCGCTCCTGTCCTAAAAATAAAATAAAACAAAATGTTAAAAATCTTATACCCCCTTCTCACTATTGCACTTCTGAGAAAGCATCCATTATGAATTTTTGTCTACTAAATAAATCATTTGACTAACCATATATGTTTCGCATTCAGCACTAACTCCAAGTGCCAGTTGAAGTAGAGGAAGTATTTCTAGTGTCAAAATCTAAGAGAAATGTCCTTAACCGGGATACTGGTTTTGTCATTGCTAAAATATTTTGATTTTTCTATCCATTTTTAATGACATGAATATATCTAAGAAGCTGACAACGTACTTACATTGTCATGTAAGTACATTATGTAATGTACATCATGTAATTTACATTACATTAGATAGTTACATTAAAGTACTTGATTTCTATGCAAGAGATATGACATAAAATCCTACAATGCTTCCTTTCAGGGGTTGAATGTAACTAGAACTGCTGAATGCTCTTGGCAGTGTTTTTATTCTAAAATATTTTTATCTAATGTAGATATAAGGAAGTTTTACAAACTCTAGAAATACTTCAGAATGTATGCATCTAAATGTGCCGAGGTGTTAATATGAGAGAAGTAGTAAATTCCTTTTTGTCTGGTCCTTGGCCTTTTCCATTTTTAATTATTTATTTATTTATTAGTATTATTTTTTTTACAGTAGGTCTTTGGTTATCTATTTTAAATGTAGCAGTGTGTACATGTCAATCCCAAACTCTATCCCTCCCCCCACCCTTCCCCCTAGTAACAATAAATTCATTCTCTAAGTCTGTGAGTCTGTTTCTGTTTTATAAATATGTTCATTTATATATATATATTTTTAAGATTCTACATATAAGGTATATCATGATAATTGTCTTTCTTCTCTGACTTACTTCACTTAGTTTGATAATCTCCAGGTCCATCCATGTTGCTGCAAGTGGCATTATTTCATTCTTTTTAATGGCTGAGTAATATTCCATTGTTATATATGTACCATACCTTCTTTATCCATTCATCTGTTGATGGACATTTAGGTTGCTTCTGTGTCTTGGCTCTTGTAAACATTGCTACAATGAACATTGGGGTGCCTGTATCCCTTCAAACCATGTTTTCTCTGGATATATGCCCAGGAGTGGGATTGCTGGATCATATGGTAGCTCTATTTTTAGTTTTTTAAGGAGCCTCCATACTGTTCTCCATAGTGGCTGTATCAATTTACATTCCCACCAACAGTGCAAGAGGGTTCCCTTTTCTCCACACCCTCTCCAGCATTTATTATTTGCATATTTTTTGATGATGGCCATTCTGACTGGTGTGAGGTGATATCTCATTGTAGTTTTTATTTGCATTTCTCTAATAATTAACGATGTTGAGCATCTTTTCATGTGCCTCTTGGCCATCTGTGTGTCTTCTTTGGAGAAATGTCCATTTCGGTCTTCTGCCCATTTTTTGATTGGGCAGTTTGTTTTTTGGATATTGAACCACATGAGCTGTTTGTAAATTTTGGAGACTAATCCCTTGACAGTCGCATCATTTGTGAATATTTTCTCCCATTCTGTGGGTTGTCTTCTCATTTTATTTGTGGTTTCCTTTGCTGTGCAAAGGTTTTGAGTTTAATTAGGTCCCATTTGTTTGTTTTTGTTTTTATGTCCATTACTCTGGGAGACAGAAAAAGATACTGCTGTGATTTGTGTCAAAGAGTGTTCTGCTTATGTTTTCATCTAAGAGTTTTATAGTATCCAGTCCACAGGCTTTTATACATGGGCTTCTGTATGTTTTCACAGCGTTTGAACTTCTTTCTACATTATAATTGAGGAACTAAGTTTTAGTAATATAACTTATATAAGTATTAAAAATGAAAATAAGCTGAAGAAAGTATAATATCATGTATACTATTAGGTAGATGTCAGATTTTTTTTAATGTATTTGAGTTATATAACTTTTTTAAATGTTTGCTTTTTAATTTTCTTTTCTGGAATTTCTGTTATATTTCTATATAATGGCATTTTTACTATTCTAAATCTGTTTCCTGTTTGACTCATTAGATTATGAGGACATTCATGATAATTTTAAAAATTTTAATTGAAGTATAGTTGATTTACAATATTGTGTTTCTTTAAGGTGTACAGCAAAGTGATTCCATTATATATATATATATATATATATATATATATAATTTTTAGATTATCTTCCATTATAGGTTAGATAGTTTTTGAATATATATCTATATCTATAGATATAGATATAGATATATTCTTTAGAAGATATATATGTGTGGGAGAAGTAAAAGAAGAAATATCCCCCTTGCAGCCTGTTCACTTATAAAAAATTATGCATAAACCTCATATGTTTATAAAGATAGCAACAGGTTTTAGGTTGATTTATTATAGAAGTGATGTGTTAATCACCCAAAATAACAAACTCATTTTTTAACTAGTATGCTTTTGTGTGAAAATTAAACATGCTAATGATAAATTATGGATGTAAGGCATAAGCTAATTCAAGTTATTTATATACTTTCACGTAATATAGAAAAACATCATCATCAACTATGGAAAGATACTCTTAGTATTGGAAATGTAAATATGTGTGGCAGAGTTGAAAATTTCCAAGAATGATTAGTCAGATGGAGAGAGATTGATAGTTCTGAGTTCAGACATGGTGGGAGGAATGGGCACACAGAGAGTTAGCTGCAACATTTTGTTGAGGAGGCCATTTTAGCTTTGCCTGGGGGATGGATAGAACTTAAAGAAACACAGATGATGGGAAGAGGTCCCAGAAGAAAAATGATAAGAAGCAGAAATGAGAAATTCAGACAAGGTGTTTGGGAAGCAGTTGACTGAGGATTTGGTCCTAGTTGAGAATTCAGTCCACCTTGGGAAATGAAATCTGAGTGGTAAGCAGACCTCGGATTTTAATTTATCCACTTAGTGAACACAGCACTTGAAAGCACTCAAAATGCTTCACTTGTAAAATATTTCAAAACAAGTATGACTTTAAGTGTCCTGACACCATATTTTGAAAAGATTAAATGGTTCTAAAATGAAATATCTAATGTTTTTTCCCTAACTGGAAATTAATCATTTAATAAGAAAAAGAGGACATCACTGTTTTTTCGCTTAAAAGCAATTTGTTTCATCTGTATTCATCTTCAAACTACGTTCATCAACATACAAACAAAACACTGATTATCAATCTTTTTCATAACTTGACTCCATTATTAAGAAATGTCAAACCACCATATAGATTAAAACAATTTTTTTCAGAGTAATTTCTTAGTGGTTTTCGTGTGTGTGTGTGTGTGTGTGTGTGTGTGTTTCTCTTCACAACTCTTTGGTGGAGTTTAAGATTTTATATAAACTTAAAATCTTTAAGTTTATATAAAATCTTATATAAACTTATAAGATTTAGATAAAGTGCTTAAAGCACTTTATCTAATATATTTGTTACCAGTTAAAACATCAGCAAGAATGAGCAGAAATATAGGAGTAGACATCTGTCTGGGATAGATGGATCAGGGAGGAAGAAAAGAAGTTCTTAGAATGAGTTGTTGTTGGGGGTGGAAGTCATGTATTATCTGCCACCTTCGTGATTCAGCTCTTGGTCAAATGTGGTGACAAGCCAAAGTTTAGGGGCCTGTGGTGAGGAGAGAAGCTAGACTAAAATTTGCTCAAGCTAAAGTTCAGTGGGTAAAAAATGGGCAACTGTAATTCCCTGGTCAACCCCAGGGACTCACAGTATTATCACTACTTGGCCAAAATTATAAAGCTTGATAATGCCAAGTGCCATCAAGGATTTATATCAACAAAAACTTTTATACATTGTTGTTGGGAAGCTAAAATGGTACAACCACTTTGGAAGAAATTTTGCATTATCTTGTTTGAGTTTGCATTACTCATGAGTCAACAATTTTAGCATTAGACATCAAGCCATACCAGTATCCTTGTACATGGAGACCAAAGATGTGGAAGTACTACATAAAGTAGCAAAACACAGAAACAACCGAAATGCTTATCAAAAATACAGTGGAAAAATAGTGATACAGACATACAATAGGATATTTTAGACGAATGAGAACAAGAAAGCTAAAGCTGCATGCAGCAACATGGATGAATCTTAGAAACATAATATTGAGTGAGAAAACAAGTCTCAGAATACTACATCCAGGATAAATTTAGTTTTATAAATATCAAAGACAAAAATCAAAACAGTAGGTATTGTTAGTAACATATAATAGACACATGAGATAAACTGTTTAAAAACCTTAAGGATGATAAACATAAAATTGAATATCATGTTTACTTTGGGGAGAAGGCAGACAGATAAGATATGGGACAGACACGCAGGTAGAAACGTAACAGTATTGGTAATGTTCCAGTTCTTAAGTCTATGGTTGGGTTCATGGATATTCATTTCATTATATGCTTCATGTTTCATATATTTTGAAAGAATCGAATATCACCTTAAAAAGTTTAGATGAAAAATAACATGAATTTCATGACCACAATAAATGTCGTGAGAGAGACTGTTTTATTTATGTATCATTATATATGGGAGAAAGAGAATTTCATTTACTGGGTAATTGTCTTTACTAAAGGGGAGTCATGATTAAATTTAGGAATTGATTTTTGTTTAAATGACCAATTTTCCTGTCCTAGGAAAGAAATAGAATGAAATAAGTAATTAAAAAGCTTGTTCTGGGGTCTATTACATGCTTTGCTTAGACCAAGTGGATTCATTATTTTTGTCTACAAAACTCGTTTTGTATTCCTTTATTTGCTGTTGTGGAATTAGTTACGTGAACATAAAAATGCTTCCTCAGGAGAACCAATTATGATATGAGAAAGGGAAGAATACCAGGTGACACCTGAAGAAATCTTACTTTCCTGTAAATATCTCCCACCATCAACACTAGCGATTTCATTAAGCTCTAAAGAGCAAACTGACTTTTAGGATAATTTCATAACTTCTGGAGCATTATTTGAATCTATTTACATGGCACTAAAATGCTTGAGTGATTTTCATTGAATTGCCTCTTCCTTTAATGTCTGACTTATGGCTGCGTCACCTCATTGGCATTCTTTACTCGAATATTTGCAGGGATACTTATGTACTTTTTCAGTATGAAAACACCCTAACCCTGGAGTACACTTCCATCAGGGACACAGGGTTGACATGAAGTGCCGCTTTACAGCAATGGCACAGCATCCACGCGAAATGCTGATCTAGGGAAATATCCTGCCAGCTCTTCTAACAAAGAATAGAACTACTCTCATAGCTTTATTTCGATTTTTTTTCATTTGTCTGAAAACTATCTAATGAAAAAGTACTGGACAATATCTACAGCACTAAACACCAGATATGATGACTTTCAAATGTATGCATTTATAATTATTAAAATATTAGCCTTAATTTATTCCTTTGGTAGACATGAGGACTATAGCAAAGTTAAATTTACCTTTTGAATAATACAAAATAGTATTTACATGGAAGAAGGGGGAGAAATTAAAAGACATTTTCAGACATCCATTATCTTCCATATTTTGTGCTAGGCATTTTGCATATATTATATGATTTAATATTTATGAATCTACAATAACCTTGTAGAACTATTAACAGTCTGATTTACAAAAGGAAAACTTGAGATTTAGAGACAGTAATGACCTATGCCAACAGCACTCACACAGTGGAAAAAGAATACTTGGAATGAAGCCTTTCCTGCTAGAGCCAATTAGGATTCTGCTCACCATACCACTGAGGGAGAGATCCTCCCAGCACAGATAACAATCAGGGCCATTTCCATGAGCATGATATGTAAGTTGCATATGTAAGTTGTAAGTTGCATAGTAAGTTACATGATATGTAACTTCTGATTAAGGAATTCTTAAATTTCTTAAATTTAAAAATTAAAAATTTAAAAATTCTTAAATTTAAGGAAACTTAAATTTCCTCAACTTTTTTTTTTAATGCTTTAGTTACCATCTGCCCTACAATGGTAACCGTTTATTAAAAGTTCAGCATGACCAAATGCTGATAAAAGAAAGACTTTATCATTTATATACGAAGATTTCAATATTGGTGACCAAAATTTATATATCTTCTTTTTGAACATTGTAAGGATATCTTTGCTGCATAAAATAATTTTCCAGAATCTCTACTTGAGATTAGTTTATATTTACATAAGACAAGATGACTCCTGCAAAGACAAATAAACTTAAATGCCTCGAATACCTTTCTCCTCGTGTTCATCACAAAAGCAATGCCAATAGTATAAGGCTTTAAATTGAGAATTGGAAAAGTCACCGGTTTGTAAAGTAAATATTGATTTATAAACATTGTTAAAGTGCATGTTGCTTCTGTATTAATTGTTTAAAATCAACATTATTTTTAAATGATTCTACTTACTAGATGTACTCCAGCTAGATGGTCACACAGAGGTAGCTGTCAATTTAGGAAAACATATTACTTAAAAATACATTCAGAAGATTGCATAGGGTGGCAGAGAAGTGATTATTTTCCATTTTAAAGCACATGTAGGAAAGTGGATGGAGTGTGTTTCAGTAAACTGAAGAACTTAAAATATATTCATTCTTTTCCTGGTGGTGAAGTGTATTTCCTTTTTTTCCCCCTCCTCATCTCTATTAGTTGTTTTCTCCATTTATTCTGCTCCACTCTACCCCGTCTATGCTGGGAGCAACAGTATACATTTTATTTCTCTTATGTTTTATGTGACTAAGAAGGTTGATGTGTGGCCCCTCAGAGACTTTGTGCTGAAGGTAAACCATTAGCTTCCATGCAGAGGGAGGAATATTTTTCTTGCTGCTGAATTTCTTAATACATCTGTAACCCTGAGTCTCAGAAATCTGCTTCCTCTGAACATGTTGCCTTTAACCACCTCCTACCTTCCTTCCATTGGCAGGTTGGAATTATTGTCTCTTATTTGAAATCAAGAAATTTATTTCTTTGGAAAAACAATCCTCAGTAAATTTGAGCTATTATATAATGGAGTTAAATGCATTTAACATTTTCCATACTGTCATAGATTCCAGAAGAGTGTGAATTCTGTATCTGTAATGCTTTCATGACTACTTGAGAAGCTGTCAGGAACAGCGGAGAGAAATATGTCTAAACTCAATGCGAAATATGAAATATTCTTAAGGTTTGGACTTAGTCACTTTTTTATATGACTAAAATAAATTAAAAAAACGGGGCACTTTGTGCATTTGTATTAAATATTATCAGCTACCAACTTATTTTATACAATAGGTTGTACATATAAGTTTCGTGCAGAGAACATATGGATTCCAGGTGGCTACCTATGCAGGAAATTAATTCCTTCTTTCATGTCTCTACCCATAACATTCTATGTTTGAATATAATAAATAATAGAAATTTAATCATTTAGGAGGTTTGGGGGGTAATTTTTACATTTTTATTTATGTGGAAAATGTTCTTGTGAATTTCACTGAACACTTGAAACATCTTTGGAGTGAAATGTTAATTAAGTTGCTTGGTCCTTTAGTGATGAAT
The DNA here is from genome assembly GCF_949752795.1 of Hyperoodon ampullatus. Classification (NCBI taxonomy): domain Eukaryota; kingdom Metazoa; phylum Chordata; class Mammalia; order Artiodactyla; family Ziphiidae; genus Hyperoodon; species Hyperoodon ampullatus. The sequence continues at coordinate 81,418,313 of NC_136926.1, forward strand.
ATTGCTACTGCCCTGGATCTTGGTAGAAATGCCTGACTTTGGATTTTCTTGTCAATACTGACCCTCACCTGCCTCTCATCACAGAAGCACAAGAGCATATTTTCCATTAGTGGAGGAAAACATGATGACACACCATTTTCCTTTTTTGAACTTCACCTCACTGAACTAAGCCCAAAAACTAATATTCCATTGTCTTTTAAGATGTGAAAGTTTTAATCTAACTTTGAAATGTTAGAAAACAAACAAATGAATTACTACCTTATTGATGTTATAAAACGAATGGATTTTAATGTTAACTCAAAAGGGATGTGTTAAATACATTGCCACACATAGACATAAATACAAATTTGGATTTTCTCAGAAGAGCTTTTAAAGTATGAGAGGATTACCTTTTGTACCGAATTGTTTTGTGTAGCAAATAATTCACAGTAACATGGAAACAATTGTGAGCTTATATTTTCAAACAAAATTAGATATGGGATTATGAGAAAATTTTCATAGATATTATCAAATATTCACACTTTGGTAATAAGACAAACATTACATTTTTAAAAAGGAATTTACAATAATTCTTCTACATAGTACTTTCTTAGTATATGATTAAATTTAGAATTTTTAGGATAGCATTTATTGTAAAAAGTTAGAATTTACCTATAAAATAATCAAGCTATTCTGCCAAGAAAATTGAAATGAGTTCTTGAAATGAAAAAGGAGTCTTTGAAATGCATCTTATACTTTCTCATTCTACAAATTGTAACTTTTTTTCATGTTGAATGTTTTATGCCTATGGTGTTATGTATATGCACATATAAAAATTGCATTTTTGAAGAAATACTATGGTAATTTAAGTTCTCCAAAAGGGTATAATTTGACACCAGCTAACATACTTCTTTATAGATTTTAGTAGAATTCTGCTTGTTTTTATATATCTATCCTCTGTGGGACTCTATAAATTTATTTTTAAGTTTCATAAGATATAGGATCTCTGAATGTTTTACTGCAAACTTTTTTGTATATTGAGTATATGTCTTATAAACATTTCTTTCACTAGATGTTTTTGCTTATGTATCCTGGAGAATTGGTTCTTGCTTTTCCAAAGAGCAGCCAAATTGTTATTTAGAAATGTCATCCTAAGAATTGTCATATTTTCTAACATATTCCAGAATATATCCCATCCTTAGATTTGTTTTACTTTAGTTTCTTTTAATTATTTTGAGGTAATGTTTCCTTAGTTTTGTGAGGTAGTTCTGAAAAGCACATAAAGTTTTGTTCCATTTACTCTGGAGTCTCCTTAGATTTAGCTCATGGGCAACTTGTAAATGCACGTCTTTGGTCTGGTTCTCTCATGCTCAGTTCAATCATTTTCCTCCAGCCATCCAAGAAGTGAATGCCTTGGGTGACTCACTAACACCTCAGTACAACATCTACTCTTTATTTCTATTTTCAGACAAAACATGCTTTTCAATGACAGTAATACTTTCCTTTATTCCATACTCAAAATATTTTAGTTACTATTATACCGTAATTTTATATCATTGCCTGTCTACAGAAGTTGATTGAATTTTTATTGATTATTATTTTGTCCATCTTCCAGTCAATCTATCCATTCTTCCAGTCAGTGTTCAATAATTATATATATTGACCACTTATGTTTAGGTCCTAGGCTAGGCCTGGTATATACAATAAAGTCAAATCCAACAAAGTCATTGCCTTCATGGAGCTTGGAGTCAAATAGGAAAATGCAGTTCAAATCCTGTTGATGTTTTCCTTATGAATGTGTCAGGTATCCTCACCTAAATTTTCATTATTTTCCCATCAGTAATTGAAGTTCATCTATGGTGGCAAGCTCTAGACTTGCTTCCAGTGATTCCTACACACTGGCCAAAGCAGTTTTATTGTTTTTCCTCTAATCAAAGACATTTTATGACTCTCTATTTCCTACCATGCCAAAGGATCGAAACTGTCTTTCCTATTTTTAAAGGCATTGTTTCATTGATTCACTCCTTTATTCATGTGTCCTTATATTGATTTGTTACTTTTCTTTTTTTTTTTTTTTTAGCACATATACATGTATCAGGCACTACATTTTAGCAACATGGGGACTGGCAGCTTCTTCTCAGGGAGTTTGCAGTTTAACAGGGGAAAAGACTTGTAAAACCATAGTCCCAATCTGGTGAGAGATTGGCTGTGTTTGTAAGATCCGAAGAGAGTGCTATGGCTTAAACAAGTCAGGAGGTTATAGAGAGCTTCCAGGAGGCAAGCAGTTGTAAATACAGAGAAAATAGGTGTTAGTCTTACATACTAGAGTGGTTTAGAGGGAGAATGAGTTGGGGCATGGGAGGGGGTGATAGAGAGTCTGACTTAATCTCATGTTACATGTAATCAAGCAAGTCAAATATCAACACTTTAAGAAATTCAAAGAATACAGACTAAACAAAAGTTACCCTTGATAATACCCTTCATTCTATTATCATTTTCAGAAGCCTTTGACCACTATTTTCAGTTCATCCTGCATCTTTTCAGACCTTTTCTCTATGTGAATAAAAGTCGCATCTCATTGTTTTACTTGGGTTTTTCTGACGACTAGTAAATTTGAGTTTTCTTCTCTGATTGCTAGTAAATTTGGGTTTCTGCAGGTATGCGTCAACCCTTTTTGTTTGTCACTTCCTTGAGAATTACCTTTTGTCCTTTGTCATATACTGTGGTACTGGCACATGACTGAAGAAAAAGACCAATGGAGAGATGGACAGATCATGTGTATGTGGAAACTTAATACATTATAAAAATGATAATTCAATTCATGTGAGGCAAGAAAGGATTCTTTAGTAGATGGCTTGGAGAAAAATAAGTCATACAATATATAAAGATAAATATCCAGGTTTATTGTGGACCTGATCATGAATAGCAGAACCATAATATTATAAAAAATCTAGGTGAATATGTTCATGACATTGTCATGAGGAGGAAATTCTTAAAACTCCAAAGCAAAAATCGAAAGCAAAACATGGTCTATTTGTATGAATAAAAATGAAAGATTTCTGTTGGATGGAGCACACTTCAGTGAGAGTTAAAACACAATCCATAGAATGGGACAAGGTATTTGCAATTTTAAAGTCAGTAAGAAAAAAGTCTATCTATAGATTATATAGAGAATTCCTATAAAGTAACTAGATAAAAAGATAGGAATAGAATAGATTTTTTTTAAATAGGCAAAAATATATGCTATATCTATTATATGTGAACACCTTTAAATATTAAAAGGTAGATTTTTATTACCCCAAGTTAATTAATATGTATATTCCCTGCCCACCAAGACAACTCTCACATCTGCCCATTTTCTCTCTCCATCTGTTCTGTGCTGCTTTCCATAATCAGTCATCTGGGATTCTACTGAGAGAATATTTTTTATAATAAAAAAATAGCAGATGTTGCATTAACATCTGGAGGTACACACAGACTTGTACACACAGTCTCACACACACTTATTTTGGTAAATCTTCTACTGCTTTTTCTAGATAAACTTCATAGATGGTATCATCCCAGGTGGTACAATGTAGGTATCTACAAAGCTCTTCCTTTTTTAACCTGAGAACTGAATGACAGCTCCAAGAACTTTCAGGTATTGCTGATGACTCTCAGGCACTGAAGACCAGATATGTTGTGGCGGATATGTCAAATCAGGAACTTGGAAGGCTGAACAAGAGACGATGTCTGTCTTAAGTTACAGAAAGTTTCCATGTCTATTGCTTCACATTATATAACCACAGATGTTTCTTCTTTTGGAAATTCAGTTAGGTAGATATTTAAAGTTCTTGATATGCCCTCTGTTTCTTTTCAATTTTATCTCATGCTTTCTACAAGTTGTCATTTGCAGTACTTTCTATGGTAGTTCCTTGACTTGATTTTTGAGCTAACAAATGTGCTCTTCAGCTGCACCTTTTTTTTTTTTTTTTTGTGGTACGTGGGCCTCTCACTGTTGTGGCCTCTCCAGTTGCGGAGCACAGGCTCTGGACGCGCAGGCTCAGCTGCCATGGCTCACAGGCCCAGCCGCTCTGAGGCATGTGGGATCTTCCCAGACCGGGGCATGAACCCGTGTCCCCTGCATCGGCAGGCGGACTCTCAACCACTGCGCCACCAGGGAAGCCCCCAGCTGTACCTTTTTGTTATTCAGCTCACGTACTATATCATTTTAATCTCCATGACCAAATCCTAATTTCCAAAATCTCAGGTTAACTTTTTATTGATCCAAAATTCTCTTGCCTCTCTCTGGGGTTATTAATAATATCTAAATTTTTCTGCTTTTAACTCTGTTTCTTTGAAGGGAATACATTGTGTTTAATATGGTGCTTCATTTATGATTTGGTTTTTCTTAACTGATTATTGAATCTTGGTTGTGAATTTAGTTTTTGTTTAAGATTTCTGGTTACATCATTGTCTTAACCAGCTCAGGCTGCCATAACAAAATACCACAGACTGGGTGGCTCAAACAGTAGAAATTTGTTTCTCATAGTCCTGGAGGCTGGAAATCTGGACAAGGGTGCCAACATGATTGGGTTCTTGTGGGGACTCTTTTTCTGGCTTGCAGATAGCTGCCTTCCTTGTCCTCATGTGGCCTTTCCTCTATGCTTGGGGTAGGGGTAGGTGGGGAGATCTTCCTCTTCTTATAAGGTCACTGATCACATCATGAGGCCTCAGTCTGATGACCTAATTTAAGCCTAATTATCTCCCAAAGGCCTCATCTCCAACTACTCACATTAAGGGTTAATGTGTCAACATATGTATTTGGGAAGGTGGGGCACAGAAATATTCAGTTCATAGCTATCTTATTTGGTTGAAATTAATATAGCTAACCCCAGTTTTGTTTTGCTCATGTTTTTCATGGCATTCTTTCTCCATCCTCTTTTTTCTTTTTATAACCTATCTGTGTCTTTATATTTAAAGTGAATTTCTTGTAGACAGCATATACTTGGGACATGGTTTTGTAACCAATTTAACAGTATTCCCCTTTTAACTGATATGCTTAGACCATTTACCATGCCTGTTCTTTTCTTAGTGATAGCACCAGTTCAGGGTTCCTTCATTTTCTTCAAGATCATTAATCATATGTTGTACTATAATGTGCACAGGATTAAAATAATCCATTAACCAACAGGATCATGTAACCTTAAAGAAGCATTAGTTTCATCAGGAAATATATGATGCTGCTGTGAATGCCAGTGTGAGGTACAGGGACCTGGTGTTCAGGAATATAAGAACTTTATGCAAATTCTTAATGTTCCCAAACTTATTTTTCAGATCCTGGAGCTGCCAGTGCATTCATAGCACCCAGACAATAAATATGCTTCCACCATATATTAGAAAGTGGGATGATTCAACAGGCATCCACATGAGGAGAAACTATAACCAATCAACACATGAAAAGATGCCTAAATTTATGGTCATCTGGGATGTGCATCTTAAAATGATTAAGCAATATATTTTCACACTTATTAGACTAGCAAAAATTAAAAGTCTAACAGTACAAGTGTGATGAGAATGTAAAGAAATGGGAACTATTATACCTCATTTAGAAAACAATTTGGTGCTATCAAATAGTAAAACCACACTTATACATAACATAGTCTACTGGTGTCGCCATTAAACCAATCCAGTTCGTATAGAAACCCACCTTTACATCCCTGTGCTGTCATCTATTTATAACAGAACTATCTAAATATTTTCTCTATGATACTTGAGAACCTCACTGGGGGTGTTATAATTTGTGCTTAAACTATCAAACATAATTTAGAATACTCAGGAGAAGGAAAGTCTATGGTACCCACATTTCCCCCCTTTGCTTCCTTCTTTCTTCATGTTCTAAGATTTATTTTTTAAAATTATTTTCTTTCTTTTTAGAGAACTTCTGTTAGCCTTCTTTTAGCATAGGTCTACTGCTGACAAAATCTCTTACTTTTCTTTTATCTCAGAATGTCTTCATTTTCGCATCATTCTTGAAGGATAATTTTGCTTGAAATAGAATCCTAGACAAATCTTTTTTTTCCCCCAACACTTGAAAAATGTTGAGACATGACCTATCAGTTTAATGGTTTCTTCTGAGAAATCTGTTTTTATTCCCCATAGGTAAAGGGTTATTTACCATGACTGCTTCTAAGATTTTCTCCGTCTTCTGTTTTCAGAAGTTTCACTATGATGTATTTTGGCATGAATTGTTTTGAGTTTATCTTGTTTGGTGTTTGCTTACCTCCTTGAATCTGTAAGTTCATAACTGTTGCCATTATTCCTTCTAGTGCCTTTTCAGCCTTCATCTCTTTCTCCTCTTATCTAGGACTCCAGTGACACACATGTTGGACCTTCTGTGCTCATCTCACAAGTCCCAGAGGCTCTGTTCATTTCTTTCCACCTATTTTCTTTCTGTTGTTCATTGGGTAATTTCTATTGTTCTTCCTTCAAGTGCAATGATTTTTCCCCCTGTCCCCTATATTCTGCCATCAAGCCCATGCATTGATTTTTTAAAAATTTTTACTTATTGTTCTTTTCACTTCTATAATTCAGTTAGATTATTTTGTATATATTTTCTTTATTGAGATTTTCTGTTTCTTATTGAGAATTTCTATTTTTTCCATTTGTTTCAAGTGTTTGTAATTGCTTGTTGAAATATTTTTATGATGGTATCTTTAAAATCCTTGTCAGTTAATTCCAACATGTTTGTCATCTCAGTACTGATGTCTGTTAATGACTTTTTCTCATTCAAGTTGAAATTTTCCAGGTTCTTGGTATGATGGATGATTTGTTTTTTTATTGAAATTTGAACATCTGAGGCATTATGTTATAAGACTCTGGATCTCATTTAAAACTTTTGTTTTATCTGGCTGTCTCTGACACTACCTTAGCAGATGGAGGGATATAACACCTCGGTACTTCCAAGTTTTGGTGAAAGTTTCCAGTTTCCTTGCTCAGCATCTGTTATCACCCACAGGTGAGAGGTTCCTCATTATTGCTGGTCAGAGGTGTAAGTTCAGGCTCCCCACGAGGCCTCTTCCGTTACCATCCCACAGATGGGTGAAGGGCTTCATTGTTACTACATACCCCATGGTTTCCACTGACACTTTGGTGTGGTTTTACACTGATTGATACTTTCCTGCAGCTCTTGGATACTGTTTTTCCACTTTTCTTTAGTCTTACTGTTTCAGTTCCATTAGTTTCTAATGACCTGTCTCCAATTTCATGATTCTTTCCATAGCTGTGCAGTCTACTAGTGATCCCTGTCTGATAGTCCCAACAACTCTGTCATACCTAGCTGTCTCATTCTGATGATTGCCTTATCTCTCCAGTCTGTGTTTTCTTGCCATTTAAGCCATCCTATATAAGTCATAATCTTTCACTGAATGCTGTACAAGTTCAATAGCACAATAAATACATACGTTTTTGTTTATGTCTGGAGATGAACAAGGCTTTCCTTTGGTTAGCTCTATAGAGTGTGAGTTATGTTAATCTAATCTGATTTTGGGTGTTTTGGGTGCTGGTTAATATGTCAGAGGGTTCATCTCAATATCTGATCAACTCTTTACTTTGGTTTATCCCTCTACACTGCTCTCAAGAGAGCATCTCTGTCCTTCAGCTCTCCGTGCTATGTTTGACTGTTATTTTGTTATGTGTGGTATTGAGGGGATGGGAGAGTGAAATATCTCTTGAGGTTCTGACTGAACCTCAGTCTCAGGCAGGCACTGTGAACTCAGTATCAGGGAAGTGGCCTTTTCAAGTCGTTTTGCCCTCTCTCCAGATACATTGCTGAACGTAGCGTGTATTCCTGCCTCTCCCATAGGAGTAGAGTTTTTGTTTTGTGTTGTTTTTCCTGATGCCCTATCAGCAACCATAAGCTCTATAAGGTCGATTCCTATATTTTGTTCATAACCACACAGGGCCTAGTACACAGTAGCTACCTAAATATTTGTTAACCCAGTAAATAAACAGTATATGTTAATTACCATAATATACACAGTGATAAAATATGTGCCACAAAACTCACTGTTTTTGATGTTATTTTTCAGGGTCTTTTTTTTTTCCAACTTATAGATTGACAAAAAGCATTTCTTAGTACTTTAAACTATAATTTTTCTCTTGTATTTGTATAACAAATTTTTTTTGATAAATGATCTTTTTCATCTATCAATGTGAGAAGTATATAATCATCAAAAATATTAGCACCCTCATATCAATGGGGATATAAAAATTATTTAATTCAACGAGAGTAAAGATATTTTTTTAACTTACATATACATATTCATTCTGGTAAGAGCAAATTATATAGTCTTGAAATACGATTTCATTACTTTTTAGCAAATCTTTTATCATGTAAATCTATCAGCCCTGGCTATTTCCCTTATTGAATTTGAGAATGAGAAATTTAGGTTCCTTTTAAGCTGTCAGAATGAGAGACTTTCATAAAATATATTAGCAAATGAGAAATATTTAGCATATTTATTGCTATGGTAATCATAGACTGACTATATTTCAACAGCAAACAGAGATACAGTATTAGTAGTAAATCTTTAAAGAACACTTATTTCTTTATCTTTCAAGTTTTTTGGATATCACATTTCTTACGAGAAGAATATAGCTAGGAGTTTATTTTTGGATTAAATAAATCAAAACATAAAGAACAAGAACTTCTACTATAAATTAGAAGTAGCATAAATATTCATGATTTTTTTATCTAACATAATTTTTCTTTTAAAAATGTTTTTTCATACCTTGTAAGAAAAACAACTGATGCTTCTGTTTGACACCAAACTTGGGGAAATGATGTGCTGAGATTCTTATATGTTATTCTTTAAAAATATGCACATTTAGACTTTATCATTTAAATTGTATTATTTACTGTTTTATTTTTTCTGCTGGTTTCTAATCCCATCTTTCCCGTATACTTGCAGTGTACTCTTGGGAATGTTTTACTTGTTTTTACCTCGGTTTCTTTTTTTTTTTTTTGTAAATGGCCTTTATTATGTTGAGATATATTCTCTCTATACCCACTTTGATGAGAGTTTTTATTATGAATGGATGTTGAATTTGTCAAATGCTTTTTTTGCATCTATTGAGATGATCATGGTTTTTGTCTTTTCTTTTGCTGATGTGGTGCATCACATTGATTGATCTGCATATGTTGAACCATCCTTGCAACCCTGGAATGAATCCAACTTGATCATGATATATGATCCCTTTTATGTATTGTTGAATTTAGTTTGCTAATATTTTGTCGAGTATTTTTGCATCCATATTCATCAAAGACCCTGGCCTGTAATTTTCTTTTTTTGTCGTATGTTTGTCTGGTTTTGATATCAGGGTGATGGTGGCCTCGTAGAATGAATTTGGGTGTGTTCCCTCCTTTTCAGTTTTCTGGAATAGTTTCAGAAGGATAGGTATAAGTTCTTTATATGTTTGGCAGTATTCCCCAGTGAAGCCGTCCAGTTCTGGACTTTTGTTTGCAGGGAATTTTAATCCTTGTTTTCCCAGTTGTTTTTGTAGTTCTTTGTTCATTTCTTTTTGTTTTCTTGTTTTTCCTTTTGTGGTTTGATGATTTTCTTTTCTAGTATGAGTTCCTTTCTTTTTGGTTTGTGTGAATGTGTTGTATGTTTTTGATTTGTGGTTACTATGGGGTTAAGTATGTTGACCCATAACTAAATGTACTTGCTTAAAACTGATAGTCGTTCAAGTTCAAACACATTCTAAAGGATCTACATTTTTATACTCCCCTTACCCACATTTTGTGATTTTGTTGTCCTATTTTACATTTTCATACTTATCCTTTTACTATTTATTGTATTTTTTAAAATGTTTATTTATCTATTTTCTTATTAGTCCTCCATTCTGTACACATCAGTGTATACATGTCAATCCCAATCTCGCAATTCATCACGCCACAACCACCACCCCCTGCCACTTTCCCCCCTTGGTGTCCATACGTTCTTTTCTTGTTTTTTTGAGTATTTTTTGTCAATAGACATGAGATTTGCCCTTAGGAAAGGAGTATTACTACCTTTGTGGATTTACTGAGAAGCTTATGCACTACCCTAAAAAGTTGTTAAGATGCATGAAAATTTTTATTATTCTTTCCTTTTGAATATCAATATTTAAATTTCCCTGGTAGAAGATTGAATTGATAGCCCTTCAATGTGTAGATGTGGAGGAAGAGGGAAAAGGAAGAGCCTAAAATAATTTTCAGGTTTTTTGGTTTTGCAGATTAGTACTAGGTCATCCCATTCACCAAGCTAGCTAGTGCAAGTTCACTAGGTTTTCAAGTAAACATGTGAGTTTGCAGTGCCTGGGGGATATCTAGGTAGAGAAACACCCACGAAATGGAGTTCAGAAGGCCATCTATGCTGGAAATAAAGATTTGAGAGTTGTCATACTGGCAATTATTAAAGAGTTACATGAGAGTAAGAAGAGGAGAGGTTCAAAGTCAGGGAGTCCTGAAGAATATTATCTTTTAAGAGGAAGATAGAGGAAAAAGAGTCAGGAGTTTGAATGGGAGGAGAGCCAGGAGTGAGTGGTTGCCTCAGAAAGTAGAGGGATGTCAAATTCAACATAGCTTTGAAGGAAGGCATTATGCAGTGTATATTGGATTCCACAGTTAAGAGATTATAGGTGGCTTTAGCAAAGTAGTTCTAAAAAGAATGAGGAAGAAAGATGTTAAAAATACAAGTCCCCATTTAATTTTTAAATTGAATTCAACAGACTTAAAATCACTGACAAACTGCTATTAAAGCTTTCAAATGTTTACTCTTCATTTTTGTACTTATCTGGCCAAGGACCTTTCAAACTAATTCTCAACTATATCTAAGGAATATCAGCATTTTATTTTATCTTTTTTTTACATTTCAGTATTATGTATTTTATTTTTCATTTAATTATTTATTTTTTACATCATAATTGGAGTATAATTGCTCTACAATGGTGTGTTAGTTTCTGCTTTATAACAAAGTGAATCAGTTATACATATACATATATCCCCATATCTCTTCACTCTTGCATCTCCATCCTTCCCACCCTCCCTATCCCACTGCTCTAGGTGGTCACAAAGCACTGGGCTGATTTCACTGTGCTATGCAGCTGCTTCCAACTACCAATCAGTTTTACATTTGGTACTGTATATATGTCCATGCCACTCTCTCACTTTGTCCCAGCTTCCCCTTCCCCCTCCCCATGTCCTCAAGTCCATTCTCTAGTAGGTCTGCGTCTTTATTTCCATCTTGCCCCTAGGTTCTTCGTGACCTTTTTTTTTCTTATACACTCCATATATATGTGTTGGAATACGGTATTTGTTTTTCTCTTTCTGACTTACTTCACTGTGTGACAGACTCTAGGTCCATCCACTTCACTAAAATAACTCAATTTCATTTCTTTTTATGGCTGAGTAATATTCCATTGTATATATGTGCCACATCTTCTTTATTCTTTCATCTGTTGATGGACACTTAGGTTGCTTCCATGTCCTGGCTATTGTAAATAGAGCGGCAATGAACATCGTGGTATATGACTCTTTTTTTGTTTGTTTGTTTTTGTTTTGTTTTGTTTGCTGTACGCGGGCCTCTCACTCTTGTGGCCCCTCCCGTTGCAGAACACAGGCTCCGTATGCGTAGGCTCAGTGGCCATGGCTCACGGGCCCAGCCGCTCTGCGGCATGTGGGATCTTCCCGGACCGGGGCGTGAACCTGTTTCCCCTGCATCGGCAGGCGGACTCTCAACCACTGCGCCACCAGGGAAGCCCTATGACTCTTTTTGAATTATGGTTTTCTCAAGGTATATGCTCAGTAGTGGGATTGCTGGGTCATATGGTAGTTCTATTTTTAGTTTTTTAAGGAACCTCCATACTGTTCTCCATAGTGGCTGTATCAATTTATATTCCCACCAACAGTGCAAGAGGGTTCCCTTTTCTCCACACCCTCTCCAGCATTTACTGTTTGTAGAATTTTTGATGATGACCATTGTGACCGGTGTGAGATGATATCTCACTGTAGTTTTGATTTAAATTTCTCTAATGATTAATGATGTTGAGCATTCTTTCATGTCTTTGTTGGCAATCTGTATATCTTCTTTGAAGAAATGTCTATTTAGGTCTTCTGCCCATTTTTGGATTGGGTTGTTTGTTTTTTTGAAATTGAGCTGCATGGGCTACTTGTAAATTTTGGAGTTAAATCATTTGTCAGTTGCTTCATTGGCAAATATTTTCTCCTATTCTGAGGGTTGTCTTTTCGTCTTGGTTTCCTTTTCTGTGCAAAAGCTTTGAAGTTTCATTAGGTCCCATTTGTTTATTTTTGTTTTTATTTCCATTTCTCTAGGAGGTGGGTCCAAAAGGATCTTGCTGTGATTTATGTCATAGAGTGTTCTGCCTATGTTTTCCTCTAAGAGTTTGGTAGTGTCTGGCCTTACATTTAGGTCTTTAGTTTTGAGTTTATTCTTGTGTATGGTGTTAGGGAGTATTCTAATTTCATTCTTTCACATGTAGCTGTCCAAGTTTCCCAGCACCACTTACTGAAGAGGCTGTCTTTTCTCCATTGTATATCCTTTCCTCCTTTGTCATAGAGTAGTTGACCATAGGTGTGTGGGTTTATCTCTGGGCTTTCTATCATGTTCTGTTGATCTATAGTTCTGTTTTTGTGCCAATACTATATTGTCTTGATTACTGTAGCTTTGTAGTATAGTCTGAAGTCAGGGAGTCTGATTCCTCCAGCTCTGTTTTTTTCCCTCAAGACTGCTTTGGCTATTCGGGGTCTTTTGTGTCTCCATACAAATTTTAAGGTTTTTGTTCTAGTTCTATAAAAAATGCCATTGGTAATTTGATAGGGATTGTATTGAATCTGTGGATTGCTTTAAGTAGCATAGTCATTTTCACAGTATTGATTCTTCCAATCTAAAACATGGTATATCTCTCCATCTGTTGGTATCATCTTTAATTTCTTTCATCAGTGTCTTATTGTTTTCTGCATACAGTTCTTTTATCTCCCTAGGTAGGTTTATTCCTAGGTATTTTATTCTTTTTGTTGCAGTGGTAAATGAGAGTGTTTCCTTAATTTCTCTTTCAGATTTTTCATCATTAATGTATAGGAATGCAAGATATTTCTGTGCATTAATTTTGTGTCCTGCTACTCTACCAAATTCATTGATTAGCTCTAGTAGTTTTCTGGGCATCTTTAGGATTCTCTATGTATAGTATCATGTCACCTGCAAACAGTGACAGTTGTACTTCTTTTCCAATTTGTATTCCTTTTATTTCTTTTTCTTCTCTGATTGCCATGGCTAGGACTTCGAAAACTATATTGAATAATAGTGGTGAAAGTGGACATCCTTGTCTTATTCCTGATCTTATAGGAAATACTTTCTGTTTTTCACCATTGAGAGTGATGTTTGCTGCGGGTTTGTCATATATGGCCTTTATTATTTTGAAGTAGGTTCCCTGTATGCCCACTTTCTGGAGAGTTTTTATCATAAATGGGTGTTGAATTTTGTCAAAAGCTTTTTCTGCATCTTTTGAAATGATCATATGGTTTTTATTCTTCAGTTTGTTAATATGGTGTATCACATTAATTGATTTGCGTATATTGAAGAACCCTTGCATCCCTGGGATAAATCCCACTTGATCATGGTGTATGATCCTTTTAAGGTGTTGTTGGATTCTGTTTGCTAGTATTTTGTTGAGGATTTTTGTATCTATATTCATCAGTGATATTTCAGTTTCTTCATCTGTAAAATTTTGATATAATAGTACCATGAGATTTTTAAGAATTAGATTATTTCACATTTGTAATTAGCATAGAATAGCCTCTAGCACATAGTAATTAATAATATATTGATGTTACTATTTTCTGAATGCAATATACTTTATTTTTTTTCAGTAAAATTGCCTAACATGAAACACTTCAATAAGTACAACATGTGTGGAATTTGTAATAATTTCTGTAGTAGGTACCTAGGGTAATTCTTGCATCCTAGTTTAAAGATGCAATATGAAGAATGTTTTGTTATGTACATGAGTTTCATAATTTGATTCAATGTGTAAGTAAATGTGATTTTAGTGTGCAACAAAATATGTATATAAATCTGAGCACAAATATTTGGTTACAGTCAAGGTAGCAGTATTCAAGAAAAACAATGTGAAATAAGTATATGGGATATATAAACATTACTTTCAGAGAGAACACTGTAGTTATAGTAATAAATCATATTAAAATTTTTTTTATCAAATTTTTCTCAGTGAGTTTTTAATCAAATTCATTTTGATTAGCTCCAGTTTTTCCATACTTCTTTTTGTTACTGGTATGTGGACCTTAATGTGTGCTTGCAAAAGTATTTTCAAGTTGTACATAATTAGAATAACTTCTTCATCTGACCATTGATTTCGCTAACTGGTTATCAATCATTGTTGCTTCTCAGATTTACATTCCGTCTTCCTTACAGTTCCTCTTTCACATATTCATCCATTTGTCTCCCTGTCCCTCAGCAAATGTATATTTGTGTATATTTTCCTTTTATTTTTGCATAAAGAGTGTATTTTTCACAAAGAACATTTTTTTCTCAGAAAAAAGAACCTTCAAAATCATGGCAAAGATGCTTATTGTTTAGGAACTAGGTTTTTAAGTGCTGACTAATTTTTTTCTAACACAAAATAGTCACAGATTTGCTTTCTGCTGTTTTGCAAATTCCACAAACATTGAATTCATTGCATCTTTAAGTTCTGCAGCACCAATCTTTGCAAGGCCTGAGCCACTCTATATAAATTATATAAAAAATACTCAGGCTGATAAAAAAGAATTAACTATGAATCATTGGTGATTTTACAAATTTTATCAGCATTTTTATGGCAATTTGATTTATATTTAACCATTTTATTAATAAAATTTAGAATAAAGTTAAACTACTAAATACCTCTTTTTTTAAGAAAAATGTTGCAGTTGTTGACCTGAAATAAACAGACGGTCAGATTTTTTTCCAGAAATCATTATTAAATGTAAAATTTACCAGAAATAATTAAAAACATTTAGATAGGGTTTTTTTTAAAATAGACAAATATATAATCTGTCAAAATTATCTCCTTCAACCTCACACTATGTTGAAAAACACCGCGCTAAAAGCTGTGAGAAATTTAAAGTTTCCTAAAACATCTCAATCCCTCAAGGGACATACAAATTAGTTGAGAATTTAAAACATGTCACATGGCAAGATTACAAGAAACAATGCCCAAAGTCAAATGGGAAGTATAGGCATCTACCCAAGGCACCGGTGCCAACTCTATACTTTTATACTGTGAGATTAATTTTTCATGATAAATTATTCTGGGAATTTTGCCTGCCCCTGTCTTCTTATGGCTAAAATTTCTGAACACTGTTTTCTCATGAGCATCCCATAGGTTAAGGGAAAGCAGAAGTTTACTTATTAAATATTTCACTTATTATTTTTGTCTTAAGAAAACAGTAAGGTTATAGAGCAATTCATTGTATAGCGGGACTCTCACCAAATACTGGAGGAGGGAAGCTGATACCTACTGTGCAGTCTACGATAATGTTTGAGAATTCTCTGTGAATTAATTTTTCTAATTTGACCTCTAACAGTTGTTATCATAGATATTGTCAAAATGATTCTGAGTCTTTTGAAGTGTATCATTTGAATATTTTAGATATTTTTGTCCCATTGAGAGGATACTAACATGATAAATTAAGGCTATGAACTCCAGGTCTGTTTCCAAGTTGATGTACGTGGTTTGAGAATTTTTCTGAGGTTGACGGGCTTTCTGTGTACCATCATTGTTACCTAATAATATGATATCATAAGCAATTGCCTAGAAATTTTGCACGCTCTTGGGCCATTCTACAGGTGATTTCTTTCATTCAGTAATTCACAAACCCCGTCCCTGTTATGTGCAGAGGAAAAGCACATCCCATCTCCTACAGTGGCTCATTAAAAAAAACATTTCCCTCCATGAATCTGTGTAGACCAACCCCATGGGACCTCAGTTCTTCAGACTTTCTCATAATCAATATTTTTTGCTTTTCTTCCCTGGGATATTTAACAATAATTGAAGTTTTATGCCCATAAGATTCAATAGAAATCCAGATACCTTTCAGAGAAGTCTGCTCTGAGAAGAAACTGCCCACAGAAAATTCCCTATTCTCAGTTAAATGACATTTTCTCTTTATTGCTAAAATTATACCAAACTTTATAAAGTATAAAATATTTTCTCATAGGTTTGGTTTAGGTTTCAAGTAATTGATACTTAGATTCCTATTTATTTGTACATAATCCATACAAAAACAGCCAACTATTTGATTAATGAAACTCAAAGTTGCACTAAAAACCTAACACATTTTCACAAATCTTAGAAGTGTCAATGTTAAAAAAAAAATTAGTTAAGTATGCTTAGAACAGTAATTATTTTAAAACAGCTCTTAAATTATCTTATTTTGATAACAAAAACGATGTGAATTCATGTAGAAATTTTGGAAAATAAAGAAAATATCACAAACATTAAAAGGAATGTTTTATAAAATCATTACATTTTCTTCTGAAAATGATTTTAATGGATGCATTATAATGCATCCAGAGTAATTCATTTAACTAAAGCCCAATAAGTGATATTTAGGTTATCTTTAGCACATACCTGATTATTACTTTTGCAATCACTGATTCAAAAGTTGGGCCCATTTTCATTATTAGCATTGCCAAGTTGTCTCTAAAAAAGTATTATCAATTTACTTTCATTAGCAATGGACAACTAACATAAATCCTAAGACTATTTAGACATAATTCTGGGTTTCTCCCTTCTTTAAACTCATCTGTTTGTCTATTTCTGTCATAATACCACCTGGTTTTAATATTGTGAGTTTACTGTATTTTTAACTCATAGAGTGAGGATTGCAGTGTATTTCTTTTTCAGGTCTTCTTGGTTCTTTTATCACAATCATATTGACAGTTAACTTTTCATATTATTCTGTGTTTCTAAAGAAAATCCCATTATGATCCCCTTGATGTGGGTGACGTTAAATTTGTGAATTAATTTAGAGATTGGCTGTATACACCATTGATAACTGTTTATACTATTCAGATCTTTTTTCCCCTTTAAAGAAGTTTTCTTTATTTTCTTCATAAACTTCCTATGAATTTCCTATTCAGTCTATTGTTAGATATGTTATATCTTTTTTGGCTTGTATTCATTGAAACTTCTTTTAGAAATTATAGCTCCTCTCAGGTCAATTCTGGACTATAAAAGATGCTATGGTTTGTATATATTTTCTAATATATAATCAGATTGGCTCTAATGTGTTTTCATGTTATTCAGTTTATAATCTTGTGGTTCACTTGTTTATAATCTAATGCAAACAATAGTGACTTTTGTCCCCATGTTTTTAATATTTGTAACTTTTAAGTATGTTAAAATATTTACTTGGCCAAATTTTAAATAACTTCACTAAAAACTAGGGTTGAAAACGGGCATCCTAGGTTTTCCCCTGATATAATAGGCAAAGTGTAATGTTTAAATAAACATGATGATGATGGTGATCTGATGATTGATTATGGAGACTTTGAGTCTGAATATCCTGCTCTTTCTAATTTACTGAATTTTTATTTTTTGGAATACATTTTTAAAATTTAATCAAATGCTATTGGGCTTATATTAAGACAATTTAGGATTTTTTCCTCACATTTTATATTTGGCAGAATAAATTAAATAACCTTATAGTAATAACATTTCTGCCATTCTAGCGTAAGCATTTCTTTGTCATGTTTTATTATTCATTTTAATTTACTGATGAAGTCAATTTGCTACTATTTTAGTTTGGATCTATTAATTTATACTTAGTTTGCTTCCATATACCATTGAAAAAGCTCATTTTTATTTGAAGATTTGTTGAATAGCTTAGAAAATGTACTTTATCATCACGTTAGCAGTCAGATTTACACCCAATGTGACAGTACATAAGATGCTATTTATAGCAACGCTTTAATGTACTTGATTACTCTTTTTTAAATTAATTTATTTATTTTTGGCTGCTTTGGGTCTTTGTTGCTGCGCGTGGACTTTCTCTTGTTGCGGCGAGCGGGGGCTACTCTTTGTTGCGGTGTGCTGGCTTCTCATTGTGGTGACTTCTCTTGTTGCGGAGCACGGGCTCTAAGACACACGGGCTTCAGTAATTGTGGCACGTGGGCTCAGTGGTTGTGGCTTGCGGGCTCTAGAGCGCAGGCTCAGTAGTTGTGGTGCACGGGCTTGGTTGCTCCGCAGCATGTGGGATCTTCCCGGACCAGGGCTCGAACCCGTGTCCCCTGCATTGGCAGGTGGATTCTTAACCACTCTGCAACCAGGGAAGCCCCCTTGATTACTTTTTGAAAAGGAGTGTTATGATTTGATTTTATATAAATTAACAAATTAATGTGACATGATTTTCTTTAGGCTCTTATAATTAGCTACAGGCCTTTGAAACTTATAATTGCTTTGGATGAAATACAGGTGCAGTTAAAGTCTTTAAAATAATGTAAAATTCAACATGGACATTGAGGGAGGGAGGGCAAGGGAAGAGATGAAAGGAATGAACGAAGTTTATAATACCAGTAAAGTGCAGTTACCACAAAACTTATCCATTTATATGGTAATGCTAGCCTCTGTGCTGGTAAATAATAATAATAACCACAACCAACTTAGAATCTCAGATAGTAACCAAAACAAAAGATTATTTCTTGTTCACTCCACGCTCAGTGTGTGGAGGTCAGCTCTGTTTCTCATATTCACTCAGGGACCCTCTGAGAAGGAGCCATCTCAGTATATTCTTCAGCGCTCCCTGCAGCAGACACCTGCCCTGAACCATGCTGACAGCACATTAGACCAGGACAGTCAGGTGCCCAGACTAACTGCAAGGTAAGGTGGGAAATTTAGTGAGCATTGCAACTTTTATCTTAGGTAGAGAAAGAATAAAGAGAAAATGAGGAAGAGACATGGAGAACAGAGGAAAACAAGGCTGCCCCAGAAGTCAAAGGGAAAAGATCCTTTAAGAAGGACCAAGACCATCATCGAGTTCTGCTACATGCATTAGAACAAGGATAGATAACTACCCAGAGTCTTAGCTATCTGTAACATTTTAGTGATCTGAATGAGACTTGTTTTGATGGAGGCAGTAAACCCTGATTAATGTTGATTGAGAATAGAATTAGAGGTAAGACAATGGTAGCAGTGAATATATATTTTCTAGGAGTTTTATTGTAATATGGATGGGAAAACCAAGATGATGCTTGGAAGGGCATTTTGATACTTTAAAATATTTAATGATACAAAGATCTTAGTATAATTAAATATATCAAATATATTTATGTATCCTTGAATATTTAAAGGTGTTAAGGATATTATATATGTCAAGGGGATTCATCTACTGAGATATGAAAAAAATGATGTTGCAGGTGAGAAGATGGTTGTGGTGAGAAGTGAAGTCCTTGGAAAGACCCTAAGGAGTAGGTGGAGAGGTTGGTCTTAAATAGCAAAATACATGTTTCTTCCTTTGTCACAGGAGAGAAGACAGAAGGTGAAGATATAGGTAGAGGTTGGACGTTGGATTTGGGCACAGAAAGATGAGATACTTCTTGTCTGTTTCTATTCTTCTCTGATGTTTCCAGTTAGGTGATTAGTGAGATTGAGGCTGAAGGAAGTGGAGATTTCACGAGAAAATGTCTTAGAAATTGGGGAAGTGAATTTACCAGTAATGTGCAGTGGGCAGTGTTCATTACAGTTGATTTGACATTTGGCCCAACAAATGGTGAGAAAGACTCAGGAAAAAAATCTTGTTTGTAAGAGAGAAGTTTTATTGAACTGATTAGCACTTTTGCTGGTTAAGAAGAGATATGAAGGCAACAGGGAAGTGAAGGAAAAAGTATAGATTATTGACAAATGGTTTGGAGGTCTTGATACAGCCAGAGAACTGCTGACACAGAAATACTGGAATAGTTGAACTCAACAGTTAGGACCTGTTGACCAGAGAGATTTGAAATCAAGATTTATTATGACTAAGCCATTAACTCATTAAGAAAACAAGCATCTTTTAGTACTATAATAACTATTTCTGTGTTATGTGAAAGAACTTGGCAGCAAAAGAACTAGACAGTGAAAGACCACACGAGAACCTTGGCCTTATGAAACTTGCTGTTTCATAAGTGTATTAAGGAACCAATACAGAGATTTCTGAGATTATATCATAACCTATTCCTCCTGCCCAGGAGATGAGATAGTGACATTTGAGCTGGAGCTCTAGAAGAAATAGGATCTAGAATCATTTAGAAAAAATAGTAGGGATTTCAGAACTTTTCAAACAGAAAGGAGACTCTTTTGAGGATGCAAAACAAAGCCAGTGAGCTAGAGGTAATGTGATGTGAGATATCACCATTATCTGTTGGTAAGATTATAGCCTATTCTAGAGAAAACTTCTTGCAAAATTTTCTCTGGTTGAAACATATGATGCTTAATTGCTGTAGTCCAATATCTCAAAAATGTTATCCTCATTCATCGCCAACAGTGTAAGAAAACATTAAGTCCAATATATGGGTATTTTAATTTATGATGTATCAGAATTAATACATACATATACGTGTGCATGTGTGTGTATGTATATGGTAACTCAAAGAATTACACACACAATACACTTGTACATATCTACACGCATTAGTCGTGATGTTTTCTTCTTCCTACTATAACCAGACACATTCCCTTGGACTGTGTATCCCTCTTAAAAGACAATAGGTGTATCTAAGTCCCTTCTCCATCTGCATCTCAATGCAATTTTTGTTTTCTAATACACTTAAACATTTTTACTTTTAGTAAAAGCTAGGTAGTTATATTTTAATTTTATATGGATAGGACTGGCAAATAGGTTCCTTTTTTTGGGGGGGGGGTTACAAGGCCAATTTGCTTCCTTGTATTTTAGTCATTAGAATATGTTATCTTTCCTTCTAGATTACAATTTCTTTCCATAAGGAATAGACAGTGTCTTGAGAATAGTACCAATGAATAACATTTTTTAAGTGACTAAGAACCTAGTGAAAAATCACAGTAATGTATCTTATATATGTCTATTTTCTTTCAAAATTGTACATAACTATTTTATAGAAAGTTTAGAATGTATCCATGTATTTTCTAGTTAGCACCACAAACCACAAAGATTTGCACCACAAATAGAATATAGTTTTTAAAATAAGTGCTTTTATCATCGTTTGTGTCTAGATTATTCAATTTCCATTTTTAGTATTTTTTCCTTATAATTGGAAGTATTCATTAATTTGAGAGGAACTCTAAAGGGTAATTGTTACTTTTGAGTATAATTTATGTAATTAGGGTGAATATATAAATTCTTTCAGACATTTAGTAAATCATTCTCTCACTCCCATAGTCTTTATCTATGTGCCAAAATGAAGTGGACATTTGGCAAGTGACCGGTGAATTTGATCAGTGCAGATGCCAAACAATATTATGTAGGGGAAAATGTCACTTGGCAGCTAAAGTCAAGTCTTAATGGACCAAATGGTTTGATGCAACTGCAGGGATAGTTTATCCCTAACCTTAGATGAACTGACACTATAAAATTCACAGAAAATGGGGGTAGCTGGACATTTGAACACAAGCAAGTGTTTTCAACTTTTCTTATTTCACAAGCCTGTGACCAGATGGACTGGATCCATCTCAACTACATATGCAACAATATGCATATTTTTTTCTCAACTACACATGAAACGCATAATAACCAAGTCCTCTTCTTTCATGATTTGAAGTGAAAAGTCTGAAAAAAATTTTTTATTATGATGTATCACCTTATATACTCAATTACCAGATGTCTACTAGAAGCTAGCATTTATTATTGATAAGAGGAAATTTGTTCACTGTTTTTTTTTTAGGCTTAAAATGAGCATTGTTTCATACTTACAAGTTGAAGTTAATTTAACAAAATGTTAGATAATTAGTCGTCTGATTTTTGGATGATACGAAACTGATCTTGTACAGTTATTAACTGGGGAGTGATTACAGCTGTATTTTTGAAGGAGGGAAAATTATTCTGAATAATAGCAGAGTCATAATCAAATCAAAATGAATTCCAATGATATCGATTTTATAACATTTCAAGAAAATTTTCCACATAAAGGAATTTAGAAGAAAATTGCCTTCTTGTATAACAGAATTGCATTTATCATTGCCTTGCTTTTGCATCTGTAAGTTCATTTGTGCCTTTGGAAGAAATATAACATTTTCATGGTGGAAGGAACTCTTTCTTGCAATTGTGTTAGACTGTGTTAGTATCTGTGTGTGTAACACTTGGGCTTATACAGACTGAAATAACCACTAATATATTTCACTTATTTAAAAATTATGAACAGAATTCCATTGAAATTATAAATAGAGTCTATTGACAATATAGGTAGTTGACAAAGTATTTTCAGAGCATGTATATTTAAGATATGCCATATAAACAGAGCAGATGAAGCAGTATCTAGAGCTCAGAATGCTTTGTATAATGTTTAGTATAGGACATTTTAACCCTGATCAATTTTGTATGTAAAGGGTTATATTTAAAATTTGTTACAGAAGCTTTGCATGAGTAATTTTTATTGAATAGCTATAGCATGAAAATATAAAAAAAGAGTATAAAAACAATGTCTGTGACCTAATTTTCAATTACGAACTTGGGAGGATACTTAAAGTTGCAAAAAAAAAAAATCAAAAACATTTGTAGAATCACTTTTTCCCTCCTGAGACTTAGGCCTGTTCGTAAGATGACAAGAACATGTACAAATAAAGGACATTTATCAGGTAGTGATGGCAGATGTTAAAGTCTTTTAAGTTCCTGTTTTTAGCATCAAAATTTAAAAAGAGCAAATGAGATGATAGCAACTACCAGTGACATAAGTAAATTTAACATGAATAACAGGAGTTAGAATAAGTTCTCCGTGTAGGAAAGTTACTTTGATTTTCTCCACCTGTGTTTATAGCAGCCATTCCCAGCCCTGACAGAGCACTCACCATATTCTATTTTCATGTATTTTAACTCATCTCATTTTTCTAGTAGAATGTGAGCTCCCTTAGGCCAGGAATGTGTTACACATGTAACACAGGGCTCACTACATTTTCAAAAGTTATCAATTGGCTCTCAGTGAGCCACCCAAATGTTCCAGGTTCTGGGCAACTGGCACTTACTATTTGTGTCAACAGCCAGCACCCAGGTTTCAATTGCCAGACACCGCTAAGTAGAGCAGGAGGAAGGGCCGTCCCTTGACTGGAGGACACATCCAAACATTGTTTCTAACTCCGGCGGTTTTCCTTGACGTGTGGGACCCATGCCTTTTTTTCTGTTGTGAATCCAACCTTTCCAACTTGCTGTTTCCCCAAGAAATTCCATTCCTTAACCCAAGCAATACCACATTGTTGAATTCATGACTCATGACGGCAACTACAAAGGGACCACTTTGTACAAGAGGCAACCCTTGGAAATTAGGTATGGGGATACTTACTTTTAGTTTTAGATGAACTAACTTATTTGTTTTCCTAATTTGATTTTAATGTTTTACCTAACTTTGGCTTCTAATGCTTCTCTTTTGTAAACACCAACACAACGAGAGGAGAGAAGCTATTCAATTATTCCACACTGAAGGATTTATTTGTGTGCCTTAATTTATCACTCATTAAACTGTTTTATATTTCCAGACTCCCTATGAGATCACCTTAATGTGCCAATTAATGTTAACCTATAGGGTAGTTTTGATCATTTCATATAGGTAAGAGATAATGATTTCTGGATATAGAGGCGATCTGGAGGATTAAACGTTAATAAATGCTATGAATAGGTGATTAATTCCTGAGTTCTGAGACAATCTGAGGTTGTGAATAAGATATGCTCGATCTTTCTCAGATCAAATTGGAAAACTGAGTTAGCTTTGGGGTTCTAGATCTAAGTTTGGTTATTTCAACAGAAAGTAAAAGGCACACTCAATCTGTACACTCAATCTCTCTTCTTGTTCCCAAAGCAAATACTCTGTCGAAAATAATGGTCCACTTGTATTCCAGGGAAGAGTAACATTTTAGAGGTTAATATCTATTTAATAACAAGTTATACAATATTTTTAGGAATGCAACAGCAAAAAAAACCCTTTTCAATCTTTTCTACATCAACAGTTCATCTTTCAACTTGATATACTCCTTTTGAAACATCATCCACATGTAATATTATACATTGCAGGCGCTGAAAAAGATACAGAAATGAGTTAAGAGGAAACCACTTCCTTCTTACAACATGCACTTTGTATCTCTGAGGGCATGTCCAGTAGGTGGAAAACGCTCTGTTAAATCCCCTCCGTTTGTAGACCTCAGGGTCGAAGCTTCTGCGGTTCCGCAGTTTGGCATCAGGCCAGGCAGCGAGCAGTGGGGATGGGATCTGCTCCCTCTTCCCTACGTTTCTCCCCCCACCACCCCCGCCCCGACTCGATAGGCTTCCTTCTACTTCTCAGGGCTGGGAGAGAGGACAGAGGAGGGAGTAGTCCTGTGAATCGGAGCGGTTTCAGGCACGGGTGCTCCAGGCCAGCCCCTTCTGCCGCAGTGCCTGTTCAGTCAGCCCCTGACCTACCATCACCCTGAGCTCTCCCACAGTCCACTCCGTGTGGGATTCTTCTGCTGGTGTCATCTCGCCCATCCGACTGGTCCTTTAAAGTGGGGGACTTTTTTTTAAATGATGCAAGTCCAGCTCCTCTCTGCAGGGGCCACTCAGACTCACCCCAAACATGTATGCCTTCCTGTTCCAAGAAATTCTGAAAGCGCAGGCAATTGCCAGGGAAGCACCACCTCCCTGCTCTATAGCAACAGGCTGCTTTTATTTCTTCTAGTATGAATGAGGAATCAGCCTGTCCCCCAAACACCAGGTGACACTTTTAAGATTTTTCTCTGGAAAAATTGATTTGTCTTCATGTGGGGCAGGTAACTCCATTCCATTTCCCAGGACAGAGGAGAGAAACTGCCCCCGGGCTCAGATAACAGGCCTTCCCAGGGTCTCCCTGTCCACCTATGATCCGCCCATCACACACCCTCCAGGTGGGCAGGGCCTAGTGGGTGCAGGACCAGGTTCCTACCACACTTTTATTTTTCTTTCTGGTCATTTGTTTTAGAAGGAGAGGAGCTTAAGAATCCTTTGTTCTCGGTGTTGAGGTCTTACGTAAAACTGGACAAAAGTAAAAACCCTATTTCATGTATGTCTTGTTACTGTGTGTTTGTGTGGTGTGTACATACATACATACATAACTGGAGTCATGTACATAAAATTGTGCCTCGTGCTTTGTTATTCCACATTATATAGCCTCAGTATTATTACATCATCAAAATTCTTTGCACCTAATTTAAGGGCTTATAATATTACCATATATGGATTAATTATAATTTATTCAATAAGGGTCCAATCATATAGATTACTTTTTAACATATTATTATTAGATGTAATGCAGAGTGACTATTTTTGAACATAAAACTTTCATTCATATATATACACATATATGTATACATATATATAGTATTTTCCTAGAATAATTTTCTTGTTATAAAATCTAGGACAGAGTTAAGAACTGTTGATATATTTTTATAACTTATCTTAATGTCATGAAAATTTACATTTTCCTTCAGCGGTATATGAGAGTGTCTTTCTTAACATTTCTATATCGATATCCTTATTAATATTTTTTCATTTCTTGGATTATTGTATTTCCTCTTCTGAGAATTTTCTCTATCTTAATCTCTGGATTATTTCCTATTAATTTTTATGAACACTCACTGTGGTTTTATTTCTACTGGCCTTTCTGATCACTTCCCTTTTCTCGCCTTTATTGACCCTTCTGCTCTTTCTTTTCCACGAATGGAAGTAGGAATTGTTTGGCTATTGGGTCTGTCAAACTCAACACACAAGTCTGCGTATTTTATTTAAATTACTTATTTCCCTAGAATTATGAGCAAAAGCAATACCCTTATCTGTCAGGAGAGGTTGCTGTATGCAGAACCACTTTCATGTAAAAGGGCTGCACGGAGGATCTGGAGAAACCCTGATTTATCAAATGAAATGAAATATTTTCCACAGAAAAGTATTTTCTCTGAACATTTGTAGCTTTGTACAATTACAGGGCTCTTCTCAGTGTGGGTAGAGAGAAGGTTGGAAAGTTTGGTTATAAAGCATTACTTAGCTAAGTGTGCATGGCTTTAAGAAAAAACTGTGTGGGAGTGATGCCTTCCCCCCTGAGTGTGAGTCAGTGATCTCTCTCTCTACTCCCCCTTGGGGGCCTGGAAAATAGAAAAAGAACTTCTGATTCCATCTACGATTTTGATGACTAACAATTCAGGGTTTAACTTAATATTTGTATGTTCTCTGGAGACAAAGGACGCTGTATGAGTACTAAATTGTACTTGCAACTTATGGTTTAGCCATAGCGTTAACAGCCGTATTTGCAATTCTTTAGAAATCTTTAAATATCACACAGTCAGGATATGTATTATAATAAATATTTTAATGTATTGCCAACTATTACAAAACTTTATTATGTGTAGATTGAATTGGTGATGAATGCTTGCTATTAAAAGAAAATGAGTGTAAAGAGACTCTTCCTTTTCCCGTGCACAGTACAATCCAGCCTGCATACAGTCTAGAATCATAAACACATTTTGTTGTTTGCTTCACCAATCAGTAAGACATATTGTAAGTATATTCATTTATTCATACATTCATTTATCATTTGTTGAGCACCTTCAGTGTTCCAGGCACTGTTTAACACACTACAGATAATTTTTGAACTATACAGTTAAAAGAAAAAGACCAAAAAAAGCTCTGTCCCTATAACCCTGATAGTGTATCTGAGAGACAGACATCTTTGTAAAACGAGTCAGTTTAAAAATGACTAAAAGCCTAGTAACATTTGATATGCACTGAAACTGCCAGTGAATTAGTCAATCAAAATGTTTTTTAAGCATGTCAATTGGTGTAACCTAATATTATTGTGCTAGACTATTAGTAAGGATAGAGTGCTACAACAAACTCTATATCTCTGCAGCTAATGCAAGTTTAGTTTTTGCTCATTTCTTAATCCAGTGAAGCCAGGAGGCTCTCCTTTGTGTTTCTTCTCCATGTGGTGACTCAGGGATCTGTAACTGTCAGCTTTTAGCTTCGTCATCTTGTAGCCCTTCAGTTCCAGGTACTTAGGTAAGGAAGTGGGACAGCATGGAAGTTCCCATGGGATATCTCCTTGCTAGAGCTAGAAGAGATACAAACCAGTTCCTTCAACATTCCATCAGGCAGACTTTAGTCTCAGTGTCCCATTGAA
Source organism: Hyperoodon ampullatus (assembly GCF_949752795.1). Lineage (NCBI taxonomy): Eukaryota > Metazoa > Chordata > Mammalia > Artiodactyla > Ziphiidae > Hyperoodon > Hyperoodon ampullatus. The sequence goes on from NC_136926.1 coordinate 81,445,666, forward strand.
AGGCAAGGCTTAACAAAACTACTCCTATTTTATTAATCTGATAAATACCAATTCATTTCCAATTTTGTATATTTTCAAAGTGTTCTTTTTAAAATTTTCTTTAGGCTAGCTCACAGTTTTTCTATACTATTCTGCTTGCTTACCGATAGACTAATTCTTCATCAATTCATTTTTTTGTATTTGTATCAATAGATTATTTTTATCCTTAATAATTAATTCCTTCAATTTTCCTCAGATAATATTGGTATGCTTTATCCAACAGTTTGAATTGATTGCTTGCCCTATACAAAGATATATATATCTTTATATATATCTTTTTGTAGTTAAATTGAGATCGTATCTTTTCTGCTAGTAACAGCTTTATCTCTCTAAAGTTTGCATTGTATATTCATTATTTCCAAAATATTACAATTAGAGCTCCAGTTTTCTATGGACCTGACAACTAATTAATTTTCACATTTCCACATAACTCTAAATTGTTTCTACTCTACAGATATAGGTGCATTAAATATATATTGAGTAGTATGATAAAGAATCTTAAGTAAATGCACAAACAGGTATAAATTTCAACATGCAATGAAGACTATAAAGGAAATGAACAGGTATCTGAATGATAATTAAAAATAATACTGTGAATCATTATTCACAATTGAGTAATCCAGAAAACATCTCAGAAGAAATCATATTTAAACTGGGACCTGAATGTAAATTAGGAGCCAGATGAGTGTAGAGCTGCAAAAGCTCTTTGTAGGCGAAAGGAAAAGCATGTCCGAATACTTTGAGACAGGAAAGGATTTGATGAATTCAAAGAACTGTAGAAAGATAACTTCCTAGAGAACATCCTGAGTTCTTTCATCAAGAATATGTGAATGGAAAATCCTGCCTCTGCCTAAAACTAAAATTGATTTTGCCCTGACTCTCGCATATTAGTTTAGCTGGGCTTAGAATTCTAGGTTACTCAGCAACTGAAGACGTTATTGTATTTAATAAGGTTTCTTGTTGTTGCTGATTATAAGTTTACTATTAGTTCCTCTCTTTATACATTTTTATTTCCCACAATCTGTCTGTGCTGTAATAATATCTCTTGGCCTTTGTTGTTTCTCAGTTTGTTTACAACATGTCTGAATTTTACTATATCTTTATATTTTTATTCTGCTCAATATTTTGTGCAATTTTTTTGCATTTTTTTCCCGATAACATAACATTGAGAGGTTGCCTTATCAGCACAAAGGCAAAGTTTCACTTGGAGAAAACCACTTTTATCCTTGCTCGTTCCCTTCCTACTGCCTTCCCAGCAAGATTCAGCAGATGTTTTGGGATTATAATACATCAAGCTTAAGGACAAAGACCACGTATGAGCTAAGGGTGACAAAGCAGAAAGATAAAAAGAACCCAGTCCGTGGTGGCATTTGCTGAGATGCTCTATCTACTCTGGATTACTGACACTTCACTTTATTATTGCATTTGATAACTAACTAACTAACCTATCCTAGCCAGTTTTTCTACCTATCCTGTTATGTTTAATTAATGTATCACAAATGACTTACATATATTGTGTCTTTTGAAGGTTACAATTCTATGAAATTGCTATTGTATGCATTTTACAGATGAGGAAACTAGGACTTAATTTAAAGTTAATGAAGCTTTTTTATATTTTCTAAAAAACTTGAATATTATTGGGAATATTGACATAACTGATCATATGAGAGATTAGTAGATGCTCAACAAACTTTTTTTTTGGTCAATTGCTTATGTATCTATGGTACTGAATAAGCACAAATGGCATTGAATAAATACAAACTCCAATGTGTGATATTCAGTCTATGGGCCTCACACACACATACATACACACACAATATAAGTGCCACAATGTAGCAACAGTATTGTGGCTTTGCACCCTTTTTACATTTCTTTCTTAGTAAAGTTTCCATCATCTATTTTCCATCCATGGTGTTTGTAGTATGATATTTAATTCTATAGGATAGATCTCCCCACGTGACAGCCATGGGACATGATGTTGGCGTTTGTGCTACCTCGGTAGCATATTCTGAGACAGATATCAAAATGTAGGAAGTTTATTAGGGAGTACAACACCCATGGGCAAAGAGGCCAGGCAGCAAAGGGCAGAGGGAGAAGTAGGACTGGGGAGCAGTGATAATAGTAATACCTCTGGATACCTCTGAAGCTGGCATAGGTCTTTGGAGCTGTCCCAAATTGAGGTGAGAAGAGCAGTTCCTTCATACTTCTAAAATGACCAGGCTGCCCCAGGAAGGGGGTGTGTGCCCCAGAAAGGAGGGTGTTTTTTGTTTTTGGGGTTTTTTAATATTTATTTATTTATTTGGTCATGCAGGGTCTTAGTTGCGGCAGGTGGGCTCCTTAGTTGTGGCATGCGAACTCTTAGTTGCAGCATACGTGTGGGATCTAGTTCCCTGACCAGGGATCAAACCTGGGCCCTCTGCATTGGGAGTGCGGAGTCTTATCCACTGCGCCACCAGGGAAGTCCCAGGAAGGAGGCTCCTTACAGCCAAGGGGAAAGGGCTGTGATCAGACATTTCCAGCAACTGGTGAAATACATCCTCTCATCCTGAAGGAGAACCTGGAGGGCACAGGACAGCATCCCCTCACGACATGTCCTCCCTGCTTATCATCCACCTTTCATAAATAGTTCCCTATCAGCTCATTGGATTATCTCTTAGTATTTGTCACAGTGGGAAAATTTGCTTGCTTAATTGTCTTTAATCTATTACCTCTTCTAGGTTCTAATGTCTGTGAGGTTAAAAATTGTCTGCCTTGTTTGCTTTTATATATAGAATGTAGAAGCCAGTCTACATGGCATGTGATAGACACTCAGTAAATGCTCCTTGAATCACTGATAATGTGTCAAGTGTACAACGAGCACTAAAATCACTCTATACTTAACATATAAGATATTAAATGAACCCTCTGAAGATGCCACTTAAGACCACAAAAATGTTCTCATTTTAAAGCTATTATCTGACACCAAGTATCATAAATGTTTATGAATAACACTGAATTCTGTAGAAATATACATTCCTTTGATTTCTGTATTTCTTGAGGTCAGAATTGAAGATATAGAGACTGACATTTATCCTAATAAGTAGTTGGTACAAGATATTTTTTCTAATGGACTTAATTTGGATGAGCTTGTGAGTTCTTTATTCAAGTAGATGGATTTGATTGTAATAACCACCCAATGTGCCTGAGTCAACTTTTGAGAAGAGAAAATCTGCCCTTGTTGATAGCATTATTACTCACAGCTGGAGTCTAACAAGGCTATAGAGAGACCATGAGCTAGTTATTTCCAATTTTATGTGTTTCTCTTTATTAAATATAGTTGACTCATATATTATACTGAGAATTTCAGGTTCTCTACATAATAGTACAGTATTGTTATGCATGTTTGAAATTACAGATGCCAAAATTTCTAATTTTCTATGGATTTTTAAAAAATTGAACAAACATAACATATATAATAATACTTTAATACTATAAATTTTTCTGTATGTCATTTGTTTTTCCTTCAAATTGATGCATATAAATTATTTAACTTATTTTTAACCAGCGTTTCATTATGTCATTTAAAATTATAAGAAAATGTATTTTATTTCTGGCAGCTTGGCACAATCAAAATCAGTTAAGCTTCAGTACTTCATGTATCGGCTACAATATTAATTCTAGGTAGAAAGCAATATCCTTACTTACAAGAGCATAAACTAATGTGTGATTTCATAAGCCACATACAGAATTTAAAACCTGCTATCAAATTCTTCACATCACTAGAAACAGAGTCAATCTATTTGAGGAACCAATGTTATTCTATCAGACATATCTGTATACAAACACATTGTATATGCTTATTTTCTATATCGATTCAACATTATTCATATCAATTTATAAAAGGATTGTGAATTATATTTACTGTTCAGTTTTATAGCTTTGGATTTATAGAGGATTGCATACTGACAAATACTCTCTAGTACTGTATATTTTTATATGTTTAATTTCTATTCAGATTTTTCTCTGCCAAAATAAAATATATCACATCATGGTTTTATGTATTTCTACCATTAAAAATATATTAGAATAAGCTTGTTCTAAAAATCCATATGGATCTTTATTATTGACTTATTCTCTTATATGCAAATTATTAACTCTTTAAATGAACATCTATTTGGATGCCTTCCAACTGGAGATCTGTAAGCAAGCTACAGGGGAAATTGAGATTTCAGATAAAAGCATCAAACAAAACATATACAGGGGATTATGGTTTGTGATCCTAAGTGCCTTCAACATGCATTCAAAGAAAGAACTGGGGGTGGGGGGAATCTCATCACAAGAATAACAACAAAAAAATGAGTCTGTAGTAACAAAGGTCATAGCTTTGAGAATTAAGGAAGAAATCCATCTCTCTCCTGAAAGTAAAATGGGGGTGTTGATGAACTAATGGATTAAAATGTCAAAGAACCTGTGAAGTCTTAGAAGACAAGGCCTGCTAACAAGGTTAAAGCCAGCCGGGATATTGTTTTGAAACAATGAAAAAAGGAGGAGTAATTGGCAGCTAGTTTGGCCATAAGCAATGTGTATAGCCTCTCAGAGACTGAATGGGGAAAACAGAAAAGACAAGAGGGAGAAGGTATGTGAAGAGTTCAGTGATAGTATGTACTTGGCTAATACTAATCTCTTTCACCCTAAACAGATTTTTTAAAAATATCCTTACTAATGAAATAATTTTTTTTCTCCTATGTTGAAATCTAGTTTTCATCTTTTTAAAATAGAAAGTAAAAGGTATCCTATGAACATAATTAAAATACATTTGGCTATAGATACAGTTTGATATATTTTCTTGTAACGAAATGTGCCCAAGGCCAGGCCAGGTCTGCGGACCTCAGTTGTAAGCATGATTCTCCTATTGGCCCAGACTGTTGTATCAGTACCTCCAGGCATACATCTTCCTTGTATATTTTTAAATGCTTAAAAATCCTAGATCACCTCCTCCCACCCAAGGAGACGTCTCATATTTCATTGCTCGGTTAGGTTCCATCTACCTTCCTAAAACATTTACTGGCAAGAGTAAAGTTTACTACAGTTGGCTTATACTAGCGGTCCTCAAACTGTATGTTGAATTATAAACATCTGGAGGGCTTGTTAAACCCAAGGTTGCTGGGCCTCAACTCCTGAGCTTCTGATTCAGTAGATCTTGGATGGAGTTCAATGTTAGAGGTCTGCCTACAAGGATGACACATGCTTGGGGTGGAATTGGTACCGACAAACAGCAATGTTTTCCCTCCCTCCCTCCCTCCCTTCCTTCCTATATGCACATCTCAAAGGTTCTTTCTGTTTACTTAGCTCCATTTAAACCAATCTAAGTGAATTGTACAAGCCTAAAGTCAAAGCATTGACTATCTGAGAAATAATTTTACTAAAAATCGCAAACGTTTTTTAGGTAGTTGCAATTGGGTGCATAATTCCTGAGGAAAAGCTATCATTTTACAGATTTGCTATAACTCTTCCATTAAGCTCTGCATTACTTTTGTGGCAAATTCTTTGTTTGCCAGATCAAGAAAATCTTTCATTAAATGCTCCATTGTCATTCCAAATAATAGAATTGTGTTCCCTACTGCGTATCTTTCTGTGAAAGCATAAGGTATATAATTTGGTATTGGAAAATTGTACTCGGAAGAGAAGAAAGGAGAAATCTGTTTGCATTTTAAATGTGGTTTGTGCCGTAATTTATAAAACACTGCCATGAAGCCGTAAACTGCACTGTTACTGTGAGGCAAGGGAAGGGACCATGAACCTGTCCCATCAACAGGGGTCTAGCTGCCTGCCCAAGTTTGCCTGTCCCCAGCCGCCCTTCGGCATTGCTCAGGTCTAAATACCAATGGTTGTGATTCTGACTCTTATGGGGGCCAGGGTTTTCAGAACAGCAGCAAGATTCCAGGAATCTCTCAGTTACTTGATAGATTGCCATGGAGGCGCGCGGTGGGTGGCTGGTGGGTGTGGGAGCCCTCCTCTGCCTTTTCCTCCTCCGCCTTTTCCTCCTCCTGGCTTCCTGAGAGTGGTGGTCAGCAATTTCTCCCAGGTCCTGCGCTCTAGTCCACACCCTCTTCTCACATCTGCAGGACATCTACCTGTTTGGTTGGAGTTCTGTGTTTCATAGAGACCAAGAGGCTGCCAGTAATCAGTGGCGTCATATCAAAATTCACTTTAGGGCTTCCCTGGTGGCGCAGTGGTTAAGAATCCGCCTGCCAATGCAGGAGACACGGGTTCTATCCCTGGTCCGGGAGGATCCCACGTGCCGCGGAGCAACTAAGCCCGTGTGCCACAACTACTGAGCCTGTGCCCTAGAGCCTTTGAGCCACAGCTACTGAAGCCCGCGTGCCTAGAGCCCATGCTCTGCAACAACAGAAGCCACCGCAATGAGAAGCCATGCACAGCAACAAAGACCCAACGCAACCAATAAATAAATAAATAAATTTATATTAAAAGAAAAAAATTCACTTTACATTAGCTTTTTTTCCTGTAATAACATATGCTTCACACTCTTGCATTTTGCTTTACTTAATAGACTTGAGAGATATCATATCATTATACAAAAGGCTGCCATCTTATATTTTAAGCATTGAAAAGCTTAATGGTTTTTTATTTAATCAGCTCCATATATTATGATGATGATCTTCACTTCCAATCATTCATTATTAACTTAAAAATAACGCTGTACTACATGTCCACATGCATACAGCATTTCACACAACTGTGTGTGTATCTGTAGAACACATTCCTGGAAGTAGAATGGCTGGGTTGGAGTTTTAATGTACTTTTCATGTTAAATAGTTTTGCCAACATTTTTCCATGAATGAGTCTCAGTTTCTTCACATTTTACCAACAGATTATTTTATCACACATAATCTTGCCAGTCTGAAGACATGAGGAATAGCATCTTGATGTGTTTCTTTTCATTATACTTTTATTTTTTATTTTTATTTTTATTTATTTTTTGCTGTACGCAGGCCTCTCACTGCTGTGGACTCTCCCGTTGCGGAGCACAGGCTCCGGACGTGCAGGCTCAGCGGCCATGGCTCACGGGCCCAGCCGCTCCGCGGCATGTGGGATCTTCCTGGACCGGAGCACGAACCCGTGTCCCCTGCATCGGCAGACAGACTCTTAACCGCTGCACCACCAGGGAAGCCCCTATACTTTTATTTTTGATAATTGTAGATTTATATTCAGCTGTAAGAAATAATACAGAGAGATCTATGTACCTTTTCCCCAATTTCCACCAGTGGTATCATCTTTCAAAACTATGGTAGGGTATCACAACCAGGATATTGACATTGACAATACAGTCAAAGCACAGAACTTTTCATCAAGACAAGGATCCCTGATCTGCCCTTAGCCACACCCACTTCTCTCCCCTGGTCCCTACCCTTGATCCCTAGCAGCCATTTCTATAATTTTGTCATGTCAATATGTTACAGAAATTGGAAAGGTTTTTCCTGAGTTTTGGGTGAAGATGAATAGCTTTCAATGTTTAACAGATATTCTATATGCTTTTCTGTGAACTCTCTCCTTCCATATTTTATATCAAGTCATTTTGTACAGACTTGATATAACTTCATATAGTAAGAGACTTGTCCCTTGTTACAACATTTTCTGTGTAGGACAAACTATTTGCTATACACAACTTGTATACTTATTGTGATTAAATTTATTATTCTATGATCTCATAGAAAACCTTTCCCTATTTGGTAATTGAAAAAAGTATTTACATTTTTCTTCCAGTGTTTTCCAATGCTTTATGGCTTTTTTTCTCTTTTTTACTAGTAAATCTGATTCTTTTTTTATTGTTCTTATTAGTAATAGTAGTAGTATAAGATGTGAGTCAAGATCCCATCTCCAATTGTCTACCTGGTTGTCCTAAAAAAATTTAACTATGCGTTTTTTTTTTTTTATTTTTTATTTTTATTAGTTTCTGCTTTATAACAAAGTGAATCAGTCATACATATACATCTGTTCCCATATCCCTTACCTCTTGTGTCTCCCTCCCTCCCACCCTCCCTATCCCACCCCTCCAGGCGGTCACAAAGCACCAAGCTGATCTCCCTGTGCTATGCGGCTGCTTCCCACTATCTATCTACCTTACGTTTGGTAGTGTATATATGTCCATGCCTCTCTCTCGCTTTGTCACAGCTTACCCTTCCCCCTCCCCATATCCTCAAGTCCATTCTCAAGTACATCTGTGTCTTTATTCCTGTTTTACCCCTAGGTTCTTCATGACATTTTTTTTTCTTAAATTCCATATATATGTGTTAGCATACGGTATTTGTCTTTCTCTTTCTGAGTTACTTCACTCTGTATGACAGACTCTAGGTCTATCCACCTCATTACAAATAGCTCAGTTTCGTTTCTTTTTATGGCTGAGTAATATTCCATTGTATATATGTGCCACATCTTCTTTATCCATTCATCTGATGATGGACACTTAGGTTTTAACTAGTAAGTATTATGACAGTATTTTTCAGGAAATTAAAAAAAAAATCCTAGGACTTTCTTAAAGTATTATAACATCATGAGGAATTAGAGGTTATTTTTTTTCTTTACAGTTTTAATAAAGATGATTTCAACAATGACAGTATTGTTAATTTTACACAGCAAATTTTAGCAAAAAATTAGAAACTACATTAATTATAATCTGAGGCCAATTAATGTAACCTGTCAATTCATGTCTTGTAGAATGTTGATTATAACAAGATTGATTGGAGATCCAGTCATTTCATGGTGGATTCACTCTGGGTTTTCCCCAGGGTCAGCCCCTTCAGGTCTCTGAGCCAGATTCATGTGGTTTCAGGGGGGTGCCATTCATGGCATGAGTACAGCAGCACAAAACCTTTTTTTTTTTTAGAAAAATAATTAAAAGCAGATAGTCTGCTAACTTTTAATACTTAGACCGATTTAACAGATGAACAGTTCTTCTTGTACTTATTTTTATTATATTTTATTCTTCATTTATGGATATGAGATTCCTCTTTTGGAAAGCATACATAAAAACTAAATTTGCATAACATGAAAAATGGGTCATTCCCTCAAGCACATAAAGAGTTGCACTGTATTTTAGCCACACAGAAATACACCTTCCACCTATAGTTATATGCTAATCATAATATTTAATTGCAGAAATGTAGAGTCCCAGAGGAAAAGATGCTTAATCTGAATTCTTCCTAAAATGCTTTTCTATTTTTTCCAAACAAGTTGCCATTCTTCTGACTTTATCAGAGTAAACTATAAATAATGGAATCCCTCTTTTCTTTTAAAAGGAACTGTTGGACCTTCAACATGCCTACCATAAACTAAGCAGGCAGCACCAGGCTAAGACGGCAGAAATGACACACGTCAACAACCTCATGGATCAAAATGAGGCCGAAGTGAAGAAACTGAGATTTCAAGTAGAAGAACTAAAATGGGGACTCAACCAAAAAGAAAATAAGGTATCTTATAAGTGGAACATATGTCACATAGATTCAAAATTGCATTTCATAGCATAGAAAAAGCATTTTCTTTTTTATTAGCATATGGCATTACTTGAGGTAAAAACTTCACATTTTTAAAAAGTAAAATCAACAAAAAAGTGTAAGTGTAAGGAGAGGAAACTATTATGTAAACAACATGCTCATTTTTGTAGTATTAGTAGTGCATTTTTTATGTGTGCCCTATAGCTTCAGATATGTTTTAGCTTCGTCGTGTGGGGAGGCATGGTACCATAGGTATCATTAAAACTTGGTGTTTTAAGTTTTAATTCTCTATATTATAGAAACATGATGTATGTTGTGATACATGTTATGATATATATATATATTCTCCCCAGCGCTCTCTGATGTTTAAAGACTGTAGGCATCTTGTTTTGTCGTGAAAGGTCAACTTGCTAATGGTTTATGGCATGTTTAAGAATGGGATACCTTGACAGTACACCTGCAACAGGGAGGTGTGATTTCAGCTGCAATTACAAACAACAAAGAGATTTTTCTTGAAAGAAGCGGTCTCCACTGTCAGTGTGATAGCGTCTGCCACCCCATGGCGGCAGTTACTTCAGATGGGGTTCCAGGCACGGCATCTGCTTGTAGTGGACAACTTTTGAGGCAAAAATAATTACTTCCCTGATTAGAGAGACTGTTTGCAGATAAAGCCAAACAGTTGGAAATTTAAAAAAGAAAACGGAATTGTTTTTCCAAGGGGTAATTCAGTAACAGAACACAGTCCACATTTTAAGATTTAATTTTTCATCAAAACTATTCCAGTCAAGCAAACCAGATTTTCTAATCTAATAACATCACATGAAAATAGAATTATTTGACCAGTGAGGCTCATACATCGTCCCTGATCTTCCTAGGCCTGACTTGTCCGTGGGCATTTCATCCTTGATGTCTCTTTTTACGAAGACATATATGTACTTTTTAATGGTGTGCATGGGTAGTGAGGCTGGACCGTGGAAGAGTAAGTCAGGAGAGGAATGTATTCGGAAGGCTCAGGAGAGTGGTTTTGGGTTTTGATTTTCATCATAGCCATTATTCTTGTGAATAGTTTTGATATAAAAGCATTTGTTGCAAGTGGTGGTAAATAACCTTTGTGTTTGCCAATATAGGCTTTAAGAAATTGCTTGGGACTGAATCATCAGCAAGGAAATTGTGATAATACACAGTTTTCCAGGGCTTATAAAGTACTAGATCCCAAAAATCTGATTCAGCCATCTAATCATGTAATTTTAAAAACGGCTGTGGTTTTAAGAAGGATTCTGTTAGTTGCCCTTCCCTGTAGGAGAATCATTCTTCTCACATCATCAACATCAAGCTTGGCACATGTGGCATTTGCTTTGCCTGACGAGCAGAACCTCCATGTGCCACTTACGATCAGGACCTTTATGAGCCCAAACAGGGCTCTATCATGCCTCTTTTCCCATGTGTCTTTTCTGCCTTGTCTCATGACATGAGGCCAGCAGGTGCAAAGTAGACATCATCCTCTCAGCGCGAATTCTGAAGTGGAAAGGATATGGAGCAGAGGCTTTGCTGACCCAAATGGATCCACATGGGCAAAAAAATCAATATTTGTTGTGATAAGCCACTGACATTTTGGATTTGTTTGTTGCTATAGGAAAACTTAGCTGAAGCTAACTGGTATGGTCATTCAAACAAAAACAGCAGCATTTTAAAATTATATTACATTGGCTCCAGTGCCAGAAGTATGTGGTGAGAAAACTTATTGGAGGTTAGAAAGATGGCAACGCATTTTATGGAGTCTTGAAAGGTTTGGTACATTATATCCCATAATACCTTGGAAAGCTGATGATGGACAGAATGAGCTTCGGGTTTGTAGATGAACAGGTTTGTAGCTAGTATTTCTTGTTTACTATTGGTGTGTTTGCCAAGTGCCTAAGAGAGAGATGAACTCAGAAAAGACTTGCCGAATTTTCGAAAAGATATGTAAGATAATACAGAAATTTAAGTAGTTCTGTGACTGCCAGCGTCTGATTTTCTTTTGCAAATGGTAATACATAAAACTGAGGATGGCTTTGAGCAACAAACATCAATTAAGGTTAAGCTTAGGCAAGAACCAATTCCACAGTGTGGCCTTCAAGCCTGTTGTTAAAAGCTCTTAATTAATGTCATTTTGTGTAAATCCTTGAAGCTGAACAAAATGGCACAGGGAGAAGAGAATGAGATTGTGCTTCTCTCAGAACATCCCACAGATTCAAGGCAACTGCAGGTAGCTCAGAGACAATAGAATGTCTCCCAGAGAACTGCAGATGGGACAACTGACCTGTGGTATTTGCTGGAATCAAAAGAGAAAAAGGACTTGTTTTTGTGAAAGATACGCTGGCAAATGAGCTTCCAGCCTGGGATTAAATAGGCTGATTTATCAGGATTTGAAAGAACTCTTCATTCCTCCAAACTTCTCGGACAAGGAGCTGGCTGGGCATGCTGTCAACACCTGAGAAGGAGTAATGTCCAGAGCCATATTCAAATAAGGACATGGTGAATAATGCAAAAGGACCACCTAGAGAACAAAGACCATTGAGAACTACAGACTAGGCAACTATAATCAGGGAGGAGAACCCAGGCCAGATAAAGGAGCATCCCCATGAGCGGAACAGGAGCTCCTTGAAACATCTGCAAAGTTAGGTTTCATAAGTATTTTCTATTCTACATGGAAGTTTTTATTGCAGTTTTCCTGTCCTAGTTTCACTATAGTATATAGGGTGTGTGAGGGAGAAGAGTATGAATTACTTGCATTTTGAGTAGGTAGATTCTGGAGCAAGAGAAGGTGTATTGAGATCTGACATAGATATGAGATCTTTAAGATCAAGGCTGAGATTGGAAGGTTGCTTGGGTAATTTCTCTTGGAGAAAGGGTGAAAATTTTTGAATACTGAAGGAAGGAAAACAAACATTTGTGACCAGGAAGATGGGCTGTGTTGTGTTGTATGTGAGAGCAGGAATGAGTGAAAGGGTATGTGTGTGTATTTTAATATTTGTTGCCCCATCTGTGAGAGGAATATAGTTCCCAAGCATAAATGGTGGGCATGGTACTGGGAGGTCTTTGGCAAATGGAATTTGTGCAGCTTTGAAATAGAATCTTCTGGAACTATAATTCCATACGGATAAGTATTTGGACATATTTCATATCTGAAGCTTAAAAATAGATGCATTGAAATATATGTTCAAAACATAAAATAGTTCAGTGTTCTGCACCTCTACATCCAATCAGTTGATGACCAGAGAGGACTGATTCAAAGCACGGTCAACACATATGGGTATTGTAATCTGGATTATTTAGCTGCAGTCATCAGTCTTCAGTTTTTCTTTGATTAAAGGTCATACGCTTTCTGGTGGCTGGGAATGAAAATATTTCTCATGGAAATAAGATTTTGCATTAGATAACAGTCAACATTTCTATAATTTGACTTATCATAGAGAAGCAAAGGAAATTCTGTCAGTTTCACTGCTGAGCTTTTTAATTTCATAGTAACAAATTCTTCAAATTGCAATTAGTTGAAATTAATGTTTAATTGGAACTGTCAAATACAAAGTTCCCAACTCCCACAAGTCAACAAATTTTAAATAAATAAAAATGAGATATTAATCCTCTATACTGAAAAGAGAAATAGACACTTGGGGGCCCATAAGAGAAAACCCAGGGTCTGATTAAAGAAATGAGCAAATTAAAAAATTCTTTTTGGATGAGTTGCTTTTCTTTAAACAAACTTACCAAAAAAAAAATTCTAATTTGATGTGTATTTGTTAGAAGTCAAACATTCTTTTCTCATCATTTCATTGAAGCCATTACGTGATGGCAAAATTTAATTGAGATTTCATTATTGTATTGCAGAAGTAATTACATATATATCCACATTAAAATACCAAAATAACTTACCACTTTAATAAATATGGTGGGAAAGACAGTCTAATGAATAATATAATGATGCAATAACCGAAGTTGGTAGAGACAGAACAGATAGTACCTAAGAAGCAAGGAGTATAATATAAACAATTACTAAGACACATAGGTGCTCCACACTGTACTAGTATCAAGGAGACTGAAGGACTGAATGAGATAAGGCTTGCCAAGGAATATTTTAAATTTTGTAAAACAATATCATATCATATAAAGAAGGAAAAATTTTTAAAAATCAACTATCGTAACACCATCGTATCATATTACTTCAGTGTGTATTAACTTCTAATGCCTAGGCAATTTTATGCAGAATTGCAGTCATCATTTGAAATAATATACTCTGCTTTATCAGTTACCATAATCAGTTTTCCTGCTGCTATGTAGTTTTCATACTTGGTATTTCAAGGGGTGGGATAATATTTATTTCCTTGGATATAAATTTATTTAATCAACCAAGCCTCCTTTACTGAAGGTTTTTTGGATTTTTTTTCTCAACATAACTCTACCATGACTACTTTCATGTACAGTTGACCCTTTAACAATATGGGTTTGAACTCTGTGAGTCCACTTAATACGAAGATTTTTTTATAGTAAATACTACTTTCTACCCAGTCCGTGGTTGGTTGAATCCACACACATGTAGGGCCAACTCTAAGTTATAGGATGATTAACTTCTAAGCTGTTCAAATTCAACTGTATAGACCTTTTTTCCCCATTGGAAAAAAAAGTTTTCTAAGTGGAATTATTGGGCTTAAAGGATATGAATATAATATGACTCTTGATATATTCAGAATTACTGATTTTCTTTGCTCCTCAGTGATAGGTCAAATTGTGGAAACGTTGGCTGTTATGCAAAATCTTAACTGCATCTTAACTGATGCAAAAGTAAGTTAAATCTCAAATGATTTGTTTTTAAAGCTAAGAGTTTAATCACTCAGTTTGCTGAGCTGTTAATTGGATTTACTCTCAATTTCAGTTTCTTCTTTTTGTTAAATTCTTTTCCCTTAGTGTAGCTCAATACTTACTCTTATTTTCTCGATTTATATTTTAGTAATAGATTCTATTAGTAAGAGGACTTTAAAAATACTTAGTGACTATTTTGTGTTAAAAGAGATGTAAATCAGGGCTCAAGTAGTTCTTAGCCCCTAGATGCCTACAGTTCACAAACCAAGCAGCAGAGGGTGAGAGTTACCCTATAGTAATTGACAAATAAAAGTCCTATGGTGAGGGAAAAAGAATCACCTAACTTTTAGATGACATTCCTGCTTTCAGAGATTCATGGATTTTTTTCATAAAACTGAAATTTGATATAAGTGCTCAGCACAATTGTAAGTCAAATACAGCTATAGATAAAATATATTCCCAGTGTAAAGGTTAAAGTCTAATATGATTTTCTAACCTGTCTGTGCAATAAATACCCTTTGGAGTATTTATTTAGTTTTTTAGATATTTAAAAAAATTTTTATTTTATATTGGAGTATAGTTGAATAACAATGTTGTGTTAGTTTCCGGTGTACAGCAAAGTGATTCAGTTATACATATACATGTATCTATTCTTTTTCAAATTCTTTTCCCATTTGGGTTATTACAGAATATTGCGTAGAGTTCCCTATGCTAAACAGTAGGTCCTTATTGGTTATCTATTTTAAATACAGTGGTGTGTATATGTCAATCCCAAACCCCCAATTTATCCCTCCCCCCGACCTTTCCCCTTTGGTAACCAAAAGTTTGATTTCTGAGGCTGTGAATCTGTTTCTGTTTTGTAAATAAGTTCATTTGCATCTTTTTTTTTTTTTAGATTCTGCATATATTTGTCTTTGTCGGTCTGACTTACTTCACTTAGTATGATAATTTCTAGGTCCATACATGTTGCTGCAAATGGCATTATTTCATTCTTTTTAATGGCTGAGTAATATTCCAGTGTATAAATATACCACATCTTCTTTATCCATTCATCTGTCAATGGGCATTTAGGTCTTCCATGTCTTGGCTATTGTAAATAACACTGCAGTAAACATTGGGGTGCATGTATCCTTTTGAACAATGGTTTTTCTCTGGATATATGCCCAGGAGTGGGATTGATGGATCATATGGTAGCTCTATTCTTAGTTTTTTAAGGAACATCCATACTGTTCTCCATAGTGTTTGTACCAATTTACATTCCCACCAACTGTGTAGGAGGGTTCCCTTTTCTCCACACCCTCTCCAGCACTTATTGTTTATAGACTTTGATGATGGCCATTCTGACTGGTGTGAGGTGATATCTCATTGTAGTTTTGATTAGCATTTCTCTAATAATTAGTGATGTTGAGCATCTTTTCATGTGCCTTTTGGCCATCTCTATGTCTTTGGAGAAATGTCTATTTAGGTCTTCTGAGCATCTTTTGATTGAGTTGTAAAAATACTAAAACTCAAGCCTCGGGCCTCCCTGGTGGCGCAGTGGTTGAGAGTCCGCCTGCCGATGCATGGGACACGGGTTCGTGCCCCGTTCCGGGAAGATCCCATATGCCACGGAGCGGCTGGGCCCGTGAGCCATGGCCGCTGAGCCTGCACATCCGGAGCCTGTGCTCCGCAACGGGAGAGGACACAACAGTGAGAGGCCCGCATACCGCAAAAAAAAAAAACAACTCAAGCCTCATCTCCAGTAGCCGAGTCAATTTTTATGGGTGGAGCCTGTGCATGAGTATTTTTTAAAAGCTTCTCAAACGATTCTAATATCTAGTGAAATATCAGAACCACTGGTCTAATGAGAAAAGACTGCTACCATTGAGACTCAAATTCATAACTTTGGTCCCCACTGAACACATGTGTTTACTGTAACAGATTTTACTAGTAGAGCATAAATGAAATGGCTTGCTACAGAAATGAGGCTCTTAGTCCATCGTAGGCTACCTGTAGCATTGTAATGTGCAAAATAAATTGATATGTCTTCTAGTTTTGAGAGAAATTCAAAAGATAAAAAATCACTTAAACAGATGGAAAGAATAGGTACTATTGAGCACTGTAAGTTCACAAAGTGCTAGTGTTTTGCTAAATGCATTGTCTGTGTGGCTTCACACTTAGCAATTATCACCTTATTACTGCTTAGCTAATTCTGGCCTCACATTTTAATGCTTCTGGTGTCAAAAAGGTGAATCTTTTCAAAAGTCTGATATCATCAGCAATGATGAATGTGAGAGACACTGTTTAAACCTACAGAACGTTAATTATCTAAATTAACAGCTGATTTTTAAGTAAGCCTTTATTTGGAAGGACACAGGAATTCTTTCCCAGCCCAAAACATATTTTGGTGTAATCTCATTAATTTACACCCTGCTAATTTTAAGATTGTGAGAATAGTGATAGACTGAAATTCACATTTATCTATGGAAAAGATCTGGTAAGTGTTTCAGGTTAAGATTAAAAAAAATAATAAAGAGGCTGGCTTCAGGTTCACATGGGGACACAAGCAGTAACCACAGACCCAGGATCTGAACTGAACTGTAAAAACCAGCCCAGTTCATTTAATATTAATTACTTCCTAACCTCTGTGTTAGATGTTAGAATATACTTGAGTGAGTTCTTCCCAAGAAGAGGTTTACAGTGTGGCTGGGGATAGTCCAACATAAATGTCTGAAGTTAAATATAGCAGAATAAATGTCAAGATGGTGGTTTTTACAGGATGCAGTGGAAACAGGTGGCCATGTTCCTTTTCCTTCCAGTGTTTAAGGGCTATTTGTAATTATGTGTTTAATTATTTGTTGTCTGACACCCCAACTGGAATATATGGGCAAGGACCAGCACAGTCTGTGCCTCTAACTTGGCCAGCATCAGTAGAGTGGTCTCAGGTGCCCCTAAAATCAAGACATCATAGCACTACAACATGAACAGAGGTCTTGCATCCTTGTCCCTGTATACAGCTCATTTAAATCCTTCTAATAATTTTGCTCCACTTTCTGTGGATAATTTGAAGAGTACCACTTCCTGCAATCATTCTTCAGGATCTTGCTCTTCCTTCACTTTACCAACCACCTAAATTGTCTCTGATGGAGTTCAGAACAGGCCACTCTGGCATGTGGATTATTTTGAGCTGAAAACAATCAAGGCCCATAAGACTCAGGAAGAACCTTTGAACTCCACTTACTGTCTAAAAGAATTTGCTGTCTAAAAGAATTTAAGATAGCTTCTCTCTGGGCCAGGCCTCCCAGCACCATAGATAACTATAGTAGAGTGTGGGGTGTGGTCGATGGGGAGGAACCTAGCCAAGTCCCTTTGAACAAGGTCCTCTCTGTGCCCCATTGTCTTTGTATGGCCCAGCAAACATTTGTTTACCAAATATTAACTCTTTTTCTTCCTGTCAATTGCCTTACTTCCCCCTGAAGCCTTAGACCCCTACCTCCTTCTGCTTAGTCCAGAAAAATATATGCCTCACCTTGCCTTGCCATCTTTGGAATTCTTCATACTTAGCTGATTCTCACTGTGCCTGTAATAAATTGCTTTTTCTCCTGTTAACTACTTTATATTATTTTAATTCCCAACCCAAAGAACTAGAAGGGAAAAGAGGGGAAATTCTGCCCCCCTTCAGAACGTGATAAACCAAACCCTTCATGTGTGCTATATTCTAAGCTAAAACGTTTATGAATTGTGTGTGGGTAGAAAGTGTAGCCTGAGATAGGAGCTCAGTAAAATCAAGATGTTTTAAGCACAGGTTATACGGTAGGGTTTAGAGCATGGTCATTTGTTAGTTTTTTCCTCTCCTTTTAACTCTAGGCAACATTTTTGGGCCACCATCCCTAACCTTTATATATATATATATATTTTTTCTCTTCTTCTTCTTTTGAACAATATCTGATACTTTATTCCCTTTCCTCATCCAGCTCTATTGTTTCTACTCATATTTATGCTCTGAAAAATGGAAGTGATATAAACCTCATTAGAAAAAAATGCCATTGAACAACAGCAAAGAATAATCTCTTTTTCTCTTGGTGCTGAGAGCTGAGTTAATTGCACTTTTCTCTTTGGTGCTGAGAGTTGAGTTAATCGCACTTCTCAGCACCATTCATTCTTCAGGCAAATCTATTCTCTTTATTTATTTATTCCCTTTTAAACTGCCATCCCACTCCCATCCCCCTCTCTCTCCATGGGCAACCATTTTAATGAGATTTTTGTGTATCCTTTTGTTCAACTGTGTTTTTGTATATTAATATCCTTTGTGCTGTATGTATGTGTTTTAATTTGTTAACCCTGTTCCTGGTCCATCTGCCAGCAAGATTCACACAGATCCACGAGGGGATAGGTGCAGGTTATAGGTTGCAGGATTGCTCCTGGGGGCTGAGAGATGGAGCATCTGGGCCTTTGGTCATGGGGTGAGTGGACGGATCACATCTGTGGATAGGCACCATGGGGTACCTGCTCTACAGCAGATTACACAAACCCATCACAATGTGAGGGATCTTAAAAGTCATGCTAAGTGAAAGAAGAGATGCAGGTGATTTTATAAAAAGTAATATCTTTCTGATGTGTGACTATGATTGAGCAGTGTTAGAAAAGGCAAGTGAAAAGTATAAATTCAATCTAGTTTCTGAGTATTTGACAGAATGTATAGTATAGTGGGCAAAATAAAGGATTGGAGTCAGAATTGGAAATGAACTCTGATGTATGCATTTACGAGTGGTGCGATCCTGGGCTAATCATTTAGCCTCTCTGGAATACCCTTTCCTCATCTGTAAAATGAAAAATAATGTGTGGGATTACATAAATTCAACCACTGAAACGTGTGTAGTTGATTTAATGAAACCTTTGAGGAAAGTAAAGAAACAACTTATCTTAAAGTGTGAAAAATTATGAATAATTAATCTACCGAGGTCTCAGATCAAATATTCAGGGTTTAATTTAATCTTATGTAACAGTGTTTAATTGAATGTTCCAGTATTTAACATATTACGTTATAATATTTAGTCTTTATTATAAACTTCTAAACATCAGTTATTGTAGTAATTTATTAACATAAATATTCTCATATAAGTCTTCCTATAACCCTGAAATTAGATACTGTAATTACAGCAATTACAGGAACTTGAGGTTTGGGTCAGTAAATGACATGACCGTGGTCACACATGGGAGAGGAAGAGATAAGATACCAACTCAGGCATGGAAATATATGTTAAAAATATATCTTCTGGTTTTATACACTATCGTCTTCTTTGCATAGTGATGACAATACTTACATGGATCCAACTGCTGTTCTCTGCAAATGAACATTTAAAGAAAAAGTTTTATTTAGGATCTTGGCTTCCATATTGGATTACAAAACATTTTGATAAAAGATTAGTGTTTTAAGTTTCTGGTGGGTCATTTCAAAGATAACATTCAGGGACAATTATTTTTTCTGCTCTAATCGGAATATTCTTTTCATGAAAAAAAATCATAATTGAGCTTAATGGTAAAGCATTTCAAATAATGTTCCAGTAAGATAAAAATAAAACAAGGGACATTTTATTGTGTCAAAGGAAATAAAAATCTTTCTCAAAATTTTCTTATATGGAATATATAATGAGAAAGAGTGACACCTTTAGGGTATTGTGTTGTAAAAAAGAATGTCAAGAGTGGAATTATACTTTTAGATTTACATGCTTTTTAACTTTCTAAAATAATAATCATGATATTTGAACTTCTGTCTTTTTTAAAGATTTGTCAGGTAGATCATTATTATTACAAGACATTTCAGTTACCTAACTAATATGAAAACTTAAATTTTTTTTAGAGTTGCTCAACTGGAATTATTAAGAGTTATGACTTCTTGTATTTAAACACTCAGTACTCTAAGGCTATGAAATTCTTATGAGTCATTTTCCCTTCATGGTATGATAAATTAAGAACTTTTGTAGTTTAAAAAGATATATATGCAAGATCTATAACTATTCATTTGTGTGGTTCTGCTGTAGTTGGAAAATCAGATGATAAAATATAAACTGCACACAATTAGACATATTTAAATTTGTAATTTGATGCATTTCACACTCAGTGACTATAAATGCAAGGCTAAAATTTATGTTGGCACAAATTATGAAGAAATATTCAACAAACAGTTCTGGTTTTCCTTTCATGGAGGAAAAATGAGTGTTATTTTGATTGGAGATGAATAAATACAGTCATCTCTTAAAGATATGACTTACGTTCTTACTATATCTTCACGTATTATTGCTTTAACTAGCAGAAAATATTTTATTTTTGGTTAAAGTTATAGATTAAAAAAACCCACCAGATTCTGGTGGGCTTTTTTGTGTTGTTGTTGTTCTTTGTTTCAATAATTTACCTGATTAGTTTAAGAAAGCGAAAAGTATAGTTCTGTCACTTCTCGGTAATTGCACATTTGATTGGAAGCAATCACTTTTTGAGAGTTAAATTAGTGCGTTGAATGACTGAATTGTATGTTCCAGAGGTGATAATCATATTTCAGAATACAATGGGACAGGACTCTATTAACAGTAGAAGGGTAGAGCAGAGTAAGAGAGTTGAGATCCAGAACTTGATCTAGAGGCTGGGATAGAGGGAAACCAGAGCCAGGATGTCAACTCTAGATTGAAACCCTTTTGGTAGAGAGTCTACATCAGAGAAATCCAAAATGGGTGTTCTAGGCATGATTCTGAAGAATCCAGGGGTTGTCCTTGAAGGTGGTGTATTGTACAATCATCAGCATCCATCATAAAATGCACTTGCAGTCATTCGGATGTAGTTCTAAGGAAGAACTCTTGTTCTGAAGGAGAAGACTGTAGTGATTCAATCAGGGCCCCAGGTGACAGGATCTTGGTGCTGCCCCAGCCTGGGGGAGGGGCAATGCCGTCAGTGTGTAGCTGTTCCTCTCACCTTCCCCCTCAGTCTATCTTGGTCTCTGGAGTGCAGGCGACTTCCTCAGCCTCCTTCCTGTGTTCTAGGATTCTCCCAGTGATGCCTTGTCCATGAGTAGTTGTTAGTTGTTCTTCCTGTGATGGGGAGTGAAGTCAAAAACAACCTCTGTCACCATCTTGGCAATGTCACTCCTCTATTCTTTTGGACTCTATTACTGAGTAGAGTATCCCAAATGAAAACTTTCAGCACTTTGCACTCTCAGTTCCTCAAATTCTTCTTTTCCAATTATCTTGTCCTTCACTCGACTTTACCAACCTACTCCCAAGGTCACACTGCAGATATTATCTTCACCAATTACTAGACTTCCTTCAGGGTCTCAAACTCTCCAAATGTACTCTTATCTTTCCGGTTTACTTTCTTCAGTACCAAGTACTACAAAATTTCAACCCCCTGGGCATATAATCTATTGATGATACTGCTTTTTCACTGTCACTTATCCACTTCCATTTCTGATTTCACTCCTTGTCCATAAATGTGATGTCTCTACATTATAATCCTTTTGCTGCATATACGTTAATTTCCTTGCCCCCATATGCTTTGTAGACATTCACTTGTAAAACTCAAGCTCTGCTTCATCATTAAATGCAACCTTCTGCTTCATCAGCTGTGCATGTGGCACTAAAGAACCTAGTGCTATGGTAACAGGTCTTGGTTTATATTCATGATCACTAGTCTCAAGTAGCATCTTAGCATTCCAGCATTAACTTTTCTAAATGACTGTTTCACTTCCTGTCTCTTTTCTAATCCCTCCTCACTCCTCCATACTCTCAGATGATAATCTTTCTTCTGAATTTACTGAGAAACAAAAACAAACAGGAATGTGGAATACAGAATATTTACACACTCTCACCATCACATCTACCAAATTAGCTATATCAGTTAGAACCATTATATTCTGCTTACATATCTGATACTATGGATGAAATTTCTCAGTTCCTATCTGTGTTCAGCCTATATATAAAAAACATACACAAGTATATATATATTCATGTGTATATACACATACATGTATATTTAAATATTTTATATATAAAGTATTGTAAATGAACTGACTTCCTTTAAGTACACATTCCATTTTTGCTATTATTAAACTCCCTTTACAGTAAAAAAAAAAAAAAAAAAAAAAAAGGCTGAAAGAAATATATTAACTTCTTATCTTCACAACCTTCATTCTGTTTCTAATCACAGCAGTGATACTTCTGACTGCTGCCTTTTTACCAATGGAAAAGTTCTCAAGCTCTCCAAATGTGCTCCATACTTTGAAAGCCAGTGCTCCATTCTTGGGCTTCATCTTTCTCAAAATATAATAATTTGACACAATCAGTCCCATTCTTAAAGTAACGTACTCACTAGGCGTCTAGAAAAATCAGTGGTTTTTTTTGGCTTTCACCTTTTTCTGTCCTTCTTGATCTCAATCTTGATTTCTCTTCACGTCTTCAGTTCTGTATGTGTCAGTGTCTTATCCTTTCATTTATTCTGTGCCTACCTACACTCACTCCAAATGCAATATATATCTTCAAACCTCATGGTTTTAGATGCCATCTATATGCTGACAACTCTCAACTTTTATCTTTAAACCCACTTCTCTAGCTGTTCCATTTCTCAGGCAAAACAATTAATCATTTTTAACTCCTCTCCTTCTCACTTTCCATATTAAATCAATCTTCACATTCTTTAAGTCCTATATTCCTAATATATCACAAAATGACCACTTATCACCACCCTCATGACTGCCAGCCTTGCTCAAGATGACATTATCTTTTGTATGTTCAACACTAATGCACGATGTTAATAATAGGGGAAACTGGGGTGGGGATGTGTGTGGGGCAGGCATAGGGACTACAGGAGGACTCTTTACTTTCCTCTCAATTTTTATGTAAATCTAAAACTGCTCTAGAAAATAAAGTCTATTAAAATCCCTAAAAATCTTACATGCTAAAAGTCTATTAAGTCTGTAGTCAGTTAAACGTTTCTAGTGGTATAACATTTAACTTCAGTATCTATACTACTGAACAAATTGCATTTCCTTTTAATTACTAAGTAAACAAAATTAAATACTTTATAGCGTATTGTCTGTTAGAATATGGTCTTCTTTGGAAAAAACCCTCAGTTTAAATACAGTGTCTTCAAAAGGAGAAATATAATTGCCTTCCTAAATTTAGGAGAAGTAGGGCTGTCTTTTACGCAAGTACAGTAGTTATAGTGGTATCCTATAGTGATGGCAATTTTTCACAAAATTCCCTGAATAACAAAGTAAACAAATAGCCCAGGACATTCTGAATTGTAGTCTTTAGTTAATGCAACATTTCTTTGATGTTTACAGTTTATTTTTAAAACTAGAGGTCTCTATTACATAAAATATCTATTGTCATTTTAATGTAGAATATTTAAGGTATTAATAGTTAAATCAGTTTATGTTTATCCAAACTGAGGAAAAATTGGAACTCCAAGGAGTTGCATGATCTTTATTTCACGAAGTAGCTGTAGAAAGTCTTACATTGGCCTATCTACATGGGATGTATTCACTTGATGACCTAGGTATGACGGGCAAAATGGATGTGTTGAGGGGAAAAAAAGGCAGTAAATACCTTGTTGGATGACCAATAGCATTCAGGAATATTTCCAGTACATTTCCCACTTCATTAATTTATATGCATTCAGGGCATGCCAGTTTGCTTTCATTTATTTGCTTACCTAATAGTTCTTTATCAGGAGACTAAATGTGCTAGAACTTGCACGCTATTAGTGGAAGAAATCTCCATTATTTACAGATATTCTTAGATGAATTGGACAGCAGCATTCCAAGCTGGTAACTTTTAAAGCATGTATTGCTGTGTGATATTCTAAATATGAGAAGCCGCCATTTTCCATCAGGTTGGATAATGTGCTTCCTCATTTATATATATAACCTATACACAAGGAGGTTTGAGTCAGATATTTGAGAATATTTTTCATACTGTTTCTAGAAACTTCTAGCCAAATGCAAAGTAAACCAATCATGTTTGAACTCATCCAACTTAGAAAGTACTTCATTGGGAAAACGTTCTTTAAACCAGCAGTTCTCAACTCTGAAGGTCCTGGACAATTTTTCTGGAGGTCTGTGAGGTCAAAACTGCTTTCATAATAACTTAAAGATGTGTTTCACCCTTTTTACTATATTGACTTTGTTTTGATAGTACAAAATAAATGGCAGGTAAATCTGTTTATAGTTGGTTCTAGTGACTCAGATGGTGGGCAGTGATTATGTTCAAAGAAAGGTGCAAGGAAATATTTTGAAATTTTGGAATCTGAACGTTACTCTAGTGAAAGAATGCTTACTACTGTCTCATTGGTTTTCATATGTACAGAATTAGAATTCTGTTTTAAGAAATGTGCTCTACATATCTGTTTTCCATCTTTATTCCATCAGCACTAAGTCTCCTTTGACTTTCGTAATATTACTAAGGCTATGATGACAGTGATGCATTGCAATTAAAGTGTGCCAGCTTTATTCTACTTACTATTTAGGGGAAGAAATATTTTCTTCATATTTTAATACTGTATAAATTTTGTAAGTCATGACTACATTTCCATTTACTTATTCCTTGCTGTTATTTAAAATAGATTTTTCCCTATCATCACTGTTAAGCTAAGTTGATCATAAACAGTTTCTACTAGGAAATATGTAAAACAAAATACTTAAATATTTTTCTGTATTTTAAAACACTTATCCTACTGTGTCATTAACTTTTTTTCTTATATTAAGCAATCCAGCTACTGCTATAACCTAGATTATTTTAGATAACAGTCATCAAAATTATTCAGAGGAAATTAATCAAAGTTTCTTGGTGAAGAGATTTCTGGAATGATATGGCTGTTGGTTCAGTTACAAAATAACCAAGACTATAATAGACAGTTGCAGAAGTTTGGAACTCAGAAGCTTAAATATAATTCAACAAATAACGAGGTGTCCATTTCTGTTTCAGAAACATTTTTAGAAACATTGCACTTTTGGAATCTCTTGTAGTTCTTTGAAACTTCCATAAGAAGTGCTCGATAACCATGTTTATAGGTTATGTATGCAGAAGTTCATTCCCAAGTCATTTTGCATCTTCTCTTTAAAGGAAGAGTATAATATTTTAATTTTAAGTTTTCTATTTGAATCTTATTCAGTTAGAGAAGGATTTTGTTCCGTCTTAATTTTCCACCTCCAGACAGCAACCCATATAAATGCAGTTAAGTGTCTATAAGTGAAAAGTTTCTTTTCTTTTCTTTTTTTTTTTTTTTACATCTTTATTGGAGTATAATTGCTTTACAATGGTGTGTTAGTTTCTGCTTTATAACGAAGTGAATCAGTTATACATATACATATGTTCCCATATCTCTTCCCTCTTGTGTCTCCCTCCCTCCCACCCTCCCTACCCCACCCCTCTAGGCGGTCACAAAGCACCGAGCTGATTTCCCTGTGCTATGCGGCTGCTTCCCACTAGCTATCTATTTTATGTTTGGTAGTGTATATATGTCCATGCCTCTCTCTTGCTTTGTCACAGTTTACCCTTCCCTCTCCCCATATCCTCAAGCCCATTCTCTAGTAGGTCTGTGTCTTTATTCCTGTCTTACCCCTAGGTTCTTCATGACATTTTTTTTTCTTAAATTCCATATATATCATGGAGAAGTTGCAGGGTAAGTAACTTCCACTCCATATGTTTTTGTCACTTTGGAAAATTGTAATCTGGAAAGATATGTGTATGATAGAGGAAAACATTTCTTCCTTTTATCATTATAATTATCCCTTTTGTCATTATAGTCCTTTTCAAATACTTAAAGGTTCTCTTCTGAATAAAAACTGATTGTTAGATTATGATGTCCTCCCTATCCTCTGTGGGAAATTAAGCACTAGTCCTTTGATTTATCAATCAAAGAATATCACTTGTTTCCCCTTCTCTTAACATACATATCTTACTGTATTTTTGTAGTCTGCTTATTTATGAAACATATTTTTGAAGACTTTTTCTTTTCTACTTATTCTTTTCATGAATTTTATTTTGAAATAACATTGTATCTCTTTCTAATTTTGGATATCTAATTCTTGTTTTAATAAGAGCTTGAGCCTTAGTTGTAATCAATTAACTAAGACTAATTACTTGTTTTTAAATATTCTGTTAGTTTCTAACTTGTTTTTCTTTGTGGTTTTTTAGATACAAGTCATGTGGCTTTTAATAAGATTTCCATTTTCTATGTTTTATAAAGGTTTCACCACATATCTGTAGAAACAGATTTTTCTGACTCACTAGCAGGTTGTCACCTGTGTAGATGGCCTATAGGGTGGCAGGCACTGTCTTAATATCAGGCTGAATTGCTAGAGTACAGAGCCATGAGGAAGTTTCCAAATCCTGTTATAATAAGTAAAATTGAGTAGTTTTATACTGAATATGCTTGTTCTTAATGTTTACGTTCCTTTAAGAGTTTTACAATTCTAATCACTTTTCATCTTTGCATTTCTGTAACTGATGTTTCTGCAATTTCCTTTTCTTTTGGTTAAAATAACAAGGAATAACAGTATTTTTATACCCATGTTCAACATTAGTTGGAGATTAAGCCTGGTGATTCAAGACCTGTGATAGAAGATTAAAACTTGGGACAAAAATGGTAATTTCATTTCTTTCATTAAGTTTCATGATGCTGGAATTCACTCCAATATCCAAAGGCAAAGAGGCACATAGCCCAGTGCTCTTAAAAAGCTTCCTTCTGAAAACAGGCATCTGTTGTGTGTTAACTGAGTAAAATAAAACAGGGAAGGAAGGATTGTTTGTTCCCTGGGTACTTTATTAGTGTTCTCTACTATTCAGATTCTCAAAGAGGAAAGTGGGAAATATATACATCATGGGTGCTGTTCAAATACAAGTGCTATTGTCATGAAAATTAATATTATTTGACAATGTTTTGTCTTCCTTTGATGTTAGACAAGATATTATTATTCACTGCGCACTTTAGCATACTGGTCAGGTTAATGCAACTTGAAGTCAGTTTTAATAAAGATCAATATCAAAACTTTTGTGAGATACCAGTTACAAATTAAATGCACTTAGTGTTTTCTCACACATCTTGATGAGACTTTTCTACTCTATGGAAATAGATGCCCTATAGTTGTCTATAATTTGGATAAAATTAACAACACCAATTAAGTGTCCCTTATCCACCACACCATAAACACTTGTAATGTTGCTGCCCCAGGTCATCCAGTGGAATCCTGAAGTGTTCTCTCAACTACAAATTTGTCACATAATATCATAGCTTTGATTCTACAGTTGCTATGGTACCCTGAACAAATACTCAATATTAGTCTCTCAGGACATAAATTAAGAATCATCAGTATTGTAGGATGTCAGGTGCTTAGCTCCTACTGACCATGATGCTGGTTTAATTTATTGAAAAGAAAAGAAAAATAACTCTGAGCTGAAATAAACTGTTTAATAGAATGCTTTGTATATAAATAAATAGTCATATAAGATTATCTAGGTCAATACATGTTAAAGCAATGCCAATAATTGTTAGACTTATTAAGGCATCAAGTCCATCCAATGCTTGAATATTTCAAAAGTTCATTATATAAAGATAAAGCAATGAAATATTCTAGATTCAAATGATACTATTATTTAAGATAACATTCTTAAGAGCTCTGGAATCCTTGGATATATTCAATTGGCTTAATTCTGTTGTAGATACCCTAGAGTTAATTTTGATTTGGCTTAATATATAAATATAGCAACTGAAATGTATGCCATATTTACTCTTATTGTGTTTATTTTAATGTCTTTATTACGATCTAATTCATATACACTTTTAAAGTGTTCAATTCATTGGTTTCTACTAAAATAGAGTTGTCCCACGATTACTACAATCTAAGTTTAAAATATTTTCATTATCTCAGAAAAGAAAACACAAACCCATTATCAGTCATTCCCCATTCTCCCTATACCCCCAGCCCTTGGCAATCACCAGCCTACTTTCTATCTCTGTGGAGTTACCTATTTTAGAATAGGTAACTCCTATTCTATAGATTCTATATTCTATAGAATCATAGAATATATGGCCTTTTGTGACTGGCTTCTTTCACTTAGTATAGTTTCTTCAGGGTTCATCCATATTGTATCATGGATCAATCCTTCATTCTTTGTATGGCCAAATAATAGTGCATTGCATGGATATACCACATTTTTTCTTCATTTTTCAGTTGATGAGCATTTGGGTTGTTACACTCCTTGTCTACTATGAATAATGCTGTTATGAACATTCATTTACAAGCTTTGTGTAGATGTATGTTTTTATTTCCCTTGGATTGCTGGATCATATGGTAACTCTATGTTAACGATTTTTTTATTGGGGTATCATTTTACAGTCTTGTGTAAGTTTCTATTGTACAGTGAAGTGGAGTTCCCTGTGCTATATAGCAGGTTCTCATTAGTTATCTATTTATACATATTGGTGTATATATATCAATCCAAATCTCCCAATTCATCCCACACCCCCCTTCCCCCCTTGGTGTTCAAATGTTTGTTGTCTGTGTGTCTATTTCTGCCTTGCACCAAACTCTTTTCCACAGTGACTGTACCATTTTACATTCTCACAAGCAATATCTGAGGGTTCCAATTTCTCTGCATTCTCACCACCACTTGTCAGAGTTCATCTTTTTTATTACAGCCACCCTCGTGGAGGTGAAGTAGTACCTTATTGTTGTTTTGATTTGAATTTCCTTAATGACTAATAATGCTAATCCTGTTTTCATGTACTAGTCGGCTATTAGTATATTTTCTTGGGAACAACTTATTCAGATTCTTTGTCCATTTTTAAAAAAAAATTGAGTTGTGTTTTTTGTATATTCTGGATATAAATCCCTAATCAAATACATGGTTTGCAAATATTTTCTCTCATTACATATATTGTCTTTTCAACTTCTTGATAGTTTCATTTGAAGCATAAAACTTTTAGAAATAATTTTAATCAGTCCAGTTTGTTTATTTTTTCTTTTGTTGCTTGTGCTCTGCTGTTTTGTGTAAAACAACATTGACTATTTCAATGTCATGAAGATTTACTCCCATGTTTTCTTAGAGTTTTATAGTTTTAGATATATTTAGGTCTATGATTCATTTTGAGTTAATTTTTATAAATGAGGCGAGCATGATTCAGAATTATGCTTGTGGATATCTAATTGTCCTGGAACTATTTGTTGAAAAGATAATTCTTTGCCTCACTGAAGTATCTTGACACCCATATCAAAATCCAGCTGACCCTGGACTCTTGATAGACATTTAGGTCAATGGAATAAAAGTGTATCCTTCTGCCAGTAAAGCATTGTCTTGATTACTACAGTTTTAGTTAGGCATCGAAATCAGGAAGTGTCAGTTCTCCAGATTGATTCTTCTCTTGTAAATCTTCTGTTCCTGTTTTCATACTTTTGTTGTTGCTAAGAATGTTGACCTTTATCACAGATTTAACCACATGTGTTCCCAAAGAGAAGGAAACACTGGCACTAAAGTACAGCTACTTGGAAAATTATTCTGGGTTGGTTTTGTTTTGGTTTTGGTTTTTTTGGTCACTAAGATGACAATAAAACCTTTGGGGAAATAATTGATTCACATCATTGGGAATGTAATTTTTATCATTCATTCACTGTAAGGTCCACTTATAGAAAACTGTCTCCAGCTTTCCCAAAATATAGTTTCCTTAAAATGGGAATCTCTCAAATCTGAACCATGTGTAATTCTTTACTGAATTACTCAGTTGAACCATTCACTTAAACCCAACTTATTCCTTTTGCTCTGAAGAATTTAATTCTGTCATTCAGCTGAGATATAGTAGTTTCATTAACCCTATATCTATAATAATTGCACTGTTACCTTAGCTCATTAGAAAATTTATAGTTTAGTAAATTATTTCAGCAATTACATTTATGCCCTGCTTATTACTTGTTTAACATTTCTTAAACATTTTAACAATTGTCTGGTAGGCAATAAATCTACTCACTTTATGTGGAAAGTACTTGGAAGAAATTTAGTAGCCAGTTTCATGAAAGACCTGTGAAATTCAGTGACATATGTATTTAAAAAGAAGGCCAGTAAGGAAACTGATAAATAATTCTGGCAAATCACACCTATTATCATGGATTACAAGACCACAGAACATTTAGTATTCTGTTAAAATGGGATCACATTTTAATTTTGAATACCTTAGTAAGAATTAGCTGGAATCGCTGAATATAAATCATCCAATAATTTCCATATAGGTAGCAATAAGATATTATATTTAATAACTTGAAGTTAATTCTGACATTGAAATATATGTATAATCATGTAACACATGCTATATACTTAGCAAACTTCTCAAAAGGCAACCACTTTCCATCAGAGATCATCAGGAAGTTTTAGTAAAATGTTCCTGTTGATTTTAATGATTTTTTTTTTAGGTGAAGAGAATATTGTGGTATAATCCTTAATGAAATGGTTCAGAGTATTTCAGTTCCAATTAAAAATATCTGGAAAATTAGTCGGTACTAATTATTTAAAGTCAGCAAGTTGTCATGCCCACTTATTCCTTACAAAGGCTCTACATTACATGAGTTGGGTTTAGGGAATTTGTGAACAGGACACTTATCTGAACTTGTGCCATCTTTCCTCATTACCTTAATCATATTCCAAACTGCAGAGATTATAAAGACACCCCAATGTGGATGCCCTAGACCACAGTTGGAGCAGGTTGGCCAGAAAGAGTTGCCAGAATACCCAATGCTAAACATGTCACTTGAATTTCTGTGACATGGGTCCCGCTCAATTGCTAATGGAAAAATGTATCAAAACTGATTATCAATGGTTTCCAGCCAGATTTAGGTAAGGATGTATGTAATAAAAATAAAAATATGTTTACGTGCTATTGTCTGCATCACCTAACAGGCTTTCCTTTTCTAGTCTTTCCTTTGTCATTTTACTTTACTTTCTTTTCAGTGATGGAGATTAATATTTTCCAGGAATTGCAAGTCCTTTTGAGCTGAAGTCATTGTCTCCATACTACCAAGTCTTAGATGATAGCTGGACCTTATTATACTGCCAGTTTGATCAGATTATAATATATGGTGTAAACATTTTTCCTGAATCATAAATTTTGGGGAATCTACCCAGATTTCAGCCAGACTGGCCAGGGCCTTACCAGAGTAGCAATAGGAACAAAACAATTATTCTGTGCTCAACAGTAAGTATTAAACAGAATTTATCTGGCATATGAAAGTTTTAGGATACTATGGATATAGAATTTGCAAATTATGGTCTTTCTTGCATAGATATTTAACAAAAGTGGAAGGGCATCTGTTGCTTTAGCCTACCCAACATTAATTTATTCTTTTTCTTAAACATGCAGACTATTCTAGGCACTTGAAATCTATACATGAATAAAATGAATATCCCTTCTGTATGGAATTTGCATTCCAGTGGAGAGAGATGGAGACAATTTATATATAAATCATATGACTGCTGGGAAAAAAAACTGGTGTTCTTGCTTTGGGTGCAGGTTGCAATGTTAAATATGGTGTCTGGCCTCAGATTTGAATAAATACATGGGAAATGTTAATGAAAGTTAACCATTCAGATAACTGTTGAAAGAAGGTTCCAGGCAGAAGGAACAGTCAGTACAATGCCCCTGCTGGGAAGGATCAAGTAGAGAAAGAAACAGGAAGATATGAGAGCATCGTGTATTTTTTTAAAATTTATTTATTTTTGGCTGTGTTGGGTCTTTGTTGCTGCGCGTGGGCTTTTCTCTAATTGCAGTGAGCGGGGGCTACTCTTCGTTGCGGTGCGTGGGCTTCTCATTGAGGTGGCTTCTCTTGTTGCGGAGCATGTGCTCTAGGCATGCGGGCCTAGAGTAGTTGTGGCGCACGGGCTTAGTTGCTCCACGGCATGTGGGATCTTCCTGGACCACGGCTCGAACCCATGTCCTCTGCATTGGCACGTGGATTCTAACCACTGCGCCACCAGGGAAGTCCCAGCACCGTGTGTTGATGAAACTGTGTGTGTCCTTGAGTAGGTGAACGAGCATGGGATCTGGTGCACAAGTGGGAACAGGGAAAGTTAAAGTGTGTGTGTGTATCTGCAGCACTTTCAAGAACCTCACAGCCTGTGAGAGAGAAAGACGATGACTATTATAATTTAGTTTGATAAGTTTAAGATCAAGGGTAAAGGTAAACAACAGAGATAGCAGAGTATTTGTTTTTAATGTGAAGAGGCTTTTGCTTTTCACAACCTAAATGCCTAAGAATACACTAAATGTCACAAGACCTTCATCAACAGTTCATTCCTTACTTAATATCAGAATTTATAACTGTGAATGAGGAAAATTAAAAAAAATGAAGAAAAGTTTTTATTTGGTAAAGATTGATTTCTTAAATTTAAAAAATATTTTTTTGCTTTTTAAAAAAATTTATATTGGAGTATATTTGACTTCAATGTTATGTTTCTGGTGTACAGCAAAGTGATTCAGTTATACATATATCTATTCTTTTTCAGATTCTTTTCCCATATAGGTTATTACAGAATACTGAGTAGAGTTCCTTGTGCTATACAGTAGGCCCTTGTTGATTATCTATTTTATATATAATAGTGTGCATATGTTAACCCCAACCTCCTAATTTATCCCTCCTTCTGATGTTAGACCCCCAGACTGGGGCGCCTGACATGGGGCTCAGAACTCACTCCTGTGGGAGAATCTGTGTGATATAATTATTTTCCAGTTTGTGGGTCACCCACCCGGTGGGTATTGGATTTGTTTGTATCATGAATGCACGCCTCCTGCCATCTCATTGTGGCTTCTTCTCTGCCTTTAGAAGTAGAGTATCTTTTCTGGCAGGTTCCAGTCCTTTGTTGTCAATGGTTATTCAGCAGTTAGTTGTGATTTTGGTGTTTTTGTGAGAGGAGGTGAGCTCAGGTCCTTCTATTCCACCATTTTGTCTGGGGATTGGAAAATAAAAACTTACTTTGTTCCAGATCAACCTTGACAAGTGCATGTGGCCTTGGGTCCCTCTTAGGGAAGGATGGACCTTTGCCTTTACTCCAGTCCTATTTGTTCTTAAAGGTTGTAAGGAAAGAGAGGCACTTTTGTAGGCACTGGATCAACACCAGTCCAAACAGCACAGACCTCTAAGAGAGGATCCAGATTCTCTTGGTCCCTTTCCTATTTGTCCAAATTAATGCTAGAGCTGGTGGAGTGTCTTCCCACCAGTAGTAAAGGGTCACTCTCCCTATGCCCTTCTTCTCCACAGGCTTTGTTGCAGTTAGGGCCTGAAGATTCGCCTCCTCAGAATCTGTTCTATCTTCCCCTCCACCTGCCAGGACCTTCTGACTCCATGACTCTGTGGCTGCATCCACTGCAGCCCGGCCTAAGCTCGATAGCAGAGAATTTAAGAAAAGCTACATCATTTGGGCCAGGGTAATTGTGCTGACCTCTACTCAGTGTGTTCCAAGGGCCAGCAGCATCAGTATCACCTGGCAACTTGAGAAATGGAAAAATCATGAACCCTGCTTGACACCCACTGAATCATTATTGGCATTTTAACAAGACCCTAAGGTGATTCATAGAATGTTAAAGTTTAAGAAGCCTGTTTTAAAGGATTTTAGGAGTAGAGTCGTGGTCCATTCCATAGAGAAGAGAATGTGAGCAAAGGCATGGGGAAAGAAAGAAAATGAGCACCATGACTGCCACCAAACCCACCCTGTTGTGGCATGGGGAAAGAAAGAAAATGAGCACCATGACTGCCACCAAACCCACCCTGTTGTGGGCTAAAAAATACAAAAAGTTCAGGGCTGCTGGAGAACAAAATAAAACCTGGGATTACCCTGGTAGGTAATATGAGAGAGAAAATGAGAGGCGGGTTTATGTGCTCATCTGGGCACCGGGAGCTCTTGAGGGGTTTGTCAAGTGGGGAGATAAGATCAGAATTGGATGTTAGCCAAATCTCCAAGGTGAGGTCTGAATTATACCTTGAGCATTTTCCATTGCATTTTCAACATCCTTAACACAAATTTAGAAAATATAACACTTCCACCAGTACTTTGCATCATTTTGGTTTTTTCTTTGTTATTTTACATAAGAAATGTCATGCATTACTCACAATATTGTGAGCCTTTTTTCCAAAGTTAAATATCATAAAATAGCTTTATGAATTCTAATTAAACATTTTAATGTCTGCAGAATGTTCTGTCAGAGTGATGGATTATAATTAAACATAAAACTTTCAGTAATCATTCAGGTCAGTTTGACTTTTTCATGAACATAATGAAAAATATTTGTGCAAAAGAGTTTTTATGTGTCTGATATTATTTTTCAGACATTTCAATACATGAATTTTTAAAAATATGAATGTTAAAACTTTTGGTATACATTTCCAAAATGCATTACAAAATTTATTTACTCCAGTTATTCCAATTTCAAATATAATAACTTATGTATCATATTCTACTTAAACTGTGCTGTTCTTACAGTTGTACCAAAATATTCCTTAAATATCTAATAATACCTGTCTGTAATTAAGTTTTCCAAGTAGTTACCATATATCCCATATTGGTATTCCTATATTAAAATCCCAAGTGATAGAAAAGCTGAAAATTTATAAATTAAAGAAAAAGTACAAAAAGATAACATTTCTCATTCATAAAATAAATGATTTGGGAACTGCCCTTGGTAATACCAAATAGGTGGGGTTTTTCCAAGTAGTTATTTGAAAGAAAATGAAAATGTGAAATAATCTGACATTCCAGAATAATTAGTCAATCATTATTAGCCTATTACCTTATTCTTCTAATTTTATCCTGATAGAAAATTAATCTTTAATGAGGCATGAATGTTGAGCATCCTGATTCCTCCACAAATAATGAAATTGGATGCAAGACTGTATCTGAAGAAGCAAAATTAGTCTGGATGCCTGGCCTAGTAGAATTTTATAAGAACTTTTAAGTAATATATACACAGACATGTTTGTACTTTAATAAATATTTTTGTAACATTTATCTAGCAAAATAGACAACACTTGATTTGAATAACTTGATGTAAAGTATAATGATTAAATCCAACATAAGCCTAATATATTAACAAATACATGTTACATTAACTGCAGAAAAATTAGAACTAGAGACATGTAGAATATCTGTAAAAAAATTTCTGGTTCAACATTTATCTATATAAAGCAGAAACTAGGAAAAGTGAGGTCCACAAAATCCTGCACAGGTTAGATAAGGGAGAACTTCGAAGGTAAGAAAGTAAACTTGGATTATGTATATAAAAGTAATTCTGTTAGGTGTATATATAAACTTAAGAATTGTGGATGTCAAAAAAAGTGTGTATTACTAAAAATATCTGAATGTTTGACATCTAGAAATAAAAATAATATTTGAGAGTTAATTTTGATACACCTTAAAAATGTTTACTTCATGGGCACAAATAATTGATGATAAGGGTTTATAGAATGGTGAGGGTATGAAGAGAAATAGCTTTTCTCCTGGAAAATAATAATGCCAACTCAACTGTATATAATTCTTTCTAATGTTTAAAATGATTTAACTTGAAAAACACTGACCAAGAGATCAGAGAATTGGGATTCGTTTTCATATTTAGCAGTAATTTGACTTTGCACAAGGTGAGGAAGATTTGATTATCCTTACAGTTTTATTAAATATGGAAATTATTAACCTTATTTTACTATAGTGCCATAGCTCAGCAGTCTGCTTGGAGAGGCAAGATTTTTGTCTTGGAGCTGCATATGCATGGTAATTTCCACAAGATTTTGAAATATTCAATTGGAGGAATATGGTTGCTAGATATTGTTGTGAGGAAGAGAAAACACTAAAACTATCTAAACCTACCCCATGGAACCTCCACTCAGGCTAAACAACTTGGCAACTTAATTAAACACCTATTGAAATGTGTTTATATATAGAAAAAATAAAATTGGAGATCTAACTCACATCATGTACAAAAATTAACTCCATCTTGATCTAGGACTTAAATGACAAATACAAAACTTTAACAAATTTTAGTTGAAAATGCAGATTAATACTTCTCTAAGCTTGGCATAGGGAAGTACTTTTTAGCATTATTAAATACATCCTAACTGTAAAAAAAATTCATAAATTTTGCTTAATAAAATGACTATTATTCATCCAAAGAGCTCTTAAAATGGAAAAAAAAAAGCTATAAACTTGATAACACTTGGTGAAGATACTTGGAACACTTATAACTGACAAAGGGTTAGTATCGAGATTATAACATAAACATGTACAGATTAAAAAGAAAAGAAAGAGCTCCAAATAGAGTAATGAGCAGAAGACCTGAATAGGAACAAAAGAAGAAAATCACTGAGCCAATAAAAATATAAAGAGGTATGAACCATAATTTATTGATAAGGGATTGGCAAAAGTTTTAATATCTCACACCACCAAGTGTTGGCGAAGATAGGCTCAAACAGGATCCCATCTAACTGCCTTTGGGAGGTAAGTTAGAAAATCATTTTGGGGAGACATTTTAGCATTATCTTGAAAAATTAAAAAATATAACTTGGCAATTCTCCTACGTATGTCTCCAGAGACTACTTTGCACAAATGCATCAGGAGATCTACACAAGAGTGTTCAGAGCAACTCAAGCCTGCAAACAGTCTAATACTTATGGACAGGAGTGTGGTGTACTGTCATGGCACCATCATGCAGTACAATCTGGTAAACCAGAACAAAGCGGCTACAGTGAGTCACTAATACGGATGAGTCTTAGCAGTTGAATTAAAAAAGAAAGTATTAGAAGATTACATAGAGCATAATACCCATTTTTTATGTTTAAGTTAAAAACAACTAAAAGAATACATTTTAAAGAATATTTCTATTTGTACCATTATGTGTGTGTCTATATAAGTGTACCTATATACACTTAGCATATATATATGCACACATATACGCTATACTTAAATACACACATGCAAATACGTAAAACTATTTTCAAAATCTTGAGAATAATAAGGTAGGGGAGCCCAGGTTAGAAACGCGGGAGGAGTGCGTAGATAGAAAAGATTTTGTCAAATTCTAGACTCCATGTAGATGTTTATTTTATTATTGACTATATGAACTAATTCTATAATTAAAAATAAGTATTCCTACACATTCATGTATATATACAAAAAAGAATGTGTCATGCAAAAAACTTGCTTTTAAAAGGATTTTCTTATTTTAGTCATCTTACCTGAGGCATTTTCTATTTTGCTTTCAGCTTGATGATTTCCTCAATCAGATCCATAAGCTCCAGAGATCTTTGGATGAACAGAAAGAAACAAATGAAAACTTGAAACTTAAACTCAGGCACTTACAAAACTGGTAATTATTTCACAAAATATGTCAAATTCAAGATCGAGATCTTAGATAGGGAAATCTTGATGTCCTTTTTTCCTCATATTTTCTTAAAAATAATGTTATAGATATTTAGCTAGGAATATTAAAAGGACCTTGCAGGTACTCAGTACTTAAATTTATGGGCTTCTGGCTCTTATTGTTTTTTCCCCCAATAAATGTTACATGTTATGATAAAGACAATTTAAATATCATTTAAAACCAACTCTAGTTCTAAAGGTGTAAAATTTCTGAAAGGCAAAAGAGCGTTCAGAATACTTTTCACAAACTGAAAGAGTTATAATACCTGCAAGAAACTAGAAGTTGTAAACCATACAATTTGCTGGGTAGTTGATAAGAGAATCACTGTACTTAAGAAAAAGTAATGGTTTAAGTAATTGATAGACATTAAACACATATTCACCATCTATGTAGTAAGGGTGGCATGTTGTGTGAAAAATGTTTTCACCCCAGAGAGGTAACAATAAATTTGGTATAATTCTTCATACAAGGCAAAAGTGGACAGAGGTGTCAAACACTATGATTTGCATTATAAAGAGACTGAAGGAGCAAGCTAAGATTTGCACTCCAATTGATATGAATACTCTCAAAGTAATAGATCACCTGTGACTGAAGTTAAGGAAAAGCAACAATCACCTCAGAAACTAAGGGCTTTTGACTTTTATCTGGGTAGACATTTTGCAGTAAAGTCATAGAAAAGCCCTCCAGCACTGGCAAGTACAGTAGTATCTAGATATAAATCAGGTGGAAATGAAGCTATGATTTCCTTTCAGTTGGATGAAACAAAAGCAAAGTATAAAATTGTACATAGAGGAATATTTGAGACCTTTTTATATAGTATAGTTTACTGCTTCATATTTACCTTTAGATAAATAAATTTACCTTAAGAAGAGACCCTATATAATCCTACTTGTAAAACTTAACTCAGTCAATAATATACCTGGTCTTCCTTCTTTCCCATTAGTGCAAATGAAAATTTACTAATTGATTTGTAAGTAAAGCTTCCTCTCATCTGATCATCCAGCTTATCTCTTTGTAAAAGGCTTTATCATTCACCCAGCCTTCCCTTCCGTGCCTGTGTCTTTCTCTAACATGGGGGAAGGTCTGACTGGTGGGAACTCTAAGGCCTGGGGACAAAGAGGCCCACCAGTGGCCTTCCACTGACCATTGCATATGCACTGGTGAAGGGTGTGGGCCCCAGGATGGGCTTTCATCTCAGCCACACCCTTCAAACTTCTATTAAGCCCTGTCTTAAGTCTTGCTTAGTTCTTAAAAGCAAATTGGCCATAACACTTTTTGTTATCTTTACCTGGAGACAGTTTCTTACTTTGAGACTGCCTTCTCTATTTCCTCTAAAATCTGCTTGAAAAATGAATAATTAATTTCTTTCACTTATTTTTCTCTTAAGACCACTTAAAAGAAGACATTTCTCACTTTCACATTCTGCCTGGGAATCTTGTTTTTTTGACCCACAGGTTTATTACATGCTTGTTATAGGTTCCATGTTCTCACAGGTGACACTAATGCTAATTGTTGCACCAATGCATAAATATCTCCCTTTCTCCAGCGACCATCGCTTCACTGCTTTTACACCAGCCCTAACAGCTTCCTCACCATCTTTCCATTCTCTACTTGTTGATGTCCCTAAACCAATGTCACCTATTTTGTTATGGCAGCCCCTCACTTCCAGATACCAGTGTCTGAGGTCTCTATTGCTGTAAAATGAATTACCCAAATACTTAATTGCCTAAAACGTTTATCACAGTTCTGTGGGTTTTCTGGGTTCAGCTGGGTGGTTCTTCTCCTTCACATAGACGTGGAAGGGTTAACTCTTGCATCTGCATTCCACAGAGAGCTCTCTGGGGCTAGAATGTCCAAAATGACCTCACTTCTATATCTGATACTTCAGCTGGAGTGAGAAATGGCTGTTGCTTGTTGGGCTTCTGCCTTGCTCTGAGGAATCACCCTGGGGAGTCACACAGTGTCCCTTCCTTCAGATTCTATTGGTCAGAGTCTACAGCAGGTCACTAGGCCATCCAAGTTTCAAGAGTTGAGGAAATTGACCCTATGGCTTTATGGAAAGAACCATATGTGCACATAGGGACATCCTAGACATCGTTGCCATCATCTTTGCAGATAAGG
The DNA here is from genome assembly GCF_949752795.1 of Hyperoodon ampullatus. NCBI lineage: Eukaryota > Metazoa > Chordata > Mammalia > Artiodactyla > Ziphiidae > Hyperoodon > Hyperoodon ampullatus. Next base: position 81,485,562 of record NC_136926.1, read on the forward strand.
CAGATACCACGAATGCAGCAACTTTTGATTAGACTTCACTCCTACCTATATTCCTCAGGCTAAATCAGAAGATAAGCTTTGCTATTTATTATTTCTGTGACCTTGAGCATGTTACTTATAGAACTATATAACACCCCCTTAAAGACTGAATAAAATAATGTCATGTGCTGTGTCATATGTTTCTTATACATTAATAAATATGCAACAAATATTAGTTTATTCATCTCACTCTACTTTTTAAGAGGCAATTTCCTTCAGAGAAAATAGTTAGAAAGAAAATTTTTGTGCAAAAAAGAAAATATATTTTAAAGAAATCTTGGAAATGCCTCCCAGAAAAATTTTAAAAAGTAATACTACTTGCCCTTGACTTCAACTATATAAACCTACAACCTCCTATTGGGTGTGTTTTCTTACCTGCTTTGAAATCTCTTTGTAAGATTATTCACATTTTTACTAAACAGCATTTTATAATAATAAATTACACACCTTAAACTCCTGTATGTTAGACTAAAAAATGTCAGGAACACAATATTGTGATATAAAAAGATAGGCACTAACCAGTAAAATAAACATCAGAAATTTTTCTCTTTAAACATTGTTATTTGTCATTTTAAGGAAAATATTGTAAATATTAGAAAACTAATAAAAGAAATTGAAATCTAAATATTTTCATAAATTAGAATACTCATAACCACATTAATGAAGAAAACCCAATGCTGTTTTAAAAATACCCCTTTGCACTAATTGTAATATCAACCAGTTTCAAATATAAACATTTTAAAATAGAACTATAGTAACTTAAGCATAATTTATATTGAACACCCTAAAGAAATGATATCACAATGTGGAATGTTTAGTATTATACTTCAAAGCGCCACCTATTTATGCCAAATATGAAATGATACATACAGAAAATATAATTCCTATCTTATGACACTGCTCTTACAGAGGTTTATAAAAAATGCATGGAAGAAATGTGCTGTTAGCTGATTTTAAATCAAACTAATGAAGATATGGTATTGTCTACATATCCCAAGAGGAGCTGTTACACAGACTTTAAAGATTAGTGTCGACCTAACATATACATTGTGCACGTTTCCCTCCAAAATGCAAAGACCTTCTGTGTGCCCCCTGGCCCTCACTTACTCCTACGAATAAAACTGTAGTCTGTGATTGGTGTGGGGAATTAAATGACCTCCAAAGCATTCTCACCTTGGTAGGCATACTGCTGTGTTCACTGTGGCTGAACTTCGGATACGTCATACCCAATGCAGTGGAAAGCATGAGAATGGTTATCTTTAATCTTAATATATTTTCATCTTGTTGGCATGATCCATTTCTAAAAAAGTACACATAATATTTTTCTCCCTTTTATATATTGTTGTGAAGACAGTAATATTTTCTGAAATCACCTCCAAGTATCTGGTTTCTGTACCTTCAGATGAAGGTTAAAATTTCTATTCATCTGGGAACATAATTAATCAAGGAATATTTGAAAATTCCTACTCTCATTGGTGGATACAATGCATATAGATGTATGAACACATCTCTAAAAATTACTCTTTTCTAGCCAGCAGAACCATCCTCAAAGAAACTAAAACACTACAAAGACTTATTCAAAAGCAAACTAACAGACCAATATAATTTCTTCTGCAATAACAGCTTTGGCAAGTTTAACTAGGAAGACAGTTTGTATACTGAATGTAATATTGTTCTTATTTGAACATATCTCATCTTTGAATGTATTCTATTGGGAAAAAATACTCCTGAGTCCATCTTCAACCATAATTATTAGAGTGAGGTATCAATCTTTGTCAACAAGTAATGTGAAAGAGATTTGTCCTATTCAGTAGCCACATTGATGCCTCAGATAAAGAAACAGAGAAACAGCAAATATGAAATTCTACATTATTTTCTGTTAGAAGTAGAAATAAACACTTGTTCTAAAGAGAATGTACTCAGGAAAAAATTTAAAGAATAAGTCACATAATAAAACACAGTGATATAAGAAAGGGCTGCTGGGAATGGCCATCATCAAAAAATCTACAAACAATAAATGCTGGAGAGGGTGTGGAGAAAAGGGAACCCTCTTGCACTGTTGGTGGGAATGTAAATTGATACAGCCACTATGGAGAACAGTATGGAGGTTCCTTAAACAACTAAAAATAGAACTACCATATGACCCAACAATCCCACTACTGGGCATATACCCAGAGAAAACTATAATTCAAAAAGTCATGTACCCCAATGTTCATTGCAGTACTGTTTACAATAGCCAGGACATGGAAGCAACCTAAGTGTCCATCGACAAATGAATGGATAAAGAAGATGTGACACATATATAGAATGGAATATTACTTAGCCATAAAAAGAAACTAAATTGAGTTATTTGTATTGAGGTGGATGAACCTAGAGCCTGTCATACAGAATGAAGTAAGTCAGAAAAACAAATACCATATGCAAACAGGTACATATGGAATCTAAAAAAAAAAAAGGTCCTGAAGAACCTAGGGCAGGACAGGAACAAAGACACAGACTCAGAGAATGGACTTGAGGACACAGGGAGGGGGAAAGGTAAGCTGGGACGAAGTGAGAGAGTAGCATTGACATATATACACTACCAAATAGATAGATAGTGGGAAGCAGCTGCATGGCATAGGGAGATCAGCTAGGTGCTTTGTGACTACCTAGAGGGGTGGGATAAGGAGTGTGGGAGGGAGATGCAAGAGGGAGGGGATATGGAGATATGAATAGCTGATTCACTTTGTTATACGGCAGAAACTAACACAACACTGTAAAGCAATTATACTCCAATAAAGATGTTTTAAAAAAACATCAGTAATAAAAGTAAAAATTTCAAAGAAAAAAAAAAAGAAAGGGCTGCTGGAACACAAATGTAATATTAACATTGGATTTCATTTTTTTGGCCTATAGGCACTATCTTACCTGCTTTATGAGATAGAAATTAGAATCTTCACTTCACAGGTGAGAAACAGTGACTTCAATGAATACATGACTTACTTAAGTGTCATATGCAAGTCTGTGGATTGGAAAAGACCTCTCACTTTAGACCTTCCAGAATTACAGAGGAGAGGGTTGGAAACTCTCAGACATGCATAAGACATTTAAGCAATTCATTTGATCCTTTGACGTGTCTGTTTTCTCATCTGTAAAGTGGAGTTAACAATGCCTGTTTAACCTAACCTACCACTTAAAAGAATTAGAAAAAGAACAACCAAAACCTAAAGTCAGCAGAATGAAGGAAATAATAAAGATCAGAGAGGAAATAGAGATTTAAAAATAGAAAAAAATTAATAAAACCAAGGGCTGTTTCTTTGAAAGGAGAAACAAGATTGAAAAACCTCTGGCCAGACTCACCAAGGAGAAAAGAGAGCGAGAACCCAAATAAACAAAATAAGAAATAAAAAAGGAGACATAACAGTTGATACTGCAGAAATACAAGAAAACATAAGGGAATACTATGAACAAAATTCAACAACCTAGAAGAAATGGACAAGTTTCTAGAAACATACAGCCCACCAAAACTGAATCAAGAAGAAATAGGTAATTTGAATAGACAAGTCACTAAAAGTAAAAGATAGTCTGTAATTTAAAAACTCCCTACAAACAAAAGTCCAGGACGAGACTTCACAGGTGAATTCTACCAGACATACAAAGAACTTATACCAATCCTTCTCAAACTCTTCCAAAAAACTGAACAGGAAGGAACATTCCCAAAGACATTCTATGAAGCCATCATCACCCTGATACCAAAACCAGACAAAGACATCACCAAAAAAGAAATTTGCAGGGCAATATCTTTGATGAATATAGATGCAAAAATTCTCAACAAAATATTAGCAAACTGAATCAACAACACATAAAAAAGATCATACACCATGACCAAGTGGGATTCATCTCAAGTTCACAAGGATGGTTCAACATAGGCAAATTAATCAATATGATACATCACATAAACAAAAGACAAGACAAAAACCACATATCATCAATAGAGGCAGAAAAAGCATTTGACAAAATTCAACATCCATTCTTGATAAAAACCCTTACCAAAGTGGGTAGAGGGAGCATATCTCAAGATAATAAAAGCTATTTACAACAAACCCACAGCCAATATAATACTCAATGGTGACAAGCTGAAAGCCTTCCCACTAAAATCTGTAACAAGACAGGGATGCCCCTCTCACCTCTTCTATCCCATACAGTATTGGAGGTCCTAGTCACAGCAATCCAACAAAAATAAATAAATAAATAAAAGGTATCCAAATTGGAAGGGAAGAGGTAAAATTGTCATTATATACAGATGATATGATACTATATATAGAAAACCCTAAAGACTCCACACAGAAACTACTAGAACTGATAAACGAATTCAGCAAGGTAGCTGGATACAAGATTAACATACAGAAATCAGTTGCATTTCTTTATACCAACAATGAAATATCAGAAAGGAAATGTAAAAAAAAAAAAATCCTTTTAAAATCACACCCCCAAAAATAAAATACTTAAGAGTAAACCTGACCAAGGAGATAAAAGACTTACATACTGAGAACTGTAAAACATTAATAAAGGAAACTGAAAATGATTCAAAGAAATGGAAAGATATTCCATGCTCTTGGATTGGAAGAATTAATAGTTAAAATGGCCACACTACCCAAAGCAATCTATGGATTTAATGTGATCCCTATCAAATTACCCCTGACATTTTTCACAGAACAGAACAAATAATCCTAAAATTCATGTGGAACCATAGAAAACTCAATTACCAAAGAAATCCTGAAGAAAAAGAACAAAGCAGGAGGCATAACCCTCCCAGACTTCAAATAATATTACAAAGCTAAATTAATCAAAATAGCATGGAATTGGAACAAAAAGACATATGGATCAATGGAACAGAATACAGAGCACAGAAATAAACCCACACACCTATGGTCAATTAATCTTCAACAAAGGAGGCAAGAATATACAATGGGAAAAAGTCCCTTCAGCAAGTGATGTTGGGAAAGTTGGACAGCCACATGTAAATCAATAAAGTTGGAACACACCCTCTCACCATATGCAAAAATAAACTCAAAATGGCTTAAAGACTTAAACATTAAGACATGACACCATAAAACTCCTAGAAGAGAACATAGGCAAAATATTCTCTGACATAAATCATACCAGTGTTTTCTTCGGTCAGTGTCCCAAGGCCATAGCAATAAAAACAAAAATGAACAAATGGGACCTAATCAAACTTACAAGCTTTTGCACAGCAAAGGAAACCATAAACAAAATGAAAGTACAACCCACAGAATGGGAGAAGATATTTTCAAATGATGTGACCAACAGAGGCTTAATTTCCAAAATATAAAAACAGCTCACACAACTCAGCAACAACAAAAAAACCCTATCCAAAAATGGGCAGAAGACCTAAGTAGACATTTCTCCAAAGAAGACATACAGATGGTCAATAGGCACATGAAAAGATGCTCAACGTTGCTAATTATTAGAGAAATGAAAATCAAAATGACAATGAGGCATCATCTCACACCAGTCAGAATGGCTATCATCAAAAAGTCTACAAATAATAAATGCTGGAGAGGGTGTGGAGAAAAGGGAACCCTGCTACACTGTTGGTGGGAATGTAAGTTGGTGCATCCATTGTGGAAAAACAGTATGGAGGTTCTTCAGAAAACTAAAAATAGAATTACCATATGATCCAGCAATCCCATTCCTGGGCATATATCTAGACAAAACTCTAACCCAAAAAGATACATGCACCCCCTATGTTCATAGCAGCACTATTCACAATAGCCAAGACGTGGAAGCAACCTGAATGTCCATCGACAGATGAATGGATAAAGATGTGGTATATATATACAATGAAATGCTACTCAGCTATAAAGAAGAATGAAATAATGCCATTTGCAGCAACATGGATGCAACTGGAGATTATCATACTAAGTGAAGTAAGTCAGAAAAAGAAAGGCAAATACCATATGATATCACTTATATGTGGACTCTAAAATATGACACAAATGAACCTACCTATGAAACAGAAACAGAATCATGGACATAGAGAACAGACTGGTGGTTGCCAAGGGGGAGGGGGTTGGGAGAGGGATGGAGTAGGAGATTGGGATTAGCAGATATAAGCTTTTATATGTAGATTGGATAAACAAGGTCCTACTGTATAGCACAGGCAACTATATTCAGTATCCTATAATAAACCATAATGGAAAATAATGTTAAAAAATATGTGAATAACTTTGCTGTATAGCAGTAATTAATAAAACATTGTAAATCAGTTAGACTTCAATTTTTAAAAAGTTGTGAAAAAAATACATTAAAAATGTCATGTGAAATTTCAATAAATACCCCCCCAAAAATACCCCCAACAATGCCTATTTAATTATGAGTTTGCAACCATAATTTAGTGTATGCTAACTGTGCCATTTCAAAGAAGGCCAAGATGTTTAATGATTATTTTATGAGGCTTAAAGATAGATTAAGATGAGAACTACACCAATAAAATGTTTCTCATTGGCCAGGATTTCACTAATAATTTTAAATTTATTCATTTAATACATTTTGCTTTAATATTTAAATCTGACCATACTTTTCAGTTCTAGTCACCACAAATAAATATAAGAGGATCTTGGGAAGAATGGCAAGGGTGAGTAGGTTTCAGAATATTTCCCATAAATGGTTAGTAGAAGGAATTAAGTTTCTGTTACTTTTAACGGTTGCTCCAATTTGACTGTTACCATCAAACAAATTAAATTTTTTTCAGAGAAGGATGCTGGGCAATCCTCTGTAGCAAGAGATGACTAAATAGAAAAATGTGAACTTTAAAAAGACATTTTATCATTAAGCTATAATTTAGAATAAAGAGATAATAGTATTCAGATCTGTAAATTAGAATTTTGTAAATGAACATTTTACTGAACGCTTAGAGGTATGATTAATTCAGTTATGTAAAATCACATTATATAAGTTCTCTTTAGCTTGCTTTTAGGTCTATTTATTCTCTGTGAATGATTAGGTAATAACTCAGAATATTATGGTTGAGTGGAAATACTGCTTTTATACAAAATCTTTAACTTAATTTCTCTAAGCATGAAATATAGTTTGGAGCTAAATTCTCTGATATTAAATGTGACATCTAAGAAGTGACTCTTTCAGTTTAACTGTTGAATAGAATTTAGTACTTTTATAACTTATTTTAGTAGAGATTCCTGCAGTGGTATGATAGGATTAAGTTTTCCAGAGTCTGACCCATTATTTTGAAAAGGAAAAAAATAATATTTATTTGGAGGCTACAAAATACTCAGAGGCATTCACACATCAAAATCCCCCTACTTTGAACCTACACATGGTACAGATGTTAGTAAGAAAAAATGAGGTAATTTTTGAAAATGTAAGAATGCCAATACAATTGACCCTTGAACAACTCTGGGGTTAATCCATGTTCAGAAGCAGCAGTAGCTTCAACCAACCACTGACCCTGTCGTTCTATAGTATTTACTACTGAAAAATATCTTTGTACAAGTGGACCCATAGAGTTCAAACCTGAGTTGCTCAAGGATCAATTGTACTTATTCCACATCAAAAGTAGGAATGAGGATAATATCTGGGGCTCTGATAACTCAGTGATTCCAATTATAAGCTGGTGTTTTATCTTAGTAAAACCACCAAAAGGGGCAATAGTTACTACAAGTACTTGGGAACTGGGAGATAGGGAGATAGGTCAACAAATGTTGATGACTGCCAGGTAACTTGGTGTTTTTTTCATTCCAGAAATTCATCAGAACCGTAAAATAAGTGTGATGTAATACTTAACAGCAGGAATTTCAGAATTGAAAAGCATGAATGTTTTCGTAACAGCAGTCTGCATTCCCTGTTGCCAAGACTCACCAACGATAGGATTGTTCTTAGTACACCTGTGCTGAGATTATCAATGGCTGTGACCTGATAGCTTGGCAATGCTGGCAGTGCCCCAATATCAGAGACTGGAGGAGATCTAGAGGGAAAGTATGAATAACACGGCTTTCAGTAAGATTATATTATTCTACTGACACGTGACCAATGTGAGAAACTTTTATAGTAATCCACTGAAAACTATAGTTAGCCTCTGACGAAGGATTACTAATTCCTCTTGTATGAAATTCCCTTTATGTTTTAAAAATTCAAAGTCTATAATAACTACAAAAAGTAGAAAAGTAATATGCCTTAATTTGACTAAATTCTATTAGGGGATGACAGTGAAAATAAAATAATGTTGAATAAAATATAAATAATATAAAATAATATAAAATAATGTTGAAAACATTACAAAATAAATTTTATATTTTTTCCTCATTACAACATAATGGAGTTATGATTTTGAACAGAGAGAATGAGTCCATTAGCCCTCTACCTAAGTTTATTTAAATTAGTAACATTAAAAATAAATCTGAAAGTAGATACAGAGTTAGACAAAAGTTTTTTTAAAAAGCGTCAATAACAAACCATATAAAATTAAGCTTACAAGTAGATTTTAAAGAGAGAACAAAAGTAAATGGTGAAAGTGTTATAAGAAAATGAGAGATTGTTAACATTTGGGGAAGGCCTTTTAAAGCAAACGCATATCTCAGAAGTTATAAATTATGACATATTTGATTTCATGAAATTTTAAAATTTATTTTAATCAAAGGCTCATTCCCCAGACCAACTACTTTTAAGTATCTTAGGTGCTTTTCCTGTTACTTATCCTCATGTATCTATATTATATGTTTTTCCTACTATTCTTTTTATATTATCTCTTGAGAACTCATTATTGGATCAAGACTAAACTCTTACATCACCACAACTTCAACCACTCTTTACCTGTCTTATCATGCCAATATAGTTTATGCCAAATTTTGCATCAAATAGAGATACATTTTTCAGGAGAATGTTAAGATTGTTTACTGCAGAGCCCAGTGGTGTACTATAATGAAGTGTCTGTCTGAGCCTGTTTCTTTTTGTTAAATATTTAATCATTGCCTAGTTTTATTTACTTGTGTAATTTTCAATGTACCCACCTTTAATTTTTTCCTGCAGACTACCTTTATTATTACTCAGTAAGTTAATTTCAAGTGAACAGTGATATCTGATAAACTAATAGGGAGTGATTCCTATTTAAGCACAGCTCTGTCATCTTGGAATTTCCATTCCCCAACATTCTTAAATTCCCCATCTTTATCTTTTGTGCTTCATCACACATTTATTATAGTATATTATTCATAATTTAATAAAAAAGGCATTATCAAGGTAAAATATTTAATCTTTTAATTTAAGCTTTTTCTTATTCTCTTTTTTTAAATATCATCTTTGTTTTATGGATGCATTGTCCTTTTGGACCTTTCTGAAGATAACAGGTAAATATTTACTTTTATTTTATTCTCTTTTTCTTTTTTTCCTCCTAATTACAGTTTTCTTGCTTGTTGGTTTCAACCTTTGCTATTCTGAAGTTTCTGTCTTCACCCAGGACTGGTAGGTGCCCCCGGGTGAATCTCTGCTTTCTCTGAGGCTCTCATCTCCTGCTTGCTGTATTTCCAGGCCCTTTTCTTTAGTGGAAGGTAAGAGACTTTTTTCCAGAAGCTTTTGGCTTAATTTGTTAGCCTCCCAAACAGCCTCAGAATTCACAAATGTCTAGAGAAAGCTGTCCTTCAAGTCTTGGATTCGTCATTCCAGCCCCTTGTGGCCCCTAGAAGCACTGTTTGTTTCCTCCCCCATCACAGTCCCCCCAGCAGCCGTTCTCTGCGTGAGCTAAGCCATCAGAACTGGCATGCTCTCCTGGGAAATAAAATAATAAAAAACATCCAGGGGTCATCAGCTCACATCCAAATAGTTCTTGCCTCTCTGAAGTTTTTAGTCCATCTACTTCTGTTGTCTACACATTTCAGATGACTTTAAAATTATGATTTTTGAAATCTGGCCATTTTCTTTTTAATTGTTGGCAGTAGGATTGGCCTGGGGTGATCTATTACCTCTTATTTTGAAGCAGAGGTCTCATCAATTAAATTAAAAATTATAATATTATGTGACTTTTTTTAGTTACAAAATGAAATATTTATAGTCTGATTTCATCCCCATGGGATTATTCTGTCTACTGGTCAAAGTACTATTCTGGATCATCATTTTGGATTTGATTTTTTTGTCCCTCAGTAGCTATACATTTGAGGATGTCAGAGTCCCTCAGCTGGAGCACATCCCATGGACGTGGAATGCCCCAAATTTTGCTCTCTTACTGTGACAGGGAGATACTGGAGGACTCACACTGGTGAGTGGCAGGAGAAAGCGCTTCTGCTCTCAGGCCCCTATATACTCACATGTATCTCACTCCCAACCCAGAGACTCTGAGACTGTTCTCCAATGCCGTTCTCCAAAAATTCACCAGACTCTCTGGATCAGATTAGAAGGGCCCTTTAGGAATAAGCCACAGTAAGGCGCACAGTTTCCACTAAGGGATTCCTAGGGGCTGAGCTAGGACCTTCTTCAGGGACCAAAAACCCCTCAGGAAGGCAAGGCTGCATTTTTTTTCCAACTGCATCTACCCAGTTCCATCAACCATGTGATCCCACACAGCTGTTCACTCCCATGATTCTAGTAGAAATCAAAACATAAGAAGCATCCTCTAGGGGCTGCACATCTGGGTCCACAATTCTGTGTTTTTACAGAGAGCAGTGAGGGAGGGTCTGGAGGAGAAGAAAAGCAGGTGCAGGTCAGGGACAAGGGCCAGCACTGGGTCTGTGCTCAAATTGCCATCTTTCGTTTTCCCAGATTCACTCTTGTGCCTCTTTTATACAGAATGTAAGTGGGTGTTACTTTAAGTCAATGTTTCATCGTTTGTAAAAGGGTTTAAAATATTAACAAAAATGTCATAAGTTAAAAATTAGCATGTTTTCTTTATTGCTTTTGCATGCTTGAAGTTGTCTATGCATTCTGTATTTTCCTACAGGGATTATGCTGTGCAGTACTACTTTTATGTTTTATTCTCTGCACTTGGTTTGGGAGTTATATAGCTTGATTTCATTTCTATGAAAAGTCATTTAAGTTATTTTTAAAATCTTGAACCTCTTGATTACATCTATGTAATTAAAGTGAATAATAAAATTACATTTTAAATATTCCCTATATGAAGAATTGTTTATCTTAATATTTGCCTTTGTTCTTCCTGTCCTTCCAGAAATTACATGAGTAAAAATACATAAACTGGAGCTATAAATTTATAGTTTTATTAAATAAGTTTTATTTACCCTAATTTTCAGTTTGTAACTGTTATGCTTTAGATTTAAATCCATGACTCATCATTTTTTATGTTTGTAGTCAACCTACACCACACTTTCCATATTGCTGAATCCCTAAATTTATGTCACTTTTCAGGTGATTGAGGTCTGTTTGTGTGCAGGGGACTGTTCCTTGAGTACTTTATCTTTTCCATCCAGCCAAACAAAGTCATAATTTCATATGTTGATACATTTAAACTTACAATAAAGGTCATGCTCCCAATTCATATTTATTAACTTATTTAGCATGGATTAGACTCAGATTCATATTTTCTTTGTTGACCATACTTTTAAGATTTTTTGGTATTTGCATTTTTTAAATGAAACCATATTTAAGTATCTTTATTTGTACTCTTGATTAGTTATAAAGTTTGACATTTTGATCTAGTTCTTGCTATTACTGACCTCTTTATTTTGGTTCCTCACTCAGTAATCCGGGATATACATTTCAGTAATTGTGCCCCAGAACAATAAGCAGCTCCTGTTGCTTTCACACATGAAGAACAACTTGGATTGCATATAATTCTAGATTCACAAAATATTTCCATCAATAGACACTGTTTTACTACATTGGTGTTATAGAAGAGATATCTGTCATCAACTTAATGCTTACCTCTTGAAAGTATATTTTTTTCCTACAAAAGTACTAAAATTAGTCTTATTCTTTCACTTCGAATGTGAACAGACACTATTCCAAAGTAAATACGTAGTTAATAATTAGATGTAATTGTTTTTATTGAAGTATAGTCAATTTAAGTTAGATGTAAGTGTGAAGAGTACATTTAATCTATATATTCACGTCTTTAAATTTCAGTTAAGAGTTTAGATGCAATAGTACTTCTTATGTGTTATTTTTCTGTGCTTTCTTTCCACCTCAGGATTATCAATTATTCCTTCAGCAATGTCAATAAATGTTTCCTTTGCCTTTTTTTTTTTTTACTGTATCATTCTCTCTGTGCATTTTAAACTCTTAGGTATTATTTTCTCCCTCTGAATTCTGAGAGGGATTCTTAAATTTGTTAAATTTTCATTGCTACTAGTACTCTGCATTCAAGACAATTTTAAGATCTGTTTTATGGGTTTCCTTTTGTCTTTCTCTTATGTTAGACAGCTTTTTTTCATGGTAGTCATTAACTAAGCATAGCTTCTCCTTATGTCTCATGCTTCCATCATAAAGGCCATTTCTCATTACATCTTGTAGGAGATGCCCAACAGAATTAAACACACACCCAATTTCAAATTTAAGGTTTCTTTGAATGTTTCCTTTATTTTGACTTCTAACAATACTATTTCCTTTCCTTTTCTAATATAATATTTTTTCTTGAATAAAATGTCCTGGCTGTACACTTTTTTTCTGTTAACTGTTTTGTATACTTAATTTTTCTTATATGAGGGGATACTTATTCAGGTCAAAGCACCTACATTATTATCAATTCATTTTCTAAAAGCTTTGTAGCATTCATAATATGTGATCCTAACAGGATAGAGAAAACATCACCAGCTCAAACTTATCACAGAATGACAGTTACCTTGACAATTTAGACAGTGAGTCATAGGGACTAAGGGTAAGAATAAAATTTGTTCCAGCTGTTGGTTTTTGAGCAATAAGATCTACAGCAATTTGGTAGCACCGTGTTAGTCATAGTTGAAATGCTCTGACACCTTACTTTTAAAATACCTATTAAACACTGCAAAATCTTAAACATTTCAGCAGCACTGGAAAAGAGTATACTGTAACTTTTTGGTATGGAGAGAAAATAGGGTTTATGTCAAGAAGGGGCAGGACCCGAATGTCCCACCCAAGCGCCATCTAGATCTTTGGTTTCCTTCTCTGTTGTTCTGTCTCACACACGTCCCTGCTTACTCTGACTGCTTTCTGTCCTAATTTTAATTTTTCTTCACCCTTTGTAACAGAAGAGTGTGCCTCATTTAGTTTGGCAGCTCTTCTGTCGCCACATGAATGCCTTCCACCCCTCACCCTTACTCTCTATCCTTTTCTGCCAGAAAAATTCTCTCCTCCTGTTTTGACAGGGACTCTTGGCAAGGAAGAAAAAGACTATGAATGACTAGGATATATGGCATAATTAGTTGATTCAGACCCTATGTGTTTAAGGTTTTCTACTTGGCTCTCACTGTGGTATGCTTTATACCACAACAGCTATACTATCGTATCATAATCCCAGTTGGTACTTGAAGTCTCTTTCAGTCATAAATGTCTAATGTTATTCAAAAGAGTCAACTGCTGACATGTTTTTTTCAATGGTTTATGGTCTAGTATTGCACTGTGATTGCTGTCAGTCAATTAAATGTTACTTGGGATTTAATGCAGTGCATTGTCCATACCAAATAATTCACAATAAAACAGTGTAATAAATTACTGTAATAACAGATACAGCAAATTGTTTAATGTACAGCATAAGCTCTTATTTCCAGGACTTTCCCTGTGGCATCCACAGTGGATTAGATCAGCAGATTAGCATTCCTAAAGAATATTAAGAGTTTTCTGAAAAGGAGCTGACCAGAAAAATACCTATTTTCTCTTCTTCTCATTTTCAGTATTAAAAATTAATGTTTCAAATGGCACTGTGAAACAGAAATACAACGTGAGACAGATAGGAGCCACATTTAAAAAAGGAAAAAGGAGTTTCTGAAATTAACTATAATACTATGTTTTATTTATAGCCTAGCATATCCAGCATATCACCATTATCAATGTACAATAAATATAAAAATGAGATAAACAAATGGAAAGATATTCCATAATCATGGATTAGAAGAAGAGTTAAAATATCCATACTACTCAAAGCAATCTACAGTCAATGCAATCTCTATCAAAATTCCAGTGACATTTTCCACAGAAATACACACTGAAAAACTAAAATTTGTATGGAACCACAGAAGACCTTTAATAGCCAAAATAATCTTGAGAAAGAAGAACCAAGCTGGAGGCATCACACTCCCTGATTTCAAATTGTATTATAAACTTATAGTAAGCAAATCATTATGGTTTTGACATAAAAACAGACACATAGGTCAATGGAACAGAATACAGCAACCAGAAATAGACCTATACATATATGGTCAATTAATTTACAACAAAAAGCCAAGAATATATGTTGGGAAAAGAACAGTCCCTTCAGTAGATGGTGTTGGGAAAACTGGAAAGTCACATGCAAAAGAATGAAACTGGACCACTATCTTACACCATACACAAAAAATTAACTCAAAATGGATGAAAGACTTGAATGTAAGATCTGAAACCATAAAACTCTTAGAAGAAAACATAGGCAGTAATTTCCTTGACATTGCTCTTGGCGATGATTTTTTGGATCTGACACCAAAAGTAAACGTAACACAAGCAAAAATAAACAACTGAGATTACATCAAACTAAACACTTCTGCACAGCAAAGGAAACCATCAACAAAATATCAATAAAAATGCAACCTCCGAATGGGAGAAGATATTAGTAAATCATTAATCTGTTAAGGGGTAGTAACCAAAACATATAAGTAACTCATAAAACTCTATAGCAAAAAACCAAACAATCCAATTAAAAAATGGGCAGAGGATCTGAATAGACATTTTTTCCAAAGAAGACATACAGATGGCCAACAGGTACATGAAAAAATATTCCACATAGCTAATCATCAGGGAAATGCAAATCAAAACCACAGTGAGGTATCACCTCAAACCTGTTAGAGAAGCTATGATCAAAAAGAGAAGAAACATCAAATGCCAGGAAGAATGTAGAGAAAAGGGAACCCTGTGCACTGTTGGTAGGATGTAAATTGGTGCAGCCACTATGGAAAACACTATGAGGTTCCTCAAAAAATTAAAAACAGAACTACCATATGATCCAGCAATCCACTACTAGTTATTTATCTGAAGAAAATGAAGATAGTAACAAAAAAATATCTGCACCCTCATGTTTATTGCAACATTATTTTCAATAGCCAAGACATGGATACAGCCTAAGTGTCCATCAATGGATGGATGAATGAATAAAGAAAATGTGGTATATATAAATATACACTGGAATATTATTTAGCCATAAAAAAAGATCTTGCCATTTTGGACCTTGCCATATTGGACCTTGTGCTCAGGGTCCAATACAGATGGACCTTAAGGGCATTATGCCACATAAGTCAGAGAATGACAAAAACCATATAATCTTACTTAAATGTGGATCTAAACAAACAAATGAAGCTCACAGATACTGAGGACAGATTGGTTGTTGCCAGATGCAAAGGGTGAGAGCAGGGGATCAAATGGGTTAAGGGGGTCAAAAGGTACAAACTTCCAGTTATAAAATAAGTCATGGGGATGTAGTGTGCAGCATGGTGACTATAGTTAATAACACTGTATTGAATTTTTTTTTTTTTTGACCATGCCACATGGCATGCGCGATCTCAGTTCCCAACCAGGGATCAAACCTGTGCCCCCTGCAGTGGAAGCATGGAGTCCAAACTCCTGGACCGCCAGGGAAGTCCTGTATTGAATATTTAAAGTTGCTAAGAGAGTTTTCATTAAAAGAAAAAAATGATAACTATATGTGGTAATGGATGTTAACTAAACTTACTGTGGTGATCACTTTATAATATACACAAATATTGAATCATTATGCTCTACACATGAAACTAATATGTCAATTATACCTTAATAAAAAAGGGTATTTGCAAGTTTTTTATATTTATTTTATACTTAGAGCAACACATCTCTCTTTGTACTACCACATTACTTTTGCTTGATAGCCAACTGGGGTTAGTGGCTACCACTTTGGAAAGTCCAGAAGCAAGCTGTGAGGCAGAGTATTTGAATTGTTTCTAGAAGTCATAATACATATTTGAGAAAAAGCAAAATTTATTTTTGTACTAACTCTATATATTCCAAATAAGGTTATTTAAACATTACAATTTAGAAGAGAGAAAAGCAAAAAGCAGTGTCTATCCTAGATAAACTAAATTAACTAAATGATTTTCTGAATTACTATAGTACTCCTAAGCATTTGTAATAGGAAAACACACACACACACATTGTAAAATCTCATATAGATGTAATTAATTCTAATTATAATTGAGGAAGTAATAGCTACCACTTACTGGATGCTCTGTATTGAGCCAGTGAACCAATGTCTTTACATGAATAATAATCTTTACATGTTAATAATCTTTGGAACATCTTAAAAATAATTCTTTGTTTAATGAATGCATTTATGAAAAATATTGTCTATGCTTCCTTCTTTTATGTTTTAATTATGTGGAATAGAAGTCTCTGGGTCAATAATTATTGAACATAATTGAAATATGTCTTTGGATATCATATTATAGGTTTTTCCCTTATTTTCTGTTGACAATGTATTTTCACCAATACTAAATGGATGTCATCAAGACAAAGTGAAAATATATTTTCTCTGTTCAACTGTTGTGATTTAACTGAACTTTACCTCATTTAAGGACTGAAGGAGTGAGAGATGAAGACCCACAATCTGACTTTCTGATTTTTCATGGCTGGGACTACCTTTTTAAATTTTATGTTCCTTAATTATTATTATTTTTGGCTTCCATCTGGACAACTTACAATAGTCGTTTTCTACCCCAAGCCACAAGTTACAAACATCTGCCATTGTTTTGCCAGTTTGTCTGTAGTGACTTTCCTCCAAAATGTGGGCATGTAAATAAATTTTGTAGACATTACTTGTATTTCTATTGAAAATATCATTCATAACACTGTTCTAATTGATTGTGACCAGTGAATTTCTGGAATGTCTGTTTTCTGAAAAACAGAAATACATTGTGTGGAAAAGGAAGTTATGCATGTCAATAGCATTTTACAGTACATTGCTTGCAAATACTTATTTAAATGCAGAATTATCATTTAAATTATGAGTTACTAAAATTTAAGTGTATTTTCCATTTCATCATTTTATTGCACACCCCTCCAATACTGTATGAACACTGTATAATGTTCATACAGTATAAGCTATCTCAGTAAGTTTGTTGTTTGTAAACTACCCAGTCCATGGTATTTTGTTATGGCGACCTCAACAGACTAAGACACTGTTGGTGCTTGCTGTTAATTCATTTTAGCACAGGTATATTTTAACTTATACCCATATTAGAGCAGAGCTCTTACTACTAAGGCATGTAGGAAATAGTGTTTCTGGTGTCTCAATTGCAAGGCTTATGTGTATATCAAGTTTTATCCATTACAATTGGGAAGGAACCTCAACATTCCCCCAGTATTGTGAGTAAAGCTCCTAGCTTCTCAGTATCTATTCTCCACTGGACCTTCTGGAATCGTGTCTTGCACATGGTCAGCTTAGGACCTGTCAAAGGACCTAGGGCATATTCTATGCAAATGTTTGGAATGCTTCTCTCTCCTTTTCTCCTGATTTATTACCATCTAAATCCCATCCACTTCCAGAGCCCCAGACTCTGATCTCTGTTTCCTCCATTCACTGAGACCAGTGTTCTCTGTCTGCCTCTATTTTTCTGTGCAACATTTAAAAAAATGTCTCCAGTGAGAAATGCAGGTTTAATGTGGATCCCACTTCATATGCTTCCCTTGTATTAATGTTCATAGCGTAGTCTATTGCTTTCAAATGTGTTTTTATACATTTTGTGCCATTTTTATAATTGTTTACAGCAGTTGAATAAGTTTGATACCAGCTATTTTGTCTTGCTCAGAAACTAATTAGTTCTTCATATCTACTTCAGCCACTCCCTAAAAATCAGAAAATTTGATTAAATTTTTTAAAATCTTTCTTGGAGTATAATTACTTTACAATGGTGTGTTAGCTTCTACTGTATAACAGTGAATCAGCTATACATATACATATATCCCCATATCTCTTCCCTCTCGTGTTTCCCCCCTCCCACCCTCCATATGCCACCCCTTTAGGTGGTCACAAAGCACCGAGCTGATCTCCCTGTACTATGCGGCTGCTTCCCACTAGCTAGCTGTTTTACATGTGGTAGTGTATATATATCCATGCCACTCTCTCACTTCGTCCAAGCTTACCCTTCCCCGTCCCCGTGTCCTCAAGTCCATTCTCTATATCTTTATTCCTGTCCTGCCCCTAGGTTCTTCAGAACCATTTTTTCCTTTTAGATTCCATATATATGTGTTAGCATATGGTATCTGTCTTTCTCTTTCTGACTTACTTCACTCTGTATGACAGACTCTAGGTCCTCCACCTCACTACAAATAACTCAATTTCATTTCATTTTATGGCTGAGTAATATTCCACCGTATATATGTGTAACATCTTTATCCATTCATCTGTCGATGGACACTTAGGTTGATTCCATGTCCTGGTTATTGTAAATAGAGCTGCAATGAACACTGTGGTACATGACTCATTTTGAATTATGGTTTTCTCAGCATATATGTCCAGTAGTGGGATTGCTCGGTCATATGGTAATTTTACTTTTAGTTTTTTAAGGAACCTCCATACTGTTCTCCATAGTGGCTGTATCAATTTATATTCCCACCAACAGTGCAAGAGGGTTTCCTTTTCTCCACACCCTCTCCAGCATTTACTGTTTCTAGATTTTTTGATGATGGCCATTCTGACCAGTGTGAAGTGATACCTCATTGTAGTTTTGATTTGCATTTCTCTATAGATTAGTGAGATTAAGCATCCTTTCATGCGTTTGTTGGCAATCTGTATATCTTCTTTGGAGAAAAGTCTGTTTAGGTTTTCTGCCCATTTTTGGATTGGGTTGTTTGTTTTTTTTGATATTGAGCTGCATCAGCTGCTTGTATATTTTGGAGATTAATCCTTTGTCAGTTGCTTCGTTTGCAAATATTTTCTCCAATTCTGAGAGTTGTCTTTTTGTGTTGTTTATGGTTTCCTTGGCTGTGCAAAAGCTTTTAAGTTTCATTACATCCCATTTGTATATTTTTGTTTTTATTTCCATTTCTCTAGGAGGTGGGTCAAAAAGGATCTTGCTGTGATTTATGTCAGAGAGTGATCTGCCTATGTTTTCCTCTAAGAGTTTCATAGTGTCTGGCCTTACATTTAGATCTTTAATCCATTTTTTAATTTTTGTTTATGGTATTAGGGAGTATACTAATTTCATTCTTTTACATGTAGCTGTCCAGTTTTCCGAGCACCACTTATTGAAGAGGCTGTCTTTTCTCCATTGTATATTCTTGCCTCCTTTTTCAAAGATAAAACCCATGCACCAATGGGCATCTTATCTCTGTGCTTTCTATCTGTTCCATTGACCTATATTTGTTTTTGTGCCAGTACCATACTGTCTTGATTACTGTAATTTTGTAGTATAGTCTGAAGTCAGGGAGCCTGATTCCTCCAGCGCCATTTTTCTTTCTCAAGATTGCTTTGGTTATTCAGGGTCTTTTGTGTTTCCATACAAATTGTGAAATTTTCTGTACTAGTTCTGTGAAAAATGCCAGTGGTAGTTTGATAGGGATTGCATTGAATCTGCAGACTGCTTTGGGTAGTATAGTCATTTTCACAATGTTGATTCTTCCAATCCAAGAACATGGTATGTCTCTCCATCTGTTTGTATCATCTTCAGTTTCTTTCATCAGTGTCTTATAGTTTTCTGCATACAAGTCTTTTGTCTCCTTAGGTAGGTTTATTCCTAGGTATTTTATTCCTTATGTTGCAATGGTAAATGGTAGTGTTTTCTTAATTTCACTTTCAGATTTTCATCATTAATGTATAGGAATGCAAGAGATTTCTGTGCATTAATTTTGTATCTTGCTATTTTACCAAATTCATTCATTAGCTCTAGTACTTTTCTCGTAGCATCTTTAGGATTCTGTATGTATAGTATCATGTTATCTGCAAACAGTAACAGTTTTACCTCTTTTCCAATTTTGATTCCTTTTCTTTCTTTTTCTTCTCTGATTGCTATGGCTAAAACTTCCAAAACTATGTTGAATAATAGTGGTGAGAGTGGGCAACCTTGTCTTGTTCCTGATCTTAGTGGAAATGGTTTCCGTTTTTCACCATGGAGGACAATGTTGGCTGTAGTTTGTCATATATGGCCTTTATTATGTTGAGGTAAGTTCCCTCTATGCCTACTTTCTGGAGGGTTTTTATCATAAAGAGGTGTTGAATTTGTTGATAGCTTTTTCTGCATCTATTGAGAGGATCATATGGTTTTTCTCCTTCAATTTGTTAATATGGTTTATCACATTGATTGATTTGCGTATATTGAAGAATCCTTGCATTCCTGGGGTAAACTCCACTTGATCATGGTGTATGACCCTTTAATGTGCTGTTGGATTCTATTTGCTAGTATTGTGTTGAGGTTTTTTGCATCTATGTTCATCAGTGATATTGGCCTGTAGTTTTCTTTCTTTGTGACATCTTTGTCTGGTTTTCGTATCAGGGAGATGGTGGCCTCGTAGAATGTGTTTGGGAGTGTTCCTCCCTCTGCGAAATTTTGGAGGAGCTTGAGAAGGATAGATGTTAGCTCTTCTCTTAATATTTGATAGAATTTTCCTGTGAAGTCATCTGGTCCTGGGCTTTTATTTGTTGGAAGATTTTTAATCACAGTTTCAATTTCTGTGCTTGTGATTTGTCTGTTTATATTTTCTGTTTCTTCCTGTTTCAGTCTCCAAAGATTGTGCTATTCTAAAAATTTATCCATTTCTTCCAGGTTGTCCATTTTATTTACATAGAGTTGCTTGTAGTAATCTCTAATGATCCTTTGCATTTCTTCAGTGTCAGTTGTTACTTCTCCTTTCTCATTTCTAATTTTATTGATTTGAGTCTTTTCCCTTTTTTTTCCTGATGAGTCTGGCTAATGGTTTATCAATTTTGTTTATCTTCTCAAGGAACCAGCTTTTAGTTTTATTGATCTTTGCTATCATTTCCTCATTTATTTTTCATTTATTTCTGATCTGATCTTTATGATTTATTTCCTTCTGCTAACTTTTGGGTTTTCTTGTTCTTCTTTCTCTAATTACTTTAGGTGTAAGGTTAGATTGTTTATTTGAGATGTTTCTTGTTTCTTAAGGTAAGATTGTATTGCTATAAATATCCCACTTACAACTGCTTTTGCTGCAACCCATAGGGTTTTGGTCCTTGTGTTTTCATTGTCATTTGTTTCTAGGTATTTTTTTATTTCCTCTTTGATTTCTTCAGTGATTTCTCGGTTATTTAGTAGTGTATTGTTTAGCCTCCATGTGTGTGTATTTTTTTTTTTTTACAGATTTTCTCCTGTAATTGATATCTAGTCTCATAGTGTTGTGGTCAGAAAAGATACTTCATACAATTCCAATTTTCTTAAGTTTACCAAGGTTTGATTTGTGATGCAAGATATGATCTATCCTGGGGAATGTTCCATGAGCACTTGAGAAGGAAGTGTGTTCTGTTTTCTTTGGATGGAATGTCCTATAAATATCAATTAAGTCCATCTTGTTTAATGAATCATTTAAAGCTTGTGTTTCCTTATTTATTTTCATTTTGGATGATCTGTCCATTGGTGAAAGTGGGGTGTTAAAGTCCCCTACTACGATTGTGTTACTGTCAATTTCTCCTTTTATAGTTGTTAGCATTTACCTTATGTATTGAGGTGCTCCTATGTTGGGTGTCTAAATATTTACAATTTTTATCTTCTTCTTGGATTGATCCCTTGATCATTATGTAGTGTCCTTCTTTGTCTCTTCTAGTAGTCTTTATTTTAAAGTCTTTTTCTGATATGAGAATTGCTACTCCAGCTTTCTTTTGGTTTCCATCTTCATGGAATATCTTTTTCCATCCCCTCACTTTCAGTCTGTATGTGTTCATAGGTCTGAAGTGGGTCTCTTGTAGACAGCATATGTACGGGTCTTGTTTTTGTATCCATTCAGCCAGTCTATATCTTTTGGTTGGAGCATTTAATCCTTTTACATTTAAGGTAGTTATCGATATGTATGTTCCTATTACCATTTTCTTAATGGTTTTGGGTTTGTTATTGTAGGTCTTTTCCTTCTCTTGTGTTTCCCACTTAGAGAAGTTCCTTTAGCATTTGTTGTAGAGCTGGTTTGGTGGTGCTGAATTCTCTTAGCTTTTGCTTGTCTGTAAAGGTTTTAATTTCTCCATCAAATCTGAATGAGATCCTTGCTGGGTAGAGTAAACTTGCTTGTAGTTTTTTCCCTTTAAATATTTCCTGCCATTCCCTTCTTACTTTCAGAATTTCTGCTTGAAGATCAGCTTTTAACATTATGGGGAGTCCCTTGTCTGTTATTTGTTGCTTTTCCCTTACTTCTTTTAATATTTTTTCTTTCTACTTAATTTTTGATAGCTTGATTAGTATGTGTCTTGGTGTATTTCTCCTTGGATTTATCCTGTATGGGTTCTCTGCGCTTCCTAGTCTTGACTATTTCCCCTCCCATATTAGGGAACTTTTCAACTGTAATCTCTTCAAATTTTCTCAGTACATTTTTTGTCTTCTTCTGGGACCCCTATAATTTCAGTGTTGGTGCACTGAATGTTGTCCCAGAGGTCTCTGAGACTGTTTTCAATTCTTTACATTCTTTTTTCTTTAGTGTGCTCTGCAGTAGTTATTTCCACTCTTTTATCTTCCAGGTCACTTTTCTGCTCCTCCTCAGTTATTCTGCTATTGAGTCCTTCTAGAGAATTTTAAATTTCATTTATTGTGTTGTTCATCATAGTTTGTTTGCTCTTTAGTTCTTCTAGGTCCTTGTTAAATGTCTCTTGTATTTTCTCTATTCTGTTTCCAATATTTTGGATCATCTTTACTATCATTACTCTGAATTCTTTTTCAGGCAGACTGCCTATTTCCTGTCATTTGTTTGGTCTGGTGGGTTTTTACCTTGCTCCTTCATCTGCTGTGTATTTCTCTATCTTCCTATTTTGCTTAACTTACTGTGTTTGGGGGTCTCCGTTTCACAGGCTGAATGTTCATAGTTCCCGTTGTTTTTGGTGTCTGCCCCCAGTGAGTAAGTTTGGTTCAGTGGGTTGTGTAGGCTTCCTGGTGGAGGGGACTGCTGCCTGTGTTCTGGTGGATGAGGCTGGATCTTGTCTTTCTGGTGGGCAGGGCCTCATCTGGTTGTGGTTTTTGTGCATCTGTGAACTTATTATAATTCTAGGCAGCCTCTCTGTTAATGGATAGGATTATGTTCCTGTCTTGCTAGTTGTTTGGCATAGGGTGTCCAGCACTGTAGCTTGCTGGTGGAGCTGGGTCTTAGCATTGAGATAGAGATCTCTGGGAGAGCTTTTGCCATTTGATATTATGTGGGGCCAGGAGGTCTCTGGTGGACAAATGTCCTGAACTTGGATCTCCCACTCAGAAGCTCAGGTCCGACACCTGGCTGGAGCACCACAACCCTGTCAGCCACACGGCTTAGTTCTGTGATCTTGGACCAGGCAATTACTTCTCTGTGCCTCAGATTTCCTCTCATGCCACACCTCCTCACTCCAGAGGCCCAGCCAGGCACGAGAGAAGGGCTGTTGCTCACAGACTGTGCAGAGAGGAAGCCCACGAGGCTGGTGCAGTACCAAACTCTCGATTAAATCTGTTATCTTCATGTTTTCTGTCTACCTTCTGCTACTACTCTGGTCTAGATTATCATAATCTCTTCCCTGGATTCTTACACTAGCTTTCAACTCATGTCTCCAGTTCCAGCACATACTCTACATTATAGAGTGGAATTCTAGAAAGAAAACTTATGTCCCTCTCTGGGTGAAATTTCTCAATAGCTTCTTATTAAACTTACAGTTAATATTTGAACTCCTTACAGTGAGTTCAAATATTAACTACTCAAAGATGTAATGAAAAATGAAATTTATGAAAATCATTCTTACATTTCATTGAATATTAAAAAATGACATTTCATTTTGGATGCTTTATCATTATTGGCATTCTTTAAGCTATATATTAGATCTATTTCTTTATCACTATGCACAGTTAATGACTCATATTTGTGTGTACTACAAAAAATATTGAATGTCAGTCAAAATTTAATATAGATTTTAGAAAAATGAATTTATGGAAAGAAAGAAGTTTTTTAGCTAACATTAACAAGGATAAGTCAAAGATTTTAAATATAGTGTTCATATCTGCCCAGTATCATATTGTCAAAAAAAGAAAAAATGGTTTTTTGTATGTATGCATTACAGTAAATAGGGTAACTGTTTTGAATGAGAAGACTCATATGTAACATAGAAAATCTACTTACCCACTCAGTATGTGTGTGTGGTTTAGAAGCATATCTATATACTCCATCTCACAGAATTGTAATATAGTCAAATGAGAAAATACATTTGAAAGCATTTTCAAAGTTTTTAAATGAAATGTTCTAATATAGCCCACTGTAATCATGAATAATTTTAAAGAACTGGTATACATTTTTAAAAATAAGTAAAATGAAACACTACTCCCAGACACAGTTGTTTGCTTTTATATGCATGAAGTAATTTGAAAAATTGAATTATTTTGTTATTTTGGCCCCTGTTTCTGAATCATTTTTATCACCAGTATTCTTTGGGATGTAGAGGTTTGCTTACAGAGTGACCCACTTTCTCCTAGCTCTTCTTTGGGACTATATTAGACCCTTCTAAAATTGGAAGGGTCACTCAGATACCACTATACAATTGTTGTTTAAGCACAATAAATTACATTTTCCAAATTGTTGCCAATGGATCATCATTAATCTGGGAATATGTGAAGTGTTTGGTGGTCTAATTACATATCTGATCCTTTTAAGATTCCGGGTGAATAAAACTTTAAACTATATGTGATATATGGGTGTTTTAGGTATCAAACTAAAATCTAATAGCACAAATCATTTATACATTCATATGTAAAATCCTGACTTGAGAATATGTAAGCAATCCTTTTCAAGATGATGTGGTAAGATTATGCATTGATTGTACTTTCTACTCTAAATAGAGCAGTAAGAAATAAGACCTGCTTTTAAAAAGTCATTAAGAAACCTAGGCATGTTTAGTGGTACAAATAAAACATTCCATCGGCCAGAAACAACACAGAAACCCAAAACAGCAGTGTAGCTGCAGGCAAGAATTTGCTTGTATCTGGATCCAAATGTGGATCCAAATGTGGGCCATGATGACTGGGAGTATGACTCAGAGGGGCAAGAACCAAACTCACCCCTTATAAAACAGAGTAGAGGGAGAAAGGAAAAACATTCATGACAACTGAAGAATCCCCCAAATTTCTCATCATATCAAAAGGCTGTTACCAAAATTAATCAAGAAAAAGGAGGAGACATCCAACTGACTTAAAGACTGAAAAAGAGAATATAACTATAGTTATAGTTGACATTTATAAAATATAACTAAAGATTCTGAAAAACCTTAATACCTTAAAATTATAAATTGAGATATTTCAAATTTTCTGGAAAGTAATTTCCAGTACTCCATAAAAAGTAAAAGAGAAACCTGATAGAGTAATTATTATTATTAAATACTTTGCTCATGCATCAAATTTCTTATTCCTCCTTGAAACAAACCAAGTTTTATAGCTGATTTTTATAGGTGAGTTTTATCAAAACTGTAAGAAACATAAAAAATGTTTTAAAGAAATTCAAAAGAGTGCATTTCCTAACATGTTATGAGACAGGAAATTATTGAAACAAACTTGATGAAAATAGTATAAGAGAAGAGAATTATAGATTTATCTATGATTATGGGTGAAAAAATTCTAGGTGATAATCTTAGCAAATGGAATATAGAAGGGTTATAAAATATTCATCATGACCATATTGTGTTTATTCTTAGAATTCAAGAAAGGTTCTCTATCAAAAATGTATTAATGTATTCCACCACTCCAACTGAGAAAAATGGGATGATTATTACATAAAATAAAATCATTAAAAATATTAACCCATGTTCATGGTTAAAACCAAGAATATAAAAGAAGTTCCACTATCCACTTAGCATTTCTACTTTTAAGTATCAAACATTGTTCTTCACAGGGAATCGTTTAACCTCTCGAGTTCAGAAACAAACAAACAAAAAAACCAAAACTTACCAGTAAATCTGCTATTCAATGTTGTACCACAGTAGGTCATAAATAAGCAAGAAAAAAATGGTGTAAATACTGGAAAAAAGGGTCAATTTTTCTATTATATACAGATGAAATACACATCCAAGGTACAGACCAGTTATATAAAAAGTTAAACAACTTTTCTTGAAAAAAGTTCAACAAACTAAAAACATAAGAAAAGAATTCCAATAATAATCCAAAATTTATGAACCAATAATTTAAAAGATGTCTTTGAATAAATCAAAACAACTTCTCCTTTTGAGAAGTTTGCAAAAAATTTTTAGGTGCTAAACGGGGCCCTGAATAAATAAGGAGCTCTATTACATTCATAGATAATATGCTATAATAATGATGCCGTTTCTCTCCAGACTAATCTTTAAGTTTACACATTTCCAATCAGAATATCAACAGAAATCTGCATGGAACTTGTCAAATTGTACTGATGTTCACATTGAAGAAAGTAAAGTTTCAAGAATAGCTATTTCTGACAGCAAATAAAAAAAGAGGTGCCTTCAATCATCATCAGATATTAATAATCACTTAAAGCTATGATAAAGTAATGGATGTTGGTTTCATAGATATTATGACATATTTACTGACCTTGTGAAAAACTGTATAACAAGCAAGTAGAATGTGTTCAACTTATTCATAGATAAACATTGTCTGAATAGTATTTCCTATTAAAGTCAAATATATCATAAGAATGTCCATAACATTTTCCTAGGAATATTTCTTTTAGCTATCTTAGAAATCACAAATTTAAAAACAAGATTAGGTGGTGAGTGTTATGTCTTCTGATAATTTATATTACTTTAAAAATGGGGGCTTCCCTGGTGGCTCAGTGGTTGAGAGTCCGCCTGCCGATGCAGGGGACATGGGTTCATGCCCCGGTCTGGGAAGATCCCACATGCTGCGGAGTGGCTAGGCCCGTGAGCCATAGCTACTGAGCCTGCGCGTCCAGAGCCTGTGCTCTGCAACGGGAGAGGCCACAGCAGTGAGAGGTCCGCGTACTGCAAAAAAAAAAAAAAAAAAAAAAAAAAAAACTAACACAGTGAACATAACCAAATTCCAAAAGTTTTTTTTTCTGTGGATGCAATGTTTTCACTGTTTTGATAAAATAGTTATACATACATATATGTTATAGATAAATGGGGATGGATGGATGGATGGATGGATGGATAGATACATAGATACATAGATAGAAAGAAAGGTAGCTCCATGATTTCAAGGATATTGCTTGTCTAGCTCATTACTTTATAACAAACACTTAGAACAATGTCTAGAACACACGACATGTATAAGAAATATTTTCTTTGATAAAAAATCCTAGTTTCCCATTAAAGAAATAAATTATATACTGTTCTTAACTGTATCCCCTTTATTTAAAAACACTATCATGGCAGCTGGATTAGATAATTCTGTGTTAAAAATACATAAAAAGGGGTCATTTTGTGTATTTCCAATTTGCAAAAGGTAATTTTTTTGGTAGGGAAACTGAATAGGACATTTTATGGAGTAGAAACAAGGAGATGTTATCCTAATGTCAGTTTGCCAATTTTTCTAGACTTGTAAGTTAATGAATCTTTGAAACATATACTATTCGGGTTGAAAATGTAATAGTATCTACAAGACCTATAGAAATAGAAGCACAATTTCTGTTCTTTTGTTTCTGAGTCCAGAATCCAAATGCTGTTAGTAAAGCCTTATATTTAAGTTTTGGAGGCAAGGTGTGAATATTGTAATAGGAAAGCTTTGACATTTTAAAAGATGGAATTCCAAGACAGCAAACAAACATTCTAATTTTTCTTGGGGGTGGTGTAAATTGTATGCACATGCTTGCATTATTAAAAAAGAAAATGAGCTGGTAATCACCTTACATATTTATTCGCATTTAATATTGATTTATATTGTTTCTCAATAGATTTTCTTCATCTTCCTCTTATTTTGGTTTAGAGAAGAAAAATTTCAATGTGAATGAACAAATCTGCTCTTTTCTATGTAGTTTATGTATTTCTAAATCCTTTCTTATTTTAATGAATGAGAAGATTATAAAATATGACACCATCCTGTGATTGTTTATTTCTTCATTGTACAGTGGGAAGAGGATATTAAAACCAAATTTCACCAACCTCATGAATGAAAAACCACATTTTACATTAAATCTTATCTAACTGCTATTTTATAGTATAGCTAAGTAACTCACAATCACAGTTACAGTGGAGCTACACTTTTAAGAGCATTCTTAATGCAGCTACCTAGAACACTTTTAAATGTTCTATTTTCAGACATATAGAAATATACACACATGTGGTCATTACTTCTATTCTTTTAACATATAAAAGTTAAGTAGAATTTGGTGAAAAGAACTGAGGGAGAGGAAGCAAGTAAAATATATAGACTTAACTAAAGATCTTTATGTATGTAGTTTATATATAACTTAAGATGGATTAATATAATTTATCATTCATATTTTTGTCTTACATGGTATTCTGATTTACTTATATCCTCTAAATACTACTCTATATATTATCCTCATTTTTTTATAATATCTTATTTCACTGCTAGATCTTTACATAGAAATATGCTTCAGAATGTGAAAGCAGGGCATTTTATCTGTTTAAGGGAATATCTCCCCATTTTTGTACCCACAGTGATTTCTAAAGACAAGAGAAATGGCCTTGATTTCAAGGGTAAGTGTCTAACTCTTCACAATGAAATATTGGCTATATTCCCTGTGCTGTATATTACATCCTTTTAACTTATTTTATACCTAGTACTTTGTACCTCTTAATCCCCTTCACCTATCTTGCCCACCCCTTGCACTCATTCTCATCTTTGGTAACCACCAGTTTGTTCTCTGTATCTGTGAGTCTGTTTCTGTTTGTGATATTCATTTGTATTATTTTTTAGATTCCACATATAAGTGAAAATATACAGCATTTGTCTTTCTCTGACTTATTTCACTAAGCATACTACCCTCCAGATCCATTCATGTTGTCATAAATGGCAAACTGTCATTCTTTTTATATGGTTAATACTCCATTGTGTGTGTGTGTGTGTGTGTGTGTGTGTGTGTGTGTATCACATCTTTATCCATTTATCTGTTGATGGACACTTAGGTTGCTTCCATATATTGGCCATTGCAAATAATGCTGCTATGAACATTGGGGCACATATATCTTTTTGAATTACTGTTTTCATTTTCTTTGGATAGATACCCAGGAATAGAATTGCTGGATTATCAAGGAAACACAAATCAGAACCACAGTGAGATATCAACTCATATGTGTCAGAATGTCTACTGTCAAAAAGACAAGAAATAATAAGTGTTGGCAAGGATGTGGAGAAAAAGAAACCTAGTACACTGTTGCTGGGAATGTAAATTGGTGAAGCCCCCATGGAAAACAGTATGGAATTTCCTCAAAAAATTAAAAATGGATTTTTTTTTTTTTGCTTTTTAAAACACAAACTTTTACATACCGACACCCAGTCCTAAATTCCTTATTCCAGGATCATGTAAAAGTTTTTCCTCTTTAAAACAAATTTATCCCATTTGCTCTGATTTTCCCTAGCTTATCTGGAGTCTAAATTTGGCTGTGAAGCTTATTTTCTCTCTTCATAGATTTTCTAAGTTTCTTTTTGTACTGGCTTCTTCAATGCTGCCTAGAAGATATATACTTAAGTCTTAGAATTATAAAACCCAAACTTTGCTAGACAGATATTGCCTTCTTCAACAATTTCACTTTTTTAAATCTTCCTTTCTTGCAAATCTCTTGGGCTAAGTATTCTCTAGTTACTAATTACTATGTCCAATTCCTCAATTACTGTTTATATTAATTTAATAAATGTTTCTGTAAGTCATCCTATGTGCTTAGCACTGCTTTAAGCAGTATTGTATTTTTAATACAGTATTGTACTTTAAACATATTATATGTGTGTGTAACTCAATCCACCTGTTCTTAAATACCGTGCAAAAATTTATCTTTGATTATAAAAGTATGATTTGCTCACTCCAGAAAAACTTGGAAAACAGAAAAAAACATGTAAACACAAAAGTTATCCACAATCTCAAATGTCAGAAATACTGATAACATTTTGCTCTATTTTGCATAGTTTTGCAACTGTCTGTGTGTATGCATAGGTTCATTTTGTATACTTATAATGTGTGTATATATTTAGATGATCATAAGAGCCAAGAATTATATACTCTCTGTTATGCATTGTTCTAAGTAGAATTCACCCATCTAATCTCAACATCAACCACATATTTATTTTCACCATTTCACAAAGGAGGAAATTGAGGAAAAGAGAGGTTAAGTAATTTGCTTATTAAGTGGCAAAACTGGAATTCATATTCAGGCAGCATGACTCTGGAGTCCAAACTCATGTATATAATGTCTATTCTACACACCCTCTCTCTGGGAATACACACACACACTCTCTCTCTCTCTCTCACTCTCTCTCTCTCTGTCTCATACATATGCTAAATATATACCTATATGTTAATTACATGATTATGTATAGTATAACCACAATTATGATGTCTATGCAGATTTGACCCTGCTTTTTATTCAAAATTATGTTTTAAATATTTTGCTATTTAAAATTATTAAAATACCATTTTAATGGATTCATAATATTCTAAGGTATGATTATATTATTTGAAGTTATTTTCTATTGTTAAACACTTTTCTCCTTTCAAATCTTTAAATATTATACATATTATTGCAATAAACATCTATGCATATAAATTTCTGCTCTAATTTTTCATTATTAAGAATACTCTAGGGACAGAGGAGACAGATACAGTCACTGATGTTTGTGTGTGTGAGTCAATATGTGTGTGGGGGGGTGGCAAGGCATCCAAAAATAGATGCAAATGTGAATAAGATTCCATACTATTTTGACAGGAAGTGTCAGGATACTGTATACACAATAGTGAGAGAGTAGAAGCTATTTTATGGTTTCTATTATTTGTAATAATATAAAAATATCATACCTAAGAACTATAGTTTGGTCAGGAAATCTAAAGGGCTTCTAAAATTTCCTTCTGGGGATCTTTGTTTGGAAAGGAAAAATGACCATCCATATGAATAATTTGATAGATGTAGACTATTCATTCAAATAATCCTAGCCTCATTGCTAATTTTGTTTTCTTCCACAAATCACTTGGCTTCACTGAAGGCCGAGGCCAAATTAGCTGCATATTATTCAACCTCTCTTGCTTTTAATGTAGTGAATTTCTTCCTTTTCATTTTCTTACTTTGTGCTTCGGTTTTTGGTAAAATATTCTACTGTTTTTCACTTTAAATCGTTTCAACACCATGGATAGTTTATGCACTTTGGTCTGACTCCAAGTCGTCACTGAAGTAAGAGTGCCGGGGACGAGTAGACCTTGAGGCTAACCTGATTTTTGTGGCTCACTGCATCCTTATTTCTTCCCAGGCATTGCCTCAAGGCCAACTGGATTTGTAATGATATACTTACATAATTCTGATTTAATTTTTCTTATGGGAAATTATGCAAGTTCAGGAGCTCTTCACGCTTTTACCAAAATAATTATTTTCAAATTCCATGAGAGTGTTTTCACAATTTAAGGGAAGTAAAACATTCATTGCAAGACTAATGTCCACCACTAAAAACTTTTTTGAAAAGGGATGTTTAATTTTTTCTTCATATGCTTCTCTTCTTGTAAAGGGAAATGGTGTTTTTGTTCAGAATCATGAAGCAAGAAACTGTTCCTGATTCTTACATACTAAGCTTGAAAAGGAAATGATGCTTTATCTATTTCCTTAAGTATATTACTGCAGTTAGACCTTCTGATAGCTTTTTATTATGGGTGAGAATCTGCTCAACGTGTTTTAATGTCTTCAGAAAAGAAGCTCCCATCTTTAAGGAAATTACATTGTGTCATGACTGAGCATACAGAAATTATTTTTCAGAGACAAATAGAGAGAACTACAGAACTACAAAAAGAATTCATGTATTCTGGATCAAACCAAAGGAAGGAGTAACTTGTGATTGTCCCATTAGAACAGAGGATCTCATTGTTAATCTTTATAAACCCACTTGCTCAGCCTTCCAGAATCAGACTAATTACTACTCATCCCTGTCCTAGTTTTACTTTCTTTTTCCAAAATATATAGCCTTAACATCAGAAATACTTAAATATTTCTTGTATCAAAAAATACTATTTACTTAGTGTTAAAACAAATTCTAGCGACAACGAGTTTTCTTCAATCTAAAGTGAAAATTAGTAAAGAATCAAGGTAAAAATTGAAACTGACAAAACATTAGTATCATTAAAAATACATCATTTTCCCCCCTTTCTTGTTTGTTTCTGTCCATGGGGGCTGGGAAGACCAGTTAGCATGAATTATATCCCATCCCATTTTCCTTCTGCTTTCATTCCTGAAAATACATTCAACAGTCCCACCTCCATATCTGTTTTAATCTGTTCAGGGTGCTATAACAAATTACCTGACTTTCAATGACAGACTTCCTTTTATATCCTCATGGGGTGGATGGGGCTGGGAGCAATGTGATGTCTCTTTTACAAGGGCACTAATCTCACTCATGAGGGCCCCACCCTCCTGACCTAATCACCTCCCAAAGGCCCTATCTTCTAATACATCACAATGGGCCTTAGAATTCCAGCATGTGAGTTTTGGGGGCCACAAACATTCAGACCATAGCAATATCCTCCCTAAATCCAACATTCCTTGTTCTACTCCTGTCTTACCTCTCAGCACCAGCATTAAACAGAGTGGTATCAAAGAGGCTGCAAAATGCCAATTAAGGTTTGAGCTCAATATAACCATCATTTGAGGTCCAAAAGAGAGATGTCAAAAGTGTAGGTGAACAAACTCCTGCCATGTTCTCACACCACTGCCACTGCATTTATGCATTTCTTCTCTCAATGCAGCTAGAACTCACAGCAACTCTGTTGCAGGGTCCCAGGTGCATCTTCTGACTGATAGCTTTACTCCTGCCCATATGATATATTCAGAAGTTCAAGTAGTCTGTTGTATGTATGCATAAAATTATGTTTTGTTCTGATACATGATTTTAGAGAGAGCTAAAACCAAAGATAGATATATTTATCTACAAAATAGATAATTATAAGCTAATCTATGCAGCACGGTCCTGTAGGTAATTTGTGCCAGATTCCCTGTGGGAGAATGTTTTCTAGATGGGATATTAGTTGTTCCTGTGAGTGCAAACATGCTAAAGCTATAGCAAAATTTAGTTTTACCTTGACTCATGAAGGCAGTAAAGGAAAGAAATTATATTTCTATCTACTTTGTTATTATTATTTTGGCTTCTTATGTGCATTAACAATCATTTTTCTTTTATTTTAGGTGATGCCTTTGGCTATAAGACTGTCATCTTGCAAAGTTTAAAAGTGGAATAGAAAAGCTTAAATACTGTCCATTTTGTGATTATTACCCTGGTTCTGTTATTGTCTCTGCCCTATGGAATTGCTACCTTTCCAACTTCACTATTTGTAGATCATGAGTGTCAAATACTGTTCCCCTATGCAAAGATTTTTCTCTTTTAAGATATCCTAAGAATTCAGGTGAAGTTATGTTCAATTGTCAAGAGTTTTTCTGTGTGTTTAATGATTTATATTAGTATCTCAATAATTAACTTTATTGTTATTACCTCATTTTCTATCCTGTTTTATGAAGGGTACCATGGTTCTATTCTATTGAATTATTTTATTTATTTATTTTTTTTGCGGTACGTGGGACTCTCACTGCTGTGGCCCCTCCTGTTGCGGAGCACAGGCTCTGGACTTGCAGGCCCAGCGGCCATGGTTCACTGGCCTAGCCGCTCTGCAGCATGTGGGATCTTCCCAGACCGAGGCACGAACCCGTGTCCCCTGCATCGGCAGGTGGACTCCCAACCACTGTGCCACCAGGGAAGCCCCCCTACTGAATTATTTTAATCATCTTATTCTGCTTGGAAAAGCAGATATTATGTCCTATATCATGTGGCATATCACATTTATATATTTAAATGACTTTAAGGCTGTTCACATATTGCTTTGAAAGCAGAGTACGGCTGACTTGGTATTTGATTATATACGTGTATATTGTTTACCCAATAGATAATCATGGCTTCCATTTCTCTGCCTTCCCACTAGATCACTTAATGATGAGTTGAGGTGACCCAAAGGTGTTTCTGGAAGTTGTCTCCAGCTACACATGCCAAATACAAGCATAAAGCTCACTGTATATTTATAAGTATTCTACTAGAAAGACTCACACAAAATTTATTTATATGCCAAGGCTTGGGAACAAGGTTTCATATTAAGAATTCGCCTGGTAACCTAGTTAGTCCTCTGTATGCTTTTTACACCTGCCACAGGCATGAAATGCCTATGCAGCAAGGTGACTTCATTATATAACAATACCACTTTGCAACAGACTTTAAAAATAGTCATCCTTATTTAACTCCTTCTGTGTGCTGTCCACTGCACTTGGTGAGTTTCCTGGGGTACGGTTATTATCTATGTTATGTAGACAAACAAATCAAGGTTCACACATGTACTGGAACTTGTCCAGTTACAGATGGGTAGAACACCGTGGGCCCGACTTTCAAGCACATGTCTACTAGACCCTATGGCTCATTTTCTACTCATTTTGCTGCACTACAACCCTGGGCCCTAGTATAAAGACTCTGCCACGTGAGGAAGAATAGTGGGAAATCTGATGTTCAGTTTTATTTTTATGAGAAGTATCCCTGTGACACTGTAGCCACTGAATTAAGGAAATCTACTTTTGATTCAGAATATTTTCTCATAGTCACAAACAACCTGTCATCCCTCAATTAAAATTAGGCTTAGCTTCTCACCTATGATTTTGTTTACCTTGCTTGTAAGCCTACAAAATACATTTAATATTTAAAAATACAAAAATATATACAGTCTTTTGGGCTTCCCTGGTGGTGCAGTGGTTAAGAATCTGCCTGCCAATGCAAGGGACACAGGTTTGAGCCCTGGCCCGGGAAGATCCTACGTGCCGTGGAGCAACTAAGCCCATGAGCCACAACTACTGAGCCTGAGCTCTAGAGCCCACAAGCCACAACTACTGAGCCCACATGCCACAACTACTGAAGCCTGCACGCCTAGAGCCTGTGCTCCACAACAAGAGAAGCCATGACAATGAGAAGCCCTCGCACCACAACGAAGAGCTCCCAGCTCACCGCAACTAGAGAAAGCCCGCGCACAGCAACGAAGACCCAACACAGCCAAAAATAAATAAATAAATAAATGATTTATTTTAAAAAAATGTATACAGTCTTTCAACATTAAGGTTGCATAATGATTTTCTTCCTTGAAATTTTAACTGTTAAAATATAAACAGTTTATATTTTAAAACTGTTAAAATATAAACAGGTTTATGATTAGTAATTTTAAGAGATGGTATTTTATCCTTTACATTGTTAATCCTTGGTGGTTTGCATTAATTTATGAATTTAATTTTTATTTTTGAAATTTCACATATTATTTTTATATATAATCTACTTAAAACATAAAGTTTTATCAAGGAAGTTACACTACAGATTTTTTTAAATAAAACAGTGAAATAATTAAATTATATTCAGTTTATATGCAGTTTAAGTTTTTCTTACAAAAGGAATTTTGGAAATCAATGGGTTTTGGCCAGAGAAGTTTTGAATTATTATTGATAAAAATTATGAATAACTTTATTAGTTATGGTATTATTGAGCACCTTTTAAGGAGCATAAACCAAAGATTGGCTTGCTTATTCAAAATTTGACCACCTGACATTTTTTCTTCAGTAGTGTAATACCAAAATATATATCAACATTCTTTTCCATTGGCCAAATATAAATCCTCCCTTCCTTGTGACAAAGAGTGACCTGCTATTTTCGATGCCAGCATGAAGTCCCCCCCAAATGTTATCAACACACTCACACACATTTTAAAACAAACAAACAAAAACTAACCTTGAAAGGTTTAATTTTATAAGCCACCATTCCATACTCACTTCTGTTTGGAAATGTTAAGAACTCTTAACAATTAAGTCATTTGTATTGTTGAGACTGTGATTTCATCAGTCTTGTTCTGTGACATACATATTGTCATTTTCAGCACTATTGGTGGTATTGCTAACCAAGAGTTTTTAATTGCATTCGTACTTCCTCCAGCAAAGAAACAATGGGGCTCTGAGGGATGGTGTTTATCTTATGTGACCATTTTAAGGGTCATATTTCCAAAAAAAGAATCTCAGAGTCACAGTCTTTATGCTCATGAAACAAATAAAAAAGTTTCTAATAGTCTCACAACTGTATCACATTTTCTCTAATAAACTGAGGACATAAAGCAAGCATAGATTTGGGAGTCCAACACACCTGATTTATTACTTAGAAGATGTATGATTTTGAGAAGTTATTCTTAGCTCCTGCTTCTGTATCTGTAATATGAATATTATATCTATTATATTGAATTATTTTGACAGTGAAATGTGTAAAAATATATAAAATTTAGCATAATTGTTAGGACATTGAAGGAACCCAATACATTTTAGTTTTCTTTTTTTTTTTTTTTTTTTTTTTTTTTTGCTGTACGCGGGCCTCTCACTGCTGTGGCCTCTCCCGTTGCGGAGCACAG
Organism: Hyperoodon ampullatus; assembly: GCF_949752795.1. Lineage (NCBI taxonomy): Eukaryota > Metazoa > Chordata > Mammalia > Artiodactyla > Ziphiidae > Hyperoodon > Hyperoodon ampullatus. The sequence goes on from NC_136926.1 coordinate 81,522,510, forward strand.
GCTCTGGACACACAGGATCCGCGGCCATGGCTCGCGGGCCCAGCCGCCTCGCGGCATGTGGGATCTTCCGGGATCGGGGCACGAACCCGTGTCCCCTGCATCGGCAGGCGGACTCTCAACCACTGCGCCACCAGGGAAGCCCTACATTTTAGTTTTCTGTTGATTACTTTGAGGACAAGAATCGCTCTTATATCTCAGCCAAGGGCTGGTGAAAATAGTTGAAATATTCTGTACAGTTATGATAGATAATATTCTTTAGGATTTTGACTTTTAGAATATGCCTGTATAGACAGGAATAAAGACAGACGTAGAGAATAGACTTGAGGACACGGGGAGGGGGAAGGGTAAGCTGGGACGAAGTGAGAGAGTGGCATTGACATAGATACACTACCAAATGTAAAATAGATAGCTAGTGGGAAGCAGCTGCATAGCATAGGGAGATCAGCTCGGTGCTTTGTGACCACCTAGAGGGGTGGGATAGGGAGGGTGAGAGGGAAATGCAAGAGGGAAGGGATATATGTATGCATATAGCTAATTCACTTTGTTATATAGCAAAAACTAACACAACATTGCAAAGCAATTATACTCCAATAAAGACGTTAAAAAAAAGAAAAAAAGAATATGCCTGTATAAATGTATTTTAAAGCATGGTCTCTTATTGAATTTAATCCTATATTTATAAACAGTGTTTCTATATTTAAAATCAGCTACTGATAATGATCTGGCCAAACCATTGACTCATATGTGCAGTCTTAATTTTTAATTCTACAAAAGGGAGGAATGTATACCGGGAGATAATTAAAATAAAATAGGAGTCTTGCTTATATGACTCATATAGCCAAGAGATGCATAAGTCTTCTATATCGACAAAAGAATCAACATAGTTGATATAAGACAGTTAAGAATTAAAATCAAATTTGCATGGTCATTCTCTCTCTAGCTACTATGTGACCTATTATAGCTTTTCACAGCAGAAAATCTAAAAGTATGAAACAAAATTATTTGAGTTTGCCAGGTGCATTCTTGCTGAATCAGCCTACTTGGTATGATGCCAATTTCTACTGCTTCTCACTGAGGAAAAATATGCCTAAATAAAATGTTAGTAATGTTTAAAAGGAAAAAACAGCCCTCCTCTAAACTCCAAAGTTATGACTAAGAAAAGATTTTGCCACGAAAATAAATAAAAATAAGAAAAAAGAAATGTTAACTTTAAATAAGTATACAACATTGAAATTACAGGATCATTTTTAACCCAAAGAGCTTATTATAGAATTGCTGTATGCTGACAATACAAAAATAAATAAAACACATTCTTTGTAGAGAAAGTGTTCAGGAAAAACTACATAATAAAAGTGACAACTGGCTAGTCTTTGGGGATGAAGAGGCAATCACCAGGTAAGCAGGGTTGGGAAAGGCCTTTGAAGTACAGGAAGTACATCAATTTGTTGGAAGAAGTACATAGAATCATGGAAAGATCTTAGACTGAGAAGTCAGAGTAGGCATATGCTTTGGCGATTAGATCATTTAGTTTCCTCATCTGCAAAACTGGGTTAATAATAGTTGTCCATGCAGCCACTAGTAAGTAATAACCAATAGTGTAAAAATCATCTTGGATTTTAGACAGATCTAGTGAATTGAAGTGTTAGCAGGAGATTTGGTGCCCTGTGTCCTATCAATCAACACATGTATTCCCTATTAGATAACTATTTTTAAGGAGAAGCAAATATTTTGGAGAAAGTCTGACCTGAGTTTGAGACCTGCCCCTGCCTCCTCCTTGGCTTGTATGACCTCGATTCCTCACCCTAAAAGTGGGAAACAGTTTGGCCCATTGTCCCTTTTCAATAAATGTTAGTTCTTGTTGTTAGTATTTAAAGAATTATATTATCCTAGTGTATAATTGACAGACATGCATCAATTCTGTTCCTAGTTGACTCTGAGAGCTTGTGCCCCATTCTCACATGTGACATAAATAGTGAAGGTGGCTTATCCAAAAAACTTGGAAACATGCTGTGTGGAATCACGAATTTAAAAATTATCATCAATAGTGTCACGGTGCTGTAGAACTATATTCAAGACACTCACTTGAAGCACTCAAGGGGCTCCTTTGCTGGTAGAAAAGAGGAGTTATACAGGTGTATAAATTTCATTCACATTCCAGCAACTCTGACACAAGGCAGAATGAGAAGAGGTATCACAGAGAAATAGGTTATTGTGTGGCAAATATGTGGAATAGGCATTGTGGGAATTCAGAGACAGGATGATCTAGGTGGAGTGGATAGTTTTGGACAGTATCTGTGGAGAAGGTGAGATGGGGCTGGGCACTTAAGTGTCAAAAAGTTTTGGGTAAATGAAAAGATGGGACTTTTTGCAAAGACAAGAGGAGAGAATGCAGAAGCATGACAAGGGGACAAGAGATAGTTTCAATGTGATGTTGGAGGAATAGTGGGGCATGCTGTTGGATGGATAGAAAATTAAAGGAATATGGTGGAGGTCATAGATCATTCTGCCTCTATGTTTGGGCTAGGCATCTCTCCAGAGGCTTCTGGGAAAAGAAGAAGGGATGCTTCCTCCCCAAATAGGCAGGCTGGAATGGTTTGCAGTTCTAAGCTACCCTAATGGTAATATGTTAGAATGTTCATCAGTTCTGGAAGTTGCCGCCAACTCCTTTCAGATTTGGAAGTTGTTCTGTACAAGAAAGACCCTGAGGTGTTCTTCTAGGTATCTCCAGAAGATACTTTCCTGTTTGTTCAAGACTAAAGCTGTTCAGCCGCAAAAATACAGACCCTATTATCTCTCTTAGAGAAAATGAAAGTATTGTATCAATCTGAAATTAGATTTGAAGAGGAAAACATAATATAAAATGATTTTAGAATAAAATGTATCTCAAACTAATGCTTAGAAATGTTGTCCATTTAATTTTTATGGCTTGAGAAAACTACCAATTTCAAGTGTAAAATATTCATTAAGGTATTTCTTCTTTTTTGTTAATTTCACCCAAGATAAAGATTCTCAGATTTGTTTTTCATGGTCTGGCCCATGGAGAGTAAAAAGAGCAGAAGCAGTGGCCTTCACCTTTTGTTACTGAGTGGGATGGAGAGAAGAAAGATTAATGCCAGGTCTGTCCCAGAGAAAGAGTTCAGGGGTCAATTAACCAATCTGTGAGAGAGAGACAGAGACAGAGACCCCAAGACCATGAGAACACAGACGACACATCTTGCTCATCACAGTTTATCCAATGATAAGCAGGATGCCTGGTCATAAAAAAGCAACAATAAAGAGAGGGTGTGGCAAAAGTGGAAGAGTAATCGTAATCTCAACTGATCTCTGAAAGTATAGTGTGTCTATTGAATATGGAGTTTGCCCAGCAGGCTGGTCAGATTAAGTTCCCTGTTCCATGGGAAATAAAACAAGTGCAAAGAGGAAGAAGCACGTTGAGTACGACTCAGAATGTCTCCCCTAACGTATATATTACACATGTTTACAAAAGAAGGAACTCACACTTAGAAAGATCAACTAAATTCATGATATAATATTTATTATGTGTTTAGAAAAGTGTCTGTCACAGAGGAATCCCTCAAAACTTTAAAAAAGTCATTCCGTAGAGCTAATGGTCTGGGCTTAGGTTTTTTACCAGAGTCAGTGTCCTTCCATCAATGTCTGCTGCCTCCCTCTCAGGAATTGAAATATAAATGATGTCTCTGAACACAAAATGCTCTGGCTTCTAGATTTCAAAATTAGATATCTGACTTCTAAAGCCAAAGACACTTTCAATGTTCTAATTAGTATGTTTTACTAGGAACGCTTAGAACACACAGACACACACACACACACACACACACTTTATTTTATTGGCATCATCTGAATTGTTTGAGCAGATTCACCAGGATAAGGGGTAAATGATTTTGTGGATATATATTCTACACAGCATTTGAGGCTCTGGCATGTTTAGCTACCTCATGCCTTTTGGCACTTGGGGACACACACAAAAAAGATATTAAGTTCTTTCATTTTTAAACAATACTAAAGTAAGACTTTGGTATTCTAAAAGTGATATGTACTATTTTATGCAAGTGTCACCTTTTTGTTAAAAGTGTCCGTGCATAATTTTCCCACTTGCTTTAAATGTGGTGTCCTAATTGATAGCTTTTGAAGTTAAATAAGTGTCAAATAGAGAATCTGTTATCACCGGGCAATTACATTCGGTTAATAACCTGGCTGTATTTTTTTGTTCACATAGGACATCTTTGTAAAAGCCCAAGCATTCATGGATTTTATTCAAAGTGACAAAGGAAATATTAAAATTGCAATACAATTTCCTTTATCTTCTCTTATCTAAATGGGGAAAGCATCCACATCATGGCATTAACTCATCCAGAGAAGAGAAAGTTAAGGTACTATTATTTCTGCAGAATGACTTTTCCACTGCAGTATTTGCTTGGCTCAGAAGCATAATTTGGCTACAGACATGTAGTTTAAACTATATGGAGCTGGAAATCAGCAGGAAACCCAATTTTTGAACATATACAATGAACTTGCACAATCCCCCTCTACTCATTATTTTTATCTTCCAATATTGGAATCAAAATGTTGCCAGTGCTTTTTATATATCTTTTCCTAATTTCCCAAATATATATTATCTATTCTCCCAGCTAGAGTAAATAGGTTTTAAAAAGTTGGTAAAGCTAACACTAAATATATATATATATATATACATATAAATACATATAAAAATTCTTTCAACACCTAAAATATAGTTCTTAAAAAACATTTGTAAAATGTCAATTTTAATAGTTACTCATTCCAATTTAGAGGTTAAAACAGATGAATTGATGGCACTAAGAAAATAAGTAATAGATATCTAATTCAACAGCATCTTTTATAATAAAAAAACACATTATATGCAGCAGAATTTTCCTGAGAAATACAAATTAACAATTAAGTAAGTAAACAAACTCAATTAAATCTGTGCCTTAATGTCCTGCTCAATACATATTTAGTAATCAACCTGGGATTCTGCAGTTTGGATAAAAGAGACAGAATCAGCTCAAAAAACATCTATTAGACACTTACTAATAGATGTGGGGAGCATCTGGTTTAAGAGTAATTCATAATACATTCCATTCATTCATTCATTCATCCTTCTATAACTGTTGTGAGACTGCAATAAGCCAAGATTTTTTTCTAGACACTAGGAAAAGTGAACAGTGACAAATTTTGATGCTTTTGGAACACATATTCTAGAGGAAGAAGAAGATATATAATCCTACACTTTCAGTAAAATGTGATAGAAATCTGCACAGAACACTGGGCCTGAACTTGTGTGTTTGGGGTTATAATCAGGATGTTTGTAAATACAGTTGACCCTTGAACAACGCAGAGTTTAGGGACGCCAACCATCCACTGAGTTAAATCATGTGTAACTTCTAACTGGCCCTCCACATCAGCAGATTCAGCCAACGACTGATCATGCAGTACTGTAGCACTTACTACTGAAAAAAAAATCTGTATGAGTGGAGCCATGTGTTCAAACCCATGTCATTCAAGGGTCAACTGTGTAACACCATACCTTTTCTATTACTAAACCCTCTCTTCCAAACCCAGGTCTGTAAACTGCTTAGCTGCAAAGAACATTCTTCTCAGATATTTAATTAAACAAAATCATTATCATTTTGTAAGAATCACCATGAATTTGGATGTAAGTTGAATCAACAAATGAAGTATAACGTTAAGGAAGTTTATTTTATCCTTTGTATTTCAATATCTTCTATCTTCCATAAATATGTTTAAAATAAATCAAATGAAGGAATAGAAGCCAATAAGAAGAGTTTACAAAATGGGCACCTATGGGTGCACATGACAGAATTAATGATTTGGGGGTTATCTTCCTCAGATTATATCCTTTTTTAAAAATAAGTATAAATTAATAATAACAATATTCATCATTCTCTTTTTAAAACGTTTCCTTCCTTTTCTTGTAATAGATATTGGATCCTTTAAACTTCATTGCTGTTTCAACATGTCCAATAATATATAAATTAATGTGAAATTAAATCATGTTGCTTAAATTTTAATTATAGTTTAAACAATGTTATTTTAGCATTTAAGATATCTGATATTTGGCAAAAAATGTTGAATTTAATAGAACCTGATTTTTATGTCTAGAGATAAACTTTATAAATTCACCTTACATTCTTTTGGGAATAAAACTATATACATGAAGAACTGGAAGAATACTGTAAATACTTCAATTATTTGCACTTATTACCATGTTTCTATATATCCTCATGTAGGAGAATATGTTTTCCCTCAGTTCTCCAGTTTCCAGATGAAATAAGTGACCAACACCAAAATCCAAACTTATGTTGCAATGCCCACTAAGCACACACATGTGCCTTTGATTCTGAATATACATAATGCTCCTAAATCAACATTTTCCGACTTGACTCTGTTACATCCTTAATCATAAATTATCTCCACATAACTGATGTGATTTGGTTATAAAAAGCTATCCAGAAAAAGGAGAGGAGGAGCTTCAAGATGGTGGAAGAGTAAGACGCGGAGATCACCTTCCTCCCCACAGATACACCAGAAATACAGCTACACGTGGAACAGCTCCTACAGAACACCTACTGAACGCTGGCAGAAGACCTCAGACCCCCCAAAAGGCAAGAAACTCCCCACGTACCTGGGTAGGGCAAAGCAGAGAGATTCCCGCACAGAGGATCGGTGCCGACCGGCACTCACCAGCCCGAGATGCTTGTCTGCTCGCCCGCCGGGGCGGGCGGGGCTGGGAGCTGAGGCTCAGGCTTCGGAGGTCGGAGCGCAGGGAGAGGACTGGGGTTGGCGGCGTGAACACAGCCTGAAGGGGTTAGTGCGCCACGGCTGGCCGGGAGGGAGTCCGGGGAAAAGTCTGGACCTGCCGAAGAGGCAAGAGACTTTTTCTTCCTTCTGTTTCCTGGTGCGCCAGGAGAGGGGATTAAGAGCGCTGCTTAAAGGAGCTCCAGAGACGGGCATGAGACGCTAAAGCCGCTGCTGCGGCCACCAAGAAGCCTGTGTGCGAGCACAGGTCACTCTCCACACTGCCCCGCCCAGGATCCTGTGCAGCCCGCCACTGCCAGGGTCCCAGGATCCAGTGTCAACTTCCCCGGGAGAACGCACGGGCGCGCCTCGTGCTGGCGCAACGTCACGCCGGCCTCGCCGACGCACGCTCGCCCCGCCTCCGTGCCCCTCCCTCCCCCGCGGCCTGAGGGAGCCAGAGCCCCCGAATCAGCTGCTCCTTTAACCCCGTCCTGTCTGAGCGAAGAACAGACGCCCTCAGGCGACCTACACGCAGAGGCGGGTCCAGATCCAAAGCTGAACCCAGGGAGCTGTGCAAACAAAGAAGAGAAAGGGAAATCACTTCCAGCAGCCTCAGGAGAAGCGGATTAAATCTCCACAGTCAACTTGATATACCTACATCTGTGGAATACCTGAATAGACAACGAATCATCCCAAACTGAAGCAGTGGACTTTGGGAGCAATGATATATGTATATTCTTTCCTTTTTCTCTTTTTGTGAGTGTGTGTGTGTATGCTTCTGTGTGTGATTTTGTCTGTATAACTTTGCTTTTACCATTTGTCCTAGGGTTCTGTCAGTCCATTTTTCGTTTTTTGTTTTGTTTTTTTTTTAGTATAGTTTTTACTGCTTGTTATCATTGGTGGATTTGTTTTTTGCTTTGGTTGCTCTCTTCTTTCTTTTTTTTAATTTTTAAATTATTTTTAATAATTATTTTTATTTTAATAAATTTGTTATTTTCTTTTCTTTCTTTCTTTTTCTTTCTTTCTTTCTTTCCTTCTATCTTTCTTTCTTTCTTTCCTCCCTCTCTCCCTCCCTCTCTCTCTCTCTTTTTCTCTCATTCACTCTTTCTCTCTTTATTTCTGCTGAGCTGTCTGGATGACAGGGTCTTGGTGCTCCTGCTGGGAGTCAGGTCTGTGCCTCTGAGGTGGGAGAGCCAAGTTCATGACATTGGTCCACCAGAGATGTCCCAGCACCATGTAATATCAAACAGCAAAAATCTCCCAGAGATCTCAATCTCAAAGCCAAAACCCAGCTCCACTAAACGACCAGCAATCTACAGCGCTGGACACCCTATGCCAAACAACTAGCAAGACAGGAACACAACCCCACCCATTAGCAGAGAGGCTGCCTAAAATCATAATAAGGTCACAGATACCCCAAAACACACCACCAGACTTGGACCTGCCCACCAGAAAGACAAGATCCAGCCTCATCCACCAGAACACAGGCACTATCCCCTCCAACAGGAAGCCTAAACAACCCACTGAACCAAACTTAGACACTGGGGGCTGACACCAAAAGCAACAGGAACTACAAACCTGCAGCCTGCAAAAAGGAGACCCCAAACACAGCAAATTAAGCAAACTGAGAAGACAGAGAAATGCATAGCACATGAAGGAGCAAGGTAAAAACCCACCAGACCTGACAAATGAAGAGGAAACAGGCAGTCTACCTGAAAAAGAATTCAGAATAATGATAGTAAAGATGATACAAAATCTTGGAAATAGAATGGAGAAAATACAAGAAACGTTTAACAAGGACCTAGAAGAACTAAAGAGCAAACAAAGATGAACAACACAATAAATGAAATTAAAAATTCTCTAGAAGGAATAGCAGAATAACTGAGGTAGAAGAATGGATAAGTGACCTGGAATATAAAAGAGTGGTAAAACTACTGCAGAGCAGAATAAAGAAAAAAGAATGAAAGAACTGAGAACAGTCTCAGAGACCTCTGGGACAACATTAAACACACCAACAATCAAATTATAGAGGTCCCAGAAGAAGAAAAGAAAGGGACTGAGAAAATATTTGAAGAGATTATAGTGGAAAACTTCCTAAATATGGAAAAGGAAATAGTTAATCAAGTCCAGGAAGCACAGAGAGTCCCATACAGGATAAACTCAGGAGAAACACAACAAGATACATATTAATCAAACTATCAAAAATTAAATACAAAGAAAAAATATTAAAAGCAGCAAGGGAAAAACAACAAATAACGTACAAGGCAATCCCCATAAGATTAACAGCTGATCTTTCAGCAGGAACTGTGCAAGCCAGAAGGGAGTGGAAGGACATATTTAAAGGGATGAAAGGGAAAAACCTACAACCAAGACTACTCTACCCAGCAAGGATCTCATTCAGACTCGACGGAGAAACTAAAACCTTTACAGACAAGCAAAAGGTAAGAGAATTCAGCACCACCTAACCAGCTCTACAACAAATGCTAAAGGAACTTTTCTAGGCAGGAAACACAGAGAAGGAAGAAACCTACAATAACAAACCCAAAACCATTAAGAAAATGATAATATGAACACACATATCAATAACTACCTTAAATGTAAATGGATTAAATGCTCCAACCAAAAGACATAGACTGGCTGAATGGATACAAATACAATACCCATATATATGCTGTCTACAAGAGACACACTTCAGACCTAGGGACACATACAGACTGAAAGTGAGGGGATGGAAAACAATATTCCATGCAAATGGAAATCAAAACAAAGCTGGAGTAGCAATTCTCATATCAGAAAAAATAGACTTTAGAACAGACTATTACAACAGACAAAGAAGGACACTACATAATGACCAAGGGATCAATCCAAGAACAAGACACAACAATTGTAAATATTTAGGCACCCAACATAGGAGCACCTCACACATAAGGCAAATACTAACAGCCATAAAAGGGAAAATTGACAGTAACACAATCATAGTAGGGGACTTTAACACCTCACTTTCACCAATGGACAGATCATCCAAAATGAAAATAAATAAGGAAACACAAGCTTTAAATGATACATTAAACTAGACGGACTTAATTGATATTTATAGGATATTCCACCCAAAAACAACAGAACGTATTTTCTTCACAAGTGCTCATGGAACAGTCTCCAGGATAGATCAAATCTTGGGTCACAAATCAAGCCTTGGTAAATTTAAGAAAATTGAAATCATATCAAGTATATTTTCCAACCAAAATGCTATGAGACTAGGTATCAATTACAGGAAAATATCTGCAAAAAATACAAACACAGGGAGGCTAAACAATATACTACTAAATAACCAACAGATCACTGAAGAAATCAAAGAGGAAATCAAAAAATACCTAGAAACAAATGACAATGAAAACACAATGACCCAAAACCTATGGGATGCAGAAAAAGCAGTTCTAAGAGGGAAGTTTATAGCAATACAATCCTATCTTAAGAAACAAGAAACATCTCTAATAAACAACCTAACATTCACCTAAAGCAATTAGAGAAAGATCAAAAACACCCCAAAGTTGGCAGAAGGAAAGAAATCATAAAGTTCAGATCAGAAATCAATGAAAAAGAAAGGAAACAATAGCAAAGATCAATAAAATTAAAATCTGGTTCTTTGGGAAGATAAACAAAATTGATAAACCATTAGCCAGATGCAACAAGAAAAAAAGGGAGAGCCTCAGATAAACAGAATTAGAAATGAAAAGGAGAAGTAACAACTGACCTTTGCAGAAATACAAAGGATCATGACAGATTACTACAAGCAACTCTGTGCCAATAAAATGGACAAACTGGAAGAAATGGACAAATTCTTAGAAAAGCACAACCTTCTGAAACTGAACCAGGAAGAAATAGAAAATATAAACAGACCAATCACAAGCACTGAAATTGCAACTGTGGTTAAAAATCTTCCAACAGACAAAAGCCCAGGACCAGATGCCTCACAGACGAATTCTATCAAACATTTAGAGAAAAGCTAACACCTATCCTTCTCAAACTCTTCCAAAATATAGCAGAGAGAGGAACACTCCCAAACTCATTCTACGAGGCCACCATCACCCTGAAACCAAAACCAGACAAAAATGTCACAAAGAAAGAAAACTACAGGCCAATATCACTGATGAACATAGACACAAAAATGCTCAACAAAATACTAGCAAACAGAATCCAACAGCACATGAAAAGGATCATGCACCATGATCAAATGGGGTTTATCCCAGAAATGCAAGGATTCTTCAATATACACAAATCAATCAATGTGATAAACCATATTAACAAATTGAAGAATAAAAACCATATGATCATCTCAATAGATGCAGGAAAAGCTTTCAATAAAATTCAACACCCATTTATGATAAAAACCCTCCAGAAAGTAGGCATTGAGGGACTTTCCTCAACATAATAAAGGCCATATACGACAAACCCACAGCCAACATCATCCTCAATGGTGAAAAACTGAAACCATTTCCACTAAGATAAGGAACAAGACAATGTTGCCCACTCTCACCACTATTATTCAACATAGTTTTGGAAGTTATAGCCACAGCAATCAGAGAAGAACAAGAAATAAAAGGAATCCAAATCGGAAAAGAAGACGTAAAGCTGTCACTGTTTGCAGATGACATGAGACAGAGAATGAGACATATCTATGACAGGACACATAGAGAATCCTAAAGATGCTACCAGAAAACTACCAGAGCTAATCAATAAGTTTGGCAAAGTAGCAGGATACAAAATTAATGCACAGAAATCTCTTGAATTCCTATACACTAATGATGAAAAATCTGAAAGTGAAATTAAGGAAACACTTCCATTTACCATTGCACAAAAGAATAAAATACCTAGGAATAAACCTACCTAAGGAGACAAAAGACCTGTATGCAGAAAACTATAAGACACTGATGAAAGAAATTAAAGATGATACAAATAGATGGAGAGACATACCATGTTTTTGGATTGGAAGAATCAACGCTGTGAAAACGACTGTACTACCCAAAGCCATCTACAGATTCAATACAATCCCTATCAAAGTACCACTGGCATTTTTCAGAGAAACAGAACAGAAAATTTCATAATTTTTATGGAGACACAAAAGACGCCCAATAGCCAAAGCAATCTTGAGAAAGAAAAATGGAGCTGGAGGAATCAGGCTCCCAGACTTCAGACTACAAAGCTACAGTAATCAAGACAGTATGGTACTGGCGCAAAAACAGAAATTTAGATCAATGGAACAGGATAGAAATGCCAGAGATAAACCCACGCATATATCATCAGCTTATTTTTGATAAAGGAGACAAGAATATACAGTGGAGAAAAGACAGTCTCTTCAATAAGTTTTGCTGGGAAAACTCTCAGCTACGTGTAAAAGAATGAAATTAGAACACTCCCTAACACCGTACACAAGAATAAACTCAAAATGGATTAAAGACCTCAATGTAAGGCCAGACACTATCAAACTCTCACAGGAAAACATAGGCAGAACCCTCTATGACATAAATCACAGCAAGATCTTTTTTGACCCACATCCTAGAGAAATGGAAATAAAAACAAAAACAAACTAATGGAACCTAATGAAACTTAAAAGCTTTTGCAAAACAAAGGAAACCATAAATAAGACGAAAAGACAACCCTCACAATGGGAGAAAATATTTGCAAATGAAGCAACTGACAAACAATCTCCAAAATTTACAAGCTGCTCATGCAGCTCAATATCAAAAAAGCAAACAACCCAATCCAAAAATGAGCAGAGGACCTAAACAGACATTTCTCCAAAGAAGATATACAGATTGCCAACAAACACATGAAAGAATGCTCAACATCATTAATCATTAGAGAAATGCAAATCAAAACTACAATGAGATATCATCTCACACCACTCAGAATGGCCATCATCAAAAAATCTACAAACAATAAATGCTGGAGAGGGTGTGGAGAAAAGGGAACCCTCTTGCACTGTTGGTCAGAATGTAAATTGATACAGCCAATATGGAGAACAGTATTGAGGTTCCTTAAAAAAGTAAAAATAGAACTACCATATGACCCAGCAATCTCACTACTGGCCATATACCCTGAGAAAACCATAATTCAAAAAGAGTCATGTACCACAATGTTCACTGCAGCTCTATTTATAATAGCCAGGACATGGAAGCAACCTAAGTGTCCACCGACAGATGAATGGATAAAGAAGATGTGACACATATATACAATGGAATATTACTCAGCCATAAAAAGAAACAAAGTTGAGTTATTTGTAGTGAGGTGGATGGGCGTAGAGTGTGTCATACAGAGTGAAGTAAGTCCGAAAGAGAAAAACAAATACCATATGCTAACACATATATATATAAAATCTTAAAAAAATGGCTATGAAGAATCTAGGGGCAGGATGGGCATAAAGACACAGACCTACTAGAGATTGGACTTGACATGGGGAGCTGGGATGAAGTGAGATAGTGGCATGGACATATATACACTACCAAATATAAAGTAGATAGCTAATGGGAAGCAGCCACATAGCACAGGGAGATCAGCTCTGTGCTTTGTGACCACCTAGAGGGGTGGGATATGGAGGGTGGGAGCGAGGGAGACACAGAGGGAAGAGATATGGGGATATATGCATATGTATAGCTGATTCACTTTGTTATAAAGCAGAAACTAATACACCATTGTAAAGAAATTATACTCCAATAAATATGTTAAAAAAAAAAAAAAAAAGGGCTATTCAGTCCCAAGGCTTTGGTCCCAGAAGTACAAGATAAAGATTACTAAAGGAAAAACAGATGATGATACTTATGTTGCTAGAAGTCTTCCCTGCTACAATTAATTTAGGTGGTTTAATGGGAAAAAAACTACATTTTTTGTGTGTGTGTGTTTGCTCCCTCCATCAATAAATTGTGACTCAAATTATTTTAAAATACTTTAACATGATAGAATTAAGCAATATACGAAGCTTACATCATTAACCTATATTTTAGGTCAGTTAAACCTCTGAGACATGTTTTTTTTGTTTTGTTTTAACCTTCTTGTACCCTAGAAACTGGGAAAAATATGACACAGCTATTCCCTGCTTTTCCAAAGTTCCTTTTATGCCACTTTGGTTTTATGAAAGACCTACATTAGTACCTGTTTTCGCTAACTGAAAGAAATCCAAAGATGATTTTTGCATGTAGAAAAAAAAGGCAAAAAGCAAATATAACATTCAGCATATATTTTGCATGGACCTGTTATAGAGGCAGTGAAAGTGGCACCATCAAGCTCCTTTCCAGCATCTCAGCATGAAGCCGCCAGAGCTGTAACTGTGTCTGTGAGCATCTGTTTATTTCCATTTATCTTGTGCTTCCATTAACTGGGGAAACGGGTAGTCTAGGTGGTACCCTGTTTAGGATTGAAGTTGAGCATTATGAGAACTTCATCAAATTCGGAGAATTTAGGGTAGGAATAGGGCTCTAGGTGAAAAAAATGTCAGTTTTTGGAAATTGGATTCAGAATATATTTAGATCTAAAACTCTGTTATCATTGAATTAGAAGAAAGTGGGGAGAAAAATGAGACAGAAGTCTCTGCATTAGGAATAATCACGCATTTCACAATTGCACTAAGAATGTGTGTGATTATATATGTATATATTACCTACACAAATATTTGGATATGGATAGACATAGATATAAGAAGTAAAGGAATTTTTATGTGGAGAATGGACAAATGTATAACTTTATATTAGAAATGTCCATTTGTGCTGTCTATGAATATTGCCAGCAGGCAGCTGGAAACGTAAGACCCAAGAGCAGAGGTGAGATTATTTGAGGATGAGATATAGTCTATTTTATGAAATATATACCTTCCTCAGGCATGCCACAGACATCTTCCCAGAATGGAGGAGAGGTATCAAGTTGTTTTTAATGTTTTTATTTCTTATAAGACCATACTATGCAGTGATGGACTTTGTCATTATAAACAGTACAGGGACTGAAGCTGCATAGCTTAAACTGGAGATCACTGCTGTTTTCTGATCCTCAAGTATTTCTTTAATGAAAAAGAGACCAGAGGTTGCTAGAGTCTTTTCCAAGTTTCCAAACCCGTAACAGCAGGCTTCAGATGTGCCAGGTAATTCAGTTACTGCCGTGGCTACAGTTAAAGCACAGTGCATTCTGACACTGGAAGTTTGCTTGGTAAATGGGCATCCATGCTATGACGGGTGCCAGTAAATATTTTAGGTTTGCTTTGTTGGTTGGTTGGTTGAGATGTCCCATATCTTACATCAATAAATTTGCCTTGTGTCTTTTTTTAATAATAAGAATAACACACTGCTTTCATCTTCTTGTTTATATAGCACCTAATACATATCAAAAAAACACTTCAAAATATTCCTCTAAATTCTGTTGTGTTTAGAAAAGATAATAGATTTTTATATAAAGGAATGCTTTGAGGGAATCTCTATGCTCTGAGAATGTTCTGGGAATGATTTAAATGCTCAGAATTTATTAATACAGAAGCACTTTGCCTTGATTACACAGAGATAATTACCTCTATTTACTGTCTTTTTCTACGGCTATTCTTCAAGTACATGTAATAAAATGATAACTAGCGATACACTACATGTTCTCTTGCTTTGTACTGTGCTTACAATGGCTGTGGCAGTGGCTACATATAATCACTATGGGTAAAAACAAAAAATATCCACTTGTCTATGATGAGTATAGTATCTCCCATCACACAATGTCGCTCAATGTCAGTATGGAAATCTAAGAGTCTATTGGTTCTGAGTTTGAGCTTAGCTGGGAATAATCTGTCCAAGGCTTTGCCCTGTGACGGTTACTATATATGAACTACATAGGACACAGGTTCTTGGGGGACAATGCAACATTATTCCTAGCCTTTAAAGCCTCTTGATCTATTCTGATAAGTAGGGTACAAACTTTTCAGGAAGTTATAAAAGTTTTTAAGAAGTGTGAGGGAATGGTAAATTGTCAAGGACTGATGCACAAGGATTGATAGGGTATAATTTAACTGGGGTTTGAACAAAGATTGAGCCTTGGGCAAATGGATTGGAGCAAGGAAGTTATCCCATGTGCTCCTATTTTTATTATGAAACTGTGGACACCACTCTTTTGTGTGGTTTAGATGAGAGCCTGAAAATGAGTTACATATTTGTATATTACTTCAGTAACTGATTTGAAAAGAAAACCTAGTGATCCAAGTCATACATATCTTAGTTAAGGAATAGGTATTACACATACATGGTGATAATTAATGATTGCATAATTAAAATGATTGCTTTCTGCTCCATTTGATTTGCATAAGTTTTACTTGGCAATTTCTAATCTAAGAGGATCAATTAAATATAATGGATATTTCTGTCAAAAAATCCTGTCATAGAAAACTCATTTTGTATGGCTTGATGATGGTTTACAATAAATATGTAGAAGGTTGTCTGTTTATGAATAAATTATCGGCTCCAGTACAAACTCTGAGGTAGTTAAAAAGTATAAGGACTGAGTTACAATGTCATGGATTGTCTTTGAATAGATGGTGAGTTCATATAATGAATGCCTTGATGGACCTAAAATGATCAGCCTGGTCTATTGTCATTGACTTTATGTATCAGTATTTTCCCACTAAAGCAAACTGCAGATAGAGAATAATTGCAAGGTTGGGAGATACTACATATTAAATGTGAATCTCAGTGTATGGCATGAGGAAGATCTCAAAAAATCATCAATCACATAGCTACTAAATTTTACTTGGGAGGTAGTACTGAAAATGGTGTCACTCTTGTTTTCTGAGAAATTGAGTATTTATTCTACAGTGATGCTTACCTTTGGAGTTAAAAGTATCAGAAACACCGACAACTTCATGGTCAATTTTTTCTTATAAAATTAAATTTATTAGATATCATAATTATTTTCTTTGGAGTTGCCTGAAAAGCAGTTATTCTTATTTCTATACTGCATGAAAACTTAGAATTTCTAAATTCCTTTTTCAGATACTGGTGGTGTTTTTGTTTCTTGACTGGATTCTAACTGATATACACATTCAATAAATGTTACCTCTAACCACTCATCTTGTTTGTTTACAGCACATACGGGGCTTTTGAAATTAATCCGTATCGTGACAAAAGCTACAATATCTAAAGTATTAATGGGCTATCTAAAAATAAAGACTATATTTTAGGGAACATTATATTTCAGTATTATTACTGTCATAACAAAGCAAAATGAATTCTAGAGGTACTACTAAGATAACTGCTTAAAAGTTGTCTGCAGCATGATAGAGATCTTCTAAGATGTAAATCAACACACTAATTTCCTCATTAATAAAGTCTTACTATATTTTTTTTTAAGTGAAGTAAACACCACGCTTAGTTGCTTTACCTGCAGTTGCTTCATATTCTGGCACAAATTCCTCATCTTATTGATGGACCGAGCATCAATCTGCAAACCATGATTTGAATAGCACAGTTTCAGTGAATCTAACTGAGAATTGCATCTATATATATTGAAGACTCTAAACTTCTTTTTGTGGTTCTCTTGAAGTCTCTCTCTTCGCAGTGCTCTTCTAAAGCCTTCGGATGACCTCATTTAATGCTTATGGAATTCTAGCTATAATTAGTGTTATTTTTTCATCTTCATTTTTTTTCTGTAATGAATATAATTTTTTCTTAGAAAGAATTTCCCACCTGTAGACTGCTGCTCAATCCCTTTCATTGAGTTATAAAAGGTATGGCTTTCTGTCCCATTCTCCTGTATATACAGTATCTTTGGCTACTTCTCTGTCAGATGGAGTCCATTTTTCAGTGGTTGTTATCCTACAGAATCAGATTTTTTTTTGTCACTGCTCTTTTCTATTCCAGTTTTAATTAGCACCGTTTGTTTCGATTAGTGTCTGCAGCTGCTACCGAAAATGAAGATGCTCTGTCCCACTGCACTTTCTCCCATTGTAACGGGAAGGCATTTTGGTAATTAGATTACTGTTTACTTCAGAACCTGAAACTGAGCAGTCATTGTCAACCTTTGAAAGCATCAGTGAATGAATTCACCTGCCATCTGTTCCTTTCATGGGGTCCTAACAGATCATTTCTGAAATTTAACTGCGTTTCCATCATTTTACTGAATGGTGTATAAAAACATACAGTAATAGTCATCAAGCAATACACCTACATTTTCTTCTTTTATATACCTGTCTAATCAAATGCTAAAATGCTTGAAGCCTATAAACAGTGTCGGCCTCATAAACAATTAAGTAGAAATGATTTCCCTTTGTTAGGAAACAGGAGGGCTGTTTCCATGCAGAGCTCTCTCTGTACTGTTCTCTCTACACTCTCTTCAGATTTTCAAAGAGAAAACCGAACCTTAAGGAATACAATCTCTTTCTCAGTCCTCCTTATATGTTTATCCAGTTCACATTTTAATAGAGGGGTGTCTAAACAACCAATGTTATGCATTGACAGATTTATAAATTCAAATTTAGAAGGTGTAGTATTTATCTTTCATGCAGTTATTTAGAGCATAAGAAACCATTTTCTTTGTGGACAAACTGTGCTATGAACCACAAATGCACACATTTTACTCACAGAAACTTGATTGGTTAGGTTCAGCTGGTAAAGGTGTCTCCTGGAAACTTTTCTCTGCTTTGATTTTCAATCAAGTTATTCCACCTTTCCATTCTTAGGAATATATAGTCCTTCAAGGGTGCTCTCCACCATGTGTTCAGACAATCAGGCCAGCCCCTATGCTGTTTCATTCATCGAGCCTTATCCTGTGCCCTGACATCTTTTTTCCAGGTTATCCAGTCTAGGTCAACTAGCCCGTATTTTTCTCAAGGCACCCAGTCTTGCTTCTCAGGATTTTCTCTGTGACTCAACCTATACCACAGCAATTTATTTTGTGTTTCCTATTATTACCTACACTTTTAATTCTTTTTGAGATTTTCCTACCCAGTCGAGCCAAGGTTGCACATATTTTCCAGTTCTATTTACAAATCACATTCCAATGAACACAAATGTATTCATAATGTTTAAGAATTAACATCTATAGGAAAAATGTCCACGTACAATTAAGAGGCTGCTCATAACATCTTATTTAAATTCCTATATATTTCTTCAACTCATGTTTTATGCAAGATGTTAAAATAGAGGTATCTAAATAATATATGACACATTTGACAGAGTCTATAAATTCAAAGTTAGAAGATGAAAT
The DNA here is from genome assembly GCF_949752795.1 of Hyperoodon ampullatus. Taxonomy (NCBI): domain Eukaryota; kingdom Metazoa; phylum Chordata; class Mammalia; order Artiodactyla; family Ziphiidae; genus Hyperoodon; species Hyperoodon ampullatus. The sequence goes on from NC_136926.1 coordinate 81,541,524, forward strand.
GTTAATTTACTTTTATCTACTTTGTTATAAAGAGAATAAATGACAAGCAGAAAAGCTGGGCAAGTGTGGAGGTGTCAGAATTCTGTGAACCAGCTTGTTTTAATAACTAGTGTTTGGAGGCAGTTGCTTGGCAATTTATATCCTTGAAGATTCACACCTGCTGAAATTGCTTAGAATTTCACCAGGTACACAAACCCCTCTCAAGTAGAATCAATTAAAAGTGCACGAGCGCCGTTTAATTTATCGACATCCATGGGGTCTCACTGAAACCAGAAACCAGAACAGTAACTGCTCAGTAAAACACTTGTTCACCTCTATTTTAATGTGATAATTTAAACGCACTCTCATTATTAAATTACCACTGTTCACTATTTTGAGGTTTTCAGTTTGACATTTTTATGTAAAATTAAGTTTACCTTTATGAAATGGGAATATGTTAAATACACAGAAGATCAGTATTTTCCTATTTTTGTTTAGGCAAGTTCTTTATGGTTTATGAGCTATGTATAGTTTTTTTTTTTAATTTTTATTATTTTGGCATTTATCCTGCTTGGTATTCACTGATCTTCCTGAATCTGCGGTTTGATACCTGACAATTTTGGGAAATTCTCAGGCATTATTGTTCCATATACTTCTTCTATTCCTTTCTTTCTTCTCCTTCTGTATTCCCATGACTACTATGGTAAACATTTTGCAATTGTCCCACAGTCCTTAGATAGTCTGTTCTGGATTTTATAGTTTTTGTTCTTTTTGTTTTCTGGTTTGAGAATTCCATTGATATAGTCTCCAGATCAGAGATTCCCTGTTGTGTCCAACCCATCAAACACATTTATCATTACTGTTATTTTTAAAATTTCTAACATTTTTTTTGTTCTTTCTTAGAATTCTGACCTCTCCTACACAGCCCACCTGTTTTTGTGTGCTGTCTACTTTATCCATGAGAGCCCTCACTGTATTAATCATAGTTGTTTGAAATTTCTGGTCTGATAACTCCTAGCATCCCTGCCCTATATGTTTCCGATGCTTGATCTGTCATTTCAAATTGTGTTTTTTGTTTTTGGTATGCCTTGTATTTTTTTATTGATAGCCGGACATGATGCACTGGTAAAGGAACTACTGTAAATAAGCGTTTAGTCACGTGGTGTTGAGGTGTAGGGGGAGGGGATGCATTCCATAGTCCTGTGAGCAGTCTTCAGTGAGCCTGAGCCTCTGCACTGTGAAACTCAGTGTTTCTATTTTCTCTCCCCACTCCGGTGGAATAGGATGACTGGAGGTGTGTGTTGCCCTACCCCGGGGCAGTGAGGCTCAGGTGATACCCAACAGGCTGGGATCTAGTTAACTAGTTTCTCCTTAGGGCAGGACTCCTTAGGAAGAACAGAGTGCCCAGGTATATTTCGAACGTTTCTTTTTCCCTCTCCCTGCAGGAAGTCTGAGGGGAATCTGGCCAAGCTCCGGAGGTAAATCTCACAATACTATTGAGACCCTCCTGTGACTGGGTCTCCCAGAGTTTAAAACTCTGAGTTGTCAGCACTGAGCCTCCAGCAATTCATCAACTACAATCCCCGCAAACCTGCTTCCCAGAATGTTTCTGCTTGTGCGTCTCTGTTCTGAGCAGCCTTGACTCACTGCAGTCACCTGTCTCTGCAATCTTGGGAGCAGTGATTTGACCTCTGTCTTTCTTTCCTTACAGATCCCAAGAGTTGCTGATTTCCCAGTCTGTTCAGCTTATTGTTAGGATAAAGTGGCACCTTCCAAGCTTGTTACATGAGGAACTGGAAAGTGGAAGTCTACCATTTGATTTTACTTTTTTAGATTTTAACCTTTAAATGAGACTTGGTCATTACATTTTATAATGAAAACTTTAAGTTGGCATCATTAACTGAAGTAAAACTTCTGATTAGCTAGATATGATGATTTATCGAGGGAGAAGTATTTCCCATCTCTCCAGGACTACATCTTGCTTTTGCATGGATTTCTACCACCTGGTTCCTTCACCAGGTTATTACTTGTATCTCTGTGTTGGTAAATAAAACCAGATTGTTAAAATGGTTACATGACTCAATAAATTTATGAAATATCATTGAATCTGAATTGTTATTCCTCAAATGGGAGAATTTATGGCATGTAAATTATACCTCAATAAAGTTGTTTTAGAAAGTCAGGAACCGAAAAATTTAGTTGGATACACAATCAGTGTATTTATTTGTTATTCTCTTTAAATATTGTTCTCACTAGCTTGAAAAATCAGTGTTTAATTTTACATAAAAACTACTTTTTTCCTAAACATAATATGCGTTAGGAATCACTGGAACGACCAGAAATAAATCTTCGAATGGTAAGGCATTTAGATTTTTATTTAACAAAAATGTAAAAATTAACTATTTTTAAAGCTATAGAACAAATTTCATGCCTATTAATCCACCACAGTTTTCCCGGAAATCTTACTTTAGTACAACTAATAAACATAGTTGTTCAGTAAAGATAAGGAGATTGAATGTGTGCTTTTAAGTAGTTTTACATTCTTTGAATTAGTATTAGGGAGGGATTAAAAAAACAATCTAATTTTAGAATGGAAATTACAATAAAACTAACACATAACATGAAAAGTATTCAGCTATCTTTTATTAAGACATAATTTAAAGTTAATGTCAGGAGGAAAAGCTAACATTTTGCTGATCACCATAATTTCCATTTAATAATTAACTTTTAAGAAAGTCACATTTTATTAAAATGACTAATTACTTTCCTAATAGCACAGGAACCATGGTAATTGAAAGGAGGTAAGAGTTTTTAGCAAAAGGAATACTTGAGTAGTGATAGGGTCTTTGAATTCCACGGTGTCAGTTTAAATGTAAATATGCATCACAATATTGATCTTGTTTGTTGAACCAGAAAGGATGGAAATTTTTTGCTCTACATATGAAAAACAACCTTAATGATAATGGTGAATATACTATAAGAAGATTTAAGATTGAATTCAGATCTCAAGCAAAATATAACCTCATCTTAGCACTCTGCTAATCCCATTAATATGGAAGCTAATTTCTTTTACATTATATCTTATGTCTCATGATTATATTGAATTTGTACCCATAAATATCCTAGGGTCTTGACACAAGATTCAGCATTTGTTTCTTAATCCCAGGTATATAAATAAATAGTATTTTGTTCTATATATGATGACCTAATTCATCTGTATCCACAAGGAAATGGCAATTCCTTCCACTTGTAGGGATTTGCAACTATACTGACAATTAAAGGGTATTATCAACAGCATAGAGATTGGGTATTTTTAGTATATTCAAGAAAAAGAAGTCCTAGTTGTGATAATTGAGGCTTATCTGCTAGAATGAATCCACTTGATACTACAAAGAGGAAATCATTCATATTCGACTTGAGTTCTCCTTCTGAGGGATGTTTTTGCCAGGGAAACAGAGTCTGTAAAATTTTATTGCATTTTTATAAATTCATGTAATCACTAGTTCCCCATGGTGACTGAATATGGAATTTAAAGGTATCAGGTATATCCTAACTCTAAAATTCTGAAGCTCCATAAAAATATCAATTCTTATATTAGCATTATGTTATATGAAATTGTTAGAGAATTATCAATACTATCTTCTGAGTAAGTGCTGTTGTATCTTTTGAGATATCAACAGTAACACCTAACTAGGATAGGCGTGCCTTCAAGGGGGGACAAAAAACCTCAAATAAGCAAACAAGAAAGAACATTCTACACTAAAAATGAGTCTCTGGCAGAATGGCAGTCCAGTCCTAGCAAAGTAGTTTCATGCTGTTGCCAGGAACTCAGGCTTCCAAGTTTCTGCATCTTTATACCCTTTGATGACTGCTAGACACTGAGCTGTCATGTGTCTGTTTCACAGAGAAGGGACATGCAAAAAGAAGGTGCCCTGTTCTAAGGTAACTTCCCAGAAGCGCCCCTGACAATGGTGCAGACCTCTCACGGGCCAGGTTTTAGTCACAGGGCCACATGGAACAGCAAGGTAGTCTGGAAATTCTGCCTTCATCACAGTGGCAATGCACAGGAATAACAACTGGGGTATTATTACTAAAGAAAGTGAAAATGGATATTGAGAGGCAACAGCAGTCTCTGACAAAACCAAAGTGTATCTCCTTTTATTATATAGTAGTGTTAACCTTAATCAAACCCCCAAAGGAATTATTTCTTCCATTTTGGCATGTTTAAAAGCAATATGAAAATACAAACTAACATTTGAGATGGTTCCAAATTTTCCATATCAGTTATAAACCCCTCACATTTTGTTATCAAAGAATTTCACTACCTCCACTTAAATAATAACTTCCCCACCTTCCAACTCAGCAAGGAAATGCCATCTCTCACAATCTCTATGAATACCTTTCTCTACCAGCCAGAATATGCCCTCTATGCTTTTCTAGGTGTCTTTCTCTCTCTAGATGTTTTAACAAGAGAGCTTTTTCTATTTGGGGGAAATATCAAAGCCACAGCTTTCAAGGCTGCAATTTTCTTGCCCTTTCCTCTGAAAATTAATGTATTCTGAACAATCGTACCCATTTGTTTGCATAGCAGGGAATGGGTTTCCTGATTCCTTCAAGCCTGTTTGGTTATCTTTGTCTTTATAACTTAGTCATAGAACAGATAGTATTTTGCATTCCTGTGCTCAGTTTTTATAGAATAAAATGGAAAAAATGAACAGGGTCTGAACTTTTTTCATTATCCTTCCTCAGCACTAAAGTCCAGTAAATCCAACATGTGGCTTTTCTTGTGTGCTTAAGACAGTACCTCAGGGTCTGTGAATGTCCAAGCAGGCAAAGTAAACCCAAGTAATCCAAGTAAATCCTAAGAGCTGGTTAGCTCTGCAGTGCTGCTACAGGGTAAGTCAACAGAAAATAGATACTGTAAATATCTGTGTGAATTAAATTTAAGAATATATACCTTGATATAGAGAGTCACTTGGCTTAATTAGCATTTTTGTTACTCTTCTTGATAGCCATTGAATGCATTTGTGTGTATATGTGTATACCCATGTGTATAGACACATCATATATAATGCATATTTAATATGTATTAATCTTAAGAGTATATTATGTCGGCCTATATTTGCAGGTGGCTTAAATGTTACCCTCAAGGATACTTCTTGATAAAATTTAACATATAAGTAAATGCATCTTTTAGAAAATAAGTTGGTGAGTATTTAGAAGTAGATAAATATGTAAATATATTTAGTAAATTTAATATATTCATATAAGAATATACATATTATATTAGATAGATAGGTAAGTATAGATAGAGGTAAAATATGTATAAGCAGAAGAAATATATGGAAGAGATGCCCAAGAAGAGTGTCTCACGTATACGAGTATTTGTGTGTATGCTGGGGGGTGGGAGAGGAGGAGCACACTAGCAAGGTCTCTGGACAGGTTTGGGTTCTTGCCCACATTCTAGGAACAAGCCATATAAAACTGTTACAAAGTTGTATCTTAGGTCCTCATTTTCAGTTTGCAAAATGAGGGGGATTGGCTTAGTCTGGATGATTTCTAAATTTTTTGTAATATCTACGACCTTTAAGAAATAACATAATCACACAAAAGCAAAGACAAGGAAATATGCCATTTCTGAATCAGTTTTGGATCTAACAATGTCTTAACTAAGATAGCCATCTAGGATTTTAACTGAGAACATGCTATTTCTTATAAGTCTTCATTACACATATTGAACTCAGACTAAGTCAGTTTACATTTGCAACAGTGTAACTAGATGGAATCAAAGCTTGTCTTCAGCACCTACCTCCTCTAAGGATGTGTCAACTCTTAAATGCTTCATCATTTTAATTAAACAGAAAAGTAATTATGATTTTCTTATTCCTGTAAATACATTTGGATTGATATATAAAATTTAACTAAATTGTACTTTCTTTTTGGAGGATCATTTTTATACTTCTTTGAATCTTGCACATAATAGGTCCTTGAAGAAGATGAACCAATAATAAGAATACTTTTCAACCAGTGACACTGGCACAATATGGAATGTGGATTGTCTGAAAATTATGTATTCAAGTATGAAGATTTATGTAAGAAAATAGCCCTAACCAGACATGTGAATATTGCTATTCTAATTCAGAGATTAGATTGATAGAGTTCTATCAACTCCATGCCCTCATGTCCCATAATAACAAGCAGTCTTTTGAAAGCAATAAAAAGACGGCCTGGATATTTTCAGGCAGAATCACTGAGGTGCCGACTCTGATCAGAAAGATCACAAGGAAGAGCAGCCAAAGAACTCAGGGAACTTTCCCGGCAGACCAGAAGCTGAGGTTAAGGAAGACACATCTCAGCTGGCATCAATGGCTTGGTCATTTTCAGTGCAATCAGGGACGTGGGGGTATCCTCGCTGAACGGGACCTTAGAGACCATTTGTTCCTCACCATTTAAGGTTTATCAGTAAGAAAACAAAGGCCCAGAGAAACTAAATGATCCATGCAAATTTCAAGCGTTTTGTGGGTTCGCCACTTCACTTAAACTGGACTCTTAGTTCTCTTTCACTCTTTCTCCAATTATCCACCTTAGAAACCATCTACCTTCTCGTTGCATTAGAGAGCACAGTCAAGTTTTTAAACTTTTCAATGTTTCTCATGTGTGTTTGTGTGTTTTTTTTTTTTTTTGCAGTACACGGGCCTCTCACTGTTGTGGCCTCTCCCGTTGCGGGGCACAGGCTCCGACGCACAGGCTCAGCGGCCATGGCTCACGGGCCCAGCCGCTCCACGGCATGTGGGATCTTCCCGGACCAGGGCACGAACCCATGTCCCCTGCATCGGCAGGCAGACTCTCAACCAATGTGCCACCGGGGAAGCCCGTGTTTGTGTTTTGTTGCTCTAGTTCAGTCATTTGAATTACCGGAATGAGGATTTTTGAAGAGGGTTAGTCAAAACTAAAAAGTCAAAATTAAGCTCTGTGTGTTTGTGTGTGTGTACGTGTGTGTACTTGTATGCATCAGTCCTTGAATTGACCCTGTGAAATTTAACTTCTTGAAGAAAATTGTGTTCTTTCCAGTTTCAGCACGCACATTCTTGCATGAGTGTGAGCAGATGTGTATGTGTGAGCATGTGTTGAGAGGCAAATAAATGGGAAAAGTGTCTACTTTTCACTCATAAACTGACATTTTTCTTACTCCTTGTTACATACCTTTATAACACACAAGAGGTAAACAAACTTAAAGTCTCATGACATTATCTATTAAGGTTTTCTAACTTACTTTGATTTTTCCATTTTAGTGCTTCATTTTTATCTCCATGTAATGGTGCTAACCTGGATGAACATACAACTACCAGTCCCCAAATGCCTTACAAGACAAAGGAGAAGCTGCTTCCATGTCCTGGCTATTGTAAATAGTGCTTCAATGAATATTAGGGTGCATGTATATTTTTGAATTATGGTTTTCTCTGGGTATACACCCAGTAGTGGGATTGCTGGGTCATATGGTAGTTCTATTTTTAGTTTTTTAAGGAACCTCCATACTCTTCTCCATAGTGGTGGTATTATGGAATATTACTCAGCCATAAAAAGGAACGAAATTGGGTCACTTGTAGAGATGTGGATGGACCTAGAGACTGTCATATAGAGTTTAGTAAGTCAGAAAGAGAAAAACAAATATTGTATATTAATGCATATATGTGGAATCTGAAAAAATTGATATAGACGATCTTATTTTCAAAGCAGAAATAGAGACACAGACGTAGAGAATAAATATATGAATATCAAGGGGGAAAGGGGGGTGGGATGAATTGGGAGACTGGGATTGACATATATATACTATTGATACTATGTATAAAATAGATAACAAATAAGAACCTACTGTATAGCACAGGGAACTCTACTCAATGCTCTGTGGTGGCCTAAATGGGAAGGAAATCCAAAAAACGGGATATATGTATAGCTAATTCACTTTGCTGTACAGTAGAAATTAACACATTGTAAAGCAACTATACTCCAATAAAAAATTAAAAATAAAAGACAAAGGAGAATCATAGTAGAGGCCACATTAGTTCTAGTAGACACTGATTTCATTCTTGTGTTCTGTCAATAAATCATTGAAAATGCAATGTTTTCTTGGGAAAGTTCTTAGAACCAGGTCACCATTCACAGCTTTAAACTTTCAACATTCTGCAAATGGGAAAAATACTTAATGTGAATCAAAAGTGAATTAATGAGCATAATGAACTTTTCTTTTCATCCATGGACAAGGTAAGGGAATTCTCTGAAAGTTGTTAAATTATGTTTCTGCTTTGTTTCAATGCACCTGAAAAGTACAAAGTAATAAATCTCATTTGGCGAAAAGGATACTAGCTATTCAAACTTGTTTAAGATCCTTACATCTTTGGATAAAATTTTTCTGTCAAAACCTAGCTACATTACTGCCAAAATTGACATAAGCAAAAGCAAGGGTAGAGACAAAATTTGTCTCTTACTCAGAGAGAAATGAGAAGCTACTGTGTCAGGGTTTTGAGCAGAGCAGTGACATGACCTAACATTTTAGAAGGCCCAGTCTATCTGAGAATAGAGCGTGGAGGATGAATGCAGATGTAGAGGGACCAGTTGGGAGGCCTCTGTGACAAGGCAGGAGAGAGTGCCTGGTAGCAGTGCAGAGACAAGAAATGATATATTGCTAATTTATATATATTGTACATACAATCGGATTATAACTATGCAGAAATTATGGATTATAGCTAGCATCCTTATTTTTTTTAGACATTCATAGGTTTTTTTATTGTCAAATAAGCCTGAATATGTTACATTTATATATGTTGGCCTTCCAATAACATTACAGAACTCCAAGAACATGCCTTATTCTGAAATACCTTATAGCTTTAAATTAAGAAAAAAATAGTCATTGCTATAAGGTGAACCAATCTTTCATCACCTATTAGAGTTGATATTTTTCTTAATGTAATTATAGCCTGTCATGTAGCTATGAAACTGTTTTATTTCAATACTTTGGTCTGTCCAGGAGAATAATATTTTATGACATTCTTCTGCCCACTGCAAAATCCAACACACACAAAAGTAATATGCAATAGGGAATAAAGTTACCATTAGGCTATTTCAAAAATACTAAAGAGTTGCTCTAAAAACGATGTCCCAATCTATGTTAAATATTGGTGAGTGAAATAAGTCAGGCAAATTAGAGTACGTACCATATCATTCCATTTCTATAAAATTCTAGGAGAAACAAACTAATCTATGAGGAAATAAAGCAGATGGGTGGTTGCCTGGGGGTAGAAGGGTGGGGGACTTTGGGAGGAAGGAGCATGATATTTTGGGGGATGATGGATAAGTTCATCAAGTAGATTGCTGTGATGTCTTACAAGTGTACACATATGACAAAACTTGGGTTTTACAATCTAAATATGAGCAGTTTATTATATGTCAGTTATCTCAAAGATGTTAAAAATATGTTTAGTTAGGTTTGCAAGATTTCTACTGACCAAAGGTATCGAGCCATGTTTATTTCATTGAAAGCCAAGCACAGTGAAAGTTCCACAGATATCTAAAACTATCATCATTATCCTGTTTGGTATGTGCTGTGCTTGTCCATGAATTTTGTGTTAATTTTATGAAAACTTTTAGAGAATAGTCATGAAAATTAGTACACAATAATGGGTAACAAACTTTTTAAATGAAAATTTTAAGATTAATAAAATTATACAATTTTAGAGTAATATGTGTTTCTTATAACACAGTTCTCAGTGGTATTATAATCAAAGTATTTTAAAATGCTGAGACACACCAAACACAAATTAAAACCCAAATTCTGTCATCAAGAAATAATCTTTATAAATATCAGGTGAATACCATTCCAGATTGTGTGTGTGTGTGTGTGTGTGTGTGTGTGTGTACACAGACATGGATGGATGAAGAAGAAAGCATTTGAATAGATTTATATGTGTTGAACATTGGGAAGTCCTTTTAATCTATCAGCACTTCCAATCTTTCTTTTCGATTATGTTCTCCCTTAATAGCGGCTTGTTTATCCCGCATGCCTTCACACCCATGACATCAGAGCACTTATTATTTTGTAAGTGAAATGTATTCATACAACATGTGCATTTTCTTTGACAGATACTTGTCAAGTTATCTCTATAATCAAGAAATTTATTGCTTTCTTTCCCTTTAAAGGAATTTTTGTCAAGAGATAACCGGGTGAACTATCCCCTGTGAGAAAGTTAAAACTATACCATGTCAAATCCAGCCATGTAATTTAGGAAAGCTGTCAAAAGGAACCACAAGATGCTCTTTAATATTTTACCCTTTATACTATAAATATGATGAGTTTGAGGTATTTTCCCAACTATGAGTGTCTGTAAACAGCTCACACAAAAACTTGATCTTCATACATTATTTCCTATCTAGAAGCCTCTGGTCATTTAGCACCCTGCTTCATCACCTGGTAAAGAAAACAGATGAAGAAATGCCTGTATCTAAAGTAAACAGTTCCACAGTGGAGTAATGATAAGGTGTTATTTACTTTTGAATTACCACTAAAAGAACCAAAATTAACAAAAATGTGAAATATGCCTATGTCTAAAATGATGTCATGCTTAGACCAAAAAGGAAGCTGTCTAAACATTTTATTATTGAGAAACATCCCTGGTCTTTGTCACATGTGAACACCTCTGCCCAAATCTGAAGAAGCAGTTTTGAGTTATCTCTGCACGAAGCAAATGGGAGACAACATACGAGAGACAGTTTTCTCTAATCATCTATTTTGTCCACTTTTTTTGTAAAATATATTTCAAGATACAAAACTTTAGACAACATACATATTGTTATCATAAATATTTCTGTTTTATCTATAGTCAGGCAATTTATTCAATTGTTTAAAAGTTTGTTTTTTTTAAAAAATTCTAATTCTAGAAACAGTCCTTTGGGCTCCCCTTGTGTGAATTAAGTGACCTGCATGGTAACAGGGCCACTCGGTGCACAGTGGCCTTCAGCCCACACTGTGCTATGTGCTTTACTGTTTGTTTTTATTAAAGACATATTTAAGAATAATTGATTCCACTAGAAAAACGATCTAGATGAACTTATTTGCAAAGCAGAAATAGACACAGATGTAGAGAATGGACATATGGATACCAGGGCAGGAAGTGGGGGATGGGAGGAATTGGGAGATTGGGATTGACATACATACACTATTATGTATAAAATAGATAACTAATGAGAACCTACTGTATAACACAGGGAACTCTACTCAGTGCTCTGTGGTAACCTAAATGGGAAGGAAATCCACAAAAGAGTGGAGATATGTATACGTATAGCTCATTCACTTTGCTGTACAGCAGAAACACAACATTGTAAAGCAACTATACTCCAATAAAAATTAATTTAAAAAAAGAATAATTGATTCCATATTATGTAAAGGCAAAAAATGGATAGGTTTAAGGAACATAATTTTTAGGTAAATTTTATTGATAGCTCAACTTCTGATCTTTTGAAAAAAATCACTGTTTTAATTACAAGCATCATTAACGACTACCTGAGGCTACCCCCTTGACACAGCCATGCCTTCTCTGCTCCAAATGAAGATCTAGAATTTTTCAGCTCAAGTTCTTATTAAACAATTTACTTTGTATAGCCTCTAGACACATACAACCTTCCAAGGCTGAATCAGGAAAAAATAAGACAATATGAATAGGCCAATCACTAGCAGTGAAACTGAATTTGTAATAAAAAAAAAACTCCAGGCAAACAGAAGTCCAGGACGAGACAGCTTCACAGGGGAATTCTACCAAACATATAAAGAAGAGCTAATACTTATCCTTCCCAAAGTATTCCAAAAAATCGAAGAGGAAACACTCCCAAGTTCATTCTATGAGGCCACCATTACCCTGATACCAAAACCAGACAAAGACATTGCAATAAAAGAAAATTACAGGCCAATATCTCTGATGAATATAGTCACACATTATTTTAAATAAATCAAGCTGTTCAGAAAGCTAGTAAAAATTTGCAATACTCTAAATTTTAAATTTATTTGTGTAGTCATTGTAAGTATTTATTAGCAATAATTCTACCTCAAAAGAGGGTTTTAATGTTGTCAATTTAATTTTTTCCAGGAAAACTGGAAGTGCTCCATTAACCTGAAGAATAGGGGTCACTGCACTGAAGATAATACAGGGAGAGATGAGTGCATAAGAGTGAGAGCAGTTACTCACCACCAGGTAGTCTAACATTAAAGAGATTATACTTTCTATGGCTATTTTCATCTCTTTCAACTCATTGAAGGAGGGAAGTGTATGTAAAAATACAGCACGTAGGTTCTGAGTGAACATTCAGTTTACATTTGTGTAAAAGTAAGCCACATGGGTTGTGTCAGTTCACTTTCACTTATCCTGAAAATTCCCTTTAAATGTTGAGTTTTCCAGTAGTTCCCATCATAAGGGATATTACTACCTAATATTTTGATCATTATAAATAGACTTTGTATCCTTATATAAAATTAAAATATTCCAATTTTTAAAAATTTTCGATTCCAATTTTATTTTTGTTTCCTGTATACTTAACACTTTGTAGGGGGAAAATGCAGTAATTTTTGGTCTGTGTTTCCACAATTTACTGTCAAATGTACTAATGTACTCTCTTCTTATAGAGGTATCATTTTAAAATATGACTTCTTGTAAAATTAGTTTAAACTATTGTATTTGCTAACTTTCATTTAACTAAAAGTTGATAGATAAGAGGAATACAGTACTGTTTATAAATCTAAAACTCAGTTTAAAAAACACAGTTTAAAATAAGTTGACATATATATGCATATCTGGCCACTGTTTGTATATACAGATATTCTTTTAGTAAAACTAAATGACCAAAATTACCTGTTTGTGATAGTTTAGTATGTAAAAGGCCATATGACACATTAGAAATACAACTGATATGGGAATTTTAAAAAATTGCATTTATGTAGTAACTCTGACGCTTTGATAATTTGTATTAAAATTCTTTAAGAATCCCTTTTTTTAATTGTAATATTTGTGTAATAGGATTTCACTTTGAGGGTGTAATATTCTCTTCTTAATAAATTGCTTAAAGAAATGATTTATCTAACCTTATCTTTTATTCTATTATCAGGGCATATAATTGAACTTGTTATCACTTTTCAAATTGTGTAAATGCCTATGTATCTATATTTAACTTTTTTTTTTTTTTTTTTTTTTTTTACATGCAAAGCTCTTACAACTCTTGAAGTTTTAAGCTTCCACGCTCTCGTAGCCCTTCCCAGATACTACTGCTTATTTTGAGATACAAATTAACCAAATAATATTAGTATATGCACTTAGAAGTGACCAGGATGTAGATCTACATTTTCCTATTTTGAAAGGCACATGTAGTTATGATCATTTACTATATAGCACAGGAGACAGAGGCAAAGTCTGGGACATTTAAACATGACTCACAGGAATGTCCAACTATGGGGACAAATTCTTGATACTTATATTAGTCAAACTCCCTCATGTTCTATGGGAATTTACCACCAAAGGTCAGGAGAAACTCCAGTCTAGTTTGCAAGTTACAAATTAATTGATGGGTGTATTTTTTTTTTTTTTTTTTTTTTGCGGTACGCGGGCCTCTCACCGCTGCGGCCTCTCCCGTTGCGGAGCACAGGCTCCGGACGCGTAGGCCCAGCGGCCATGGCTCACGGGCCCAGCCGCTCCACGGCATGGGGGATCCTCCCGGACCTGGGCACGAACCCGTGTCCCCTGCATCGGCAGGCGGACTCTCAACCACTGCGCCACCAGGGAAGCCCTGATGGGTGTATTTTAAAGGCAATGAATAAAAAAGTCAAAGGAGTTACATTTGTCAGGAGGTTTTTTGAATAAATTCCCTTTATTTTTTGTTTAGGGTAATAGAAAATAAGGATCAGATATTACTTCTTATTTCTTAAGTCTCTGATTCCCTTTTTTTTTTTCTTTTTTGGATTTCTAGCCGAACTTGGAGATTCCCATCCTCCCACCCAAGTCATATCAGGAAGGAGTGAGAGAAATGCATCCCGCTCCCTGAGCGTGATCTAACCACAGCTTTCGGCTCTCAAAATAATTTGCCTCTCGTTTTTATCTCAAGAAAATTGTCAGTAATGTCATACAATTACTTTTGCTTTTTCAGTGGAGTGGAAAAGAGCACATGTTACAGACACTGAAAGCCACCTCATGTCTTTGTTCCTATTTTGTATTATTATTTTGTGAATACGGGAGGGCTAGCCTTAATGCCAGGTTAGAAAAGGTGATACATGTTCCTCCTGACTTGCCCTCTCTTTGGGGATATGACTTTAGAACCCTGAGTCACTATGTAAGAAATCTGGCGACCCTGAAGCTGTCTTGTTGGAGAGATACAGAGACTACCACCGGTACAGACAGATGCCCCAGCAGCCCAGCCTTCAGCTGTTTGAGCCTTAGAGCACCAGACCCATGAGTGAGTCTTTATAAGGTTCCACACCTCAGTCTTCACAGCTTATGATGAGGCTTCAGGCATCACAAAGCAGAGACAACCCCCCTTCCTGTGCCCTCCTTGAATTCCTAACCAGTGGAATCTGAGTAAAATAAACAGTTCTTTAATGGCACTAATTTGGGAGTAATTTGTTTTATAGCCACTAGAACACAATGGACTAGCTCCAGCCGTAATACTGTGTTTTAGGGACAGTGAAACTCACTGGGATGTGTTAACTAACTTTCTTGTGGTAATCATTTTGAGATGTATAAATGTATCAAGTCATCACGTTGTACACCTTAAAATTACACGTTTTTTGTCAGTTATGTATCAGTAATTGTTGAAAAATGAAATAAAAATAAATGAATAAATTAGTCCACTGTTTCTAGATGGAGGAGGATTGTTACATGACAAGAGTTACCATCTACTATACACCCAGTGTTGCAGGATTCCCAGGCACTTCTAGCATTACCATTGAGGTATCTGTATCCTATATGGATGTGTTATGTAATATATCACTTTTTGATATGTTACCAAAAAAAGTAACATATCACTTTTTGAACTTTTGTGCCCCAAATTTGTTCACTTCCTCATTAGAAATAATACTTTAATATTAATTGAAAGTTTTCATTGCTAAGACTAGTGCTTCCTAGTGCAGTAGGACAAAATAATCAAGATTTTTGGAAATCATTTACGACAGTTCCTTTTTGCTATTGAGAAGTATAAAAATGATATGGCAGTATAAAATGAGTACAAGTTGCTAACATTTTATTTTTCAAGAAATACAAACTTTGTTAATATTCTGAGTAAAAATATCTTGACTATAAACAACAGATGCTTAAATTCCTGAGTGAAGAATCAAACTACAGGTAGGAACACTCATTTGAGTTGAATTCTTAGCACCACTGATGACAAATGTGAAATATATTTTGCATATTTTTATAATATTCTTTGCTAAATTGACTTAAAGGAATTTTCTCTTCCACTCATTTCAAATTGATAGTCACAAAGTATCTGAAAATTCATTTAAATTTTCAATCATCTTCATTCTTAGGTATCTATTACTGTCTTTAATTAAATATCAAAATGGATGAATTTTCTCTCTTTTTTCTGTGTATTGGCTTTTAGAACTTGCTCTCCAGTTTCTGCACCCCCCTACACACAACAGGTATGGGGAGCAGCAAAAAGTGGCCAACTGGGGCTTCCCTGGTGGCGCAGTGGTTGAGAGTCTGCCTGCCGATGCAGGGGACACGGGTTCGTGCCCTGGTCCGGGAAGATCCCACATGCCGTGGAGCGGCTAGGCCCGTGAGCCATGGCCGCTGAGCCTGCGTGTCCTGAGCCTGTGCTCCGCAACAGGAGAGGCCACAACAGTGAGAGGCCCGCGTATCGCAAAAAAAAAAAAAAAGAAAGTGGCCAACTGGAGGAAACCTATGAGTTAAAAAGGTCCTGGGATACAGACAAAGCAGATAATTAGTCTCCCAGTAATTAAGGACTACTCCTAACACAAAATTTATTACACATAAGAAACTTAAAGTCACCTTTGCATAGGAATAATTTTGTCTGTTTGGTAATATTTTCCTGATTAAGAATTTTATCTTAATCTTAATTAGAAGGTAGAAGAAGTATATTTTTTTCAAATTATTTGTCTCTATAATTGCATTGAAACACCAAGATTACCATTCTTCTATGATTGTTATTCTTTACTTCAACACTGTACAGCTAATAAATATAATTATTTCAGCTTCCTCCAAAATTGCCTTTAAAATGTATTGCTTCTCAAATATTCCCAATCATTTTTCAAATTTTTACATGTTATTAGCACCATGCGCTAACCGACTGAGCTAACTGGCCACCTTTACATGTTCAATCTTGTGGAAGAAATTGAGTCATAGCATTTGTAGACAATAAAACACTATAAACGAATGCTAGCCATTTATGGAAATTGAGTTTAAGTTTTTGTTCCTACACTTTTGCCAAGTACTTTTCCATATTATTCTTTTTGCATCATGCATACAGCCCCCTGGTAGAAGTTTCCCTCAACACTTTTAAACTAGTGCACCTTTAAATATTAGAGAGGAAACTAGTAGAAATAGGGCAGTGTTGGTCTGAGTCTAGGACTGCACACTGATAACAAGGCACCCCCGAGGCCCTTGCTTCATAGCCCCTATGTTATCAATACATCTTATCTCAGCATATGGCACAGTGGCACAGAAGCACCTTTCTGAGGACAGCTCCCTGGACTCTTACCACGTTGGCTGACAGCTGGGTACCCAGAGAACTCTGACAAGCCTCCTGATGACTTCTCCTTAAATACCTATTCTAGGTATCTTGGGCATGAATGGAAACTCTCAACAGGGTCATCTGAAAATCTTTAACCAAGCAGCCTACACCTTCTAATTAGACAAAATATATTTGTAATACGTGTATATTTGGGGATGAGTGTCCTTTGGGGATTTACAGACTGCAAATTCCCTCTATGTGGACCCAATTACCACACTACCACCCTGGTAAAAATACCTATCAAATATTATTCAATTGTTACATTGGGAAAGCCAGCAAAGCTTAATATAAACCAACAAGCAAATACACAGCAAGCAAACAAATGATTGAATGAATGCTACATTTAAAGAATCACTAGCACTTGTTATGTGAAACATTTAGTCAGAAAATCAAATTCTAACTCTAAATTCTTGGTATGCTGTTTGGACAAGTAACTTAATCTTGCTGACTCTGGACTTTTCATAAGAAAAAAAGGAACCATATCCATGTCTGTTATAAATATTAAGTGGGAACATCCACAGTCAAAGACACCACACTGAATCTCTAGCATAAATAAATTAGATAACTTGGTTCCCCCATGAGACTGTACTAATAAGTCTCTAAGATCTTGAGCTACCAGGGGTCCCAGACTTAGGTTCACTCCAAAAATTAGGAGGCCACCTCTCTATCTTTAGCCTGCTAGGGCTTAAACCAAGAGATCATTTTTAGGTTTTCTAATGAAGTGCCATGAACACCTGGATTTGAGTCTTGCCAAAACTGAGCAGCTGCCATACAAATCTGCAGAGGTTATGCTTGACTGTAATAAGCCCAAAGGCTGCATTCTTTCAAATATCATTAAGATGGAAGATACTACTTAAGCCTGACATCTCAAGTATCCCTAGCTCTTTAGAGTTATGGGCAGGTTGGTGTTTATCTCAGTGGGTTTTTAATCT
This sequence comes from Hyperoodon ampullatus, assembly GCF_949752795.1. Taxonomy (NCBI): domain Eukaryota; kingdom Metazoa; phylum Chordata; class Mammalia; order Artiodactyla; family Ziphiidae; genus Hyperoodon; species Hyperoodon ampullatus. The sequence continues at coordinate 81,559,214 of NC_136926.1, forward strand.
ATGCACCACTGAGTTCTACCAAATAAGTGAAAACCACCTATGGGGCATTTGCTAGACATGCTGAGCCCAACCATTTCTTCCTGAAAATTCAGCAAATTCAGCTCATGTGGGTGCACAAACTTCCTTCTGTAAGCCATATTACCTAGATTGAACTTCCATGTTTCATACTCTGCCATGTGTGCCAATTTATTACATTGTTTACAGTTTATAACAAAATGAGGAACAATCACTATACTTTTGCATTGACTTTTGTAGTCATATTGCATCTATAAAACCATAACTGTGGACACCTTTGATTGATTATCCACTAACCTAAGAAGTGCTGAGTGTAACAGGCTTAGCCAGGGCCCACTCAACAGGACTCCTTTGCTCCATCTTGTTATATAAAATGTGGTCCTAGAATCAGCAGCAACAGTAGTACCTGAGAGCTTCTTAGAACTGCAATCCCACCACAGACCTACTGAATCAAAATCTACGCTCTAATAAAATCACTGGGCGATCTATATGTTTAAGAAGCATGGCTCTAGAACTTGCTACAGTTTCATACCAGGTCTTCCTGGTTTCTGTGATTATAGAGATGCCAATGTTCCTTCAAACTTACCATTAGATAAATAGGCACTAGTGAATCATCAAGAAATGCGTTCAAATTGTTTCAACTACTGATGATCATCACTGTGTGTGCGCATGAGTTTAAGTGTGTTTGTATTTATCCAGCCATTAAAAATATTGAATTACAAGAATTCTGAAAGTCAAAGTGAATATTCCAAAGAATGAAAGTGAAAGAAAATAAATGATCTTCTAAAGATATGTAATTATTGATAGTGTGTTCAATATCTCTAGTCTTGGGCTTTGTTAAGCTAACATCTTCTGTAAACCCCATAAATAAATGTTTTTGAAGCAATCAGAAGAGTCCTGAATTATTTACATATAGAAAGATATACAGATACGTGTGTGTACAATTAAACACTATTCTAGAAGATTCATAGAGGTTAGTGTTGGATGGTGCTGTCCAGGATGATTTTTACCTATATCATTTGCATTTCTGAAGTTACATTTTGTAATCAGGAAAAACATTGTAACTAAGTAAAATAAATAAAAATACTTTATCTTTTTAAACATACTTTTGATCCTTGATATACATTAATATCCATACAGTGAAATACCTCAAATCTGAGAAAGCTCAAATAGTATTTTACTTGGAAAATAGTTCCAATATAAAACTCATAAAAAGATAAACTCTGATTTTATTACCTATAATTGAATAAGGGCATCTTCAAAAAATTTTTTAATTTTTTAAATGAGAAATAAGTTACATGTAACATTTTTATAAGCAATTTAGTTATTGAAATCCTTAAAGTTTCTTCAAAAAATATTGGAATATGGATTGATTCTATTACCAATTCAATGAACAAAGGTGAGAAGGATAATAAGCAAAAATAAAATCATTAATGTATGTTAAAATCCAAACTGCAACTTATGAAATTAAATAGCTGATTAATGTCTTAAAATTTAATGAAAAAATTTTTTAAGTATTGGGAATATTCTGAACATTATCCATCCCATATATTTTGATACAATAAGAAAATAACCAAAGATCAAAGACTTCAGTTTGCCATTCATACACATCAACAATCTAAACTAAGATCTGTACAATTCCAACTCAGAAGTAAAGATTTTGAAACAAATCCTTCTTTGATAGCTAATAAATACTTAGCATTTGCTAAGAAATGACTTCCATTATGCCATAAATATGAACTGTTAAATTTATCCTAACAGTGTATTCCTAGTTGACTGCCTCCTTCAAATCCTCTGGGTTTTATGCTTTTTCACATGCTCTAGGGTAGGTTGTTAATTGCAATTTACCAGTGAGATAGACATGGGCCCTCACACATCCTAAGGATCCAATCCCATGCATTGCTCGAGGGCTTCCTACCATTATGAGGACAGGGAACAAATCTCCAAATGGTTGAAGAAGAGGAGACACAGATTATTCAAAACCCAGCTACTAAAATGACAGGCTGCTCTACTGTGAGTTCTGTGAAGGATTTGAACACCAGATGGAGTGTCAAAATGCATAACCTAAGAATGAAGTAGAAAACCATATGAAAGCAAGGCAGGACAGACTATCAGAGCAAGTGACATTAAACCACAGATTCATCCGGCGGGTGGATCACAAGTCAGTCCTAAAATAAGCCTCCAGGGAGATGCTTGTAACAAAGACTATTTATTACATAAACGCAGACATATCCATCCATCTACAACCACCGCCCCCAGTTTCTCTTCTTAATTTGAAGATCTTTTATAAGAGGTTAATGTAGAAAGAGAACATATCATGAATCTCAAACAGAAAAAATGAAGGAAAAAAAAACCATGAAGGAACACCATCTGGTAGTTAATAGAGATGCACATTCACCCTTTATGTTTGTGCGTCTGAACACGCCATGTGTCAGAGAACCAGCTGCTTGTATCAAGGGCAACGTGAAGTCGAAGTCATGTGGCTTTGATTTGCCTTGCCCCTCCATATTCACATATTTTAAGAGTATTGTGATTTTTTAGATGATTTTTATTCTTTATAGATTCTAACAAATACGCAAAAGAAAGGGCAAATACTACTTTGCATTTCTTTTTCCAACTATGACCCATAATTACCAATCAATTTGAATGAGTATTTATGGCAAGCTTGCACAGTATAAACCATTATATTCACCAAGATATTCAAAGGCTTGTCTTAATCTTGACTCCATGATGTTCACAGGCTAAGAGTAGTTTCTTGTAACTAGAAAAGTCCTTTAAGAATTTATTTTATGACAAACTTTTTCATGCTATCCCTTCAGACTTTATCATATCACTTGTTAAGACTGAATGGATTTCTTTTAAGATCTGCTTTACAAAACAGATAGGGGTGTGAGTGTGTGTGCACACATGCATTTGTAATGATTGAGTCACATCCCTTAATATGTGACTGTAAACATTTCAGTCCTTTATATTGCAAGTATTCTGAGAAAAAGAGAAGATTTAGGGTATAGGGAATGTGTTCTTTCAAATACTTTAAAAGCTCTAATGTTAATGGATGGTAAATTTATGCTCTGTAGCTCAAAAACTCAGAACAAGAACAAATTGGTGCAAATATCAGAAAATCTACCTAAGTGATTTTCTCACAGCATTGCTCAAACCATGGTGAGCTTAAAATCATAAGCACTCAAGATGAGGCTGAAGGAGCAACAATGATTTCCTCTACGGAATTATGGCCAATCAAGAGACTGAAGGGATACATCCATCCATCACAATTCTGTTAGGTCTTTTTTACTCCCAGGAAAGATATTCTCATATATGTTGTATTAGTTTCCTGTGGCAACTGTGTCAGTTTCATATGACACAGAATGAGGAGGAAAAAATCAAAGCACTAAAACCTGGATGGTTTAAAACAATAGAGTTGTATTACCCCACAATTCTGGAAGCTCTAAGTCCAAAATAAAGAGCATCAGCAGGGTTGATTCCTTCCTTGAAAGATCTAGGGCAGGAACGTTCCTTGCTTTGCCCTAGCTTCTCATAGCTACTGGCCATCCTTGTGGTTCATCATCTTGGCTTGTAGATGCATCCCTCTAATCTATCTCCATCTTCACGTGACCATCTTCCCTGTGTCTGTCTCTTCTTACAAGGTTACCAGTCATATAGGGTTAAGAGTATCAGTCAAAGGCTTGAGGAAATTATTGAAGAACTCAATACAAAACAATAGGATAAAATGTACACCATATCAATTCTACTATATTAAAAACTCTTCTTTAGTACAAGGCATTCGAAGCCATTACCTAACTAGTATCATTGTCATGATTGAAAGAATAGGCAAGCATTTTAAAAAAAATAACTCCATGTTTGGGGGCTATTTTGTTTTGTTTTTTTGTCTGTTTGTTGTTTCAGTTACTCACTGCTTACTCACTCTAGACTGAGGTAAGCATCGCTCTTACCAGCAATTCTACTGCCCCTGGGATGTTTGATTCAGAAAATGAGGTAGCTATATCCTCTAAGTGTGATGTCTCAGATAGGGAGATATCTTCATCTCTGCTGAAATGTTTCAGAAGTGACACAAGGCATTTTTTTTTCCTAATAAAATTAGCTTTTAGCATTTTTTATTGCATTAGGCAGTCTCAAAGATACACTGAAATTTATCCCTTTTTTTCTCTTAATTTTTCTACTAAAGACAGACTGGGGATTCATCTTTCAAGTGAAAGTATAAATGTTATTTTTACTTTTGGAAAAATCATCATTAAATACAGGGAAAACATTTTTGTTTATTCCAGATATTTTCTTGTTATGTTTGTAGATGAAACTGGAAAGTACAGGGTCCCATGTGAACCTTTCTCAAAATGTGTGCAGAGTTCATTTTTATTTTTACAGTTGTCACAATAGTTAAATGGACTTAACTGGCCTCTATTTAGTCATTAATGTGTTTTTGATGTCCATACAAACTATATAATTAAATACCTTTAAAATGAATTAATATTTTGAATTTGGATTCTTCATTTCACTTAATATTCTTGCTCAGAAATCCTACCTAAATGAATATTGAGTAAAATATACAGCCTGGAGGAATAACCCAAAATGCTTAAGTATGAACACTATGTTTACCTCACTGTCTTTTACAAATCCTATAGGAGTTAATTGGGGCTTTCTATCAAGAAGCAATTACATGAATCAGTGTCAGCGAAGGAAAATGTGTCCTACTCTTTAAACATAAGTTTATCATTAACTTTCAAAATATTTAATGTCTAAATTGTCACAAGTCACTGAGTCTACATTTTCCTTTTAAAATACTGTGCTATTTGCTATCAATAATATGTTATAACATAAAAAAATAAATATCAATCAAAACAACTAATTCAGATGCACCAAGAACTTCCACTCTAAATTCTATCTGTAAAGTATGTGTACATTTGGAAATGTTTGCTACAGTGTTTTTTATTAATCATGTGATCTCTAGTATTCTGTTAAGAGCTATAGTTATAAAAAAACATTTGAAAATATAAAAAACTTGAGGAATTTCAGTTTAGTTCCTAGAGATCTGATGTTTAATCAACTTATTTCATCAAGCTTTAATAAGTATTGATAAATATTTCTCTAAATTTAAGCTTCTTTATTTCAACTTGGGGTTCAAACTATAATAAGAGATACTCATCTGGTAAAAATCAATTATATTGTTGCCCATGATTCCAGTCTAGGCATATAATCTCACATGTATTGCTGAGGTTGACAATAATAATTCTGTTTTCTTATCAATTCTTTATCTATAATTCTGACTTTTCAAATCCATTTTAGGGGCTCGCCAGGACTGGAGAAATAAAGAGCATTACTTTTCCTGCTCTTTAAAATTAAATAAAGCTGGAAATTTTATTGTATTTTATTTTTAACCAATAAAATACTTAAAATTTCAATCAAATTTATCTTTCTTTTGCTTCTGAATGCATTAGAATTTTTCTAAGATAATCTTGTGTTACTATTAAAATTTTATTTGGGAGAAAACAGAAGAAATCATAAAATAAAAATGTACACCTTAACAAATTAGTACACAGAGAACACCATTATCACACCACTTAAGTCAAGAAGTATCAATAGATAAAGCTTTCATTCCAGAACATTATAGCCTGTCCCTACTGAATACAACCACTAAATTAACGTCACTCCTCTAACCTTTCTAGAGATCCCTTCCTTGCTTTTATCACTTATATATCCTTAACCACTTTAATCTGTTTTGAACTTTATATAAACAGGAATAAAAATGTGTATCGACTCACTTATTTGGATCTCTTAAATAATAACTTACAGGTGAAAATACAAAATGGTGTAGATAGGAATACAAGAAAATTGTCTTCAAGTATAATGTTGTTAAAAAGAGGACAGGCTTCTTGCCCCAGTTTTCTGGAAGTTCAGATCCATGCTTCTCACCTGTAACTGTGACTACTTCCCTTGAACCTGCAACTGCCTGGTAAGACAGCTGAAATGTATGTGACTACACTGAACCTTATTAGGCCAATCAAGAACATCACTGATTTCTACAATTAAGATGCTAGAAAGAGCCTCCCTAATGTCACTATAACTGGCTCTAAGAGGAGTTAAAACAAAAGCTTATGTTAAAACACAAGTGTATCTCTAAAGAGAACAAATGCTGTGGTTTATGAACTGAGAGAGGTGATAGTGATTTTTTGTTTTAGAGTCTTAAAGGAAATCATTTATTTTGTTTCAAATGGGCATCTAAAGATCCACTGTAGAGCAAAGAGTAGGGTGAGCCCCCAAAGTTACGTTCCTTGTCCAGCCTGAGGAGAATTTCACTCAAAGGGATTTTGATGCACAATTTTATAGCTTAAGGAGTTTCTTGGGTAATGAAGTGACTTTGGCTCCTGCAGTTCTGTCAGATGCTATGTTTTTTTGCTGTCCTGACAACTCCATTTCTCAGGCTGAGAATAAAGAGAGGGCCCCAATATTCAAGAATTGCAGAAATAATACTGAAGTCTAGACACAGATGAAAATGAGCTTTGGTGAAACACTTGGTGAAAGACCTGATAATATATCCTGTAAGAATTGAAGTGACGAAGCCTCTCTTTCTTCATTTTTGAAACAGATTTCTTTTTCTGCAACCATTGGCCTATCACAGAAAGTTCTGACTATTTTCCTATGTAAAAGGAGTTTTTGTCTTTATTCTAAGTATCTCTATTTCAGTTGTTTCACTGACCTTTACCATTAAGTGGAAGTTTCTAGAGCTTGTATAGATGAGCTAAAAGTATTTTTAACTCAGAAAAGAGACAATTGAAGATAATTATACCTTACTCTGAAAATGGCAAATGCAGGCAAGGTATTTTCATGTGGTGTATTTCTCTTCCTAAGATGAAATACTTGTAGGATGAGCCTTAAGATGAGTTTATAAAAACGTTAGTTACAGGGACATACACTGGGGGCCAGAAACTCCTTCTCATCCTGACAGTTCTCTATTTAGAAGTATGATATCAGGTAAAAAGGGTATTGTTACTCTGACTGACAACACATGTGTGCATATTCAACTGTAAACGTAGCAATTAGTTGCTAGGAAATAAACATGTCCTTTTCCATATATATTAGGTAAAAATTTCATCTGCACCTTTCATCAGACCTAGCCATTTTTAAGGAGAAACTGATGTAAAACTTAGTATTTCACACACCTTTAATTAGGTTTGGTGGATATGTTTGTGCACCTCCTGGGCATTATTCCTGGTAGATGAGCTTTGTGCACGTTTTAATCCTAAAATCGAACTGACAGAATTGACAACAGCTTCTCTAATCCCTCGTCAGAGAGCTACACCGAGATGAAGAATCTTAACGCATCTCACAATGCTCTCCCCCAATTCGGAAAGAAACAAAATGGAGTAAGAGCAGAGACTCAGTCTTGGTGGAAAGATGTTGGCTCTGTCTCCAAACGAGCCCTCACGCACCAGAGCCAAAGATGAATTGTGAACACTCAGAAGCCTCAAGAATGGCCGGGACACTTTCATTGCATCTTTGAGGGAGAAAAAGTGAGAAAGAATAGGGAAGAATAACCACCCAGAACTAATGGCGTCACGAACAAATAATGGCGGAAAGGAGAGGAAAGCACTGTATAAGATACAAATGATTTTACCTCTAAAATATGTAGAAAATCAAAAAACAAGCCATAAAGCAACTCATCTCAGTACAAGAAATAATCTATACTAGGTATATACCTACAAAAATTGACGTGTAGATAAAAAAGCCATGCATGTGAACTTGTCTTCCAGTTAGGATTCTAGAAAGTGGTGCTGGCAGCCTCAGGTGGGAGGCAAGGGAGATGAAAAGGAACCCACGCACCTTCTTTATTAGTTATTTAGCAACCTGTATGCAGTACTCACTCTGTGCTAAGAACTACTTTAAGTGCGTTGCAAATGTGAACTCATTTAATCCACTTTGCAAACCTATGAGCTGGCTACTACAACCTGGCATGTTTTACAGTTTAGGAACCTGAGGCACACAGGTATAAAGGCTCCCCAAGATCACACAGCTAGTAAGTGGCAGAGACAGGATTTGAAGCCAGACAGGATGGCTCCACCATCCGTGGTCTTACCTTCTGCCATGCTCCTTCTACCAAGTCACTTGGTAACATGTATCAGGTGTAGCTTTACTTGCTCATTTAAGAACGAACAAATAAACAAGAAAAGCTCACCGGGAATGATTTTAACTAATTTTTCTTGCTTTGTTATCAGAAAGCACCCACTCACACACAGATGGTATGTGAATTGCGGAATGTGGCATAGCTAGAAAATAACAAAGCTAGAATTTGTATCTAGTGAGTTAGGTTTCTTATCATATAGGCTTAACTGTTTAACTTCAGTGCCTTAAAAGCAAAACTATTCCACATGGGAAAATAAATATTTTCTTAAAATATAGAAGAAAACATTTCTGGAGTTAAAACAATTAAATATGCATTAAAATAAACCTGAACAAAAGCAACACCACACGTAAACACAGAAAATTATTGACAAACATCACTTCAAACAGATGCAAGTGTACTAAATATTAGCAAATTGAATTTAGCTGTACATTGAAATAATAATATGACAGACACAGGAGGCTTATTCAAAGAACACATGGATAGTTCAATTTAAAAATGTTAGACTCCATTGAGATTTGAGGGGGAAAAACATTGTAAGCAACACAACAAATGCTCCTGTTGCCACAAAATTGATAAAGTTCAAAATTTGGAAAGGGAGGGCATTTAACAACCTAGGAATAGGGCAAAACTGAGAGCCAGACAAAAATGCATAAATATCAAAAGATTTTCAATAAAATACAACTGTTTTCTACCAAATTAAAGAGAGAAAAATAAACCTATACAATTTCAAGCAGAAAACTGAATTTTTACAGATGAAAAAACGGAAATAGCCCACATAAAAGTTAAAACAAACGTTCAACCTCATAAGCAACCAAGGGAGATACAAAGTAAAACCCCATGTAAATGCTATTTCTCATCTACCAGCTTGACAAAATTTTTTAAATCGGATAACATAAAACTTTGTTGAAGATATAGAATATCAGAAACACTCACCCACTGCCACTGGAGTTGAAGAATGGAATATGACTGATTTGAAAAGCATTTTTGGCATCACCTTGTAAAATTCACCCTTAGCCTCGTGGCTCCCAAAGTGGTGCAGGAGGGAATCATCCTGGGATCTTTATAAGCTTCTGGTTCCTGGCTCCACCTCTAGCCAGTCTGATTTAATTGATGAGACGTGGGCGTTGGGAGCTTTGGAAGCTCCCCAGGTGATTCTAAGGTGCAATGTTGTTTGGGAAGCACAGCCATTCTCTACAATGCAGGACCTACACTATCGAGTGTGTAACTTAGAAAATCTCTCACACATGTGTTCCAGGACATTTACAAGAGTTAAGAGTAACAATGGTCATGATAGAAAAATACTGAAAACAATCAGAATGTATATCAATCTAGAATGGATAAATCATAGTGGAATGTTCAATAAAAGAGAAAAAAATAAAATCAAACCTCATGCATTAATAGCATTGATTCCCAGAAGCATAATTTGGAGTGAAGGAAGTCTGTCTTAGAAGATAAACACAACATGATTCCCAGTTATATGGTGGCTAAAGTATACAATACTTGATAGAGTTTTAATTATGGATGCATAATTGGATAACGATGGAGATAGAAAATGTAGGAGGAATGAGTGTAGGTTTAAAGATGGTGGTTGATTTGAGGAGGAGGGAAAAAAAAAGTGGTCAGGGAGTGGGTGCTGGAAGCTGCATTTAACGTTCTATGCCATGACTTGGTTGTAGGTACACAGCTGTTTATTTTATTGTTGCTCTTTACCTCTATTTCAGGTTTTATACACTTTAATATGTTAGCTGTATTTCACAATAATTTAAAAATAAATTAATGTAGAGATTTTAAGCAGGAGAGTGAACTACAGTTGTTCATGTAATAACCATCACTCAGGCTATTGAGAGAAGAATATGTGGGTGATGTGTCAAGTGTGAATACAAATAATGAATAGAGTTCTGTTGCAGAAGCTGATAAGGGAGTGTGTCCTTAAGACGAGGACAATTACAGTGAGGTCTAAGAGTCATAGATGGATTAGGAGGTACTCAGGATTTAGTGATTCAGAAAATGGATTTAGTGATTCAGAAGGGGAAGGCAGGGAGGGAGAATGGAAAGTCAAGGTGTCTCTCAGGTTTGTAAGTTGAATCACAAGGACACTGATGTTCTTTGTTAAGGTGAGAAACCACGCAGGTGGAGTAAAGATCTTCACCACTAAGTGCAAAGGTCATGCTCTTGTGGGCACATTCAGTTAGACCCAACTGACTCTCACCTACGTGCAGGTGTGAAAAGAGAGATATAAAGGCTTGTTCTCAGGAGAAAGGGCTGAGTCAGGTGCATTTTTGAGGGTCATCAGTGTATAGATACTAAATGTATTTGTGTCTAAAAGAGAGATTTCATAGGATAATGTAAAGTGAGAAGACAAATTCTGACAAAGAAGTATGTAGAAGTCTGGACAACGAACACTGAGAAGACATGCTAGAGAACTAAAAAGAAATAACCCCAATGACGTATTTGGATAATTAGGAGACAATAAATACTGCCATGTATCATCAGAAATCACTTTTACCTATTACATATCAAGCTGGTTTAAAAAAATTAAAACCTATGTTATCCTAGGGCTGATACAAGCCAGTGGTTAAAAAATGAGAAGCATTTCGTCATGCTTTATTTTTTTTAATAAAGAACACTGTCACTGACAATATGAAAAAATATAAACACACTTTATCAATGTATAAAACTAAGCATCAGTTATTTCTTTACTAGTCAAGAATTTTAAGGAAATAAGAAAACATAGTGATTGTATAGCCCTTTTATGAATCCTTTAAGTATTTCCATGGCACATTTTTTTTTTAATTATCGAGTTTTATTGAAAGCACTAAAATTTCAACATACCTAGTCTTCGCTGACATTGTGGAATAAAATCAGGACAGCTACAGTCGTTTTCCTTTCAAATAAGAATTCCCTAAATATTTGAAAATGAAATGAAGGTAATCTGGAGAATCAGAGAAAGCAGTAATTAGAAAACTGAACCATCAACTAATGTGATAATATTATTTTGTGCCAGACATCCCTTCTTTAAAAATGCAAACATTTCTGTAACATAGGCATATTCCCATATTACAAATAGTACTGATGAGTCTTATGTGGTTTAAATAATTTTTTGAAGGTTATAGACCTATATATGGCTACTGAGAGCTGAATCCATGGTGGTCTAACTCTATAGGTTCATGACATTAGAATGAGAAAATGTTGTTTCTGGAAGCAGGACTGGTCTAAATGTTCTTAAAATGTAAAATTCCACCATTTTCATAATTTTACTCTAGTGCCTTAAACTCAGTTTTCCTTTTTGTATACAGACTGATTTCTTAGTGAAATAATTTGTGCAGCTTATTCAAAAGCTGTCTACCATTTTATTCATAGAATGAATATGAATTCCTTTGTGTAATATCTCCCATTATTCATTCACGACATTAGAGCTTATTTCTGTACAAACAACGAATCACGGATTTCAATTTTGAAACAATATTAATCATTAACAGCATCTAAATCTGTCTACTTTATGGGCATGCACAGATTTCTACAAGATAGAAATGTCACATGGAGCAAAAATAAGCAAAAGAAATCTAACATTTCAGGAACATAGAATGTGTTCTTTATTCCCTAGAAATTATATCAGGTTCCAATTATTATGATTATTTTTATAATCCGTGTTATTTACAACTACATCAAAGTTAACACATTTATTTATTTCCTAAATAATAGAGCCCCATCTCCTTACTAAGGACATTCAAGCCCCTTTGCCAATCTAGCCCAAATCTTCCTTCATAATCTTTTCTTTCATTACTCCCCATGTTTATCTTATGCTCAAGATACCTTGGACCATCAGTAGTCCTTGGGTAACAACATATTTTGTGGGTTATCACAACTCTGAACCACCCGACGTCTAAGTTCCTCCTCTCTCCAGCTCAATATATTTTTGTCTCCCAAACTGTCATATATGCCCTTCCTCAGTCAGCTCATACATGCAGCCTTCCTTGAAGCACCTCCCTCAAATTTCTATGACCCACCGTTCTGCTTGAATTAAATACTCTTTGCTCAGTTCTCCTAAATAAGCATATGAAAAGATATCAAAATCAGCTATCAGGTGAATTAATAACAAAATACCACTATGCAACCGAAACACAGAATGTATGTGTCAACTAGGGCTTGGGGTAACTAGAAATCTTATGCGCTGCGGTTGAAATGTACATTGTTATTTCCACTTTAGGAAGCCATCGGCAATATATACTAAATCTGAACTAACATATACCCTGTGACTCAGCAATTGTACTCCTGGTTGTTTATGCACAGAAATATGTATTATATGTACCAACAGACATATAAGAGTGAGAGGATTATAAAGCAAGAGATAAGATCAGAACTCACCACCAATGCCTATCAAAATAGAAGGGGTGAATACATTTTGGTATATTCATAAAATGAAATAACAATAAAAATGAAATTAGAAACTTCTTTTACAAGCAACTACATAAGTAGTATCCACTTAAGATGACAGATATGAAAGAAGACACATGTATGATATACACCAAATTCAAAAATCAGCAAAATTATTCTCTGGTGTTCGAAATCAGATAGTGGGTACCTTTCTGGAGAGGAAAAAGAATAAAGTGAAGGTATGGGAGAGGGTCAATGAGGCTAAAAATATTCCATCCCTTGATCCAGATGGTGTTTTGTGGTTAAAATTCTTTGAGCTATACAACCATGATGTCTGCTTGTGTCTATATATAACCTACTTCCAAAAAAAGATTATTAAAATATGAAACTATGAAGGGTTTGGCATTCTGAATCTCAGAGGAATATAGAATTGGTCTCCAGGACTTATACATAAAAGTGCTTTCAAAAATCTTTTTAATTCAATTAACTGTAAAAGACAATCAAACTAATGGCATAATTAAGCCAAATAGTACAGAGGGAAAATGTCAGAGTTGCTGTATGGAAACCTCTGTGGGTTCAAAAATATTATTTATTCCAAAGTTGTGAATGTTGGTTTGAAACATTAAACTGTACAGTGGTTAGAGTGGGAAAAACATATAGGTAATACTCTTTTGGTCTATTTCAGTAAATTTTTATGGATTTATTCTGAGTTATAATGAAATGAGGCTGTGTTAAATGGAATTTGATCTCTCAAATACTATAGTTTATATTAAGGATAGCGTTGGCCTGTCAATATCTCATTTATCTGTTAACCTTTCTTTGACAAGGAAAAGTCCAAAACTTCAGTATGCGTATTTTTCCTGTGTATTTTCTCTGAGTTTGAGAAATGAGTGTATTACTAGGAATGTATAAAACTACATTAAAACAGCATGGGAATTAATGGACTCAAGTGCTAGTAACACCACTGTGTAGCATTACGTTAAGTTCAACCCATTCACAACATTTTACATTATCAGGGACTGACAGGAAGGAATAATTGTCTACATTTTATCTTCTTTGAACAGCGAAGTGATCAATTTATGACATAAGTTTAGTATGGGGAAGTACTGGAAACAAATTATCATTCAGCTTCCTACCAGCTCTGGGATTTGTTAAATGCATTATGCACTAATATTTCTTTGTTTAGCTTTTAGAGAATTACTTCTAACCCAAATGGCCTGTCTTGTATGGTGTGTAACCTGAAATACAGCATGCACCCTGAGGTGGAGATTTCCACTCAATTATATATTTTTTAATTAATTTATTTATTTTTACTATAGTATAGCTGATTTACAATGTTGTGTAGGTTTTGGGTGTACAGCAAAATGATTCAGTTATACATACATGTATATCTATTTTTTTTCAGATTCTTTCCCCTCAATTTTACATGCTTGAAAATCTTATATAAGGGACGACATAAGTTTTATAGGATTAGATAACTAGAACGTTGAAAATCTAGCTTCAATTACAGATAAGTCTTTTGTCTGCATGTTTTGTTTTCAAGCACCAATAGCAGACTCTGCATAATAACAATTCTCTTCTCTTGGTGTTAACATTCACATTAATCCTTAGGAATTTTGAATTTTTAATAAGCAACTTCAAAAATGTGTATTTCCGAAAATCTTTCTAATGATATGTAATTCTCAAAACTGATAATTTCACAATAATAATATCCAGTATGAGAGTGTTATTACTTTACCCTTGCAAATTTGTTTTAGGCTACTAGGAGAACCAGATCGCTTTAGCTGTTTATACCTAAATTTCATTTGTTATTAAGTCTTCTCTCTTCCTGAGTCTCACCTGGTCCAGCTGTAAAACAAAGACTTGCTATATGTGTACTCACAGGAGAACAATTGTGTTATTCTCTGTTGCTGCCATAACAAATTACCACAGTAAAAAAGTTACCACAAACTTTAAAAAGTTTACCTCACAGTTCTAACGGTCAGAAATTCAATGGGTCTCACTGGGCTTAAATCAAGGTATTTGGCAAGGCTGTGTTCTTTCCTGGATGCTCTAAGGAGAATCCTTTTCCTTGTTTTTTCCAGCTTCTAGAGGCTGGTCATATTCCTTGGCTTGTGGCTTCTTTTCTTCACCTTCAAAGCCAATAATGTTTCATCTGTCTGATCTCACTTCTGTCATTAAATCTCCCTCTGACTACAGCTGGGAAAGGATCTCTGCTTTCCAAGGATTCATCTGATTAGATTTGACCCACCCAGGTAATCCAGGGTACACCCCGTATCAAATCCTTAACATCGATCCCATCATCAAAGTCCCTTTTGCAAGTAGGTAAAATAATCACTAGTCATGGAAGTTTCCTTGGGAGTAGGGGTGTAGCATTATTCTGCCTACCAAGGCAGAAAGCCTTTTAATGTGTTATATTTTAGGATCAGAGTTTTTTGAAGATGAATAAACAAATTTATTCTGCAAATATTTTCAAATACTCATTGGATGGCAGGACCTAGTGAATCATACTATGTGTCACAGATGATGACCAGTCCTCTCTTAATTTGGTGTACAGTGAACAGGACAACACATAATGGGTGTTATTATTTAGTGGACAGGAAAGGCCCTGAGGATTTCCATTGGTTAGTATGTGTTCACTGGTTGTGATTTATTTTGTTTGCCTCCCATAATGTAAACTCCTTTCATATACGTACGTATTTGACATCAGGCAGACTTTCACTGGAAGGGTTTTCCACCTTCTGTTATGGACTTTAACTCCCTCTCTCTATGTTCTGGTGGCCAGGCTGTGTCCATATAATCTAAACTCTGCGAGTCAGATGTGTCCACTGGTAGTGCCACTGTCCCCGCCCCTCTGCGTGCCAGCACTAGTGCCCTCAGGTGCTTCCTGGAGCATGAGCTGAATGTGGTTGCTGTGGCCCAGGGTCCCTTGGTTTTCCTTTTGTCCCCCCCGCCCCCACCACCACCATTTTCTGAGAATTGTTTGTCAGCTGTATGTTGATTCTGTGAGCACCCTGACAGCCTTCATAAATTTCATCTCTGCTCACAACAGCCAAAACAGGGATCTGGTATTTACAACCAAGAATGCATAGCCGAGTCTGTTAATTCTTAACCCCAAATCTAAGGAAGTAAATAATTTAACAGGAAAGAAAGACTAGTATCTACTAATATATTATAGCCAGTCTTGAGAATATATTCCATTATGGAAATAACCCAAAATCTGGTAAGGAAATTTTCTATAATACACAATGAGAATTGAAAACTAGCTGGGATTTGGAGATCATGTATTCATGATTTTTTTAAAAGGCTAAATTATAAGTCCAGACATTAAAACACTTTGTATCATTGTGCATTTAATGAAAGGAAAGGATGTGTGCTGATTTCACTTTCCTATCTCTTGATGAAAGTAACTCCATTTGAGAGTCAGATGCCATATTTTAGGCAGCCAAAAGAATGGAGGCCCTGATCATATTGATTTTATTAGCACAGTATAGCATTAAAAACTCTCTTGGTGAGGGATTAAATTTATACAATAGAGTTTTCAAATATTGTTCCAGAAAGGCATTGTAGATGGATGCTCCATTTGTTCCCCCACCCCTCCCCAGCCTGCACACAGCTGACTGTCTGAACCTACCTCACCTCCACCCCACCCTGGTGTATCCCCTATCACATGAGGTCTCTTGCTCTACAAAAGGCTTTTAAAGCAAAATGATGGAGAAGAGAGTGGGGGGAGGAAGTGGTAGAACACCATGTTTGGGACTATAAGATATGACCAATCTGGAAAAAGAAAACTTCCTTTGTATGTTTACTCTGTGAGTGAAAATGGGAAACACATCTATAGTTAGAACCATCCACACTGGTCCTATCAAAGTAGCGTAAACCTCTTCTCCAGACTTTTAGATGTGCCGTCAAATGGTTGGATCCAAATGACAGAATTACAGCCTGTGGGTAAAAATGTGGTCTTTCTCCTTAGGTGTGCCAACAGATGAAGATGCTAGAAGGAAATAGATGTGCAAAGGTGGAGAGGAACCAAATTAGAAAGATTTATGCACAGGGAGTGATGTGTTTAACATGGCAGTGGACAGGACCCAGCAAGATGTGCCTACGTGAGAGTTAAGAGCACAAGGGGGTTGGTTTCAAAATATAGAGGAGTTAATATTTCAAACAGAGATGGGGCAGACAAGTCTCTGGAAAGCACACGTTTTAGAATTATGTGTTCAAAGAAACATTCTATTTTAAAAGGTGGGAGGGAGGCAATTGACCATTGCGTGGTCAATAGTACTGATAGACGTTGGCTTGTTTTCAGTGAGTTTTCCCATTAATGGTTGATCATTAACCCATTTAAAAGTGGGTCGTTTTCCGCATCACAGTACAATGACTCTCAAGCTGTCACCAGCCACTTAATGAAAAGCAACTTTCATTAGACCAGCCATTCAACCAGACAGTTGAGATAGACTGAATTGAAATACAGCATGAGGAGGGTAACCTGACTTTAAAAAATAGACTTGCCTATATTATTTTATCAGTTTAATAGCACAGGAGTACCTCTCAGAAACATATCTCTGTGAAGTCTCAGAATGCCTCAAGTTTCTTCTTAGAGAACCAACAAAAACAGACCAATTTTATACCTAGTTTCCATGCCTAATGAATACAACTGTTTATGTTTTTCTCTTAGTAGAAACAAGGAGATTTCAGTATGCTTACATCCATTAAGCATTTCAAATAGTTACTGATGGCTAGCGTTTCAGCAGGGCTATCCTTAGTTGCCTTTCTTTTAAGATATATTACGCAGTTGCTCTTTAGGACTGAAAGCTTCCATCAGGGACAGTTTTCTAGGTTCTCATGACTGTGGAGATAATGTCTTGGAGCTGCTCTTGTCTGTACATTAGGTAAGACACTGATGGAAATCTGATTGGATTTAATACCTTCCTCTGCTAATGGATTGAACTGTACCTTATAGATTTGTGCTGCTTAAAACTAGTTCTGAGAAGTGTGTCCAGGCTTCCTCTCCACTTCTGTCTGCCCAATAACTCATGAGGTAACAGCTGATATTATAGTCACCTCTTCTCAGAATAGATCAAGACAATGCATTTTCTATTGGAGTTGAGTTAAAAAGTGGGGTAAAAGTGGACTTGGCAAAGGTAGTGCTTTGTGCTTAAGCTTGTGAATTTCCAGTTAGGTTTTAGGATCACTTTCTTGAGGGTTCATTTTAGTGGAACAGTGCATACTCTGACTTTCAAAAAACATGTAACCCAATATGGAAGTACCTAATGACTAAGAACTCATCAAAAAGAACCTATGATCTGCATGAAAATTAATATGTCACTTACCATCCTACATCTTCATGTTGTTATGCAATTGCCTTTAGAGAAAAAAAAAGTGCCTTTAGTCCCAACCAAGCCATTCAGCTACATTATTTAGTTATTTAGTTTTGGGGTTATACGAGGTCCTTATATTATTCTTCCTTGATTAAGCCAGAATTCAGATGTTTTATTATGTCACCATTCCTTGAATGTTTTTATGAAATACTGATGAGTTTAAATGTGCTTGTACATTTTACCTCATCAGTATTTTTATGTTTATTTTTAACCATTGGTCTTTATTTCTCTCTTAATCCTGTATAGTGTAAATTAAAGGACTCAAGAAAACTAATGTTACAGGTTGTTGCTGTTTTTCTTTCCTAACATCTAAGTCATTCCAAGTTTATGAAATTTCCATTTAGGTAGACTAAGATGAATATAAAGATCCTTCCTTTGGTTCGATTTTATCGTCAGGAAAAAAGCCCCTCAATTTTTAATAGATACACATAGGAATATATCATTAAATAAGATACCTGAAATAATGAGATGATATTTGCCAGATAGGCATGTAGTTTTCTTGTCAGAAAGACCTTATTTTAGTAAGAGATCCAAGATTTTATTTATAATAAAATAACATGCAGATGCCCACACTAAGGAGAGAGAAAGAGGCAACTGTCGGCATATTTGAATTCTAATTAAGAAAGGAAGCATGTGAGCTGGAAAAATAGCTAAGCCAGGCGGGAGGGTGAGTGGCATCTAGCCCACAGAGCACATTTCTATGCAAAGAATATGGCAACCATTGTCCGTCCTGTTCTAATTACCATATATCAAATAAAGGGCTTGACTCTATGATGAGATGTGGAAGAATGTAAAGAAGGCCCTTCTTACCTTTTTCAAACGCAATTACATTTATCAGAACATGAACCTGACCTGCAAGTCAGTGGTTTCTTCAACAACAAAAAAAAGATTCACCAAGTTGGTACATCTCAGAAGTGCCAAACCCAATGGTAATTCTATGGTGATTCCAAGGCTACAATCACAAGCAGGGCAGGCTCTGCCAATGAGACAGATGCTATCCTTGGAAGTCCTTTCTCATTTTGTGGGGTAGCATCTGAGCCTTCTTCATTACCAAATGATGACAAATAAAAGATGACAGTATTTGTAGTTTCCATGAACATTTAAATTGAGTCCTGCACAAGAAAAATATGCATGGCAACACATACCTGTACTGAAGACCTGCACGTACATAATAAAAATACAAACACATTGGTTTTCTCTTATTTCTCAAAAGCATGATCATTTCATTGACTGTGCAGATAAAGCAGCAGCATTACATCATCTTTACCTCCTGCCCTTAGAGATAATGCTTCTTGGAATCTTACTGGGTGACATGTGGTGAGAGAGTTTGATATTTGTTCATTTAAATCAAATCCAGAACTATGTATTCAAAACACATTACAAGTCTAATATCTATAGAGCTTGTGTTCTATAAATGGTAATGCCTTCTATAATGTCGATTTTTAATTTTCCTCTAGTGATAGATTTAGAAGCATTTACTGCTCATTGTCCTCTTATAAAAAAGTTAATGGGAGAAAAGAGAAAATCGTTCCTCCCAATATTTCTACATGTATATGTATCCATGTACATACTGATGTAAGAAAAAACATACAAGAATTCTGCTTGTCCACATCCATAAATTCAGAGAACCAAATGCAAAGTAAATAGAACGATGTATGTGTGTGTGTGCATGCACTTGTATGCATATTTTTTCATAATAGTGAAAATTAAAGATTAAATTAAAATATCAATATAAGCAAATTATTGGGTAAAATGGAAGTAAATACCAAATGAAAAAGCTAAGCTATTAAAATAGTTGTTTCTGGAAAGTGAGACTTGGAAGGGGATAGCTTTTCAATATGAAAACATGAATTAAAATTTAAAATTTAGTTAGGAATAAAAATAAGTGACCACCAAATGGAAATATTAGCTAAATGAATATACATCCATAAAATGAAGAACCATTAAAAATGAAGTAGATCTAGGTTGTTTTGAATTTTAAAGATGTTCCAAATGTTGTTAACTCAAAAAGTGTTAACGCATGCCACGCATATTCTAGGTGCTGAGGCAACAGCAGTGAACAAAAGAGAAACAGTTTTAATTCTCCAAGGCTTACATATTAGCGAGGGATGACATAAAATATACACACATAAATGTAATATTTTAAATGGACATCAGTCCTATAGAGAAAAACAAAACAAACTAAGGGGTATAAGGTGTGTACATGATTGGGGTGGGGGGCTGTGCATATTTTCTCTCCTGAGCCTTCTCTGAATTATTATATATAAGCAGAGATTAGAAGGAAGGGAGGACCAAGTCAGGCAGATATATGGCATCATGGAAATGTGTTTATCAGCAGAGTTAGGAAACTTGGAATAAAACTGAGAGACAGTTAGGGAATATAACTTATTTGACATCTATTTTTCTGACAGAATTCATTCTATTAGTGGAGGATGATATAAAAATAAGAATGATACTATTACTACCATTAATTCTACTACCAATACTAATACTGTTAATAACAACAACAGCTAACATCACTTGAACTACTTACTATGTGTCCCTGATTGTGCCTTGAGTATCTTAGTCAGCTCAGGCTGCCATAGTAAAATACCATAGACTGGGTGGCTTAAACAACAGCAATTTATTGCCTCACAATTTTGAAGCCTGGAAGTCCAAGATCGGGGGTCCCAACATAGTTGACTTCTGGTGAGGACTCGTTTCCTAGCTTGCAGAAGGCCACTTTCTCAATTTATTTCCTCATGCGCCTGAGGCAGGGCTTGGGGGAGGGAGACACACAGAGAGAGAAAGAACACTTTTGCTCTTGTTTCTCTTCTAATAAGGGCATTAATACCATCAAGAGAGCCCCACCCTCATTACTTCAACTAAACCTAATTATCTCCCAAAGGCCCCATCTCCAAAAACCATCACAGTGGGAGTTAGGGCTTCAATATAAGAATTTTAAGGAAAAACTGCACCAGAAAAAAAAAAAAAAAGAATTTTAAGGAAATACAATTTAGTCCATAGCACAGAACTTTACATGGATTAACTTATTTACTAGTTTATATCATCAATAAGTTAGCCAACTAAGTTACATCATCAGTAAGTCAGTTAGTCATACTCACTAGTCAAAACTAAATACAGAACAAGAGTTTTCCAAATTCCTTCTTATGTCTTCTAAGATATAAAAATATAACCGGTGTCTTGACGAATCAATGGATGCTATCTTTTTAACATAATTGAAAGACCGTCTGAATTAAAGAAATTCAGTTTTATTATTTTCAAATATATAAGCTAATGTAAACCGTGCTAAGAAGAATTGCCTAGACTTTGGGGATAATCTGACATATATATATAAATGTATATATAAAATATAAAATAAAGGTATATATAGAATTTATTCAAATTTATTTTATATATACAAATGTGTTTTAAATAAATATATACATAGAATGTATTTAAATTTATTTTATATCTATCTAGTTTCTTCATGTACTCATAAAGAGAATTCATTCTTTACATTAGTAACCTAAAAGGTAATTCTCTCTAGTGGCCTGGGCTTTCTCATTCATACATTCATTCATTTATTCAATTATGAACTTATTTATGCTGAGGTGTATCTTAAATTCTATGCAGAGTATATTATTGAACATTGCTGTGTCAAAATGCCTCAAAATTGAACATTTTAAAGAAATCAGACCTGATTATTTCACTCGGTTTATGAGGCTGAGGATTCTGGATGGCGATTATCAGAGTGGCTGTGACTCAGGCTCTCCCGTGAGCTTGGATCAAACTGTAGGTCTGAGCTGTTGTCTCCACACTCAGAGTTCTGCTAATGAAGCTGTGCTTCCAAGCCCAGTTGTGTGGCTGTAAGCCAGATGCTCCCATTTCTTGCCTCAGGGATCTTTCCTGCAGATTATAGGGGCTCCTCCTGAGTTGTGATCCAAGAGAGAAATTGAGAGGGAGTGTGTACTCAAGATGGAAGCCACCATCTACTTATAATCTAATCTCAGAAGTGGCATGCTGTCATTTCTGATATTTCTACTTAAACATAGTAAATCACTAAGTATATTCTGTGCTTCAGGATGGAGAAATTAAACTCCATCTCTTAAAGAGAAAAGTATCAAAGAACTTGTTGATACCTTAAAATCCATCTACAAGATAGTTTATCTTCCTATTTTGACTACCAGAAATAGTGCAAAATTGGTGCACAGTGTGTTTTGTTTTCATAGATGTTACAATTTATAAAAATATCTGTAATATTTAAATCGAGGCTGGTATAGTAGGAAGTGCACAACCTTTATAAGTAAGAATATCTGGAACTGAATCTCAGTTCTTCCACTTATTAAATGTAACCATGGGCAAATTACTTACTTTGGTTTTTTACTTCTGTAAATCTAGGAGAATAATGACACTTGTGAAAATGAAGTAAGTTTATAAATTTAAAGAAATTAAAATAGTGACAGAAAATTTTTTTATTTTTTTTATTTTTTTTATTAGTTTCTGCTTTATAACAAAGTGAATCAGTCATACATATACATCTGTTCCCACATCCCCTCCCTCATGCATCTCCCTCCCTCCCACCCTCCCCATCCCACCCCTCCAGGCGGTCACAAAGCACCGAGCTGATCTCCCTGTGCTCTGCGGCTGCTTCCCACTATCTATCTACCTTACGTTTGGTAGTGTATATATGTCCATGCCTCTCTTTCCCTTTGTCACAGCTTACCCTTCCCCTTCCCCATATCCTCAAGTCCATTCTCAAGTAGGTCTGTGTCTTTATTCCCGTTTTACCCCTAGGTTCTTCATGACATTTTTTTTTTTTAAATTCCATATATATGTGTTAGCATACGGTATTTGTCTTTCTCTTTCTGACTTACTTCACTCTGTATGACAGACTCTAGGTCTATCCACCTCATTACAAATAGCTCAGTTTCGTTTCTTTTTATGGCTGAGTAATATTCCATTGTATATATGTGCCACATCTTCTTTATCCATTCATCCGATGATGGACACTTAGGTTGTTTCCAGCTCCGGGCTATTGTGAATAGAGCTGCAATGAACATTTTGGTACATGTCTCTTTTTGAATTATGGTTTTCTCAGGGTATATGCCTAGTAGTGGGATTGCTGGGTCATATGGTAGTTCTATTTTTAGTTTTTTAAGGAACCTCCATACTGTTCTCCATAGTGGCTGTACCAATTCACATTCCCACCAGCAGTGCAAGAGTGTTCCCTTTTCTCCACACCCTCTCCAGCATTTATTGTTTCTAGATTTCTTGATGATGGCCATTCTGACTGGTGTGAGATGATATCTCATTGTAGTTTTGATTTGCATTTCTCTAATGATTAATGATGTTGAGCATTCTTTCATGTGTTTGTTGGCAGTCTGTATATCTTCTTTGGAGAAATGCCTATTTAAGTTTTCTGCCCATTTTTGGATTGGGTTGTTTGTTTTTTTGCTATTGAGCTGCATGAGCTGTTTATAAATTTTGGAGATTAATCCTTTGTCAGTTGCTTCATTTGCAAATATTTTCTCCCATTCTGAGGGTTGTCTTTTGGTCTTGTTTATGGTTTCCTTTGCTGTGCAAAAGCTTTGAAGTTTCATTAGGTCCCATTTGTTTATCTTTGTTTTTAGTTCCATTTCTCTAGGAGGTGGGTCCAAAAGGATCTTGCTGTGATTTATGTCATAGAGTGTTCTACCTATGTTTTCCTCTAAGAGTTTGATAGTTTCTGGCCTTACATTTAGGTCTTTAATCCATTTTGAGCTTATTTTTGTGTATGGTGTTAGGGAATGATCTAATCTCATACTTTTACATGTCCCTGTCCAGTTTTCCCAGCACCACTTATTGAAGAGGCTGTCCTTTCTCCACTGTACATTCCTGCCTCCTTTATCAAAGATAAGTTGGCCATATGTGCGTGGGTTTATCTCTGGGCTTTCTATCCTGATCCACTGATCTATCTTTCTGTTTTTATGCCAGTACCACACTGTCTTAATTACTGTAGCTTTGTAGTATAGTCTGAAGTCAGGCAGCCTGATTCCTCCAGCTCCGTTTTTCGTTCTCAAGATTGCTTTGGCTATTCGGGGTCTTTTGTTTTTCCAAACAAATTTTGAAATTTTTTGTTCTACTTCTGTGAAAAATGCCAGTGGTAGTTTGATAGGGATTGCATTGAATCTGTAGATTGCTTTGGGTAGTAGAGTCATTTTCACAATATTGATTCTTCCAATCCAGGAGCATGGTATATCTCTCCATCTATTTATATCATCTTTAATTTCTTTCATCAGTGTCTTATAATTTTCTGCATACAGGTCTTTTGTCTCCTTAGGTAGGTTTATTCCTAGATATTTTATTCTTTTTGTTGCAATGGTAAATGGGAGTGTTTTCTTGATTTCATTTTCAGATTTTTCATCATTAGTGTACAGGAATGCCAGAGATTTCTGTGCATTAATTTTGTATCCTGCTACTTTACCAAATTCATTGATTAGCTCTAGTAGTTTTTCGGTAGCATCTTTAGGATTCTCTATGTATAGTATCATGTCATCTGCAAACAGTGACAGCTTTACTTCTTCTTTTCCAATTTGGATTCCTTTTATTTCCTTTTCTTCTCTGATTGCTGTGGCTAAAACTTCCAAAACTATGTTGAATAAGAGTGGTGAGAGTGGGCAGCCTTGTCTTGTTCCTGATCTTAGTGGAAATGGTTTCAGTTTTTCACCGTTGAGGACAATGTTGGCTGTGGGTTTGTCATATATGGCCTTTATTATGTTGAGGAAAGTTCCCTCTATGCCTACTTTCTGCAGGGTTTTTATCATAAATGGGTGTTGAATTTTGTCGAAAGCTTTCTCTGCATCTATTGAGATGATCATATGGTTTTTCTCCTTCAACTTGTTAATATGGTGTATCACATTGATTGATTTGCGTATATTGAAGAATCCTTGCATTCCTGGAATAAACCCCACTTGATCATGGTGTATGATCCTTTTAATGTGCTGTTGGATTCTGTTTGCTAGTATTTTGTTGAGGATTTTTGCATCTATGTTCATCAGTGATATTGGCCTGTAGTTTTCTTTCTTTGTGACATCCTTGCCTGGTTTTGGTATCAAGGTGATGGTGGCCTCGTAGAATGAGTTTGGGAGTGTTCCTTCCTCTGATATTGTTTGGAAGAGTTTGAGAAGGATGGGTGTTAGCTCTTCTCTAAATGTTTGATAGAATTCGCCTGTAAAGCCATCTGGTCCTGGGCTTTTGTTTGATGGAAGATTTTTAATCACAGTTTCAATTTCAGTGCTTGTGATTGGTCTATTCATATTTTCTATTTCTTCCTGAGTCAGTCTTGGTAGGTTGTGCATTTCTAAGAATTTGTCCATTTCTTCCAGGTTGTCCATTTTATTGGCATAGAGTTGCTTATAGTAATCTCTCATGATCTTTTGTATTTCTGCAGTGTCAGTTGTTACTTCTCCTTTTTCATTTCTAATTCTACTGATTTGAGTCTTCTCCCTTCTTTTCTTGATGAGTCTGGCTAATGGTTTGTCAATTTTGTTTATCTTCTCAAAGAACCAGCTTTTAGTTTGGTTGATCTTTGCTATCGTTTCCTTCATTTCTTTTTCATTTATTTCTGATCTGATCTTTATGATTTCTTTCCTTCTGCTAACTTTGGGGGTTTTTTGTTCTTCTTTCTCTAATTGCTTTAGGTGCAGGGTCAGGTTGTTTACTCGAAATGTTTCCTGTTTCTTAAGGTGGGATTGTATTGCTATAAACTTCCCCCTTAGAACTGCTTTTGCTGCGTCCCATAGGTTTTGGGTCGTCGTGTCTCCATTGTCATTTGTTTCTAAGTATTTCTTAATTTCCTCTTTGATTTCTTCAGTGATCACTTCATTATTGACTAGTGTATTGTTTAGCCTCCATGTGTTTGTATTTTTTACAGATCTTTTCCTGTAATTGATGTCTAGTCTCATAGCATTGTGGTCGGAAAAGATACTTGATACAATTTCAATTTTCTTAAATTTACCAAGGCTTGATTTGTGACCCAAGATATGATCTATCCTGGAGAATGTTCCATGAGCACTTGAGAAAAATGTGTATTCTGTTGTTTTTGGGTGGAATGTCCTATAAATATCAATTAAGTCCATCTTGTTTAATGTATCATTTAAAGCTTGTGTTTCCTTATTTATTTTCATTTTGAATGATCTGTCCATTGGTGAAAGTGGGGTGTTAAAGTCCCCTACTATGATTGTGTTACTGTCGATTTCCCCTTTTATGGCTGTTAGTATTTGCCTTATGTATTGAGGTGCTCCTATGTTGGGTGCATAAATATTTACAATTGTTATATCTTCTTCTTGGATCGATCCCTTTATCGTTATGTAGTGTCCTTCTTTGTCTCTTCTAATAGTCTTTATTTTAAAGTCTATTTTGTCTGATATAAGAATTGCTACTCCAGCTTTCTTTTGATTTCCATTTGCATGGAATATCTTTTTCCAACCCCTTACTTTCAATCTGTATGTGTCTCTAGGTCTGAAGTGGGTCTCTTGTAGACAGCATATATATGGGTCTTGTTTTTGTATCCATTCAGCCACTCTGTGTCTTTTGGTGGGAGCATTTAGTCCATTTACATTTAAGGTAATTATTGATATGTATGTTCCTATTCCCATTTCCTTAATGGCTTTGGGTTCGTTATTGTAGGTATAGTCCTTCTGTTGTGTTTCTTGCCTAGAGAAGTTCCTTTAGCATTTGTTGTAAAGCTGGTTTGGTGGTGCTGAACTCTCTCAGCTTTTGCTTGTCTGTAAACGTTTTAATTTCTCCATCAAATCTGAATGAGATCCTTGCTGGGTAGAGTAATCTTGGTTGCAGGTTTCTCTCCTTCATCACTTTAATTATGTCCTGCCACTCCCTTCTGGCTTGTAGAGTTTCTGCTGAGAGATCAGCTGTTAACCTGATGGGGATTCCCTTGTGTGTTATTTGTTGTTTTTCCCTTGCTGCTTTTAATATGATTTCTTTGTGTTTAATTTTTGACAGTTTGATTAATATGTGTCTTGGCGTATTTCTTCTTGGATTTATTCTGTATGGGACTCTCTGTGCCTCCTGGACTTGATTAACTATTTCCTTTCCCATATTAGGGAAGTTTTCAACTATAATCTCTTCAAATATTTTCTCAGTCCCTTTCTTTTTCTCTTCTTCTTCTGGAACCCCTATAATTCGAATGTTGGTGCGTTTAATGTTGTCCCAGAGGTCTCTGAGACTGTCCGCTGTTCTTTTCATTCTTTTTTCTTTATTTTTCTCTGCATCAGTTATTTCCACTATTTTATCTTCCACCTCACTTATCCGTTCTTCTGCCTCAGTTATTCTGCTATTGATCCCATCTAGAGTATTTTTCATTTCATTTATTGTGTTTTTAATCAATGCTTGATTCATCTTTAGTTCTTCTAGGTCCTTGTTAACTGTTTCTTGCATATTGTCTATTCTATTTCCAAGATTTTGGATCTGGGAAATAGAATCTTGGATCAGCTTTACTATCATTATTCTGAATTCTTTTTCAGGTAGACTGCCTATTACCTCTTCATTTGTTAGGTCTGGTAGGTTTTTATCTTGCTCCTTCACCTGCTGTGTGTTTTTCTGCTTTCTCATTTTGCTTATGTTACTGTGTTTGGGGTCTCCTTTTTGCAGGCTGCAGATTCGTAGTTCCCGTTGTTTTTGGTGTCTGTCCCCCGTGGCTAAGGTTGTTTCAGTAGGTTGTGTAGGCTTCCTGGTGGGGGGGACTAATGCCTGTGTTCTGGTGGTTGAAGCTCGATCTTGTCTTTCTGGTGGACAGGTCCACGTCTGGTGGTGTGTTTTGGGGTGCCTGTGGCCTTATTATGTTTTTAGGTATCCTCTCTGCTAATGGGTGGGGTTGTGTTCCTGCCTTGCTAGTTGCTTGGCATAGGGTGACCAGCACTGTAGCTTGCTGTTCGTTGACTGAAGCTGGGTGCTGGTGTTGAGATGGAGATCCCTGGGAGATTTTCGCTGCTTGATATTATGTGGAGCTGGGAGGTCTCTTGTGGACCCGTGTCCTGAAGTTGGCTCTCCCACTTCAGAGGCACAGCACTAACTCCTGGCTGCAGCACCAAGAGCCTTTCATCCACCCGGCTCAGAATAACAGTGAGAAAAAGTAGAAAGAAATAATTAGTAGAAGAAAGAAAGAGAGATTGAAAGAAAGGAAGAAGGGAAGTAAGGAAGGAAGGAAGGAAGAAAGAAAGAAAGGAGGGAGGGAGGAAGGATGGAAAGAAAGGAAAGAAAGGAGGGAGGGAGGGAGGAATGAAAGCAAAAGGAAGAGTGAATGGAAGAAGAGAGGGAGGGAGGGAGGAAGGAAAGAAAGAAAGAAAGACAGGAGGGAGGGAGGGAGGAAGGAAAGAAAAAGAAAGTGGAAAGAAGAAGGGTGGGAGGGAGGGAGGGATGGAGGAAAGAAAAAGAAAGAAGGAAAGGAGGAGCGGAGGGAGGGAGGGAGGAAGGGAAGGGAGGAAAAAAAGAAAGAGCAGGTAAAGTACAATAGAATAAAGTATGAAATATAGCAGCGTTATTAAAATTAAAAAGTAATTATTGAAAAAAAACACGGACCGAAAGAACCCTGGGACATATGGTGGAAGCAAAGCTATACAGAGAGAATCTTACACAGAAGATTACACATACACATTCACAAAAAGAGAGCAGGGGGAAAAATCAAAAATCTTGCTCTCCAAGTCCACCTCCTCGATTTGGGATAATTCGTTGTAAAAAGAGGAAAAGGGCGAAAAGTCTGAAATCTTGCTAAGTCCACCTCCTTAATTTGAGATAATTCGTTGTAAAAAGAGGGGAAAAAAAGGGGGGAAAGTCTTAAATCTTGTCCTCAAGGTCCACTTCCTCAATTTGGGATGATTCGCTGTCCGTTCATGCAC
Organism: Hyperoodon ampullatus; assembly: GCF_949752795.1. Lineage (NCBI taxonomy): Eukaryota > Metazoa > Chordata > Mammalia > Artiodactyla > Ziphiidae > Hyperoodon > Hyperoodon ampullatus. The sequence continues at coordinate 81,587,989 of NC_136926.1, forward strand.
TCCACAGACGCAGGGCACATCAAATGGACCGTGGAGCTTTAATCCGCTGCCTCGGAGGCTGCACAGAGAGATTTCCCTGTCTCTGCTCTCACAGCTCCCGGGTCTCAGCCTTGGACCTGGCCCCGCCTCTGCGCGTAGGTCGCCGGAGGGCGTCCGTTCTTCGCTCAGACAGGACGGGTTTAAAGGAGCCGCTGATTCGGGGGCTCTGGCTCACTCAGGCAGAGGGGAGGGAGGGGAATGCCCTCTCCTCGCGCACCAGGCAACAAAAGGGAAAAAAGTCTCTTGCCTCTCCGGTAGCTCCAGACCCTTTCCCTGGACTCCCTCCGGGCTAGCACTAACCCCTTCAGGGTCTCTTCCTGCCGCCAGCCCCAGACCTCTCCCTGCGCTCCGACTGAAAGTCGATACCCGAGCCTCAGCTCCCAGCCCCGCCCGCCCTGGCGGCCGAGCAGACAAGTCTCTCGGGCTGGTGTGTGCCTGAGGGCACCGATCCTCTGTGCCAAAATCTCTCTGCTTTGCCCTCCACACCCCTGTTGCTGTGCTCTCCTCCGCTACTCCGAAGCTTTCCCCCTCCGCCACCTGCAGTCTCCGCCCTCGAAGGGGCTTGTAGTGTGTAGAAACCTTCCCTCCTTCACGGCTCCCTCCCACTGGTGCAGGTCCCGTCCATATCCTATTGTCTCTGTTTATTCTTTTTTTCTTTTGACCTACCCAGGTATGTGGGGAGTTTCTTGCCTTTTGGGGGGTCTGAGGTCTTCTGTCAGCGTTCAGTAGGTGTTCTGTTGGAGTTGTTCCACGTGTAGATGAATTTCTGATGTATCTGTGGGGAGGAAGGTGATCTCCCCGTCTTACTCTTCCGCCATCTTCCTCCGGCTCCCAGTGACAGAAAATTTTAATAAATATTAGCTAACATGATTACTTTTAAAGATTTTTAATTTATAAAAATCTCTTCATACTCATATCCCTTAAAGTAATTTATGATGACAATCAGTATAAGTAATAAAGGAGTCATTACAATATTGAGAGTTTACTTATACAATATAATCCATATTTGCACATTCACATGTGCAGTTAAAATGCATTGGTAGTTTTAGCTGACAAGAGCACTGAAATGCACAGTTAGGCAGGAAATGTGCCATATGCCGTATTACACCTGGACGCTGTATGGTTGCACCTTAATCATTTTCCTAATGTCCTCATAGTACCTGAATATTGGAAGACATATGGTATTTTGCCTCCTTAGTGGTGCTTTTCCATCCTATACTTGGTTGACAGTTATTTACTATTAATCTTCTGCCAGATGTAAATATGAAGTTATAATTATAAAACCTTCTCTAAGAAGAACTTACTCTTGGGCATTTTACTTGCTTTTCCTTGATTGGCATCAGCTTGGGTTGGGAATTCTGTTACCTGTGTTTTGTATCCCCTTGTAAGTAATTATTCAACATATAGTCTTTTGGTATGAATGTAATTTTTAAAATAGAAAAATACAGCTATTTAATTCCTTAATTGTTATCCATGCTACATCATAATGTAAAGCCCTTTTGCCAATCTTTGGATTCCAAGATGTAAGAATGCTGAAAGACATTCTTAAGTAGAACTAATCTGAACAAATATCCTTTTAAAAATTTTCCAGAATGCATGAATTAATGGGACACAGAAATTACCATCCTGTTATTTGAAAAAGAGTCCTGAGCAGGTTTTTAAGGTCAGAATCTGCCTGAACCTCGATCTTCACCTCATTAAATAGCAGGCTGGGAGGAGGAATTTGGAAAAGTAGATAAACCGTGTTTTGTTTTGTGGTCATGGGATTAACAAATGATTCACTGCCTCTTTCTTAATTTACTGCTTGGAAAAAATCTGCCATTTCCAACGTCTAGTGTGGGAGTCTGATTCCAGTGGTGTTGAGAGTTGAGGCTAAAAACAAACAAACAAACAAAAAACTGGTTCTAACTAAGAATTACTTCTGGGATTAAGGCCACTACCACTAAGAGGTCCTCTTTCATACCAGTGGCAAATGTGAACAAGGAAGACTTGAGAAATTTGGAGGAGGGCCCACAGGGTGGAGAGTTAGATGCCTGAATTTCCCGAGTTAGGAGACAGTGTGACTGCTGTAAGAACACACCACCCATTGCTGGGGGTCGAAGCAGAGGGTGGGGGCTGCCCTTGGGGAAGCCCAGGGCCACGGGCATGGCTAAGAGAACCGTACCACGCATGCAACAGCCTTTCTGCCACCACAGAAGAGAGCAAAAACCAAAACAGGGAAGGAAGCAGAAATGAAAGCCTTTCCTTTCTCCTCCAGCCCTGCAGTCTCCCCAGTGGGCTGGGGTATATAGGCTGACGCTGATAAGTAGAGCAGGCAAAGGGAAAACATAGTTTCCAGGATTCAGGTCCTGTATCACAAAGTAGGACAAAGAAGGGGGGATGTGGAGGCAAAGAAGGAACAAATAACTGGTAAGTCAAGTCTGAACAGAAACGAACTGCTCTACTTGATGAACCGTGTGTTACTGCTGTTGCATCTCATCTTTGGTAGCTGTGACTGTGACAATAGTTCATTGTTCCATATTTTTGTTTTGTCGGTGTAGAACCTGATAATCCCTTAAACCTGTACTACCCATTTTTTAATATATTAAATTTTAATGAAAAGCAAAAAATATGGTCTACGATCCCACGATCTAAAACAGAGCACACAAAACCCAATGCCCATAATTGCCAATGAGGCAGAACTGCCCCATATGTTAATAACTGTGGTGACATAACATTTGTGCCATACTGAGGGATGCAAATATGTTTTTCCTGCCCTAACTGGTCCAAAATAGCTAGAATTATATAACTCTGCTTATTTATCTATAAGCCACTTATATTTTCTATTGTCTGTAGGTCTTCTACTATATTATTTTGAAATAAAATCAATCATTATGAAATACTTACTTCAGATAGTAGGAAATACAAACCAGAAGAGCTATGATGTCACAGACTAAATACTTAGGGATCAATTCTGAAGACTCTCTATCAACCTGATATAGAGGAGTCACACAATAAATACAATGTTGAAATCATTTCATTACCATTAGCTTTGTTGTGAAAACTAAAATAAAATGGTATCTTAGGAAACTAGAACATAAACAGACAAAGCAAGAGCATATTTAAGTAACAACTTAAAAAATAATAAAAGTTTTCATGAGATGGGATACTATCAATTGTGAAATATTAAATAAACGTAATGTATTTCAGGCTGTGACTGAGCAAACACTTGGTGGGTTGGATACAAACAAAAGGTGAGAATTGCTGCAAATGTTTTCCAGGCTGTTACAGTGTCCATGAAAATTTAGGTGGGGAAGTGTAAATTATTTTCAAGAACAATTAGCTACTTTGAGGAGAGATTTTGGAAAGTAGGAAGTTGGCCATCATATTTATAGAGCCTTACCTAGCTGCCTGATTCTGTCCCAGATGATGGAAGGCAGTGGGGTGAAAAAGATAAACTATGTCTATGCCCTTAGAAGCTTCATTCTAGTGAATAAAATAATTTCTGATGGTGTTAAGAGCTGTAAAGAAGTTTAAATAGTTAACAGGTTAGAAAGGAGAGTAGTCAGAGGACAGGTAAATTAATGAGATTCTGAAAGTTCTTAAACACCAGGATAGCAAAGTTCAGATTTTAGTCTGCACATAAAAGAAAGAAGTTAAAAAATGTAAAAGAGGTATATTAAGAAAAATATTTTTAGAAAGGCTAACTATGTGTATCTACAGAGTGGCCTAGAGTGATGGCACGAGGAAAGGTGCTTGGCACCCAGAAGCATTATTTTTTTGTAGTTTCAGCAAAAAATGATAAACTGTGGCTTATTCCCTCCCACATTCTCACTCACCAAATTGTAAACTGCAGGAAAGCAGAGAGCATGGCTGTCTTTGCTGAGTAACCATAACCATCATCGGCTGAGAGTCAGCACTCAGTAGATATTGTTTTGAATGACTAAAGAAGTAGATGAATCACGTATAAACAGTGTGTGTGTATGTGTGTTGACAGCTCTCTGGTAGAGTTGTGGATGTTTTTATGAAGAGTATTTTTTAAGATAATGGCCCTGCTTCTTCTTGTTAAAAGGGACAGAACTCCTGACTCCTGCATGTTCAATGCATTATACTATAAACTTCCTCCCCAAAGAGAAAAAAAGTGGATTGCTCTCAGAACTCTTTTCCAATGTAACTCCTAATTCTTATTTCTTTGTTTTCATATATCTGAATCTAAAAATTCAGTTACCTACAACGGCTACACATTTAAAGACTTAAGAATAATTGTTCTCAAAATGTAATATATGTCATTTTCACAAATTTAGGAGTTCCATATATGCCAGTTAAGTAAGATTAATCTGTGTCCCTATTAGTCAGAAACATTAGATATATTTTTTATCTTCACTCCTCCCTCTGCTCCCACCCCCCAGTGAAGGTCCTTTAACTATAACTGAGATTTTAAAACAGAAAGACTTAACTGTGAAAAATGACTAGCAGTTACCGTTAAATTAGAATTGTTGGTACAAAAAAAGAGAGAGAGAGAGAGAGAGAGAGAAAAAACATCAATTGCTCTGAAATACATGGATTATAAGTACCCAAGATAATCATTGGCCAGGAATTGAGGTGTATCATTTTTATGCAGTTTCCAATTGGTGTTTTTCTTTTAATTCCCTAATTTTCTGCATTTCTTCAGACATAGAGGAAGAGGATGATTAGTGCTGTGTATTTGGGGTTTTGTTGCCTTGGAGGCTGAGCTCTGATGCCTTGAAATAAATTTGCATACTAGCACCTGCAATTGATTTGTACCAGTCAAAATATTAATGGAAATGCAAGCTAAAATGTTCATAAAGTTCTCTAGGACACTATTTGATGATTTTGCTAAAGGTTTTAATTAAACTCCATTAGGTATGATTTGAATTGATTTATAGAAAACATTAAGTCCAGTCTTTTGTGTAATATTAATCTGAAAATCAACTCTACTCATTTTTCTTTAATTTTGAATTTTATTTTTTTTTATACAGCAGGTTCTTATTAGTCATCAATTTTATACACATCAGTGTATACATGTCAATCCCACTCGCCCAGTTCATCCCACCACCACCACGCTCCCCCACTGCTTTCACCCCTTGGTGTCCATATGTTTGTTCTCTAGGTCAGTGTCTCAATTTCTGCTCTGCAAACTGGTTCATCGATACCATTTTTCTAGGTTCCACATACATGCGTTAATATATGATATTTGTTTTTCTCTTTCTGACTTACTTCACTCTGTATGACACTCTCTAGATCCATCCATGTCTCAACAAATGACCCAATTTCATTCCTTTTTATGGCTGAGTAATATTCCATTGTATATATGTGTCAAATCTTCTTTATCCATTCATCTGTCGATGGGCATTTAGGTTGCTTCCATGACCTGGCTATTGTAAATAGTGCTGCAATGAACATTGGGGTGCATGTATCTCTTAGAATTATGGTTTTCTCTAGGTATATGCCCAGTAGTGGGATTGCTGGATCATATGGTAATTCTATTTTTAGTTTTTTAAGGAGCCTGTACACTGTTCTCCATAGTGGCTGTATCAATTTACATTCCCACCAACAGTGCAAGAGGGTTCCCTTTTCTCCACACCCTCTCCAGCATTTGTTGTTTGTAGATTTTCTGATGATGCCCATTCTAACTGGTGTGAGGTGATACCTCATTGTAGTTTTGATTTGCATTTCTCTATTAATTAGTGGTGTTGAGCAGCTTTTCATGTGCTTCTTGGCCATCTGTATATCTTCTTTGGAGAAATGTCTATTTAGGTGTTCTGTCCACTTGTGGATTGGGTTGTTTGTTTTTTAAATATTGAGCTGCATGAGCTGTTTATATATTTTGGAGGATAATCATTTGTCTGTTGATTAGTTTGCAAATATTCTCTCCCATTCTGAGGGGTGTCTTTTCATCTTGTTTATGGTTTCCTTTGCTGTGCAAAAGCTTTGAAGTTTCACTAGGTCCCATTTGTTCATTTTTGTTTTTATTTCCATTATTCTAGGAGGTGGATCAAAAAAGATCTTGCTGTGATTTATGTCAAAGAGTGTGCTTCCTATGTTTTTCTCTAACAGTTTTATAGTGTCCGGTCTTACATTTAGGTCTCTAATCCATTTTGAGTTTATTTTTGTGTATGGTGTTAGGGAGTGTTCTAATTTCATTCTTTTACATGTAGCTGTCCGGTTTTCCCTGAATCACTTATTGAAGAGACGGTCTTTTCTCCACTGTATATCCTTGCCTCCTTTTTCATAGATTAGTTGACCATAGGTGCGTGGGTTTATCTCTGGGCTTTCTATCTTGTTCCATTGACCTATGTTTCTGTTTTTGTGCCAGTACCATATTGTCTTGTTTACTGTAGCTTTATAGTTTAGTCTGAAGTCAGGGAGTCGGATTCCTCCAGCTCCGTTTTTTTTTCCCTCAAGACTTCTTTGACTATTCAGGGTCTTCTGTGTCTCCATACAAATTTTAAGATTTTTTGTTCTAGTTCCATAAAAAATGCCATTGGTAATTTGGTAGGGATTGCACTGAATCTGTAGACTGCTTTGGGTAGTATGGTCATTTTCACAATATTGATTCTTCCAGTCCAAGAACATGGTATATCTCTCCATCTGTTGGTATCATCTTTAATTTCTTTCATCGGTGTCTTATAGTTTTCGGCATACAGGTCTTTTGTCTGTAGGTAGGTTTATTCCTAGGTATTTTATTCTTTTTGTTTCAGTGGTAAATGGGAGTGTTTCCTTAATTTCTCTTTCAGATTTTTCATCATTAGTGTAAAGGAATGAAAGAGATTTCTGTGCATTAATTTTGTATCCTGCAAATTTACCAAATTCATTGATTAGCTCTAGTAGTTTTCTGGTGGCATTTTTAGGATTCTCTATGTATAGTATCATGTCATCTGCAAACAGTGACAGTTGTACTTCTTTTCCAATTTGTATTATTTTATTTCTTTTTCTTCTCTGATTGCCATTGCTAGGGCTACCAAAACTATGTTGAATAATAGTGGTGAGAGTGGACATCCTTGTCTTGTTACTGATCTTAAGAGGAAATGCTTTCAGTTTTTCACCATTGAGAATGATGTTTGCTGTGGGTTTGTCGTATATGGACTTTATTATGTTGAAGTAGGTTCCCTCTATGCCCACTTTCTGGAGAGTTTTTATCATAAATGGGTGTTGAATTTTGTCAAAAGCTTTTTCTGAATCTATTGAGATGATCGTATGGTTTTTATTCTTCAATTTGTTAATATGGTGTATCACATTGATTGATTTGCATATATTGAAGAATACTTGCAACCCTGGGATAAATCCCACTTGATCATGGTGTATGATCCTTTTAATGAGTTGTTTGATTCTGTTTGCTAGCATGTTGTTGAGGATTTTTGCATCTATAGTCATCAGTGATATTGGTCTGTATCATTTTTTTGGTAGTATATTTGTCTGGTTTTGGTATCAGGGTGATGGTGGCCTCATAGAATGAGTTTGGGAGTGTTCCTTCCTCTGAAATTTTTTGGAAGAGTTTGAGAAGGATGGGTGTTAGCTCTTCTCTAAATGTTTGATAGAATTCACTTGTGAAGCCATCTCGTCCTGGACTTTTGTTTGTTGGAAGATTTTTAATCACAGTTTCAATTTCATTACTTGTTATTGGTCTGTTCATATTTTCTATTTCTTCCTGGTTCAGTCTTGGAAGGTTATACGTTTCTAAAAATTTGTCCATTTCTTCCAGGTTGTCTATTTTTTTGGCATAGAGCTGCTTGTAGTAGTCTCTTAGGATGCTTTGTATTTCTGCGGTGTCTGTTGTAACTTCTCCTTTTTCATTTCTAATTTTATTGATTTGAGTCCTCTCCCTCTTTTTTTTGATGAGTCTGGCTAATGGTTTATCAATTTTGTTTATCTTCTCAAAGAACCAGCTTTTAGCTCTTTTGATCTTTTTTTGTTTCTATTTCATTTATTTCTGCTGTGATCTTTATGATTTCTTTCCTTCTGCTAACTTTGGGTTTTGTTTGTTCTTTCTCTAGTTCCTTTAGGTGTAAGTTTACATTGTTTATTTGAGATTTTTCTTGTTATTTGAGGTAGGTTTGTATAGCTATAAACTTTCCTCTTAGAACTGCTTTTGCTGCATCGCATAGGTTTTGGATCATCTTGATTTCATTGTCACTTGTCTCTAGGTATTTTTTGATTTCCTCTTTGATTTCTTCAGTGATCTTTTGCTTATTTAGTAACATATTGTTTAGCCTCCATGTGTTTGTGGTTTTTTACGTTTTTTTCCCTGTAATTCACTTCTAATCTCATAGTGTTATGGTCAGAAAAGATGTTTGATATGATTTCAATTTTCTTAAATTTACTGAGGCTTGATTTATGACCCAAGATGTGATCTATCCTGGTGAATGTTCCATGCACACTTGAGAAGAAAGTGTAATCTGCTGTTTTTGGATGGAATGTCCTATAAATATCAATTAAATCTATCTGGTCTATTGTGTAATTTAAAGCTTCTGTTTCCTTATTTATATTCATTTTGGATGATCTGTTCATTGGTGTAAGTGAGGTGTTAAAGTCCCCCACTATTATTGTGCTACTGTCAATTTCCTCTTTTATAGCTGTTAGCAGTTGCCTTATGTATTGAGGTGTTCCTATGTTGGGTGCATATATATTTATAATTGTTATATCTTCTTCTTGGATTGATCCCTTGATCATTATGTAGTGTCCTTCCTTGTCTCTTGTAACATTCTTTATTTTAAAGTCTATTTTTTCTGATATGAGAATTGCTACTCCAACTTTCTTTTAATTTCAATTTGCATGGAATATCTTTTCCCATCCCCTTATTTTCAGCCTGTATGTGTCCCTAGGTCTGAAGTGGGTCTCTTGTAGACAGCTTATATATGGGTCTTCTTTTTATATCCATTCAGCAAGCCTGTGTCTTTTGGTTGGAGCATTTAATCCATTCACATTTAAGGTAATTATTGATATGTATGTTCCTATGACCATTTTCTTAATTGTTTTGGGTTTGTTTTTGTAGGTCCTTTTCTTCTCTTGTGTTTCCCACTTGGAGAAGTTTCTTTAGCATTTGTTGTACAGCTGGTTTTGTGGTGCTGAATTCTCTTAGCTTTTGCTTTTCTGTAAAGCTTTTGATTTCTCCATCGAATCTGAATGAGATCCTTGCTGGGTAGAGTAATCTTGGTTGTAGGTTCTTCCCTTTCATCACTTTAAGTATATCATGCCACTCGCTTCTGGCTTGTAGAGTTTCTGCTGAGAAATCAGCTGTTAACCTTATGGGAGTTCCCTTGTATGTTATTCATCATTTTTCCCTTGCTGCTTTCAATAATTTTTCTTTGTCTTTAATTTTTGCCAATTTGATTACTATGTGTCTCCACGTGTTTCTCCTTGGGTTTATCCTGTATGGGACTCTCTGCACTTCCTGGACTTGGGTGGCTATTTCCTTTCCAGGTTAGGGAAGTTTTCGACTCTAATCTCTTCAAATATTTTCTCTGGTCCTTTCTCTCTCTCTTCTCCTTCTGGGACCCCTATAATGAGAATGTTGTTGCGTTTAATGTTGTCCCAGATGTCTCTTAGGCTGCCTGCATTTCTTTTCATTCTTTTTTCTTTATTTTTTTCCACAGCAGTGAATTCCACCATTCTGTCTTCCAGGTCACTTATCCATTCTTCTGCCTCCATTATTCTGCTATTGTCTCCTTCTAGTGTAGTTTTCATTTCAGTTACTGTATTGTTAATCTCTGTTTGTTTGTTCTTTAATTCTTCTAGGTCTTTGTTAAGCATTTCTTGCCTCTTCTCGATCTTTGCCTCCATTCTTTTTCCGAGGTCCTGGATCATCTTCACTATCATTATTCTGAATTCTTTTTTTTGGAAGGTTGCCTATCTCCACTTCATTTAGTTGTTTTTCTGGGGTTTTATCTTGTTCCTTCATCTGGTACATAGCTCTCTGCCTTTTTATCTTGTCTATCTTTCTGTGAATGTGGTTTTTGAACTCTGCTCATTTAAAAAAATGTATTAGTATAAAACACATATAAATTCCAGTAGATCTAATCGATTTTTTTAATTTAATATTTTAGGGTAACATTTTATCTATTAAAAAAAATTAAAATAGGTTTATATATTTAAATTATTAACCAAATGAAGTTATTCATTTTTTACGTAGAGTTTTTCTGGGTAACTTTTACATGTTACACACTGACTAAGTATTAGGCATAAAAATTACATGCTCTGGAATAGCTCACAACCTAGAAGGAAAGGTAAATTTACAACATAGAAACATGTCATTTGCCTGCACACACACACACACACACACACACACAATTACAATGCAGAAGAGGAAGTGAAGGGTAGTGAAAGGCAGCTTTAGAGACTATGTAGTTTGTGGTTGTAAAATGTTCAACATATCTGCTCTGGCATGACAGAATAAACAAAGCTTCATGCTAGCATTCATTTGCATACATGAGAAAGGCCTTTAGTTCCTAATAGAGCACCTGGCCTGTAGCACATTCTGAACATGCATTTGTTTAATGAATGAACGAAACAAACAACTGCAACAAAAACCAGGTTGAACTCTGAGGTCCATGTGCTTGACTCATCTTACATTTCATGGACCATCCTGGGAGCTGAGTGGGTTTTCCTGTAATAAGGGACACGTTCACAGACAATGTCACAACATTTAACGTGGTATTTTTCATGGCAACCTTAGAAATTGCACTCAAGAATCTGAGAATTGTGAGGGGGAAACATTCCTTGAAAAGCATCTTAAATTCAAACCACTTGAAAAAATGGGTACTTGTGGAGAATTTAATTACTTTATAGCACAAGACTCTCTTATGAGTTCAATATGATTATCTTTCGTGATCTGCCACTTGCAGGAAATGACATTGGCAAGGAAAATGTGCAAGTGTGTGGAGGTAAAATAACTGCCTATATTAACTGAAGTCACAGACTATTTTTTGACTGTACAGACAGTAACTGAAACCTCCTCCTTCTGAGCAGGAGGAAATCTTCCAAGAGTCAGATAATCCAATAATGTACATGATTGGAAACATTTGCATGTAACATGATTATCATTCAAATAGTATTTACTTCTTTAAGCGTGTGTTCTTAGCTATTTGGATTACTTTACAGCTTTTTGTTTTGTTCTAGACTTGAGTATTTTGTCTGTTAGTCACGTTTTCCCTCTTTCTTTTAGATTAGAAAGCAATAAAGATCTTTGTTTGAAACTAAGTACCAAAACCACCCATGAAGATTCCATAGAAGTGAGTAATGAATAGGAAGAGTCATACAAAATCAGTCCATAGAACACCTGTGGAAGTCTGTGTGTGCGTGTGTGTGTTTATGGTTATTAATGAAGAGAAACAGACATTAATTCTTGGGAAATTCATAAGGAATTTTCATGCTCAGTTGTATATGAAAATTTGAATTTGATCTCCTAAGTGTGAAATACAGTTCAAGTGAATGTTATTTTCTTAAAACAAATCTTAATTTCAACCTAGAACTCCTCCTTTATTTTCCAAAAAAATGTTTTAAAAGTTAAATATATTATTTAAG